>NC_134870.1:13954456-14570567 GCF_049852395.1 Peromyscus maniculatus bairdii | reverse complement strand
ACAATTTTAAGGTTGGGGGTCACCCCAGCATGAGGAACTGTATCATAGGATTGCAGCATTAGGAAGGTTGAGGATCACAGCCATAAAGGCATCTTGATGCTTTTTCCTTGCCTGGTTTTGGTAGCCATTAGAAGAGCAGGCTGAGCTTGTAACAACAGGAAAGAGGTCTCAGCGGTGACATTGGAGCCCCTGCTGGCCCAGCCACTGAAGAGGCGGGTGCAGGGTATACAGCTGTACAGCCTGATAAGCCCTGGAGCTGGGCACATCCTCCTTCTCTAGGGCTGATGAGAGGCAGATGTGTTCTGAGAGCTAAGGAGCCAGACCCAGACGCAAACGTGAGATATGAGGATCCCTGCCTGTGTGTGGGGATCCAAGGAGTCCATTCTAACACAAGACAGGACCTCCAAGTGGACAAAGGCCGTCAAAGAGGAGGAGACCAGGTCAGATGATAAAATGTGAGGCCTGACCTACTGTCACCGCTAGCTCTGAAGACAGATAAGGGCACAGGCAACCCCTAGAAGCAGGAAAAGCCAAGGGGTGGTGTCCCGCCCCCCAAACACCTGATGGCTAACACCGTACTTTCAGTCCGTGTCAGACTTCTAACCCACTATGGTATAGTATATTTGTGCCGTGTTAACCTGTTCCATTGCCATAGAAACAGAAAGGATGGTAAAGGCGAAGGCCCTAAGCACAAACATATGATGTGCCCTGGGTTCTTAAAGGAGGCTCTGCATAACATCTAACGGCCACTCTCAGCTGGGTCCCAACCTTGGGAACAAAACCATATTTACAAACATTCAGTGCCAGGGAGGTAGGGCTCCAGGCAAGACGGAACGGGTACACTCCTTCCTACCGGTCCTGCTGACCTCAGATCTTCTACTGAAACAAACGGGAAGGCACCGAACGGTGGGGAGGGCCTGGGAACATGAGGAACGACGTGCTGGTGAATGCTCGGGGGGGGGGGGGGGGGGGGGCTTTTCTGTTCTGTTGTTTCTGCCTTGTTCATGCGGACTGGGTGCTGAAGTCCGCAAGCCTGAGACACCAGTGAGTACAGCAACATCTCCAAGACAAGTTTAGTGAAGGGACCGAGGGATAGGCAGCTTAAACAAACAAAAGGCAGGTGAAATATCAGTGTGTGTGGGGGGGCATGACCCCATTTTACCCGTCTGTAAAGGTCACATGGGGAGCCTAGGCTTTTCTCCCTCCCTCACCTAGGCAGAACAGGCCACACTCCCATCCTTATCCAGGGAGGTGAGAGAAAGCCACATAGCCATCTCCACTGTGATGTGGACCCAGTAGGGATACAGGCCGTCCTCTGGGGTGTCCGTGGAGGCTGAGTGGGGAAACCTCCATATCCACTGGTACAGAGGGAGGGAGGGACTCACGTTAAACAGCAAGCATAACTAGGATTCAGTCTCTACACAACCCTGTACTTCTCCTGTTACTGTGCTAAGTAAGACTCCCTGCCAAAAGCACCTTAAGGGGGAGGGGGTTACTGCCTCACGGTCCAGGGACACAGCCCATCATGGAGAGGAAGCCATGGCAACAGGAGCTCGAGGAGGCTGGTCACACGGCATTAGAGTGGCAAAGACCAGTCCCGACACAGCCCACACCCGGAAGTGATCTGACATGATTTAACAACATTACTCATAAAATCACTTCAATAAGCAATTATGAACATCCTTAACAAACGAACAAGTAAACGAAGGGCTTAGCAGGTAACAGAAAGCACATGGAAGAAGCGAGAGCAATGGGGTGGGAGGAAGGGGTGTCTGAACTAGAAGTGACGGGGTGGGAGGGTGAGGAGTGGGGGGTGTGGGGGGGTGAGGGGGGAGGTGGGGGGTGAGGGGGGAGGTGGGAGGGTGAGGAGGTGGGGGGTGGGGGGTGGGGGTGGGAGAATGGGGGGGTCAAAAGCTCACCGCATGGCTCAGCAGCACAATGGAGAAGACAGGGGGAAATGACTAGTGAGGTGGAACACAGAGCAACAGAAAAGACCCACACAAGGTAGAGGAACCGCAAACACAGCCTCAGGAGCTTCAACTACAACAGAAGAGCAACACTTCCGTCAGGGGACTTATGGGCTGAAAACTGTTCAAAGAAAAAAGAAGGCTGAAAATACCTCCAGTTTGGCAAAAGAGAAAATCCTATAGAGTTTAGGAGCTGAGTGAATCTCACTCCAGATAAGCTCATAAAAACAAAACAACAAACAAACAAAAACAGAAACCAAAAAAGTCCATCAAGTCACATCAAAATAAAACATTTGAAAAACACACAAAGAAAAAAAAATTTCTTATTGGCCAAAGAAAAATGACATCTTGTCTATAAAGGAAAATGATTCAAAGGATAACGAATTTCTCATATGAAGTCAGAGGCCAGAGGAAATGGCCCGACATTTTTCAAGTGCCGAAAGAAAGAACTGTCAATTCAGAATTCTGTGTCCAGTGAGGATATGCCTTAGGAATGTGGGGTGGATAAAAGTGCTCAGACTCAAGGAAAACTAAGGGCATTTGTTGCTCACATAACTACCCTACAAGAATGGCTGTAACAAGTTACTGGCACACAAAGAAAACAATGAAAGAATGAACGTTGACATTCCCCTGCCCCCACACCTGATTTCATATATATAAGTAACTCAAAGCCAGGTACAGGGGCATCTGCCTCTTAGTCCCAGCTGTAGGCAGAGGTGAGTGAGGTTGCCTTAGCCCAGGAGTTTAAAGCCAACCAAGGCAACATAGTCAAATCCCATCACAAAAGAAAACTAAAAAATAGCCAAAGATCTGAATTGAAAAACCAAACCCATAAAACCCTCCCAAGAAAGCGCAGAAGTAACTCTGGTTTTGGCAATGGTTTCTGAACTATAACACCAAGTGCACAACAACAACACAACCCATACTTTGTTAAAAGTTAAGACCTTTATAGTGATAAGGATGTCCTGAAGAAAGTGAGAACGGCGGCTGGAGAGAAGGCTCAGCAGTGCACCAGAACTGGCTGCTCCCAGAGGCCAGGCTGGACCCCCAGCACCTACACCGTGGCTCATGACTGTATGTAACTCCAGTTCCAGGGGATCCAATGCCCTCTTCTGGCCTCTGTGGGGCATTCAAATGGTGTGCAGAACCACACACCCACACACACACCCACACACACATATGAATATCACACAATGTATGTATGGATTTTGAAGAAGCCCGTCACAGGAAAGAGCACGCTGCAACATTGCGTTGAAATGAACTATCCAGAGCAGCAGCTCTACTGAAGGAGAAATTAATTTAGTGGCTTCCTAGAACAGAAAACACAGATCAGGGTGTGAGAACCAAAGGCATGGAGTTTCTTTTCGCAGTAATGAAATGTCATAAAGTTGAGAGAACAATTCATTGTACATACTTATGTGACTATACGAAGAATTAAATTAAAAACATTGTTAAGTTAATGAAAACTCCAGGGTTGGAGAGACCGCTCCGTGGGTAAGAACGTGTGTTGCTCTTGTAGAGGATCCAAATCCAGTTACCAGCACCCACATTGGGTGGTAACTCCCACTTCAGGGGATCTGATGCCCTCTTCCGGTATTTGTGTACCCCTACACTCACACGCACATGTGTGTATGTGTGCACATGCACACATACACACATACACACACATCAATCTTTTTAAAATGAAAGATGACCATCCAATGTTATCACAAATGGAAGCCTAGAACCAGAAGATAAGAAAGAGACAACATTAAAAGTCGAGGAAGGACAGTGGTGGCACATGCCTTTAATCCCAGTACTTGAGAGGCAGAGACAGGTGGATCTCTGTGAGTTCGAGACCAGCCTGGTCTATAGAGCAAGATCCAGGACAGGCACCAAAATCACACAGAGAAACCCTGTCTTGAAAACAAAACAAAACAAAACAAAACAACAAAACAAAACAAAACAAAACAAAACAAAACAAAACAAAACAAAACAAAACAAAACAAAAAGAGAATTATTGGGGCTAGAGAGATGGCTCAGAGGTCAAAAGCACTGGCTGCTCTTCCAGAGATCCTGAGTTCAATTCCCAGCAACCACATGGTGGCTCACAACCATTTGTAATGAGATCTGGTACCCTCTTCTGGCCTGCAGGCATACATGCAGGCAGAACACTGTATAAATAATGATGATGATGATGATGATGATGATGATGATGATGATGATGATGATGATAAAGCCGAGGAAACTGCCAAACAAAACTACAGTGCCAGGTTTAAACCGGCAATGAAAATAAAATTCACTGTCAAGGACCTAAACACAATAGTGAAAAGACAAAGACTGGCTTATTGAATTTCCAATTACCCTACTATATGATAGAAGAAATTCACTTCTTTATATGCTGCATCAAGGTTGAGAGTAACAGGATGAGAAATGATATACCATGCAGACATTAACTGAACCAAAGGCATGACTGTATTAACAAATTGACTTCAGGAACAGCCGTATGGTCAGGGAGCTAAGTATGTTGGCACATGACTGTAATCCCAGTATTTGGGAGCCTGAGACAGGAGGATTTTCTCAAGTTCAAGCCTAGTTTGTACTGCACAGTGACTTCCAGACCAGCCTGGGCTATAGTGTGAGAACCTGTGTAAATACAAAGACTTCAGAGCAAAGAAAATTTCCAGAGACGAGCGGGACCATGATGAAAGAGAAAAGTCACTGGGGCTAATGTGATGTACACAGCCCATGTTCATATACAGCTGTGTTATATATTAATGCACCAAACAACAGAACTGCAGAGTGTAAGAAGCCAAACGGACAGACCTGGACATAGAAACAGACTTCCCCATATACACCCAGGAACTTGACATCCTTCCCGTGACAAGTCAAAGAACAAGACTGAAAACTGACATCATCAACATCATCCATCAGACTCTACTGACATTTCTACGATACAGCACAATGCAAATTCTTTCTGAAAGCCCGTGGAACATTAGTCAATATCGATCAAACAAACCTCATCAAATTTAAAGGAATTAAAATCACATAGATTTGCTCTGTAACCACAATATGTTCAAAATAGAAATCAATACAGAAAAAAAGGGGGAAAATCCCCAACTACCTGAAACCGGGTGACACCTTTCTAAATAATGCATGGACCAGAGGAAATAAATGTCAGGGCAACGAACCCAACAGGAATGAAAACAACACAACAAAATAGGAGAGGAAGCCAGGCCCCGAAGGGATTGCGGCAGCAAGAGCTTTGGGAGAGTGAATGGCCATCTCGGAGCAGCAATGTCAGCTCCCACCCAGGGGAACCAGGGCAGAGTAAGCCACCAAAAATCAAACAAATGAAATACCACCAACAAAAACACAGCAACCCATAGGACTGAAAAACAGAAGAGATTCAATGAAGAGATCAATAATACGGACACACTTCTAGCAAGCTAACAAAACGCACACTATCCGGAGTGAAGCAGAGACCATTACATGCTCTGTAGAAATAAAAATGATTGCAAGGGAACAAGACACAGCCCAAGAGACAAAACTTCAGCACCTTAGGTGAAGTGGACCTCAGAAAGTACAACTCCCAAACACACTGAGCGTGAAATAGAGAATTTTAATTTCCCACGGAAACTGAATCTGTTGTTCAAAAATACTGTTAAAAAAAAAAAAAACTCCAGAGGGAGATCCTGTGGGGGCAGAGGAAGAGAGATAGAGAGTTCCTGGTTCAGAATGCTATAAAATGTCTGAAGAGTTCTAAATTATTTCTGTTCAATCTGAAAATAGAAAAGGAGGAAACAGTTCTTATTTTATGAAGTCAACGTTAACCACAAAACCATAGAACAATAAACCACAGACCAAGATCCCTTGTGAGCCACAGAAAAACATCAAGGGCAATCTAAAATAAAAACATCGATCTGAATGACAAAAACAGAACGTGAGCAAATGAGAGAAAACCGAGGCAGTGCTGAGATACTTAACAAAATGTTGGTAATCCCAGCCCACACCACAGAAGATTCTATACCTAGTTTTGACAGGGTTTATTCCAGGGAGACAAGGCTCATCAATATCTAAAAGCCAGTCAGTGCTGTCTCTCATCGTATGAGCTTCATATTGCTGCTATAACAAATACTGCGGAGCAGCAGCATTAAGAGGAAAGAGACAGCTCAGTAGTTCAGAGCCTTCCTGCTCTTCCAGAGGACTTGGGTTTGGTTCCCAGTGCTACTCATGCCAGGAGGCTCACAACAGCCTGTAGCTCTAGTTCCAGGGCCCAATAACTTCTTCCTGCCCGTGGGCACCTGAACACACACACACACACACACACACACACACACACACACACACACAGTAAATAAGAAAATATCTTTTTAAAAGAAAGGACAGATTGATTATCGTCCACTTGTGAAGATCATAAATCTACAGTGAGCTTCTCTGAGCTCTGTCAAGGGATCCACAGGACTGTGTTCCTTCCTAGAGGTTGTAGAGGTTAATTTGTCCTCTCACCTTCTCCTGGCTCTTAGGACTGCTTGTGCACTTTGGCTGGTTTCCTCCTTTCATCTTCAAAGCCATGATGGCCACTTTGAGTCATGTGGTATCGCCTCCTTCCACAGTTCAGGACACAGGACTACACCGGAATGCCCGATCTGAGATAACGTCTCCCTTCTCAATCAGTTTAACTATCACCCTTACTTCAACCTGCAACTCCAATCCATTGGTTCCAGGGACCAGAGCACGGCCATGGGGATGTCATTATTCCACCTGCCATGGTACACCCTTGACTCTCCGTAAGATTCACTGGCATTTCTCATGCAAGGTTCCCAGTCCAAGATCCCCGCTAAGTCTCAGACCATTAAAGCCCCAAGTCCCAGATCTGATCTACATCTTATCATCTCAAAATCCCCAAATGCCATTGCTCAAATCAGATATGGGTGGGTGTTTCATGTCTAAAATGTTCTGGGGCAATCACTTACGTACTGATTACCATTTTGGGTTTCCCTTGAGCTGGAGTCTGAAACAGGTGAAGGCATTTCATGTTTTAAGTGTACCCATCACTACAGGACTCTCCTGTACCCATCACTACAGGACTCTAGTTAAAGTCATTGGTACCCATGCCCCAGGTCAAGAGCTGTAGCACTGTCCTGGGCTCATCTGTCTTTCTCACATCTGCGTTCAGTGGTAACTGAGCCCAGGTACAGGCACATGTGTATGCTCTACCACTAAGCGACATTCTTAGTCTCACCAATGCTGCTTTATCTTCAGACTCTGCAACTCCGTGTTCCGGTCCCGTCCTCAGCCCTCTCACTCACTGGAGTGGAAATTCACTCTTCCTACCCTCACGCTGTCACTGCTCATCCTAATAGGAGATCCTCCACACAACGGCCAGAGTGGCAGACAGCGGTGAGGTCTCCGTTCATCTGCTTCTTACTCTGCAAGCATCCTCCCTAGGGCACTCAGATTCAAGTCAGAGTTCTCACCACCACTGTTAACTTTACACAGTCTGGCTCCTGCCTGATTCTTGGACTTCTCAGATCCTCCCTGACTCCTTACCCTGGTTGCCCAAACAACCTTGCTAGGTTCCTAGCATGCTCATGGTATCTGGGAGCCAGGGCCTTTACCCAACTGCTCCCCATTTGGAACACTGCTCACCCATAGATTGTCCTTTGGGCTTTGGCCAAATCTTCCTCTTCAAGTGAACTGTCCCCTGCTCAAAAATAGTTCCTCCTCTTGTTTAGTGTCTTCATGGCTCAGTCTATTGCTGATTTATTTTTATTTATATGTATATGTATAGGGGTTATACCTGAATGCAAGTCTGTATACCACATGCATGCTGTGCCCACAGAGGCCAGAAAAGGGCACTGGATCCCTGGAACTGGAGTTACAGACAGTTGTGAGCCCTCATGTGAGTGCCGGGAACTGAACCCACGTCTTCTGGAAGAGCATCAAGTGCTCTTAACTATTGAGCCCTTTGTTTCTTACCTGGTCTCTTCCTGCTCAACCCCAGCAGCTCTGTGGGGACAAGGAGTTCAGCATTCTAGGAGAGAGTATTCATTCAGCTAATAAATGACAGCCACCTGCAAACACCTGGAACAACCCGTTGCTTTGATATTTTTGCCTCTCTGTTCTGTTTCGTGTCCTGCAGGCTGCACTTCCGGAACAGTCATGCCATTATGGAGATCACAGGCATCCTTGCTTTGTTCTTGATTCAAATAGTGAGGTCTCTAGTGGCTGTGCTTAAATATAATGCTGGCTGTGATCTCAAGGAAAACCAACATGGAACAGTTCTGAAAAGGCATGTTAAGCACATGCTTTCCCTATGACTCATTGGGGCCGTTTTATCAAATGTTCACTGCACCCATGGCTACTTGACTTCAAGTCCTGTGCTGTCTCCGCAAGCCAAACTGACTTCTCTCACACATGAACAATATCAGTTATGAAGAGACTGTGTCCCTTTCCGTCCCTACAACCCCCTCCCCCGGGAAGCATGATACGGCGCTGGGACTCAAAGCTGGGACAGAAGGGGAAAGTTCACTCTTCTCTCTCCCCCGCCCCACACCCGTCTTTCCTGGAGGCCACAGGGCAACCTGAGCTCTCATCCTTTAGGTGCCACCGCCTTGATGTTTGAGAGTCTCTCGTTGGCCTGGCGCTCACTGGCTATTGGCCATGAGTTCAAGGGATATGTCTCCGGCTCCTCAGCGCTGGGGTTACAAATGCACGTAACCACATCTGGTATTTTCCATTTTTTAAAACATGATTTCTGGGGATCAAACTCAGGCCCTTGTTCTTGCATGGGAAGCAATTTCTCGATCAAGGCATTTTCTCAGCTCGAAACTGGGCAAGTTATTGATGCCAGTGAGGCAAGAGATCAGGCCGAAGGTCACCTGCAGTAGAGTGGATCCCAGCATCAGAACAGGGTCGGGGTGGGGAAGAGTTCTACCGTCTGCAGCCAGCCTTTCCCTCTACCGCCTTGACATCAAGGAGAGTGGAACTTTCACATGCTGGAGAGGAAGGCTACTGTTCAACTTAGCTGTGGGCTTACTGAGGTTCCAACATATCCTTGTTAATACAGGCTTTTCACATCCTTGTTAATACAGGTTTAAGGCTTTTTTTTTTTTTTTTTTTTTTTTTTTTTTTTTTTAGTTAAGCTAGTTTTACGTCTCCCCACCCCCGGCAACACTTTAAACTTGCATAAAACTAGTATGATCGCTGATGGAAATAAATGGAAGCAGCTAGCTGATAAACATGATTCATAGTTCAACCATGTTAAAATGTGTTTGTGTTGGAGAGATGGCTCAGTGGTTAGGAACACTTGCTGTTTCTTCCAGAGACCCAAGTTTGGTCCCCAGCACCCACACCAGGCAGTTCACAGCCATCTGTACCCCAGCTCCACGTGATCTGATGCCTTTGTCTTCTGCATTCATGTGCACAGACCCACATGCGCGCGCGCACACGCGCGCGCACACACACACACACACCCCTCTCCACATAACTAAAAATAAACCTTAAAATGCAAATGTTGACTTTTTAAAGACTGGGTTTCACTATGTAGCCCTGGAAATCACTGTGTAGACCAACTGGTTTCGAACTCACAGGGATCTCGGTCTCCGTGCCAGCAGGTCGCCTACCACTTTCCATGCAATTCCACAACTGAAGAAATCTCTTGGATCTAGCTAGCTTGCTGTCCACATTGTTGCTGTCCTATCTTAACAATCGTTACTAATTCCAAAGTCACCAAGTGTGTTCCCTATGCATTCCTGAAGGCCATTTATAATTTTAGAACTTTAACGTATGCTTATGATGTAGGATAAAGGCCCTTGAAGACACTGTCCCTTCCCCCACTAGGTCTATGATAAACCTCACAATGAGGTAGAATTCTCATATTTTACCTTTATGAATGTTTTGCTTGCATGTATGTCTATGCAACATATGCATGCCTGGTGCCTACAGTACCCAGCAAAGGGTATCAAGACTCCTTGGAACTGGAGTTACAGTTGTAAGACACCATGTTGGGAACTGAACCTGGGTCTTCTTGAAGATCAGCAAGTGCTCCTAACAGTTGACTCAACTCTCTAGCCCCCACCCCATTTTATTTAAAAAGCTTAGCTATTCTCTTTCCTTTCCACATAAACTGTAGAACAATCTTGTAAGAAATATTTTTAAAAGATTTTTACTTGTATGTGTGTAGATGTCCCATACGTGTAGGTGCCCAGAAAGGCCAGAAGGTGGCACTGGAGCCTTGGAACTGGAGTTATTGTAGCTGCGGGCTCCCTGACATGGGTGCCGGCAGCTAAAGTTGGGCCCTCTGGACGAACAGCAAGTGCTCTGCTAAGCCAGTCCCTGTATCTACAGGAACGTTTTGAGGCCTGCAGAAATCACATTAGACTTTACTGTTGTATTTTCAGTTTATGCACACTTCTGCATTTATTAACATCTTTTTCATTATATAGTAAGTCTTGTCTCTAGTTGGGTGAGCATGCACTACTCACAGAGACCAGAAGAGGGCATTGGATCCAGAGTTACTGACAGTTGTGTGCTGCCATGCAGTCTTCTCAAAGGGCAGCAAGTACTCTTAACCACTGACCCATCTCTCCAGCTCCTACTTTCTACTGGCTACTAATGATGTAAAGTACCTTTAGAAATATTTTTAAAATTTATTTTATATGTTAGGGTGTTTTGCCCACATGTATGTCCGTGGATTCCCTGGGATTGGAGTTATGGTGGTTTTAAGCCACTATGTGGGTGCTGGGAATCAAACCTGGCTGGGTCCTCTGAAGAGTATTTAGTGTCCTTCACTCCTGCACCGCATCACCAGCCTGGAGTACCCTCTCACACACTTGACCTGTCATATCGTCTTTGGGAAAAGCCTATTTAAAATTTTTACCCATCCAAAAGCAATGGTCAATCTCCTTGCATTCTAGATTTTCTTGTACTTGAGATGCACATTAACTTGTGTTTCGTCCCATTCTGTGGAAGTGTGTCCTTTGCCCCTTCCCCTGTGATACTGGGCACTGACTGACTCCAGGGCCTCATATACACTAGGACTCTACTTTCAAGATATATATATATATATTCCTGACAGTGTTCTTAGAAGCACAACTTTAAAGTTGTTTTTTTTTTTTTGTTGTTGTTGTTGGTTTTTTTTTTGTTTTTTTTTTTTTGGTTTTTTGAGACAGGGTTTCTCTGTGTAGCTTTGCGCCTTTCCTGGAACTCACTTTGTAGCCCAGGCTGGCCTCGAACTCACAGAGATCGGCCTTCCTCTGCCTCCCGAGTGCTGGGATTAAAGGCGTGCGACACTGCCGCCCGGCTTTTAAAGTTTTTATAGAGTTCGATTTATTTTTTCACCAAAACCAAACCAAACCAAACAATCCTGCAACTTTTGCTGGTGCTTTAGTTTTATATCAAAGAAACAATTGCCTAATTGTTTTCTTTTAGGAATTTTTTTTTTTTTTTGGTTTTTTTGAGACAGGGTTTCTCTGTGTAGCTTTGCGCCTTTCCTGGAGCTCACTTGGTAGCCCAGGCTGGCCTCGAACTCACAGAGATCCGCCTGGCTCTGCCTCCCGAGTGCTGGGATTAAAGGCGTGCGCCACCAACACCCGGCTTCTTTTAGGAATTTTATAGGGCTCAGTTGGTAGAGTTTTGGCCTTCTATGCATCAAGCTCTGAATTCAACCCCCAGAACTGCATAAGCCTGGCATGATGATGCACATCTGCAATCCCAGCACATAGACGTGGAGGCGGGAGGATCAATGTTTAAGGCCACCATCCTCTACCACAGAGCAATGTCATGGCCAGCCTTAGCTTCCTCCGGTCCTGTCTCAAAAGATTTCCATAGATTTAGCTCTTACATAGTGGTTTTTTGTTTTGTTTTGTTTTGAAATCGTATGATATAGAATTACTTCTTGCTTAGTTGTCTACAAACTAGAAATCATAAAAGCAGGATTCCATTAAATTGTCTTGGTACTTTTGAAAATCAACTGATTACACTACAGGAGGTTTTCTGGACTGTCTGTCCTGTTACCTTTATCCTTTTAGTGCGCTGGATCCTATGATTTTCCCTAACAATTTTAGGATTCACCTGTCAACTTCTGAAAAAAGTCACTTGGGATATGTTAATAGGGTCTGCACTAAATCTGTCAGTCAATTTGGGATTTCTATGGTTAAGGTTTCTTATTTGGTCTTACAGTCTGCTAACAGTAACCAGAAACCAAGTCATTGCTGAGAGTCCTGAATGGTGGTAAGTTAGATTCAGGTGTGTGTTAAGGAAGACACAATGAAGAAATGAAGATTCATCACGGCAAAGAAACTAATTACAGATCCCAGGGAGTCTAGAGGCAACAAGAAAGTCAGGTAGAAGGGGTTTGGGGATGGAAGAGGTCAGAGCCTGTGAGAGTATGCCTTCGTTAAGGGACAAGAGCAGTACCCTGCACTCCCGCAGGGCTAGCAGCTTAAGAACAACACAACACAAATCCTTACTCTAGGAACAGTAGTACGTCTTCTACTAAAACCCTTAAGAACCCCTGTGTGAGTTCCAGGCCAGCCAGGACCACATAGTAAGATCCTGGCCCAAAACAAATAAGCGGGGCACACACCTTTAATCCCAGAACCTGGGAGGCAGAAGCAGGTGGATCTCTGTGAATTCGAGGCAGGCATGGCCTACAGATCGAGTTCCAGGACAGCCAGGACTACACAAAGAAACTGTCTCAAACAAACAAAAAAGCAGTACACAAAACAAACAAAAAAGTGAAACAAAACCAATGAAAACCAAACAAAGCACCACTTCAGTTCAAACAGGAAACATCTTACTTCCTGAATGAACTGCTTGCAGTTTTTGTTAAAAACTCATCCCACATGTGATGTTTCTATCATCTATCCATTTATCCTACTGCACTACCACACTTGTATACAAAAATTTTTGAGCAAATCTTGATGGAAACTAGAAGGCCTCCAATTTTATTTTTCCCCTTAACAATATTTTACAATTCTGTATTTACTGCATTTACACACACACACACACACACACACACACAGATTCCTACAAAAAAGCCTTATTAACTTTTACTCTATCAACCTACAAATGAATTTGTGGGAAACTGGCATCTTAGCATTATGAAACCTTTAAATGAGTAAGGTCCATTCACTGTGCTGCGCTCTAGTTTTTCTCAGCATGTTTCTATAGTTTTCAAGGTAGAGGTACATAACTTTCTTCTTAGACATCTGACCTCATATATATGTAATTATATATTATTTTTATTTTATGTGCATCAGTGTTTTTCCAGCATGTATGTGTGTGAGGATGTCAGATCTTGGAGTTACAGTTGTGAGCTGCCATGTGGGTGCTGAGACTGAACCTGGGTCCTCTGGGAGAGCAGTCAGTGCTCTTAACTGCTAAGCCATCTCTCCCGACATCTGACCTCTTTAATGGTATTGTAAGTGCATATCTGAAATTCAGAACTACCTTAATGTACACACATACTGTGAAAGCTTTACATATCAGCCCCACACTCTGAATGAACCATTCTTATAAACATACTGAGCAAAGTGCTCTTTAATTCTCAAAAAACCAAGAGAATAGAAGACTTGCAAATGGACTTAATGTCCAAAAGGAGTCAAGTACTTTTCTTCCGTACACCTACTAGGTCAGCACTCCAGAAACACTGCCTTCTAAATGTCTTTCTTGTTTAAAGAATGTATTGGCCCTGGAGTTCAACTCACTTTGGTGTACTTCTTGGAAGATGAGGGGAGCACCAGGTCCTTCCAGACAACAAGGACAGAGAAGACATGGCCTGCATGACATCCTGGATTGGCAGGACAGTGAACAAAACAGTGTTTGTCAAGATAACAATTAGGACCAAGAAACAGACTGTGACTGGTGTGAGATTCAAATAATCTTGGCCAGGTTTGGTGGTTAATGCCTTTAATCCCAACAGCTGGATGGAGGCTGAAGCAGGAGGATTGCTGTGAGTCTGAGGCTAGTCTGGGCTACAGAGTGAGGCCTTGTTTAAACAAAACAAAACAGATCTTATTTGTCATACTTGTGAATACTTCACTGGCCCAAATTAAGCCCACTCTCGTTCTTCAATTTCTCTTCGTTCCTTTTCTTCTCAGTCAGATTCCAGCCGAGATGAGCAGCTCCCTAATCCACCAACAGCTGTGAGGAAAGGGTCCATTTGACCTTCAAGTAACACCATGTAAGGCACAACTACTCAGGAATGCTTTATATTTTCAAAGTATTTAGGAATTTTTTAATTAGAAAAATAAAGGCAATGAGATTATCTATCAGGTTCTAAAAGTACCCATGAGTTAAGTCACTCACACCCCACTTAGAAAGTGAGACAAAATTTTAAGTCACAATGCTGTTAAACTTTTACAATAAAGAATAAACCATGCTATGCTAGGGTACAAAAATCTGTAATTCTGAGCATGAAAATAATTTATTAGACATCTGACTTTTCAAACATTGGGCCCACTGGAGATAGAATTAACACAGCTCACAGAGGAGAAAAACTATTCCAGCCAACACCAGCTTCATTTCAGATTTCCTGGGGGAGGGGGGTGTCTTCATCCTGGGGAACAGCTTTACCCAAAGCACCCATGTCTGACGCTGATTAGATGGATGGTGAGAAACGGGGCAAACATCACTGGGGAGGTGACTTCCAGGAACATTCTTAAGCACAAGAAATAGCACTTCCTGCAGCGAGTCTTTGATAATCAAAGCAAAGAATACCATTAAATATAACCTGACAAGTAGGAAGCAGATATATGCATTTTGGCCAGTGGGTTGCTATGGAAAAATGTCACAATGAGATTTCTGTGAGATCGAAAAGTAAACTTTAATTAACATCAACTTTTAATACGTGATTCTGTCACTAAAAACCAGAGTAAAGAAAATCAGTTAACAAATGGAGACAGGGATGAAATGCAGGACTGTAATGTGGACTCGTGGCTGCATTTCTTTGGCTAACTCATTAAAAAGTGCCAATTAAGTATTTTCACTCAATTTTTATTTTTTTTTTAAAAAGCAGCAAATCAACATCACAACTCAAGCCTAATCTAAATGTGCACCTGACAGTGAAGCCCAGCTATGTGTGGAGTGAAAAGGGTTTTCAAAAAAGCCCATCAGATACAGGACCTCCAAGTCCTCAAACCAACCGCCTCTCTCTGTAGCCTGTGTCAAGTACTCACAGGGACCTGGGAGTTATTGCTGTGAAAACAACCTGGAGGGCAGGGGCAGGAGTCTCAGGTACTAAGCATAATCTGTTGAATCAAGTTAAAAAGTTGAAAATGTGGTAAGAAACCGTGTGTGGAGGGGGGACAGGGTCAGAAGGGGAGTCTGTAAGCTAGTTGACCCAAGAGCAACTGAGATAGCTCTAACTTTTCAACTGGGACCAGGCATGTTAAATCTCCTTTTTTTTTTTTTTTTTTTTTTTTTTAAAGAAGGCAATTAAAACTTACAATTCCAACAGCCCACAAACCAAATAAAAATATTATAAAAAGAAATCAAAAGTATGTTCAGAGCTCCACCCTCCCCCCCCAATCTCATTTTCAGCACCCCAAGGAAAATAAAAGCATCCATGATTATCACAGATGAAAACAAAATGAATGTCACTGGAATCAATTTTTCCCCACTGAGGTATAAAATCTATATAGAAATCTGATACTATAACAAATTGTACTTCTCATAATTCTGTTTTAATTTCCTTTAAACCCTGTTTTGATATAATTTTTATTGTTGTAAAAATGTTTTCATGATTCTGAACCTGGTTCCAGTTCTTTTCCACTTACTTTTCTATCAATATTTAATATTCCAGCTACTGGTTCTAATTAGGAGAGCTCTTCTTCACGAGGCACATTCAGCAGAAAGGCTGACGTGCAGGAAAGCTGTGGAAGGAGCATCTATCCAGAGAGCACGTGCTGCGCCTGTTCTGGGATCTGAAGGCTGTTGGCCACTGTTCTCGATGAAGACCCTTCCAGTCTTGTAAACATCAGTGTGCGCAGTCCCACTACTTCGTAGTCTCATGTCCTGGGACAGGAAGGCTGGTTCACAGCAAGTGAAAAGCTAGAGGAGTCTGAGTTTTAATGGCTGATAAACCGTACATCCCACAGAAGAGGAAAACACTTTTCCTTTTTTGCTACTTAAGAATGTGGCAGAAATGTATGCTGAGGTAGCCCAGTCAATCCTTATTTTTTTCTTTCTTTTTGTCCTTTTTTTTCTGTTTTTTGTTGTTTTAATTTGGTCTCAGAATATTTCTGGAAGGGTGACATTTCGAAGAAGCCATTGCTGGGACCGGCTTCCAGTGCAGTCTCTAATGCTGGGCACCTGGCTGTCCTCTTCCGTGGCTTTATCCAGGCACTGGTTACTGTTCACATGCTGCAGGGTTAGTTTCTGAAAGTAGCAGGGGAAACACACAACTTAACTAGAGAGTGGAGGAAAATGTAACAGCCCACCTCCCATTGAAGATGGCATTGCACTATGTCAACCAGGCTGGCTTTGAACTTCCAGAGGTCCACCTGCCTCTACCTCCCAGTGCTGGAATTAAAGTTGTGCAGCCTGCCACTGCCACCACACACAGTACAATCAACCGTAAGCCTAGATATCAAATCCAGAAGTTATCCTTGTGGTGGAAGGAGGTGTGGCACACAAGAGCACAGAAACCTCGAGAGGACTGGGTTTAGTCTGGACAACTGGGTTTCTTTCGCTTTGAAGATAAATATCACAACACAATACATATTCTGAGAAGGTTCTGTAAGGCAGTAACAGCAGAGTTAAATTATGTGGCTCCTCACATGCA
Source organism: Peromyscus maniculatus bairdii (assembly GCF_049852395.1). Lineage (NCBI taxonomy): Eukaryota > Metazoa > Chordata > Mammalia > Rodentia > Cricetidae > Peromyscus > Peromyscus maniculatus. Next base: position 14,553,830 of record NC_134870.1, on the reverse strand, counting down.
AAGGAGGCTCTAAATAATCAGGGAGGGATACAGCTATCTATCTAGACGCTTATGTTTTAGATTTGATACTTTCATGCTGATTTTTAGGGTAACTTCTAAAAGGTGGGACAAATAAGAGTAAATTCATAGTCATAATGGTCCACAACAAATCTGAGAATGTGTTCTAGACCAACAATCGCCAATGTACTGGTGTGGGGTACATGCTGAGTGATATCCTAACAGGTGATGTAGCTACAATGTTAACAAACACACATTTATCTGATTCTGTACTCATGTCCTGACTTTAATGTGATTCTTTTCTCTGTAAGATCTCCCATAAAAATTTTGTATTTTGCCAGGCGGTGGTGGCACACACCTTTAATCCCGGCACTTGGGAGGCAGAGGCAGGCAGATCTCTGTGAGTTTGAGGCCAGCCTGGTCTACAGAAAGAGTTCCAGCACAACACCCTGGGCTACACAGAGAAACCCTGTCTCAAAAAACAAAACTAATTTTTATTTTACTTTATGTGTATGGGTGTTTTGCCTGTGTGCATGTCTGTATATCATGTGTGTGCCTCGTGCCTTTGGAGGTCAGAAGAGGGAACTGGATCCTCTAGAACTGGACTTATAGACGGTTGTGAACCACATGTGGGTGTTGGGTCTTCCGTTAGAGCAGCCAGTGCTCTTAACCACTGAGCCAATGCTCCAGCATCTGAAACATCTCATTTTCACGATGTCTCTTTTAACAGTTCTGTAATTTGAAATCTAACAGAAACAAATGATTGCATCCGTCTACTTTTACTTCTAGTTCTACAGTTCTCTGTGCTGTGTCAAAGTGAGACCTGGCAAATAACTGTATATTGTGGATGCTCCATCACTCTGATTTGAACTCTCACAGATAGAAAGTTAGTGCAGCTGGGGGCTGGGATGGCACTGGCTTTCCTCATGCAGGTACTGCGTGCCCTGCGAGTGGAGGACAGGCTCTGCAGTGTGGCACAGTCCAGCAGCCAGAGCCCAGGCTCCACATGCATGCCACTTCAGCCTCCAGATTCCGTTGAGGCAAATCCAGTGCAGAATTAAGGACTTATCCAACCTTCCACAACCCCTACAAAGGTGGCACCCTGCCTCAGGCATGGTCAATACTACTAAAAGCAGAAGAAACCAAGCACAGCAAAAACTGTGGCTGGGCAGTTTGTTTTTCCACCCTAATTTCTTTGTTCTTTTTTTTTTTTTTTTTTTCCCAAGACAAGGTTTCTCTGTGTAGCCCTGGCTATTCTGGAACTCCCTCTGTAGACCAGGCTGGTCTCAAACTCAGAGATCTGACTGCCTCTGCCTTCCAAGTGCTGGGGATTAAAGAAGTGAGCCATTACTACCTGGCTCCATCCCAATTTCTAAAAACACACATTTCTTTTTTTTTCCTTTCTTTTTTTGAGATAAGGCCTTGCTATGTAGCCCGGGCTGGCCTCAAATTAACTCCTAATCTACCTCCATGACCTCTGAGTGCTGTGATTGTAGGCATGCGCCCCATATTCGGTTTTCTAGTCTTCAAATGCTCCATGCTGAGTACTCAGTGATCAACATCCAGACTGAACTGCTATCCCAGTAGGGAAGCCCCACAGGAGACCTAAGCACTGGTAATGAACCTTGCTCTAGACAGGCGCTGGCAGCTGACAGAAGATGCAGAGCTGCACTTTATATCACAGGACTCAGCAGAGGACCTAGGTAATACTGACAGGTCTCCTCCAGAGAGAACATGGCTCAGGCACTGGGCAGGCAAGTGACACACTGTAACTGTGAAGGGAGGACGACAGCTTTCACTACTCACTGCAAGGGCTTCCTCCAAACTCTAAATGGAACGGCTCACAATCGCTACTGGATTTCAGAAGAGACAGCACACCCAGGAAAGGGGAAGGAGCTTACTGTCGTGCTATAAACTTTACAGAGTACATAATATAAACAAGATTTAAACATGCATGAACATCCACATTTAATAAAAAATAGTACTACTAAACAAAATATCTTGGATTAAGAATTAGGAATCTCGGGTCTGAGATCTAAATTATAGCATCCACCCCTTGTGTGACCAGGAGCAATGAATTTCTACCCATGAAGCAGTGTCCTGGATTTTATTTCAAGGGTTCCTTTGCAATCAAGGATCTGACTGGAGGCTTCTACTGTGGGTTTCTGACACCAATGTTCTATTCTCTTTCTTGGTTTTTATGTTTTGATAGATAAGGCTGTTCTCCCCCTCCAGAGCTCCCTCTGGAGTTCACTCAGGCTACTGGGCTAGTTCACAGTTATTAATTCAGAAATGCTCCCTAGTAAATACCTCAACAGTTAGCTTTATCCTGGAGTCTGTGTGAAACCAGCCCAGGACATAATTAGTTTAACCTCTGGGAACAACACTGCAAAGTGATTTAAAGTTTTAAAACTTCACATGTACAATCAGTCCTATCTAAATGCTTGAAACCATCTCTATTCTCCTACATTTCTAATTGAATGTTTATTTTTCAAATACCCATTGAGGCAGGCTGTAGATGGACTAGCCAACACCATTCCCAACCATCGCATACTGTAAAGACAAGAAAACCAAGCCCTTGCTTTCTCTGCCTTTCTTATAGCTGTGGGTTCACTGTGGGACACATCTACAACTCCCAAGAAATAAGCACAGCTTGACAACAGTGTTCTAGGAAAAATGTATTTCCTGAACCAAGAGTAACATACCTAACAGTAAAGCAGCCCATGCTCCTTTCTTTCAAAGCTAAGATTGCAGTTGTCTTAGCTATCAGAGTACTCCTAATCTATACCAGAAAGTACATGCCTAGAGACCTGTGTAAAAAAATTGGCATCTACTCAATGAAGCTACTTAAGTACATTCAGTACTGCCCAATTAATATACTGTTATATTCCAACAAACTAAAAATAAGGAGCTTTTCATTTACAAATCTGTGGGTTGTCACAAAGGCTATGCCACTGGCACTTGCTATAAGGACATAAGAGTCCCTCTTCGAGGAAAGGGACAGTCACGCCCACAACGGCAGTGGCACACATCCAGAAACCAAGAAAACACTGGGAGCACATCTAATGGCTGCAGTGAATCTATCAGTTACTATTAACCAATTAGCTAGAAAATGTCACTGGGCCAGTGACAGGCTGTAGCTTCTCTATCTATAGGCAACTAAGTAACTCACCACTGGGTCGTACTCCCAGAGCTGGTTGCCTTTTAGATGGTGGCACTTGAGCATGGTAACTGGTCCATTAAGTTTAGAAACGTCCAAACAAAGGTCATCTGTTCTAATTTCCTTGTTGGCAGTATAAGAGAAAACCTGAAAAGCAAACATGAACCTATGTAAGCTTTAACAACAAAAAGAAATTAGTCAGCATTTCAGATGCCAACATTTCTAAATTTTGTAACCATGAGACAATGAAGACACCAGGAATCAGCTTCAACAGACAGAGAATAATGAGCATATAAACACCAAAACTCAATTAAGTTTTCCCTAGGCTCCTTTGAAATTACCTACAACTATTTCAAAACACAACGATTCTTGCAAATTGTTAAAGTAATGGAGAATGGAAGACTGAGAAAACCTACACCCGTTTTACACAGAGAAAAGTAAAAAACCACCACAGTTCTCTGTATTACTAAGGGCAGTCTTTTTTTTTTTTTTTTCCCTAAAAAGGACATAATAAATTTTGTGCTCAGCAGTGTTAATTCAATTGTGACAGGGGCCTTTTAAAAATCTTTTATTAAAAAACCATTAGAAGAGGCAGGCAGACCTCTGAGCTCAAGGACATTCTAGTCTATATGTTTTAAGCTGGCCAAGGTTACACAGTGAGACCTATCTAAAAAAATAAAATATCAATCATTAGACTGAAAGCACCCTTCACCTAATACTCTTTATTATTTTTCTTTAAAGATATAAAAATGTTTCCTGAATAATGTTACAGGATTAAAAGAACAAAGTAACCAAATAAAAAGCTGTTTTAAAAGTTTAGTAAAGATACTCACCTGATTACCTCCCATACCATGACAATTGAAAATTCCAACCTTTTCATTCTCTTTTCTAGCCATGTTATCTAGACATTGATTTGTTTCCACATTTCGTATCTGTGGGACAATGAAGACATCAGGAGTTAGGAGAGGTAAATACTAAAGGAGAGGTACATACATATACACTAGAAGTCATCCCTTTATTATTTCTTTTTGTTGTTGGTTTTTCAAGACAGGGTTTCTCTGTGTGACTGCCCTAGCAGGCTGGCCTCAAACTCAGAGATCTGCCTGCCTCTGCCTCCTGCGTGCTGGGATTAAAGTTGTGCATGCCTTTAAATGGTGGCGCATGCCTTTCAACCCAGAACTTGGGAGGCAGAGGCAGACAGATCTCTATGAGTTGGAGGCCAGCCTAGTCTACAAAGTGAGTTCCAAAAAAAAGGAAAAAAGAGGTGTGCGCCCCCAGGCCCAGCATCTTTGTTATTTCTCTAGTGGCAATTATATCTCAGGTACAATCAACAGCTGTCTAGGCAGACTGAGGCCCACACAACAGTAAACACCTAGTGAAGTCATGGACTCTAAAGGAGAAGCTGTGACGGCCATTTTCCGAAACCAGCATCATTTCTAACTGCGTTCTAAATACTTGTCTGGGTAACTCTTGGCCCTCATTAAAGAAGCTTCTTTTTGAAGCAGATGGAAACCATCACAGAAAGCCACAACTGGTCAAAATACTGAGAACAGACTGGGATGCTCAGATAAGAGAACACGACCCCTACAACAGACTCAGCGAACATCCCAGAAGGAGCAGAAAGGCTGTAAGAGCCAGAGGACCTGGATTTCTGCTTCGAGACTGTGTCTTCTATAAACGACAGGGAAGCTGCACCAGTGAAATCTCAACAACATGGTCACCTAAGTATGACCTACACACTACCACCACCGGATGACATGCCAATAAGGACGGGACAACCTCACAAGGCCCCACCTCTAGATGAAGAGCTATAGGCAATGAAAGACTGTGAAGAGAGGGAGAATCAGTGTTCTCCAGGGACAAGCCCGATAGGTTATCCAATCCCAAACAATCCGTCCTAAACACATGGATATGAGAGCAACACTTGACTCAAGCAGGGTGTGTGTGTATATGTGTATGTATGTATGTAACAATAATTAAAGAGGAAGAGGTTTATAATTCGAGAGGGAATTTGGGGGACACAACCTGGGGAGAGAGAGGTGGGAGTGATGCAAACACAGTACTTATATATCAAGGGGTTTCTAATTTTAAATTAAAACTTTTCTTATTTGTTCTCATTTCTTTCATTCTTTCATTGTTCCTTTAGGATTTATATTTAGTTCAAAATAATTCTATTTTCAGTAATAACTTAAAGCAATTTTATAACTTCTCAAGGACACAAGATGTCCCTTTTGTCAATCTCTCTGATGACTTCTCAGGAGACTGAAGACAGACATTTTTCTGGCCAAAAGAGTTTTGGAAGCTGGCTTGTGTGGAACCAGCCATAGGGTGGTGCAAATTTCACTTTCCCATTAACCATTAACGCACTCACAAAAGTTGTTCAACTGAGTCATCAGAAAAGGACTATCTGACTATGTGTAAGGCACTCAGACTGCTGCTTATCATAAATAGATGCTAAGTCAATGTCAGAACCTTTAGAACTTCCTGCATCAGCGTCCAATCTGCCATAACACTAGCTAACCCCGGAAGGTCAGGGCTCTAGCTCTCTGGGGTTGCTTACAATACTCAGCGTGTTAACAACTAACAGCTATTATAAGAAAACATTTATTTTTGTTCCAAATCCTAGAGTACAAGCTCTGGAAGGCAGACTTGGTTAACAGACATCATTATAACCTTGCCCCAGAAATGACACTTCACCTAGATGTGACCTGGTACAAAAGGACCACAAACTGTTTCTGAGGCAATGGCAAGAAGATGATAAAGTCTATATGTCACTTGGGAAGCCAGCAGGCAAGAAGGTGGTAAGGGGCCAACTTGCCTTGGCAACTATCTACCATGGGTGGACAAGCATCATCACCTTTTAATTCGCCCAAACTCAAGCCCAGCTAACAATGCTTAGGGGTTGTCCAAAATTGGGCCAGTTCAAAGAAAAAGAAACAACCTTTCATTCCCTGGAGGAGTGGCTGCTGTAAATATCTCAAAGGCATGTGACTCAACCTAGATTTTACTCACTGAAAGAGGAGAATATGCAGGAAAGAGGAGTGGGGATCATGGTTTTACTCACTCACCAGCATCAACTTCCTTCTGTGACCTCTGAACTCACCCACTGCCTAGGTTTCTGTTTGTCCTCTTTCCCCAAGTATCTATCACCAGCAGCGGCCGCCTTACTCTGCGGTAATCTGTATCCACCTGAAGTGATTATGTAAGAGAACGTCTCAAGCATCCACACAGACAGACTACCATTCTCATCTGACCGGTACTTGACCCCACCTCTCCTTTCTATTCTGTCCCAAGGGATGAACTGCCTTTGTCCTACCCTTTACATTAAAACCCTCCGTCTGTGCTGGATCCCATCTCCTATCCCTTTAAATGCACGATGCCTACACTGGGTCTTTCTCTCTTTCCTATAACATAAAATTTACCATAGCCAGTTTCAAACAGACAGCTCAGAAGTGTTCAGTCCATTACACTGCTATGTTTCATCTCCAGAACCTTCCCGTTTACAACCCTGAACCACTGCAGCCACTGAACCTCCTTTGTACCTCCATCAGTCTGTGGGAGCCACTACTTTCTGTTTATAGGTACTTCACAGAAGTGAAATGGTAAATTATTTTTGTCACCAGTCTACGTCACTCACGTAAAATGTCTTCACAGTTCATTTGAGGTAATGTATATATGTCAGGATGTCTATCTACCCTTTAGAAGGCTGAATAATCCCCACTGTATGGACATGTAACTTTTTGCTTACCATTCATTCATCTGTCTGAGACCCACCTAGGTCGGGTCCACAGTGCTGCCGTGAGCATGGACCTCTCTAAGGTCCCCACACCTGAAGGTCAGGTGCTGCTGCACCACACAATAGCCGTAGGTTACTTTGTGCAGTGCTGCTCACGAGCACGAGTCAGATCCCAGTAACGTAATGCTAACTCTCTAAGGGACTCCAAATTATTTTCCAGAGAACACGTATCATTTTATAGTCCTACCAACAGTGCACACAGGCCCTGACTCGCCTACATCCTTGCCTCTACTTGCTGTTTTTGGGGGAGGGGCGGGGGACAGAAATTATCCTAAGTCAGGGAAGCTGGCCTGGTCAAATTTTCTCTTTTAGGTCATTCTCATTAGCACAGGCTTCTTTCTTTTTAAAGTAGCAAACACATTTAATAAATATCTATTGACTACTGGAATCTAAGTCTGAATCTAATCATGACCACCGACCCTTAGGCAATGAAGACTGTGCTCCTCGTTCTTCTGGCTTCCTAAGAAGGGCACTTCAGTGAGGTTCTGAAGAAGCCTGGTGTATTACAAAGGACCTCTTCAGGGGACACAGAGAGTAGCACCCACAGGTAGTGGTGCATGTCGTAAATACAGTTACCTACACCACATTCTAGACAGTCCTTAGACAAGTGTATAGCAAGACTCCACATTTCTACCTATCTTGCTGAAGTTTATAGGTTGGCAGACAATTTCTTCTGACTGGACTTAGAAGGCCAGTTAACAATGGCCACGAGCAGTACAAGACTGGAGCTTCTCCAAGCTGTACTTTCATTTTCACAGGTTTGTCTTAAGTGTGTGAGTGGTTGCTCACACGTATGTCTGTGCACCATGTGTGTGCCCGCTATCTATCCATGGAAGTCAGGAGAGGGCACCATATCCCTTGGGACTGGAGTCACAGATGGTTATAAGCCACCATGTGGGTGCTAGGAATCAAGCCCAGTCCCCCTGCAAGGACTTGTAATCACTGAACCAAACTCTGTCCAAAACTTTTCTTCTGTTAGCATCACTCCTGATTTTATAAATCATTAACATCATCAACCCCATTCTTACACAAATTTCCTTGTAACTGGGTAATATGGTTTCCAGGGAACCCAAACATTCTCTCTCTTTTTTTTTAAAGATTTATTTTATTATATAAACAGTGTTCTTTCTGCAAGTTTGCCTGTATGCCAGATCTCATTATAGATGGTAGTGAGCCACCATGTGGTTGCTGGGAATTGAACTCACGACTTCTGGAAGAGCAGTCAGTGCTCTTAACCTCTGAGCCATTTCTCCAGCCCAACTCAAACATTCTCAATAAAGCTTTGAGGAATCCTGGCACGATCAAGGCCTCAGACCCCGAAAACTGACTGTGAAAAACTCAGCACACCATTCTATTCATAAAAAGAAATACCCTCCCCTTCCCCATATTCTCCTCTAGCCACCATCTACTTCTCTGCATGACTGTACAGCGCCTTGCAAGACTGGCACACGTTCAGGATCTGCACTTCTATTCTCTTGAAGCCACCGGAGTCCCTAATACTCTGCATGGACATTCTCGAACACTGAGGCAGAAGGTACTAACAAAATCTCCCTAACCATCCTTACTCATGTTACCTGTTCTCTCCACAGTCCTCAACATAAACACTTCCTTTTTGAGACAAAACTGACTTGAGTCTGAAACATCATTCTCCTGGTTCTCCTTCTACTTTACTGTTTTGTTTTGATTTTTGAAATAAGGTCTCATTATGTGGCTCTGGAACTCACTATGGAGACCAGGCTAGCCTCAAACATACAGTCGTGCCTCTGCCCTTGTAAGTACTAAGGATTAACAGTGTCTATGATTTCCAGACTGTGCCAGCTGCCTATGGCTGGGTCCTCTATCACTTGCTCCTCTCTATGGTGTGTGTACAATGATGTATATACATGTGTGTATGGAGGAGTGAGGGTTCACACCAACCATGGTGACAACCGCAGGTGTCAGAATTCACTTTGAAATGATCTTTCTTTTCTCTTTGCTATCTGTCACTGCATGAACCAGGCTAACTGACCCAGGAACTTTCAGGGATTCTCCTGTCTCGGCCTCCCATCTCACCACAGAAACACACTTGTTCTCAGTTTTGCATGGGTTCTGGGGATTTGAACTCAGTTCATGTTTGTGAGGCAAACACTTTTCCCATTAAGCCACCTCCCCAGCTCGCCCTCATTATGGTTTTGTTCTTATCTTTTATTACCCATCTACTTGTTTTTTCTGGACAAGTGACCTCCCTACCATTTCTTAGGAACCACTGTACTCCTTCTGCCCTTGCTCTGAGCTGTTGAACTCAGCAATGCATGCGATGTACGCGGCTCAGTGAGGTCACTTAGGGTGCCTTCTTCACTACCTAATGAAACCGATGATCTCCGCGCTCACCAGTCGTCCTCGATCTCAGCTGCTCTCGACACTGCTATCTGACACACTGCATAGTTTTCATTATTTTTCCCAAATAGACTATAAGGTCAGCACGAGTAGAATTTTCACTTTATTTTATGCCATGTTCCATTAGTGGGCACTCAAATAGTTGTTGAATAAATAAAAAACCGGTGAAGAAATCCCAGTCTCCTGCAGAGCTGGGGTTGTGTCCCCCGAGTGTCAGAGGATGTGGCTGTGGCTTCCTGACAACTGTGCTCACAGCTGGGCTCCCTCTCCTTGGCTGTCGTTTCCTTCGGTGAGTTAGATTTGTGATTAGGGACTAGAAGACCCACTGCTGCCGTGGGGGAACAGTGGGAGAAAGGCAAGACAGGCAGCATAGACTTATCTCTGGGTATATCAACCCAATGGAAACTCAACTTTTTGGGAGGATGTGATCGTTTGAAAGAAAATGGCCCCAAGGGAGTCACACTATTAGGAGGTATGGCCTTGTTGGAGAAGTGTGTCACTTCAGGGATGGGCTTTGAGGTCTCATATATGGTCAAGATACCACCCAGTGTCTCAGACCACTTCCTGCTGCCTGTGAGTCAAGATGTTAAGAACTCTCAGCTCCGTCTCCATACCATGTCTGCTTGCATGCTGTCTTGCTTCACACCATGACGATAATGGACTAAACCTCTGAACTGTAAGCTGCCACCACAATTATGTGTTTTTCCTTTATAAGAGTTGCCATGGTCATGGTGTCTCTTCATAGCAACAGAAACCCTAACTAAGACAGAGGAAAGAGGGGAAAGGTAAAGCATCTACACTAACAAGTAAAAAGGAAGAAGGAAGTAAAACAAGTTAAATTTTACCAACTGAGGAAAATGCTTCAGTAAAGCTCAAACAATCAAAGACTAGCTGGCACAATAGGTGAGGATCAAGAATACCCAGATTGCTCCTAAGTGCACACCCCAGGGGCCAGAGAATAATTACGCCCAGTTGTGAGCCACCTGGTCTGTGGACAACTGCTCAGCCCAAGCACCACAGTATAAAAGGGACCCAAGGCAGCAAGGAACCCAGGCAAGGGACCAGGTGAGACCTGCCCTAGAGGCGGAAGTGCTGCTGTCCCTGGCAGAGATGGTCCATCTGCCTGAGCTCCTTAAATAACCTCCCCTGTCCTCTCTGAAACCTTTCTGTAAACCCAATGACTATTGAATCCCAACAAGGTTAGCAAGCGGGCCTATGCCATGCAAGGTATTTTAACTTCCAAGACTGCCTAAGAAAACTGAGCCAAATTCCATCAAAGAAGTTTTAGGAGGAGGAAGAAGGGAAGGAAGGAACGACTGCACTGTGACAAGGTAGAAGTCCCATGTCCCCTGGAAAAGACAGAAAGGTAGGCAATGAAGAAGGGCAATAACCAGAAAACATCTGATGGTAAGTCCTATAAGCATAATGCTATCAAAGCAGAATCTTGAAGACAGCAATTTCAAACTCAAAATTGACAATAAAAAACATCTTTTACGTCACAGTCCAGTAAAAACAAATTCCTTTAACATACTTTCATACATTTATTCCTAGATTATTATTACGAGCAGCTAAACTGATGCTAAATCTATACTAGGCTGCTGAAAATGACTGCCTTGAGTTAACCAATAGGACCGTGGGGAGTGAGAAGATGACTAGGAAAAGATACCCGCAACGTCGGGTTTAATAGGACAGGGCATTCTACTCTAAGAAGGAGCAATCCAGTGCTTTGCTTTACAATTTGGGGCAGGGGCAGTCAAATTACAAGTACCTTTTCAGTGTCGCATACAAGAAATCTCTAGGGTGACCATGGAAACAAAGACATGACCACCACTAAGAAGTCTCTAGATGAGAGTACATTTGAATAAAAAGAAATGGTTCCTTTAAGGAAAGGGAGTTACTAAAGCAACATGAAGATGGCTGGTTTTCTTCCAAGAGAAGGAATAACTCCGGCTCCACAACTCTCACTGAGAAGTTGAACTTTTAAACAACAATGATGTAAAAAGACCAGTTGTCTAATCTAAAAAAGACAAATCTGTTTTTTTTAGGGTGGAATAAAGGTGAGAGGAGACAGGGTCTTTCTATTATGTAGCTCAAACTCACAGAGATCCATCCACCTGTCTCTGCCTCCCAGTGCTCAGATTAAAGGCGCGTGTCACATGCCCAGCTCTGATCTGAATTCTTAAACATAGAACGGAAGTCTGGCTAGGAATCAGAACCGACAGCTAACTGGCATTCCATAACTAGGGTACAAGAAATGGTTTACTGCCAGTCATTATAGCAGAAGGCAAGATCTTCTTCATACTAGATCCTTAGTATAGGCAAGCACTGAGATAAAAAGTACAACTAATTTGCAAATTTGTCTTATTTATAAGCATTAATAAGCCAATTATTTCAAGAAAAATAATGCTGAATTCTAAGAGAAACAATAGAATCACCAGAAACAAATATGCTTTTCAGCGTTTTCCTGGACTTCCCTGTCTAAACTGTGAAAACATAAAATTCCCAAAGGAAAATAAACATGTACCCCCAACTTATGTACAGAACAGTGTTTCAACACCCCTTGTCAAGGTATCTACACTCTGGAATGTCTTAGGCTTTGATTTGGACTAATACAAGGATATTAGCTTTAGAAGTACAGGTCAAGTAATGGCTTAGCTCCTTAAAATAAGTTCACTGAAGACACTGCTACACTGTAACAAGAGTCTTCTTGGCAAAATTATTTTTTTAAGATCTATTCATTTTAAATTATGTATATGTGTTGTGTTTTACCTGCATGTATGTATGTGTATCATATCTATGGCTGGTACTCTCAGGGGCTAGAAGAGGGCAGGGCATTGGACCCCGTCTAACTGAAGTTACATACAGATGGTTCTGAGTGGGTACTGTGACCCAAACCCCAGTCTTCTGCAAGAGCAACAAGTGAGCTAAGCAATCTCTCCAGCGCCAAGCATCTTTATACTCTAAGGACCTTAGAGGTTAGAAGTTTTAACTTCTTAAAGACATAATAACTATACAGAATACACACACACACACACACACACACACACACACACACACACACACACACACACACACACACATTGTTTTTACCTCTCCCAATGAGAAATAGTGACGTGGAATTTGAGAATCAGGGTAAATATTTTCTAGGTACCAAGAGAAAGGTTTGCATTGTAGTTTATGTCTCAGACCAAGTCTTGACGATATATCTCCATAATCTACCTTTGTAACACCTGTTGAAAGAAATAATTGACTGATTTATTAGAGTTCTATTTGTTAACACACATCTACTTATATGCTCATTCTCACAAAGCAGCTGAATAGAAATGGGATTATTAGGTCATGCATGAAACACTAGAGGTGATATGATATGGACCCACCTCCCAAAGTAGCAAACAAGGACAAGGCATTAATGTGTGTTTTGATTTTTTTTCAAAAGAAACAAATTCATGTGAGAATGTAATACATACAATATTAAACAACAGTAAGTTACACAGAGATCAGAAAACTTTAATGTATATTAAGGTTAAAAAATTAATATCTATTTGGTGCAAATATTAAATAATACAACTATTTCCAATCAGCTTTCCCTCACATAATTCACTGAACTGTGTTCATACCCACTTGAGTTTTGAAGTACTGTAACTGAACAACCAAGACAGATTAGTTCTAATTTCAGACAGGCTTATAGCTAGGGAGAAACAGACACACAAAAGCCCAGTTAGCAGAGCACCATTCTTGGCGAGAAGTCTCTTGAGGAATGCTATAGCCTCTGCACTGGCTTTGTGACACAAGAGGGTTTCATAACAAGCCTACCCAGCAGGACCCAAGGCCTGCTCATCTAGAATGCTCATAATCCGCTTCTGAGGTGGTACTGTTTTATGGGACAGGGTATGTGGCTCAGTTATAAGTGCTTATGTAGCATACATGAAACTCTAGGTTTAGTCCCCCAGCATCACATAAAACATATATGGTCCTAATCACAGAACTTGGGAGATGGAGGCAGAATAATCAGAAGTTTAAGGACATTCTCAGCTACATAGTGAGTTTGAGACTAGCCTGGGATATATGAGACCCTGTCCCTACACACATGTATAAATCCATAAATAAAGACTAGTATTTGTATGGATTTAAAAAAGCCAAATGTCCAGAGAGAGTTCTTTGTTAGCTAGGAAAATGGCTGAAATTTAACAAGATGAAATCTCACAGGAATAAATGTCAAATGCTGCAGTTAGGCAAAAAGAAAACCGAGTTGCCCCAGCTACCACCACCATACGCACACCCCTGTACAATTCTGAGTCAGCAAAACTGACCAAGATATTTAGTATTACTGCTAATAATATCTCAGGCATACTACCAAGCATTTTTTATACTATGATTTTTACCACTCCTCACAATGACCTTATCAAATCTTTATTTCCAACTCTCTTTACTACTTCTTAGAATCAGGGATAAGAAAGATGCAATCTTGGGCCAATGAGATGGCTCAGTGGATAAAAATTCTTGCTGCCAAACCCTGAAGACCTGAGTTCAATCCCTGGGACCCTACAGTAGGAAAACAGTCAACACCCACAAGCTGTATTTGGCCTTCACACATGGGCTATGGCACAAGCACCATCTGCCTCAAATTAAAAAAAAAAAAAAAATTATATATATATACACACACACACACACACAAAAAAAAAAAAAAAAAAAAAAAAAAGAAAGGTACACTCTTGTATATATCAGGCAAAATGGACTAACCTGGAGAAATTATATAGAAGAAATTCTTGAATTCATCCATCCATACTTCTGCAAGCCGTCTGTTATTTTTATTGATAATCTGCCCTGTCCCTCCTGGAAACGTGTAAGGTGTAGCTTTCCGAAACACATGACCAACATGGGAACAAGTCACAATTTCCAAAGTTCCTCCACACTGCCAAATCTAAAAACAGCAGGATGAAGCTTAGTAACTGGAACTACTACCAAAGGGTGCTGTAGTGTTTGTGTGGTATTTTTCTTTTCAATTGAACAGGAAGAGTTTGGCTTTAATTTTTAACCTTGAATGGAAAATCTGTACTTACTGGTAAATTTTTTCCAAAATGTCTATAAACTACCAAATCTGAACAAAAGAACAAAGTAGAGTGCATTGGACATATAGCTTAAACTTTGGAACCCAAGCCTGGCTATGGTGACCTATGCCTTTAATACCAGCATTCAGGAGGTAGAAGCAATGGACCTCCATGAGTTAAGGCCAGCCTGGTCTACTACATAGTAAGTTCCTGTCTCAAAAATAAACAACAAAGTTCAGGACTCAGAGAACCTGCTTTAATGTACAGCCAATACTTCCCCAGGATCAAGTGTTTTTAAAATTTTTGATGAAAATACAAAATAGATAGGTTGTGAGCTACACATAGAAAAGAGATAGACAGCAGCAATTCTCATAAATTCAAGCTGCTGAACCACAATTAGCCCTCATTAACAAGATACACTATTTCAGGAAATGCTCAGTATTATTTTATTTTTTATATTTAACATGTTTGATGTGGCTTATGATTTAACACTCACCACACATACCTATGATCAGGGAGAATTCAGCCAAATTCGTTTTTATTTCTGTCTCTCCAAACTTGTGCCACTACTAACACATCACACAGAATAGACATCTACCATAATTTTTCAGTAAGACAGAGTCAGCATGTCCTGATCGATTTGTTCAATCAATAAAACACATGGAACAAAAGGAAAGTCAAATATAGGTTTATATTCTTAATTCAATGCAATTGTTTCAAAATATAGTTTTGTACCGTAAGGGAAAATCTCGTATTTGCAACTGGAACTCACACTGTGAAAACCTGTGGCTTTGTTAAATAGTTCGAGTGTCCACCTTCAGGTTTTCCCAGGGTTATACTGTGTCAGAGTCGGAGCCAGATGGGATTTCCCAGGTCTACAAGTCAGCAAAGAGAGTTGTCTCTGGGAGCAAAGGAGCTTCCTGCCTCCACTTGGGGCATACTATTTGCCTCTACTAATACGCTACGTGTTGGAAGCTGTTTAGCAGCATACGACCTAACATGTTGATTTAGTAAATACACAATAAAAGGTCAACTAGATTGAATTAACTGAAGAGTAATTTCAGAACTGCCTTGTCGTTTTCTTCCTTTTTGTGGTGTGTATTTGTGCACTCTGTGTAGTGGTCAGTGGTTAACATCAGGTATCTATCTAAATCACTCTCCATCTTATTTTTTTTGAGACAGGGTCTTTCACTGAAACCAGAGCTCACTGATCTAGCTATGGCTTCTACTGTCTTTGCGTCCGAGCAAGAGGACTGCAGTATGCATTGTCATGCCCAGCCTTAAAAATTAAAAAAAAGAAAAAAAAGCACTCAATTGACTTGGTATATGTATGTCGGAGGACAATTTGTGTGTGTGTCAGTTCTCTACTTCTCCCATGTTGGCCATGGGGATTGACTCAGACTGCAGGCAGTGTCTCTACCCACTGGGCCATCTCAGCAGATCCATGCCCAGCTTTCTTTAGGGGGAGCTAGGAATCAAACTCAGATCTCCGTGCATGTGTGGCGATCACTTTACCGACGGAGCCATCTCCCTAACTGCTGTCACCTTTTGCTGAAAAACATAAAGCTGATAAGGTAACCAGGTTTAATGACAGAACAATTTCAATTAGGGAAGAAGTAAATAACATCATGTGAAATTGTGTTTTACAGTCATGTACCAGGGCAGCCTGTTTAAATTACAAATTGTTTCTATTTAGTTGTTGAAGCTTGAATTACTTCCTTAAAACAACAGAAATTGAGATCTGAAGAATTACACATAGGTTTAACAGCTAGACTATTAAAGATAACTAGATTACTTGCTGAAATATTTTTAACAAATCTTCCATAGTGTCATCAAACTTTTTATAGGCTGAAGGTTCTGGAGTCCGATTAAACTCACTAAATTTTATTTCTTATATAGACAACAAAAATAATGAACACATATTTGTGGTTAAGTAAAAGATTTTATTTTTTTGTCAAAGGGAACTTACCCTAAAGGAAATTTCTAGGTTTTCTCCTCCCCAAATATCCATTCCAGCATCATATGTTCCAATTTCCTGAAAGTAATCTCTGTCTATTGAAAAAAGGCCTCCAGCCATTGTAGGTGTTCTGAAATTCAATCACAATACTATGCCATTAATTTTAATAATTTAAACTTTATAATCAGTGTTTGTTTTTTAAAAGTCAGCTGTCTATAACTACAGAAAACACTTATTCTTACCCTCTTCAGAATGTTTATACCCCCAGGGTTTGCTGTGGCAGACAGGGCAGACATGTGCCCTGCTCGTGCTCTGTTTATAAAATCCTAAGCATACTTCCTGTCCTTAGCACCTTTCCTAATCCTTAGTACTGACCAACTTTCTATCTCAGACTCCTTAAATTGAATGCATTTCTCATAACCTTCTCTACCTGACTAGGTACTTGATTCCAAAGTCCTAGCAACTATAAAGGTAGTTGAGGATTTTATTCAGCTAGACTCAGGTTAGGGTTAAAAAGCCAAGTTCTGAAGGGTGGTAAATACTGCAAAAATGGCAGATTAAGAAAGGATGAAAACAGAGAGCCTTTCTTAGGTCTACAGAAATCTTAATGGAGGGGATGCAGTACAGAGTAACATCAACATACTACTTCTAAAGGGACCACTGTTCTAATCACCTGTGTTATGTTTTCTGCAAAAGACAAGTCCAGGTGAGCACTGGGTGGGGTGGAGGCAGAAGCATGTAGAATTAAACAGAGAAATGATAATGAAGAGTTTAAATGAATGGGTATCAGTGGTTTCAGTTAACCATTGATTTCCAAGAAGGGTGAGTATAAAGGGGAAAAAAACTGACTCTACTGGGAGAAAATAATTAAGATCTTGGATCCAAGGATACCATAAAGTTCCTAAGTTCAGAAGTCACTGACACGTGCTCTTCCAGGCAGGCTTCTCTAGGATAGCAGCGTTATCTCTCCAGGGAAAGCTGTAATTTCCAAAGTTTTCAAATGTCCAAGAGTCCTTGATTTAACACTGAACTGAACTGAACTAAGAGCTTCTTTGAACTGAACTAAGAGCTTCTTTGAACTGATAGTATCTCAGGCTGGTCTGGGAAAAGAACGTATTGAGTGAAAAAAATAAAAATCTCTTCAACTTCTCCAGAACTGGATTTGAATTCACAGGAGAATAGATCAGAGAAGCTTCAAATAGGAGCAAATAGAGTTCAATTGCTACAGAAGTTGCCGGTGGATACAACTGGGATAAATACTAGGAATAAATACGTAATCTAGGTAGCTCAAAGTCTCAGTTTCATGTTCTTACCAACATTTTTACTACTTCCTGAAAAAAGTCACACGTGATCAAGTATAGCAAAAAAGAAAAACAAAGACACATTAATGTAAATCCCTTTATACCCTGTTAATTCTAGTTATTTTAAAAAATTGTGTGAAACAAGCTTTTCTAACCTTAACAGTCAGTAACTATCGTCCAGATGGTACATATTCGTAAAAACATGACAGTGCAAGACACCATTTTGAGATAGTACTGTAACATAATGACACAATCAATCAAGAGTAGTTTGATTTCAGCACAGACTGAACGTCGAAATCTGTCATGTTTTCATATAGGAAACAAAGAACATAGGTATGACATCATTTCTCTTGTATATTAGAATTTACAGAATGAAAAAAAAACTAACTTTATTAACTGGAGGGGAAAATAACCCCTCTTTTAAAAAATAGATATATGTGAAATATGGTTCCTAACTACATCCACGGTATACAATTGCTATATGTTTCTCAAAGTACACCTTTAACCCAATTGATGAAACGTCACAACTCTGCAACACACTACAAAGGAACGTCTGGCTAATTACCTGACAGGGAGAGTCCGGTCACCTTTCCTTCTGTCCATTTCTCTCTGGGGAACAGGATACCAACGAAAATTGAGCTTCCAGTTGAATCCACCATAGGTCATGTCAGAGCCTGCCATGTACTCGAAAGTATCATCGCTGATCACATCAATGATAGGACACACCACTGTTCTCCTGATATCATAAAAGTAGATTTAAAACCTTTCAAATGTTCCTTATTCTAACGATACACAACAAAACAATTGTAAAGTTTTCCTGCTACAACCTATACCAAACCAGTGTCATAGTCACTGAGAGCCTTGTCCTGCATTTCTTCTTTTACACATTTTCCTACTTGCAACATGGAAAATATTATACTAGTGGTTACACATTTCATCATTTTTAGGCTAAATTTTTCTTTATACACAACATTTCTCTTCTTCCAGTTTTTTGCTAATGAGAAACAGAGTATTCACGTACACACCCTACTGCTTTCAGGGAAACGTCCAGCACTGATGACTGACGTGCAGCCAGCTTCACCCCTGTCTTCTAGTCGTGTTATGTAGCTATCTATGTACAGATTCCTCCCTGTAGCTTCACCATAATGCTATCAACTCTGAAGCTGATTTCTTTTATTTTTATTAACTCAATCATATTAAATAAATAACAGCTCAGGACTTTTTGAATTTACACACACACACACAATTTTGTTTTTGTTTGGGTTTTGTTTTTTGAGACAAGGTCTCTCTGTGTAGTCCTGGCTGTCCAGGAAATCACTATGTAGACTAGGCTGGCCTCAAACTCAGAGATCCTTCTGCTTCTGCCTTCCCAGTGCTGGGACTAATGATGTGTATCACACAACCAGATGAAATTTTAATTTTTAGTTACTAGAAGGGAATTTTTTTTCTTTTAGGCTTGTATTTTTTCATATAGACTGTGTGATCATATATTTACAAACTTTCCAGTTGACTTAAAACACACACACACACACACACACACACACACACACACACACACACACACACACACAACCTAAAAACACCCAAATGACAAATGTCCCAAATATAGCCCTTGGTAGATATAGTTTATAGGATATGATATCATATCAATTCTATTGGTGTCTTAAGAAGTCTTTCCCAACCAGGCAGTGGTGGCACATGCTTTAATAGCAGCACTTAGGAGACATAGGCAGAAGGATCTCTGTGAGTTCAAGGCCAGTCTGGTGTAATAGAGGAAGTTCCAGGACAGCCAAGGCTACACAGAGAAACCCTGTCTCAAAAAACAAAAAGAAAGGCCGGGCGGTGGTGGCGCACGCCTTTAATCCCAGCACTCGGGAGGCAGAGGCAGGCGGATCTCTGTGAGTTCGAGGCCAGCCCGGACTACGCAAAGCTACACAGGGAAACCCTGTCTCGAAAAAACCAAAAAAAAAAAAAAACCAAAAAAAAAAAAAAAAAAAAAAAAAAGAAAAGAAAATCTTTCCCATGGGCGAGTGAGATGGTTCAGAGGGCAAAGGAACAAAGGAACTTAATCACCTGAGTTCAATTCCTACCTATGCTCTACATTGTAGGAGAAAACCAACTTCTAAAAGTTGTCCCTGGCCCTCCACATGAGCATCATGGCTTTTTTCTCATACTTTTTTTTTCCCCCTTCTGGGGCCAGCAAGTTGGCTCAGTAGCTAAAGGTGCCCACCTCTAAGTCTAACAACCTGAGTTTGATTACAGGGACTCACATTGTAGAAGGAGAAAACTAACCCTGGCAAAGTTGTTCTCTGATCTTAAACACACACACACACACACACACACACACACACACACACACACACAATTTTAAAAAATTTAAATCATAGGTCTTCACTGTTTTTTTTTTTAATTGAAATTATTCTAGCCTCATAGAAACAGTTCCCTTTCCTACTTTTTCTCTATTCTCCTTAAACATCTTGGTGGGAGCGCCCTCCCCCTTATACACTAAGGATTCCACTGCTATGCACGATCCAGTTCATTCTCATGGGTCTAGGGTTCAGCATCCCAGCTCTACCTTCATAGCAAGCCTCACTCTCAACTTGTACATGTATCAGCGGATAAATAGTGCCCCAGAATTCAGCACAGACACCACAAACACCAGCTGGCTTCAGTGAATGGACAGCATTTTTTCTCACTTTGTGATTTACTCTTTCTTTTTTAATTTTCTTTGTCAACTCAACAGTGAATTTTTAAAAATTTGGTTTTATCTAACACTTTAACGTTATCAGCTGGACATTATTCATATATATATATAATATATATATTATATATATATTATATATATAAACACAGCCCAAACTCTAAGTTATTTTGGTTGCTGTTTTAGTTAGTTCTCTCCTAGACACCACACACTACCTTCTCTGTATGGGTCCAGGACCATCTTTCTAAAGTTTATGGGTTATCTTTATGCAAGTATCTCCTAAACTAGTCCCCTTTACCTTATAGAAAAAGTATTTAGAGAGATATTCTATTCTTTTGATTCTCCAGGGCAATGATCTTTCTTAAACTATTGGTGTCCTTTGGTCCAATGCTGGTTTGTTTTATGTCTCTGAGAACAGACAGGCTGTAGTGCCACCATTTGCTAACCAAGAGAATAAGCGACGTGACCTTACTCTTCCATTCTCCACTGGGCTAGTCAATGTCTACTCTATACAATCTAAGCCTTAAAGTTGATGTGGACAGCTTGAAGGTCAAACTGCCGGGGCCAGCAGAACTAAACTAGTACAGGTCAAGCAGACTACAGTTACTTCTTTCCTAATACTTTAGAACCAAGGGAAAGTCAGCCAATTATCTGACAGTGTGTGACATGAAAGAAGAAAACACAGACACACTGCAGCAATGCTTGTTCTGGATCAACAGGATCACAAGACTATTCCATACACAATTAAGTTCCTCAGGATACAATGTGCCTCTCTTCAGCCTTGTACTATGAAGATGTCAACAAAGATGAGATCCTGCCCTGATGGCAGTCTTTGAAAGCAGGAACAAGCGAACTTTCCGTGAGTTCGCCGTCTACCTGTTCTGGACCTATTTGGTCAACCTAGAGTACAGAGTAATTATTCTACAACATGCTGTCTAATTCATCCCCATTAGGATAGTCTGCAAATCTGTTAACCATCAGGCTTTAAGAATGTGGTCTTATTTGTATTTTGTTTGGAGCACTCTTGAAGGCATCTTAAAGGCAACTTGAGAGAATAGTACTTTTGTATTTATTTAAAAACAGAATTTTGCAATTTCCCCACAGTTTAAGATAAAAATACTAAGAATGAATTCACCAATTGCAGAAAGTTACCTGTCATGTTTGATCCTGGCCAGGAGAGGCTCCAGCCACCCTGCCGTACACTCACAGTGTGCATCTAAGAAGGTGATCACTTGGCCTTTGGACACAGCAGCTCCTTTTAATCTAGCTCTGATCAGCCCAGAGCGCTGTTCCATTCGGATCACATGAACTGGCACCTTGAGTTTTTTCACATAACTTTCAAGAGGTCGTTTCAAAAAGTCTGAAAATATAACAAAACGAAAGAATGAAATGAAAAGGGTATGCACTAGCATTACCCAATTTAAAGCAATTTTGATTTTGCAGCATTCCTTCAACATATACATACTGACAGAGCACTCTGAGTGAGGCTTCTTGTCCCATTCATGCCACTCCCTGAAGGAAGCCTTCTAATTTCATGGAGTATGAACTAGCTGCCTCTATCTTGCCACAAGAACACCAAGACAGTATCTATGGTTCAAGTATTGCCCAGGACAGGCACGTCATCATGCATTTATCAGGCGTCACAATTTTCTTTCTAATCTCGCTGAAGAATCTGCAATAGAAGCAAAGTAGCCCAGCCAGGTGTGACAGCACACACCTGTAATCTTAACTCGGGATGGCAGAAGCATTTTGAGTCTGAGGCCAGTGTTGGCTACACAGGGAGTTTTGAGATCCTGTCTCAAAAAAACAAAACAACACCACACACAAAACAGAAAAAGCAACTTAAGAATATTAAATTTGGGCCAGGTAGTGGCGGTGCATGCCTTTAATCCCAGCACTAGAGCAACAGAGGTAGGCAGATCTAAGTTCAAGGCCATCCTGGCCTACCAAAAGAATTCTAGGACAGCCAGAGCTACACAGAGAAACATTGTCTCGAAAATCAAAACAAACAAATAACAAAAGAATATTAAATGTAGATCATAACAGAGAGAAGAAACAGTATGTCACAGCTATTATAGTTTTAAAGATTGTGAGATTTCTTCCAAGGCAGAAACAAAGTGTCTTACTGATCACATAGTCTCTGACTATACACTCAGTAGGAAGCAGAAAGTGAAAAACTCATAAGTGAAATGCTAGACAGGAAGTGAAAGGCAGGGAAGGATCCTTGCCAGACAAGTGTGAAGTACACACTATCTGACAGGGATAGGACCATGTCTTTCTAGGTAAAGATGTGTACAATCTATCTAGGGAAAGGAATACTGAGTTACAGAATTCCTATGACTATCTCTTTCCTCTAAGACTTCAGCAATTCACAGAAATCATGGTGAAAGGTTAAGAGGTTACTTAAATACTCAAAGAACCCACATGCTTCCGTAAGATGGAGTGGGAGGACAAATGGGAGCAGAGTGATTCTGCTTGTTAGATCAGAAAGAGACACTAGGAAAGTCCTTGGAAATCCTAAACCCTCCAAAAAGACAGAGCTATATCAGATTACCAATCTCTTTTCCTGTTAACTTATTTCCAAATATTTGTGCTAACAATTGTATTTCAAAATAGCACTATGAGTTCATGAACTAAGTCATAAGGTGAGAAGAATATAAGCAGATTCTAAGTATAAAGGTTGGAACAATGCAATCTGAGAAACATTTTTATACTAGCAGTGAGTGGGTTTGTGACAATTCCAAATAATGTTAAATGTGTCTATCTTCACAATGACCTGTAAGGTTGTGTTATTACACATACTTTAGAAATGAGTATCTAAGCTCACAGAATATTACGTGAATTTATCAATGTGACAGTTTGTTTGGGCCCAGATTTGCCTAACTTCAAGTCCATCATTTTACGCTGGACAGAGCACTTTAAGAATATTGGCCAGGCATAGTGAGGATACCTGTAATCCCAGTACTGGGGGATGGAGCAGAGGAACAAGGATCTCAAGTTTGAGGTCCGACTGACCTAGGCTTTATAGCAAGACCCTGTCTCAAAAACACCAACCCAACAAGCAAACAGAACATAACAGAAGGGCCTCTAGAGTGAACACAGGAGCGTGGAGCACTTATGCTATACAAATATTGATTAGCATTTAGTCTACATGTCTAGAACTGAACAGAATCATCTGTGGTTAAGTATGACATATGCTCTAATATCTTAAAATTGATCAAAGTGGATTACATCATAAACAATGTCTCCCAACAGGTTTTTCCAAAATAATTTAAAATATTTAAAAACCAAAGTAATCTAATCCCCAAGTCCTACATTCCTGAAAACTATTAATACTGTCTTGTCTATCAGCAACAACAACAAAAATTTGTTTTTTGTTTTTTTTCCCCTAAGACAGGGCTTCTCTGTGTAGCCCTGGCTGTCCTGGAACTCACAAAGATCTGCCTGTTTCTGCCTCCTGAGTGCTGGGATCAATACCCACCTCCCTCTTTATTGGTAACAAAAAGTTATTAATGTATAATTCTGTAGTACTGTAACAAATTTCTTTGGCATTTTTGACATCTTTGTGACTTTTATACAATGGACACTAGGAAATTTGTGTTTTCAGTTCATACATAACTTTCTAAGAATCAAGTCCTGGGAAGGTAAGTGATGATTAGAAACTCCTTCTCCATAAATATTCTGCTGACTGCTGTCCTATATAGATCCCTAAGCATCACTCTGCCACACAGCATGAGGCTGTCAGAGATTCTGTCACTTGCTGGTACTGCTGAAATTTGTCTTGTACATTTTGTACATACACTGATATCTTACAGCACTTCGTTGATTTCTGACTTCAAAGGTTTTTGAGGAAGGACAGACTTACTTTACATTTTGTGTTCCTACTGGCAATATTCTAAGCACTCACAAAATTTATAGTGCTATAGCTCTTACTATTTAGTGAGTGCTCTAAGATTCAACTGGAAACACAACATTTCCATTCCTTACAACAAGGCAAAAATTAAGTTATAATAAGGCTGATGAGGTGGCTCAGCTGGGTAAAGTGACTTGTTTGATAACCCAAGTTCGATTCCTGGGACCCATGCGATAGAAAGAGAGAACAGACTCCAAAAGGTTGTCCTCTGACATCTACCTGTATACCTTAGCCTGTAGGCAATGTCTGTCCGTCTGTCTTTCCGTCTGTCCGTGCGCGCACGCGCGCATGTCTGTCTGTCTGTCTGTCTCTCTCTCTCTCTTGTCTCTCTCTCTCTCTCTCTCTCTCACACACACACACACACACACACACACACACAATTGAAAAAAATAGCCACAATGTCACATTGTCACTTACTGGATATGAATTCCTTGCCCTACACAGGCAACTTTGGGGAAATGTAACTTGTGTGCTTTTGGGCTCTGAGCTAAACAAACAGGACATTAGTTACATTGTTATTCTACAGATAACCTTCTACACAGCACTTAGAGCCTTTGATGGCTTCTTCCCCTCTTCATTTAGCAACACAGTCCTACTGAGCCAATAAGGAGTGTGGTTTTTCACTCCAGAAGTATACAGAAAGTTCTCATTTCCATCTGACTTGTTCATACAGATATAGTCTATTAAATACCTCACTTTACCTTATAAGTGTCTTATACAGGCAGAATGCATGCAAGGACATTTCTATCTCAGTTCACTAAAACTTGCAAAATCAATATGCATCATGTATCAAGTAGACTTAAAACAAATCTACATGTTAAAATCAACAAAAACAATTCCCAAACGGAAAACTATGCTGTTCCTAGCAACATCTGGGAAATATTAGCTAGAACACTATAAAAAACAAACAACAAAAAAATACCAGTATGGCCAGGTCAAGTAAGCTTTGGGTCAGATCATGGTGAGCAGCAGTACTAATGAAGGGGTTTATCTATTTAATGAAGAAGTCACAGTTGCTACATCTTGAAACTCTGGTGAGTGCTGTGTTCTCAGCTGTGTTTAGTTAGGAATACAAATTGTTTATCTGACAGATTAGAGAGGTAAATAAAGGCACCTGAAAACTACCTTATCTGTCACTTCCACTTGTATAAGCTGGCAAATTAGTAAGACTAAACTATTATTAACACAAACTATTCCCAATAACTAATACATGATAGGATTAAAAATAACTACTTCTAAATATACACAGTATGGGCATAGCTAGGAGAGGGTGTAATATTTAACTGTAATCATCTCAGCAAATGCAATAAAAGAACATGCAAAAAAGCTGATTGCATTCAAAGAGGTGAAAATGATGGGCTATGAAGCTTAAAGTTCATTAAGAAAGGGATGAGGGGCTCGAGAGATGGTTCAGGGCTTAAGAGCACTTGCTGCTCTTCCAGAAGATCCAAGTTCAGTTTCTAAAATACACACAGGGAGACTCAGAACTGCCTATAACTCCAGCTCCGGAGGGTCTGATGCTTTCGGCCTACATGGACCCCTGTACTCATGTGCACAAGTCAATACACAGACATATAATTAAAAATATTTAAAAAAAGAAAGGAATGAAGAAAAATAAGAATCTATCTCCCGTAGTTCCCTCCAAAATTTCCCCGTGTGAACAGAGAAACACTGGTGCAGCACATGACACTAGTGAGTACTGTGGCATAGATGGCTGTGGAAAAAAATAAGGCAACTGGGAAATACTGGATTTCTGATTTTAGCAAGTGCTGTCTTTTCTATAGCATTCTGAGTGGGAAGTCTCCAAGAAGGATTCAGAATAAACAGTGGTGGTCCAAGTTACCTATATATAGTGTACCTTTTCCTGAGTGTTTCATGAGACAGATTAGGATATTCTAAATCTGTGAAAAATCCTGATAACCTCAGAGGGGTATCTGAGCAAGAGACATGGCAGAGACTTGTGAAAATAGAGTCAGATTACACACCACATTTTAATTGTGCCTAATCATTTTATGCACCTAACTACAGATGGAAGCATTCAGAGAACTCCAGTCTGGACCTCATTTTGCTGCAAAAGTTCTTCCTGTCATTCAGAACTAAACTTCTCCATTCATGATCAGAACTGCAGCTTTTCACAGAGAAAATTCTAATAAAATTGTGTGGTTTCTTCCTATTCTACATCAACTTTACATGTTAAAGCATTACTTCTTTTTCTGATAAGATTAAGATACAGCACAATTAAACACTAAAGTAATACTTATAAGTTTTACAATGGTATACCTTTCACTATGTGAATGAGTTTACATGCCAAGAATTGTTAGATAAATTAGAAGTTTACATACAATTATTAGTTAAAATTATAGTTTGCAAGCTGTTAGTGATCAAAGGCCGATACCACTGGTATCAAAATGTAAGATTTACCTCTTTCACTGGCATCATCTACAAGAACAATCTCTTCTATCATGTGTCTTGGTGAGCGATTAATGACACTATGGACTGTTCGAAGAAGTGTGCTCCATGCCTCATTGTGGAAAACAATCACCACGCTTGTTGTAGGAAGGTTATCTGGATACACCTTTGTTTTACACCTAGAGACAAAGCAAATGCCTTTATAAAGGTGACTGTCAGACACTACAGTAAATGAATCTGTACTAGGAAAGTTGACAGAACAATAAGATGTTTGTACTAATGGTGAGACTCTTAGTGGTTTTCAATTTAAGTTTTGACTGATGTTGCATGTATAATAAGTAATACTGATATAAAGTAGGAGATTTAAAAATAAAAATTATTTTAAAGATATTGCCTATATTCTTAAAATAAGCTCCCCTGGTCAGGTTTGGAGGTTGATTCATTTAATTGATTAATTTATCTATTATTTATGTTTTTGGTTTTATTTTATTATTATTATTTTTTTTTTTTTTTTGAGACTGGGACTCATGATATAGCCCTGGCTGGCCTGGAACCTGATATGCAGACCAAGCTTCACTGAAACTCAAAGAGATCCACCTGCCTTTGCCTCCCAAGTACTGAGATTTAAAGGCGTGCACCAAACCTGGCTGGGTTAATTCAGTTTAGTGGAGGCTACTGAGGTAGACCAGCTCCCTCCTATTCCCCCAGGGTACTCTTGAGCAGGGAGAAATGAAGAATTTGTAGATAGAGATAGATAGATAGATAGATAGATAGATAGATAGATAGATAGATAGATAGATACATACATACATACATACATACATACATACATACATACATACATAGATACATAGATACATAGATAGATGATACAGGACAGCCTCGGGAGGGCCTGGGTCCAAACCCACTTCTTTCACTACTAAAGGGCTTTTTAAAGGAATGCCAAGGGGTGGAGCAAAAGACCTCCCCCCAGCACAGCCAAGTGCAGACCCTTCCAGACACCTGGTGACCATGCACATGGTCCAGCCATCCTCTAATGCAGCCCTGCTGTGTAAAGCAAGCTCGGCTCTCACTAGAAACCTTTGTGGGCTCCCACAGGCTATATTATTAATCTCAAACTTTACTTCAAGAACCAATTGGCTTTAGTTTTATTTTATGTATATGGGTGTTTTGCCTGTGTTTGTATCTGTGTGCCATGTGTGCACCTAGTACTCACACAGGTCCAAAGAGGGTATTGGATCCCCTGGAACTGGTGTTACTGATGGTTTGTGAGCGGCCATGTGGGTGCTGGGAATCCAAGCCAGGTCCTCTGGAAGAGCAGCCAGTGCTCTCAGCCGCTGAGCCAGCCTTCAAAGCTATTTTTATGGCTGCATACTACCTATCCCATGAACATATGTAGTAATGCATTTTCCCATCCACTTCTGAATTCGCTTCACTATGTGCAGTGGTGGGGAGCAGAGAAAGGAAAGCAGGGGTGATTTTACCCATGCTAGGGAACCAGAGGGCTTCTGGTCACAGACGGGCTTTCCCTTGTCTATTTGCTGCTGCGGCCACTTCTGTGTTGCTTATGTAAAACTGCCTGAAAGCTGCAGTAGCGCAGAAGAGGACAGTGAAAGAAAGAGGAAAATAGCTCCCTTCCAGTCCCGCGTTGTCCTTAGACAAGCAAGAGACCAGGTTTCTCAAGGGTTCTTTTCTTTTCAATGGTTGAAGTTCAATGCTAGCCTAACTCTCAGGGCACTGGTCTGCAAAGGTCTTGCTAATTAACTTTTAATTAGGATCCTGAAATTAGAAGGGTTTTACAGATGAAGAAACTACGATTAGAGAAATGAAGAAGCTTGGTCAAACGGACAGCTAGTAAGTGGTATAACCACACATCAACCCAACATTTACAACAAAGGCTGCCCCCATTATCCATATGTGCCCAACAGTGTAGTGTTAAATCACACACACTCCAACCCTCTTCTCCAAACAGTGTAGAGTTATATCACACACACTCCAACCCTCTTCTCCAAATAGTGTAGTGTTATATCACACACACTCCAACCCTCTTCTCCAAACAGTGTAGTGTTAAATCACACACACTCCAACCCTCTTCTCCAAACAGTGTAGAGTTATATCACACACACTCCAACCCTCTTCTCCAAACAGTATAGTGTTATATCACACACACTCCAACCCTCTTCTCCAAATAGTGTAGTGTTATATCACACACACTCCAACCCTCTTCTCCAAACAGTGTAGAGTTAGATCACACACATTCCAACCCTCTTCTCCAAACAGTATAGTGTTATATCACACACACACACACACACACACACACACACACACACACACACACTCCAACCCTCTTCTCCAAACAGTATAGTGTTATATCACACACACACACACACACACACACACACACACACACACACTCCAACCCTCTTCTCCAAACAGTGTAGTGTTAGATCACATACACTCCAACCCTCTTCTCCAAACAGTATAGTGTTATATCACATATACTCCAACCCTCTTCTCCAAACAGTATAGTGTTATATCACATATACTCCAACCCTCTTCTCCAAACAGTGTAGTGTTGTATCACACACACACTCCAACCCTCTTCTCCAAACAGTATAGTGTTATATCACACACACTCCAACCCTCTTCTCCAAACAGTCTAGTGTTATATCACACACACACTCCAACCCTCTTCTCCATGTCTCTTTAAATGAACCATGCTTTTTATGCATTGTTTATGACCTACTAAATTTGGTCGATCACTAGCTTTTACCAATAATAATGAACACTTCATAAGAAGCCTGGCTATCTAGTAAGCAGTGCTTGGTACTGTTACAAGTCTCTTCTGTATGGACTCAGGGTAGGTCAACTGAGATTAGCCTTACAAGCAGCAGCAGCACAGCCCTGGAGACCAGGAATCCAACTTCACTGGGTCACTTCCTAAGTATACTTGGGACAGACAGGCCCCGTAGTCAAGGTCTGATTCTGACAACTATTTAGGTATATGTTTACACAGACTGCTACACCAGCACTCAATAAACGGTAGCATTATTACTTCTTAAACATCAAGAGTGAACTACATAGCATGAATTTGGCCTCTGACTAACTTGGGATTTGTTTTAGGGCTCCTTTCTTAAGATCACACATTATAAAAATTATTCACTGATTCTACTTCTATTTAACCATTCTTAACATTGGGCCAATGCCATTCTTTCTTTCAGTGTCTTTCAGGAAAAAATGATCTTGGCAGCTCATAAGACAGTGAAATTCGAAATTCGCAGGCAGACACATGATGATCCAGACCAGTTAAGTTATACTCTAGAAACAAGGCGGGGTGGGGTGGGGGGTGGGCGGTGGTTAGGACTTAAAAGTGTGGTGAGCAAGTCACAGGCTAGGGACACCATCTTCCCATTTAGGGAGCTGCCCTCAAAAGCAGATGCTGCTCAGCTCCAGCGTAGGATGAATTAATGCTAGTCTGTATTTCTGACTTGTATTCATTTCACTGTAAATCTTCTTGGAAGTCAGGTTCTCTCAAGAAGCCCCAGTGGACATAGAGCTCACTCTTGGGTCAGAAGGGCCCTCGGGATCCTAGGTGCTGGGAAATATCACAGCACTGGATAAGTCCTCACAAGCACCCTCGTTAACCTCCTTGTTTTACAGACAAGGATTCTGGGATACAGAGAGTCTGAGAATCACAAGATAGTAAACGGCAGAGCCAGACTGGGACTATGTCACTATCAAGGTATTATACACAAGTTGGTCCAGGAGACCAAACTGGAGTTAATGCTGAAGCAGCTCTATCTGTGAAATGCCCAACACTCAAGTAAAATTTGAATGCTCAGATCAAAACTATATTACATGGGTATGAACAAGCATGTAAAGAAGTAAAAGTAAATCCACACCTTGACCATTATAGCATGCCAAAATAAAAACAAAATGTACTCTCCAACGCAGTAACTTCAAGCTGAAATTTGTATCTGTTCAAACTGTGCCCATTGCAAAACAGGAAAGGAAGGACCAAAATGAAAAAACATTGAACAGCTAGAGTAAGTCAAATGCAATGAAAGCTTAGCTAATCCACCTTTGTCTTAGTCGTGCATCTGTGCTTGGGTTGTTCTATGTGGCTCACAAAAACCCCCCAGGCTGGATGGTCTCATTTTAAGTGGACCACAATCCTCAGGTGGGCTCTCCCACACTCCAGCAGCATTACACTTTGCTGACAACTCCTTCAAACTCTCTCACATCTCAGATCTCTAAAGCCACTCTTGCCCTCCTCATCTATAACTTTGTTTCCAATTTCACAAAAGAAATAAAAGCTACCAGAAGTGAACTTTCATAATGCCACCAACACACATATACACTGTCCTGTAAGTATCAGAACTACAAAACCATGCTTTTCCTCTAGAGGGCCTGACTGATCTGTTCTTGTCTATAAACCTTCTCACCTATTGATGTCCAAAGCCTTTGCTTTTAACACCCTTGTTAAAAATCTCCCTCTCACTTGGGCCCTCCCTTTCCATCACCGCACACGTATCACTCTATCCTCTCCTCCCCTCGTTTCCCCTGGCCTCACTAGAGCTGCCTCACCACAGACGTATTGCTGCTATAGAGCGCCTCACCTCCCACTCATTCCCAATGTGATTGCATCACGAAATACAGCAAATACCGAGCACACAAAACAAATCTGTTGGGCTCAATTCCCAGAACTGAAAAACAAAACAAAACAAACCCCCAAATGTGAGCTGAACGGAGTTAGTACAGAGCAAACGACCATGTAACTATCACTAAGTGAGAAGAAAACACTGCCACATCCTTACAAACCGCCCTATTGCTATTACCATCTCATTTGTCCTTAGAGGAAAAACTGCGGTGGTTCTCAGAGTTGTTCTCGGTCTGTTTTGACTTCCTCACAAACAATATTCTATACATATGAGATTATTTTGATATGTATTACGTTGGCAAGATTCATGCTTGGAATGACATGTAGCTTTTGTTCATTTCTACTACTACAAAGTATACTATTCTATTCTCACTATGTAGCCTGACTGACCTGGAACTCAGTATGTAGAAGAGACTGACCTTGAATGAACAGAAATCCTTCTGCCTCTGCTTCTCAAGTGCTGTGAAGAAAGGAAAGCACCACCATGCCAGACCTTCTACTCTAATAGAAGTGCAGACATTTTAAATTTTGGAACCAGTACCGACTTACTGCTATAAACATTTTGTCTTTGTCTCCTGTTGCATACATACATACATACATACATTTCTAACATAGCCAGGTATGAAACTGCTGGGCCATGAAGGATGTAAATGTTGATTTTAGCATTACCTGTTGTGGATGTTCCTTTACATTGTGTAAAGATGTGTGACTGTGATTGGTTTAATAAAAAGCTAAATGGTCAATAGCCAGGCCGAAGGTATAAGTGGGACTTCTGGACAGAGAGAGCTCTAGGAAGAAGAAAGGCAGAGTCGCCAGCCAGACATGGAATAACCAGGATGGACATAATGGAGATGCGGTAATGAGCACATGGAAGAACGTAGATTAAAAATATGGGTTAATTTAGGTTATAAGAGATAGTTAGAAACAAGCCTAAGCTAAGGCCGAGCTTTCATAATTAATAATAAGTCTTCAGGTCATTTTGGGGGAGCTGGGAGCCCAAAAAGAAAAGTCCATCTACAAATGGCCCAACATGGGGGTTCAAAAATATCCAAACATAGGGCCCGAGGAAGCAAAAAAGAGTTCTGGATGAGGATCTGGATATACCTTCCTAGTCCTGCAATCTCTCCAGCAGGCTGGTGCTGGGCGGCATACAGAGGCATGGCTCCTGGCTCCCGGCTGCCAGCTGGAGCCGTCCTCTCAGTGTGCACTAAGCTGAGCCGCTGGCAGCTGACATAACCGCTTAGGACTTGTCTCCCATGATCACAGACTGCTGCAGATGCTCAGTGAAGACAGATTCAGAAGAAATGACAAAGACAAACCTAAGTAAGTTACAGTGTATTTAAAATATGTGTGTAGGCTTAAGAGAAGAAAACGGGCCAGGAGGTGGTGGCGCACGCCTTAAATCCCAGCACTCGGAAGGCAGAGGCAGGTTCATCTCTGTGAGTTCGAAGCCAGCTTGGTTTACAGAGTGAGTTCCAGGAGAGGCTCTAAAGCTACACAGAGAAACCCTGTCTCAAAAAGAGAGAGAGAGAGAGAGAGAGAGAGAGAGAGAGAGAGAGAGAGAGAAGAAGAAGAAGAAGAAGAAGAAGAAGAAGAAGAAGAAGAAGAAGAAGAAGAAGAAGAAGAAGAAGAAGAAGAAGAAGAAGAAGGGTATAGACAGAGAAATAAGTATAAATAATAAGTTAGTCTTTAAAGAGAGAATAAAAAAATATAAAAGGGATAAGCCAAGTAAAGATGGAAAATATGCAGAAGTCCAGATCCTATAAAGTATTGTGTTAATTTTGAATTTTTTGAATGCTAATGAACAGAGAACAGAGACACTGGATTGTGGAAGGGACTACTGAATTAAACCAGCCTGGATACTTCAGGAATGCCTTAACTTTAAAATGGAAGTCAGAAAATGTATTGCTTTGGGGAAGAGGCTATGCTTTTGTTTCTATAAAAAAATTAAAGGTTGTAGATTCATTCAAGGTTGTTGACGGAGATCAGATTTGATTGGGGAGATCCCCTGAAAATACAGGCTACAAAAATAAAGAAATAAAACAAAATAACAACAAAAACAAAAACCACAAGAGAAGTGACATATATTTTACTTGCTCAAACATAAAACAACAACAAAAAAATCTTTAGCTGACTTGTGCAGACTACATATTTCATACTTGTATTAATACATATATGTGTGGTACCTTTGAAAGTTTGTGTGTTTCAGAGCAAGGGGACCAGGCACCAATGAAAACGGGTGGTCCAGGTGATCCAGCCTCTCAGATGCCTCTGTTGCAGTTTGCTCAGAGTTCTGTATCCAGAACAGCTGCAAGGCTGGTGGCTGAGATGGTCCAGCCTCACAGACTACTCCAGCCAGGACTTCAGATAAGCCCTGCACTTTCCCATTGCACAGATTGGACAACAAATGCTATGGCTAGTTTTCCCAGGACTTCACCATTATCTCAATTTTCTCAGGGGCCCCTAAGATGCTGTTGGCCACAGACAACAGGAAGCACTCTAGAGAACATGATGTCCACATTCCCAAGAGATGGAGTAGGTGGTTTTTGGTCATTCGGTGGGTTATGAATGTTCTTCATCATTTGGGGGGTTAGTTACAAGTTGTTATTGGTAATGGTCAGGAAAAAAAAACTAAACCAAGATTAGATTCAGGGATCTCATTCTGAAAAGAAAAAGGGAGGATATAGAAATGATAAGATAAAAGAGTAGACTACTGACTCTACTTACATACTAAAAAAGCAACTACTAGTCTCGAATATTTTACATTGGTATGGATTTTTGTATACTGATACAAAATTAAGGTCATTTTTGTTATACATACTGTATATTTGTTTCTACTCTTATTTCAGGCATTGTACCTATGCAACTCATTTAAAAATGTAATGAAAGGCACTAGTTCTTGATAGCTATTATTACAAACTATTTAAGATAATTAAGTAACACAGGTTAGTAGTCACCTATAATAATCAAACTTGGGATCATGTTATTTTATGTTTTCAAGGTTAAACAGATATATTTTAGATATACAGGTGGTCCTCAAATACTTCAGAGACCTACAGAATATGGCATTTAAAATGTTTTAATAACATATGGCTTTTCATGACAGTAAGACACATCTGCTCCTGGCAACACCAATCTATTTCAAAAAACGGTGAGAGGCATCAAAGAACCTCCATATGGAGTTTGCTTTTATTGTGGCAAAGTTAGCCACTGGGCAAGAAACTGCCTTTGCCTCCACTACTGACAATATGCTGTCCAAACAGAACAAGTACAACACACAAAAAAGTGAACCCTGAACTTTGCCAAGACAAGGTAGGACAGTCCTTCAAAATTCCTGCTTCACAGAAGTCTGTTAGATATTCGAGGCCTGTAGGCCAAAGATGAATACTCCAATGTTGCAGAGGAACCTTGGGTGACTGTCCTGGCAGCCAGCTGTTTGTCATTTCTATAGTTTGGGAAGATGTTTGCTCTGCACTTCCTGTTTACTCAGGTAATTTTATATCCTTCTCAGGTCACTAATGGGGTTGAAGGCAAGACAGTTACAGTTTTCCTTGTTAGCAAATTCAGTAAAGAAACTCACATAAGAGATGCAAAGTTTATAAAGGTTGAGAGACATAAAAACTTGTTTATCTAAGAAAATGTTTTAAGGTCTAAAAGGCTATTTTTAGGATGGTAATACAAGTTACAATAAAAAAAAGGTACATTTGTTTATCTTCTTCTTGGCAAAAATAGCCATTTGGGCAAGAAACTGTTCTTGCCTGGGCTGCTTGACAAAATGGTGTATCAACTGGACATGCAGGACCCATAGAAAAATGACCACTGAACTTTGCAAGGCAAAATGGTCCTTCAGGTTCCTGCTTCATGCAGGACCCATAGAAAAATGACCACTGAACTTTGCAAGGCAAAATGGTCCTTCAGCTTCCTGCTTCACAGAAGAAACTGCCAGACATTCTAGAGGACACAGAGAAAAGTGACAGAGAGACTCTAGGCCTATGGGCTGAAGAAGGATACCCCAATGTTAGAGAGGAACTTTGGATGACTGTCCAGGCAGACAGCTGTCTCTGTCATTCTAGATTTTTGGAAGTTGCTTACAATGCTCTTCCTGTTTACTTAGGTAATATTGTATCCTTCTGAGGTCTTTGATGTAGTTAAAGACTAGATAGTTACAATTATAATTTTCACTTGGTTAAGATAAAACAAATTAGATATGAAACTTTAGACTCACAAATATAGGATAGAGTATTTTCTTTAATTTTACAAAATACAAATAGACTAGATATTGTAACTGTAATTCTTGCCTGATAAAAATAATTTTACTAGGTTGAAGTTAAAACCTTCCTTTTGTTTAGACAGAAATGGGGAAGTGATGGGGGAAATGTCTTTCTGTATGCTATGAATATATGTCATTCTAACTGGTTGATAAATAAAGCCATTTGGCCTATGGTAAGGCAGCTTAGAGGCAGGTGGGAAATCCAAACACAGAAAGACAAAGGAGAGGCAGAGACAACACTGCTAGCCGCTGCCAGGAGAAGCAAGATGTAAAGATACGGGTAAGCCACAAGCCACGTGACAAAGCACAGATTTATAGAAATGGGTTAATTTAAGATATAAGAGCTAGCTAGCAAGAAGTCTGCTATGGCCATAATTTAAAAATATTAGCCTGTGTGTGTTTATTCAGGTCTGAGCGGCTGCGGGACTGGCAGGTGAGAGATTTGTCCTGACCATGGGCCAGGCAGGACACAGAAAAACTTTCAACTACGCTGCCTGGCTCAAATCTCTCATTTTTCTACTGGGTTATTTTTCTTATTGATATATAGGAACCATAGTTCTGGATTTGAGCACTTTACTAGTTATGAATGTCACAAATAGCCTTAGCAATAACTTGATTTATTTTTCTTCCACTCTCTTACTTAATGAACAGAAAAGTCTTTAAGAAGGTTGACTGTGCAGATCAATAGCAGAGCACCTGGCTTAGCATGAACAAGTCCTTGGTTTGATCCCTATCTTATCTATCAACTCCTCTTCCCCTTTTTGGTGTGTGCATCTCATGATCTAAGAAATCCTTCCCCAGTTTAAAGAGAATTCTATCTAATAATTCACGGCTCTGTCTTTGTATTTATATTTGTAAGACATAAATTCCTGACTGTTCCGTATGCTGGAAACAAATGTTTCTCTTTTGTCCTAATTACATGAAACTCACACAAGGGCATTCATTGCTTAAAGGTCATTCCCTCAGAGCTACTCAGTGGCCTCTTAGTCATCAGTGTTCATACAGGAATGAGATCTCAGATAAACTCCCTATTTTGTTCCACTGATCTGTCTTATTTTATATAAGAACATCACAATATCTTGATTACTATAGCTTTTAAAGAAATTTTGATAATTCTACAACAGGTGGCTCTTCCAGCTCTTTGTATTTTCAGAGACACAATCAACAATCAACTAATCAAATTACAAACACCCACACATAAGAGGGTTTTTTTTTTTTTTTTTTGAGACAGGGTTTCTCCATGTAGTTTTGGTTCAGAGTCCTGGATCTCACTCTGTAGACCAGGCTACCTTGAACTCACAGAGGTCTGCCTGGCTCTGCTTCCGAGTGCTGGGATTAAAGGCGTGTGCCACGGCCTGGCCACACACACAAGATTATGATTGTGACTAGAACTACACTAAATTAACAAATGAGAGATCAAAATGAGAGATCAAAATCTTTATAATACTGATCATGAACATAGGTTTTTTCATTTATGTAGGCATTTGATTTTTCTCAATAGTACTTTAGAATTTTCTTCAGAGTTGGTGCCCCCCCCCACATTTGATATGATCTAATAATTCTAAAAAGATATTCTAAAAATATCTTCTAGCTTTTACCTAAAAATAACTAAAATCTTTTCCTTAGAAATATTGGGCCAGGCATAGTAGCACATGCTTTTAGTCCCAGCACTTGGGAGGCAGAGACAGGTGGATCTATTTGAGTTTAAGGTCAGCCTGGTCTACAAAGTGAGTTCCAAGATAGCCAGGGCTACACAGAGAAACCCTGCCTCAAAAAACTAAAACAAAACAAAAAGAAATACTGACCCACAAACCATCAACCTTACTAAACATTTTTAGATTATAATGTTCTACCTATAATCCATTGGAGGTGGGAGATTGAGAACAAGGTTTTGACAGGATTTATATATCCCTAGGCTTTCCTCAAACTCACAATCCTCCTGCCTCAGTCTCCCGAGGATATATCACACCTGGCTTAAATAAAATCTTTTAGTATCTTTCAAATCCTTAAAATTCTTCTGTATTGTCTTGCCTGGCCAAGACCTCCAGTACAACACTGAACAGAAGTAGTGACTATGGGCACTGTGCATGTCCTGGGCTTTCAGAAACATTATTCATCATGGGTCTTTGCTTTAAGGGGTTTTCCTGTTGCTCTGTTTAGACACCCTACAGATCAGATTAAGGAAGTTCCTTTTGAAGCTCCTAAGGCATTTTCTTGACAGCAACAAATTTTATCAAATATTTTCTGTGTTTAATGAAATAACAGTATCAATATATCTTTTCTGTTACTGTGGTTAACAGTATAAAATTGAACATATAAAATTTACATATTGCTAGATTCAATTAACTTTTCATTTATAAATCCATCTATATGCTATCAGTGAG
Organism: Peromyscus maniculatus bairdii; assembly: GCF_049852395.1. Taxonomy (NCBI): domain Eukaryota; kingdom Metazoa; phylum Chordata; class Mammalia; order Rodentia; family Cricetidae; genus Peromyscus; species Peromyscus maniculatus. Next base: position 14,515,858 of record NC_134870.1, on the reverse strand, counting down.
ATTAGGCTAACATTCCTTGTTTATTACATCCTTATCTAATTTCCACACCACGATCACACTGATTCCATGATGCACACTGGTATGGTCTTTCTTTTCCTAGTAAAGAACTGCCTTTGTTTCTTCTTTAAATGTACATAAAGTGGCAAGACTGTGTGTAAATGGAAGTTTGTTATTTGTTTATGTATGCCTGTGTATAAAGGTCTTAAATAATTTATTGATTTAATAATTATACAACTTGCCTTGAACCCAGAAATATGCCTGCCTCTACCTCCCAAGTGCTGGGATTAAAGGCATTAAAGGCCTTGATCTAAATTTTTAAATATGCTCATAATATTTATTTGTAAAGGCACATGACATCAACATTCTTAAAGATTTTTACTTTAAGATTTATTTTTGTAATTGTAAGGTGTGTGTGTGTGTGTGTGTGTGTGTGTGTGTGTGTGTGTGTGTGAAATGTGCATGTGAGTGCAGGTGCCCTAAGAGGCCAGAAGAGGGAGTTAGATCCCCCTCTAGAATTGTAAGTGGTTGTGAGCTGCTTGGAGTCAAATTTGGGTCCTCTGCAGAACAGCACACGCTCTTAACTCCTGAGCCACATCTCTCCAGCTCCTTTTTAAAGAATTTTTATACATGCAATTTGGTGCTGTTGTCTACAGACACAGTGTTGTGCAGCATAGGTCTATAATCTCTTGCCTTCCATAATGGAGAAGGTATATGTATGTATCTCCTATGTTTACAAGGGGCAAAACAATAGTTGTCCCTGGAGGTGGAAGAAGTAACTGGAAAGGAAAATAAAGGGAATTTTCAGGGGTTGTATCTTGGTTTGGATGATGCTACACAGATGTGTACTTAACACATAAAAATTCAGTAAGCTATACATGTATGACGATGCACTTCACTGCTTCAAGTTACATACACCTAAAATCTTTTTGTAAAAGGTTGAACATTTTTGTAAATGTTTAGAATCCCTTACTAATCTGTTGAAAGAAATAATCATTTTCCTAGTTCCTGAGTCAGTAGAGCAGTAACATCTTGAAATGTTACTTTATCAGCACTTAACTTAGACTTCAAGTACAGTTAGACAGTAACTGACAGAAAGCAAGCACTAAGGCAAAGCACTTCTTGGGGATGTAGACAAACCTTCCAATGAAGTGTGATCAGGACCACACTATATACTTACCCCTCTAACCTCACATCTGGTAAAGATCTGTTGAGTGCAATCATCTCACTTGCCATTAAGTTGAACTGATTGATTTTAAACATCTCTTTCATTTTTTCTTGATCCTCTTTAGGAATGACGACTGGTTTCCCCATTTCTCCAGGACCTTCATGAGGCTTCTGCACTGGCTCTAGAACTAAGAAGAAAGCCTTAACTGATACCAATTTCATAACAATTACCTTATGCTTTTGTATAACAACATTCAAGTGAAACTGTGCCCTCAACATCAGAGCCTCTTCTGGGCCCTCCCAGTCTATTCATGCCTCCAAGGGGCTGTGCAGTTTTCCCACTGTGAGGACGTGACACAGACCACTCAACCTTATTCCACTCATTAGAATGTTCAATGGCTTCAGTGTTCAAAGAGGGTCAGCTTCAACTTTTCTCTCTTCCAAACTTTCAAGAGAAACTCCAACTAGTTCTTGCTATTCCTGTCTCTCTTCTAGTCCATTCTCTTCTAGCCACACAACCACTTACTCATTCAAAAGTCCCAATCTGGTCAGATGACTTAACACCTTGTCCGAAATCCTTTGAAGGCATGGCACTGACTGCAGATGAGCCAAAATCCTCATCATGGCACAGGATCCTCTTTCAGCCTAACAAATACCAAGACTTCAGACACCATGCTCAGCTTTGACAAGTTTCTTAAAGGGAGAAATTCTTTTTAGATGTATTTACTTTATTTTATGTGCATGAGTGCTTTGCATGGACATTATGTATCCAATCCCCTGGAACTGGAGTTACAGATAGCTGTGAGCCACTACGTGGGTACAAGGAACTGAATCCAGGTCCTCTGCAAGAACAGCCAGTATGCCCTTAACCATTGAGTAACCTCTTCAGCTTTTCTTTTTCTGTTCTTGTCCAGAGCTTTAAACATATTCTCCAAGTGAATTTTCATGTGCTCCAGACTCTCTATTCTCTTTTCTTTTAAGCCTCTGCATTCCATACAGAACACCATAAGGCCCCACTCTAACTGACAATACACTAAAGCAGGCTGAAGGAAAGGCCAGCCTCTGTCTGGGAAAAGAACACCAGATTTTTTACCAGTGAGAGCTTAACACTTGCCCTTTGATTAAGTGAGCAGGATGTCCAGCTCTATCAATTTAGGAAGGCAGGGTTTTGTCACTCAGCAATGTTATAAAACAGCAGAATCATAAGTATTTCATGAAACTATAAGTAGACTGATGGGGCTAACCTAGTTATTACTAACATCCTGTTCTAGCAATTAAGCAGAACTGGTTATAAAAATCTACCTACAACAACTATGGTTAAGCAGGCACAGTTACTAACACAAATAACTTTAGATCACAAATTCTGGGGGGTGTTCTTCCCCCTTATTAAAAATTAAACAGTCAAAAAAAATTTGTACTGCAAGAACAACCACATGTCATTTCCACAAAGAGTAAAACTGCCAAGACATGCATGTTGGTGCACACCTTTAATCCCAGCACTTGGAAGGCAGAAGCAGGTGGACCTGAGTGGGAGGCCAGCCTGGTCTACAGACAGAGTTCCAGGACAGCTGGGGCTATACAGAGAAAAACCTGTCTCAAAAAACCAAAACCAAAACAAAACACAAAAACAAACAAAAAACAAAAAAAAACCCCAAACCTGAATTTTCCATGTTCCCTGCCAAAATATCAGCATTACCTATCCAGGTCCTTTATGTTTTCTTTGCTTCCCATAATACTGCAATGATTTCACTGTAGGCTATTCTATAGTTTAATCCTTGAAAGTGCTAATTGGAGCTATATCTATAATTCGAGCAAGAAGAACTCCCCAGTCTCAATACCTTTAAAGACTTCTTCTCCTAGAGCAGCAGTTCTCAACCTGTGGGCCGCAACCCCTTTTTTTTATTGGCGGGGGTGGGGGGTGGGGGGATGACCCTTTCACAGGGGTCATTTAAGATCATCTGAAAACACAGATACTATGATTCATAACAGTAGCAAAAGTACAGTTATGAAGTAGCAACAAAAGTAATTTTATGGCTGGGGGTCACTACAACATGAAAACTGTATTAAAGGGTCACAGCCTTAGGAAGGTTGAGTACCACTGCCCTAGAAAATGAGACAGCCAAGCAGGAGACTAGATACCTGATAACAAAGCCTTAATGTTCCACTTTGCATAATGGCATTAGACCAATCTTTAGTACAATTTTGATTATGAGATTCCCTATGTCATTTGGTAATGTAATTTGTAGAAAATTAATAATATCTAATATTAAATAAAACTAAACTGAACAATTCCATGACACTTTAACATTCAACTGTCAGAAGAACTAACCACAACATTGCTAGAAATATAATTAAAACACAGAAACTTAGGAATTAACAATTCACCTTAAAATTTAAATCCATATATAAATTTAAATTTCTATAGAATATAAAATTTAAATGTATACAGATCTAAATATATAGCTATAAATCTTAAATATAAACATAAAACACAGACGAGAATCTGACTTCCCCTATCAACAGAAACAAACAATGTCCGTAAGAAAAGAGCTGTGCAGAGGCCACTCACCATCCCCCGCAGGAAGTCCTCTCTCCTTCTTCTCATCACACTTGTTGCACTCGCTGAAGTAAAGCAGCAGGAACATGTCCAAGAGTACCCAAACCAAGGAGGTGGCTAGAACCACCTTGCAATATGCAAATTTTCTCATGGCACTTTAAGTCAAATGTAAAATTTTAAAATATATATATATATATAAATATACAAATATCATGAAAATTATTTCAATCTGGTTTCATCAGAAATCATGGTCATACCCTATAAAGAGAAAAAGAAAAGAAAAAAAAGACTGTCTTAAATTCAATACCTAGGAAATAGACTATATGATTAATTTAACATTATAAATACTAAGAGATATGGACTTATTTCATTAATAAGAAATTACATTATTATATAAGTAGCTCTTACAAAGCAATATCCAATAGAATAATGAGCAAAGAATATAAACAGGCCTTTATAAAAGAGAAATCTAGCAGGGGGTGGGGTAGCGCACACCTTTAATCCCAGCACTCGGGAGGCAGAGGCAGGCGGATTCTCTGTGAGTTCAAGGCCAGCCTGGGCTACAGAGCGAGATCCAGGACAGGCTCCAAAGCTACACAGAGAAACCCTGTCTTGAAAAATAACAAAAACAAACAAACCAAGAGAGATAGATAGAGAGATAGAGAGATAGAGAGATAGAGAGATAGAGAGATAGAGAGATAGAGAGATAGATAGATAGATAGATAGATAGATAGATAGATAGATAGATAGATAGAAATCTAAATAGCCAATAATTGTGTAAATTTGTGTTTATTTTCCTGTAACTAGATATGTAAATTAAAACAGCTACTATTTCAGTCTCATCAAAACCTGGATCTTACCTCCCTTTCTTTTCACCTGCTCAACTGACTTCCAAGGCAAAAGCCAAACTATTAATTAGCACAAGATCTTCAGCCACCAGCCAGTCTGACTAGCCAGTTCTCGATATAGTCTGTACTGCAGTTTTTCACGCTAATTCCTGTCCTTCTTTTCCTACCAAATCCTATGTAGAAACCAGTCCATACTCACCCAGAAAACACTGACAGCACACCCTGCAGGGGAGAGAAGGAATTCTAAGATCTAAGGCCCAATCTCAGCTCTGATGATGCTAATTTTTTAGTTTCTATTTCCCACTCTTCTACATTCCATAACACTCTTATATCATCATTAGATAGTGATGGGAAGAACTCATCCACAACTCCAATTAATCATTTGGGATACTCTAATTAAAAGTGTTTCTAACAAGTAAAATGTTTATCTTGAAGAGCTCAGGAGCAGCCTGAGAATCATGTCACTGAGTAGCTAACGCAAAGGCTCAAAGGCCTGTGTCACTGCTGACCAAGAGAGAAATAGACCAAATGTATTCCATCAAGTAAACAGAGGAAACACCTTGTATATGTGCCCCACACTGAAAGTCATGTAAGCAGATACCCTGAAGAAGCAGGCTGACAGGCAATGTACCAGCTTCACATAGGGTGGTCAGCAAAAATGGATTATCTGATCAATTCAGGACAGGTGAGATCATCCATGAACTACTTAGAGAAGTTCTTTACAAGGTTGTTAAACAACAGCCAGAAAATCACCTGAAAAGGTACTAAAGGACCCTGGTAGGAATAAGGAATTACTACTTCTGCTCACGTCACCAGGACTCGGATCTCCAACACACGTTCTTTCATCAGAACAGTGTTCTCGGACTGCAAAGGTGAAGTAGACAAGGACACTGCCGACTCCCCCTGCCTCGAAGTTATGCCTGTTCAGTGAGACACCCGAGTGTGCTACATGCAGTGAGTAGTTACTAGTAACTATGGGAAAACATGGAAGGATTACAGAGCACAGTGCCTCTCACCACAAAAGCTAGGCACATGCATTATATTTGGCCATTTCACACGGAAGACTGCTTGGCAAAAAGTCTGACTGCTAATGGAGGGAATTTAAAAACAAACAAACAACAGGATCTCATTAGATCAAAAGGACCTAAAACTCCCAGGCAGCCAAGGATGACCTTAAACTCCTGCTCCTCCTACCTCTACCAGTGCTGGGATTAGAGGTGTGCACCACAATAAAAGGTTTCCGTGGAGCTAGGAATCAAGCACAGGACCCCATGTATTCTAGTGTATCCTAGACAAGCCTTTTATCTAAGCTCCGTCCCCAGACCCGTTCTTTAAATCTAATGACCATTTCCCAAATATATATTACTGTCACTTCATTCATATCTAAAACACAAGTCTTTTCACATTCAGACATCTAAGGAGAAAGGAAAACATGTCTATAAGACAACCTGTGTGCAAATTTCTTTTTAGTATCTTTGAGCATCCTTTATACAAAATACTTGGGATAAGAACTGCTCCAGATTTTGGAGTTTTTCAGATTTTGCAATATTTGCATAGACTTAATTTGTTGAGCTCCACAACCCAAAATTCTGAAATGTTCCAAAATCTAAAACATTTTAAGTGTTTTACCTGCATTCAATGTCCCAGATTTGAGGACATTTTAGATTTCTAACTAAGAATGTGCATACAAGTTATACATACATACATATATATATGTACATATATACATGTATATACATAGTACATCTAGTGAAACACCACTCAGTGTTTAAAAATCACTGTTGTGATCACTGAAGTATTTCTCTGAGTTACTGTCCCAAGTTCAGAGGTCAGGAGAACAAACATAACTTGGAATACTGGCTGAAACTCTTAACAGAGTTTACTGGCTCATATGTCTATTTGGGGCATGAAATGTTGAGTATCAGTTTCTAAAGGTGGTAAACTGATTTGTCTTCTAACAGTTCTTTAAATTTATAAAATGATATATGCTAAATATAAAGAATTCTTCAAACATAGAAAAGTAAAATTCTAAGACTGCCATAAACTACTGTCCCAAGTATATTCCACTGTTAATGGCTAACTATCACTTGAGTCATTCAGGACAGACACACCATAATTTAACACTGGTTTCTGTTATTTTGAGCACCATATCACAACACAGGTACGAGAGAATTTATGTAGGGCAGTGATTAGCAAACTGTTTGGCAAAGGGCTAGATGGCAAGTTTCTGTTTAGCTCGTGTTGTGGGAAGAAAGCTGCCATAAATGAATGCAGCAACCTTTCAGCCACTTATTTACGGACATTAAAACTTAATTTTATATTACAAATCTTTTTTACTTCTTTCAGCCACTTAAAAATGTGAAAACTCTTCTTGGCTCCTGAGTACTCCAGAGATTTCCAGATCTCCAATATATAGTCTGGGTGCCCAGTCAGAAGAGATACATTCTTTCATTATGATTAGACATCACCAATCTGGTGTATTTACCATTAGCAACACTGTTGTCAGGAATTTGTATTTTTGACAGTCTTGGTGAGTAGTCACTATCTTTTGCTGACACACATCTGGTTTCCTTGTTGAGATAGAGTACCACCATTTAATCCAGGCTAGCCTCCAAATCCTCCTGCCTCATCTCCCAACTTCCAGGACCTCGGCTATCACGACCCCACCCAGCTCTGTACCTGGCATTCTACCATCTCTGCCATTACTGGTGGTCATCCTGTTTCTTTTCTCAACCTACTGCAATCTGGCCCAATACTCTATTAGGTAGTTTGTTTCGTCTTTTTCTTGCTGTGAAATCCTTTATATAATGTTGTATCGGTTATAAGCTCTACATGTATTTTTGTTTCTAGTTCACTGCTTACCTTTAGTAAATATCTTTTACAGTTCAAATTTCCCAAGTCTTCAGAAACACTTCTACCTGGAAATCATTATTAACAATGCCTTTATGTCAAACTTAAAAGATTTTGACTTTCCTGTTTAAGTAGGGGGCCAATGTCATTGTCTCCCAAAAGGATAAATGGTCTGAGACCTAAACAACAGGTCATCCTTTCCCAAAGGCATGCAATACTCACTGTGTTGTAAATTAAGTTGTGAACCTCTATGCTTGGCTCCACTGACCTATCTGTTTCTTCATATCTAAAACTGCTATCTACATTATAATAACTAGCTTATTCTTGGTACATAGTAAAACAAATCTTCTCACCTTAACTACTGAAATATATATTACATTTTTATTTTGTGTGTGTATGTGGGGGGATGTATATTAGTCAGAGGACAACTTACTGGAGTCAGTTCTCTCTTTTTGCCATGTGGAAGGGTTCTAAGTTCAGAAAATAAAGTGAAGTTTATCTTTGAGGAGCTGGACAAGAGATGGGACTTGAACTCGGGTTGTAGGCTTAGGAGCAAGTGCTTTAATCCACTAAGCCATCTTGATGGTCACCTTTCACTGTGTGTTTTTGGTTTGGTTTGGTTTTTCAAGACAAGGCTTCTCTCTGTATTACAGCCCCAGCTGTCCTGGAACTTGCTTTGTAGACCAGGCTGGCCTCAAACTCAGAGATCCACTTGCCTCTGCCTTTAACACCAACATTTTTGAGGCAGAGAAGCAGGTACATCTCTGAGTTTGAGGCCACCTTGATCTACAGAGCGAGTTCCAGAACAGCCAAGACTACACAGAGAAAGCCTGTCTCAAAAACAAAAAAAAAAAAAAAAAAAAAAGAGAAGGAAAAGAAAAAAAGGAGAACCAAGAACATTTCTATAAACTAGTAACAAAATTACATCATTCAGGTAGAAGAAAATATTTTAAAATATCTAAAGGTGACTTGCAACAAAATTATGAGATTTATTGGACTCTGTTAATACAGAGGCCTAAAAAATACTGAAAAATGGGACTTTTGTGGATTCAGAGCCATAAAGATAACAGTTCTCTGATTACTCACAGAGTTATTGTAATTTAAGTTAAATTGCAGTAGCTTTTGGAATAGAGTTTTAAAAGTCAATCTGAAATTTTTAAGGAAAACCAATGAGAAACAGTAGCCAAGGCACTCCTGAAAAAATAGAGAAAGGGATGGGTATGGATGCATACCTTTAATCTCTTTCTTCAGGAGACAGAGGAAGGTGAATCTCAGTGAGTTTGAGGCCGGCCTAGTCTACTGTGGTGGCCCACAGAGGCTTCCTAGAGAATCTGAGCTTGTTTTACCCAGCAAGGCTGCATAATGGGATGATTTGGTCACAGGTGTGGGCACCAAGTGTTTGGAAGGTCTACACTTAACTGTACGCTGTGTTTTGATCTTGCAAGGGGGAGGTCTTTTGCCTCTCCCTTGTCATATTATAAAAAGCCCTTTTGAATAAAGCTCTAGAGGTGACTGGGTATTGACCCAGGGCTCTTCCGAAGCTATCCTGTGTCTCTGTCTTTCTTATCTTTCTATCTAATATTTTCTCATTCCTCTCCTCCACCCAAGAATTCTTGGGGAGGGGGGAACCACAAACAAGATGGGCGGTGGTAAAGCATGCCTCTAATCCCAGCATCCTACTAGAACTAAGGGCTGTAATACTTCCATGTGAGCCCCGGGCTAGAGACATGCTGTATTTGCCTCCATCACTCATTCTTGAGGAAAGCATGATTGTCACAGGAAGAGCACACAGAAGCCTCTGCCTCACTTCTCTAATAAGCATCTTTTGTTTGTTCTTTAAGAGAAGCTGTCACTACCCACAGAGTCACCGTCCTCCTGACCTAATGTTCTAAGCACTGAGATTACAAAAGTAGACACCACAGCACCTGGCAAAAATGTCTTTCCCATCCTCCCCACCAGTGCTGAGGAGCAACAGGGCCTTGCACATGATAAAGAAGCACTCTACCATTAAGTCACCCCAGGTCTTCTCCTACATATACCTGAGTGCTAAAATTATAAGACTGGGCACCACACCCACAACATCTCCCTACTGTCTGCAGTGCTGTCTTTTGCTATGATAAATCTTAGCCAGGAAGTCATGTGAGTTTCCTAACCAATCAGTAGCAGCCAGGCACCAGCACTAAGGAGGCAGAGGCAGGCATATTTCTGAGTTTAAGGCCAGACTGATCTAAAGAGTGAGTTCCATGATAGCCAGGGCTACACAGAAAAACCCTATCTCAAAATAAACAAATAAATAAAATTAAAAGACAAAAACAAAAAACAAATCAGTAGCAACTGGGACCATTCAAAATGTGGCATTAAAAATTTGGTTTGCACAGTACCTACTTCCTCAAATGAATAAATCAATGTATAGAGATGAAGTTAATATAGCAGGCCTAAAACTGCTATCCTTAGAAAGGCATGGTATGCAAGGCTGGCCCTTACCTCAAATGAGGGAATTTGAAAGATAAACAGTTCTCCACAGTGATATAAAACTTCCTTTAAACGACAAGAGTGCCCGCCCTACTGTGCCATAACTAAACAATCTGGTTTATGTTAAACATCTTCTTTTCCTTGTATGACTCCGGAATTTTGGTATGTGTTAGACACAAGATACTTTACATTCTATGCGTACAGCTGGCTAAGTGAGATCGCTTTCACAGTTCTGCATGTATCCCATCGGCTCCCCATTAGTTACTGAACTCTTAAAACTGGTATTGTAACATTACCACAATGTTTTGCGCCAATTTTATAAATTTTACAGTGCAATATGTGTTCCTTTTCTGAGGCAAACCAAAGGTATATTTCTCAAGGTTCTGCTGATATCAGCAGCGTTGATGGAGGATCTTTTATACATTTGTAATAGATAGAAATAAACCAGATTGCAGTTTTTGTTTTTCTTTTTTTGAAAATTTAAACCATGTACCAAGTTTCTGGTCAAGATTGTGTAGGATAAGTTAAACATAATTGCATTCTATTAACCAATATGAGTGTATTTCTATGCTTATAGTTACAATGAAATCAAGTTCTAAAAAGCAAAAAAAAAAAAAAAGATACTTTACATGCCAACCCCAGTAAAAAAACATTGGGCATGAGTTTCTGACTTTCCCCGGTGGGTAATACTTCCTATGTTGTCCCAACTGCTGGAGAGACTAAGCACCCCTGCTATTCCTCCAGGAAAGAATGGTTACAAAGGCACTCCTGGCTTCCTCCAGACTCTGTGTCCTTTTGCTGCAATGTGTCTCTGTTAGTGTTCCTGTGCTGAAGCCACTTGAGTCCTCCAGACCAGTCACAAGATCTAGGAGTAGTTTTAGGAACCCCAGTACAACCGACATAAAACAAAAGGGAATGCTTCCTAGGCCAAATGTTTAAATTCAAGTTTCAGTTCTAATACTTTTTTGTTATGTGGTCTTGGCAAGGCCAATTTATTTTATTTGCAACAAACAAAAAACCCCACATGGCCTCTTTGTTTCTTTAAAAGAAACATACACCCATCTTACAGTCCCACTACAATAACACACACTCAGTAAATAGTAACTGGCATTTCTGAAGGTGCTCTTAGATAAAACCGTCAGTATTCTTTCGCATATACACGGGTGGAATGAAAACGACCACCCGAAATCCTGCAAAGAGAAGTTCAAAGACAAACTTTCCTCCAGCATCTACAACACTGCTACTGTAAATGATTTCCCAGTCACATGAGAAGATGACGGGGAAGTATAGTGCTAGCTAAAGACTTCTCATCTGAACCTGGTCTTCATTTAGTCTTCAAACTGACTTGCTAAGGAGAAGTAAATATAAATGTACTAATAAAGTAGTGCTGGGACTACAGTTTATTGCTATGTCTCTCAGATTTTATTAAAGTAAGAACTTAGTATAAAACCCTTCTAGAGCTGAGCATGGTGACACACACCTTTAATCCCAGCCTGGGGGTGAGGTAGGAGCAGAAGCAAGTACATCTCTGTGAGTCTGAGGCTAGCCAGGACCAGAGTGAAATTCTGTCTAAACAACACAACAAAACAAAACCTTGTAATACATGCATATAAGGCATAAAATCCAACGGATAGATATGTTTTAAAATCCATGGAGAAGTACAATCTTGAAGTCACCGATTCCCAATTTTGTCAACTTACCCCAAAGTGGCTTTTCAAATGAATTCATATCACAAATCCACATGTCTCACATCATCTGTTGAAAAATAAATTTCCTAAAATCAGTGTATTTCAGAGTAACTCTTTCCTTCTCCCTTCCCTCCACCATCCTGTCCACCAGACTACATGGGTCAGTGGTGATTCCACTACTTCTCCAAAGCTAAGTAGAGCACCTGGGACACAGTCAATGTCTTACAAGACCGAGCGTGGTACTGCAAACTAACGGCAAACTCAGTGAAGACAGAACAAATTATCTTTTCTCCTCTTAGGAGAAGACACGACGACGAAGACGACGACGACGACGACGACGGCGGCATCAATTTTTCAAATGAGAAGGGCAGACACAGGCAGGCAGCATCTGCACGGATACTGTTGACTCCTTATTCACACCCAACATCTTCATGGCATGCCAGTGATCATCCTCTACTAGGCCACCTATTCCTGACTGGACCATGTCAACCACAGCCACTGTATTTATCTCGCCAAAGCACAAAATTAAATCATGATCAATGGGACCTGTAGGGAAATCTGTTAGAAAGCATTTGGGAAAAGTTCTCTCTTTGGGGAAAAAAAATGATAAAGGAGAAATGATATCTTTCTACCTCTAGACACTCTTTGAATCAACACATACTTCATGTCCTGTAGCTGTCTTGAAGCCACAAGGAAAGACTATACTGTGGTGAGGATGGCAAAGTGAAACTGGAAAGCATTAGGGCCTGGATGGTATCAAGAAGCTAGAGCAACCTCGAAACCTCCTTCCTATGTATGAGCCTCCTTGTGAGATGATAAAGCTCTCAGTAATGAGGTATGGTGCTCCCACATCAAAAATCCCCTAACAACACCCTTCAAGGTACAATTATTGATTCAGATAGGAATGTATCCTGTGAAGAAAAAAAATGAAAGTGTAAACAGCAGAGGACATGTCTAACAGCAGAATTTCAACATAAATATAATGACTACAAACTAGAACCTAGTGTGACATGCCCATCTTAGAAATGGCATTATAGTCATGTTTAACAAGGGTGTGTTCTGAGAAGTATGGCATGAGGTAATTTCATTACTATATGAGCATAAAAGTGTTACTTACATAAACCTAGGAGCAAAGCCTACTATAAATCGAGGTTTTATGGTATATACCATTGTACATTTGGTCCCCCTTTGTGTGAGATCCTATTATGTAGTACATGGCTTCAGCTAATCAACTAAAGATCACATATTCCCAGTATAGCTGTCAATTATACAAGACACTATGTTAACAAAGAAAAAATAAAACGTGGGAAAGTTCAGTCTCTGCTATAGTGTGAATACATTCCTCCCCAAGACTGTATGTTAGAAACAGGGATAAACGAGGCCAGAGGAGTGGGGACTCCCATGATGGGATTAATGTCTTTAAAGAAAGGAGAGAGACCTCAGCAGAAATACACATGGACTTGTTTTTGTTTTTGGAGATAGGGTCTCACTATGTAGCCTTGGCTGGCCTGGAATTCACTATGCAGACCAGGCTGGCCTCAAACTCAGAGATTCACCTGCCTGCCTTGAATACTGGCTTTTTACCATGTAATGCCCCCTCCACCGTGTTATAACACAGCAAGGAAGGCCTCATCAGATGCTGACTCCTTTGATACTAGACTTCTTAGCCTCCAAAATTAATTTATTTATGATTAGAATTCTGTAGTAGGAACACAAAATAGATGAACAGATTCTGCCCTAACAAATCTCACCTTCATACATGGTAGAATAGTGGAGCACATCATAATTTACAAAGTGATTTTACATCTTTGCAAAAAGCTTCAAAAGTATGAGAAGATACAGATTAAAAGGAAGAAACAAAACTGGGTGAGGAGAAATACCAATTTGTTTTATGATAGGAAAAAGGCAAAAGTATATTTGCATAAACAGAGCTAAAAAAGAAGCATGAAAATGCACAAATGTCTGTCAATAGCAAACAGAATTAGAAACTCATAGTTCAAAGATACATGGCGAACATGAATTCTTGGCTCCATTCTAAAGCTTCTGAAAATCAAGACCTAGCCAGAGTAAGTCATTAACTTCTATCTCTTTCATCACTTCAACAAACGTCTAAACGTTAGAAAAGAGTGTATGTCAGGTTTCCCCTAACCAAAACCCTGAGACCCTAGAAAATAGTATCAAACATTATCATTCTGGGGAGATGTGGTGGTATTGTGTTCCCCAAAATATTGTGTACCCTAATAAATTTATCTGGGATCAGAGAACAGACAGCCACTAGATACAAAGGCTAGAAAATGGTGGCACTCACACCTTTAATCCTAGCACTCCAGAGATAGAAATCCCTCTGGATCTCTGTGAGTTTAAGGCCACTTTGGAAATGGCCAGGCATGGTGACACATGCCTTTAATCCCAGAAAGTGAGCCTTTAATCCTAGGGAGTGGTGGTAGAAAGCAGAAAGATATATAAGGCGTGGAGACCAGAAACTACAAGTATTTGGCTGGTTAAGCTTTCAGGCTTCTAGCAGCAGTTCAGCTGAGATTCATTCTGGATGAGGACTCAGAGGCTTCCAGTCTGAGGAAACAAGACCAGCTGAGGATCCGGCGAGGTGAGGTAGCTGTGACGTTTTCTGTCTCTCTGACCATCCAGCATGTTACCCCAATAACTGGCCCCGGGTTTGATTTTATTAATAAGACTCTTTAAGATTCATGCTACAGGGAGCAGTTTCTGGAAAGTAAAGAACCCAGCAGGAACTGCCCCAGACCAGGAGCTAAGACTGTTTTCTAGTCACTGAATTCCCAAAGTTTTAAAGGGTTTCCTCTGTATTTTTGCCCAACTACCAGTCTTAGCAAAACTCCACAATTATGCCTTATATTTCCCTCCAATTATCATTTCAGTTCTCTCCTCTCTTCTGTGCAAGTGGTCTTTATGCTCGGGTGTGGCTGCTTCAAATCAGTGAAATGGCTTCTTGGTGAAATCACTACTGTAATGTCCTACCACCATCACCAATCTCTTTTTCAGCCATCTTTAATTATGTTTAGAATAGTCAGGGTAGAATTTTAAAATGACTTCTCGTGGTTTCCAATCTTTAGTCTTCTTCACTGCACACCCCCGACTCCCGTTTCTGCTGAGGAGACATTCTCAGGGCACTTGACAACATATACCATACCTCTTTGGAAAACTCTTAAGTAGTACAACTGTAGCCACCACATGCTAACTATTCCCATATCTTTATCTTCCTGGGGTTCCGGTTAGAGTACAAGCTTTTTAAGCATGGGAACTGTGTTTTTCACACTTGTACCCTGAAAATGTTTACCACGCCATCCAATGTGTCAAAAGAGCAAACGCTTGTCAAACAACCTTTCCTCCCAAGGGTTACTTCGGATCTTTTCTTTCTTTCTTTCTTTCTTTCTTTCTTTCTTTCTTTCTTTCTTTCTTTCTTTCTTTCTTTCTTTCTTTCTCTCTCTCTCTCTCTCTCTCTCTCTCTCTCTCTCTCTCTCTCTCTCTCTCTCTCTCTCTCTTCTTTCTTTCTTTCTTTCTTTCTTTTTTTGTTTTTGTTTTTGTTTTTCCAGACAGGGTTTCTCTGTGTAGTTTTGGTGCCTGTCCTGGATCTCGCTCTGTAGACGAGGCTGGCCTCGAACTCACAGAGATCCGCCTGGCTCTGCCTCCCCAGTGCTGGGATTAAAGGCGTGCGGCACCACCAGCTGGGTGCATATCTTTTCTAATGCTCTCCTTTCCACTCACTGTAGCACCAACTATCTATTTCTATCATTCAACATATTTACTCAACTTATTTTCATACGAGTTGCATAAATGCAAGGTCTGTATTCTAATACCATGACTACAGCATCTGGAAGTTCTTGGAACAAGAAAGAGGAAGAAGCTCAGTAATTATTACAAGAATGAAAATATGAGAAAACACACGAGGAGGAAGAAGAGTAACTGAAAATAAAGAAAATAAAATTTTAATTTCTCCTTGTTTATATGTAGGGAATATATTTAATTAATGTTGGGCTTTTATTCAAATATCACGCTGAAAACAAGTAAAAGGAGAGTGTTAAACCATCAAAGTTCCGAGGCAGGGGCGTAAGCATGGACACAGCTAGCAGCAATTCCTATACACTCTCTTAGCGGTTCGTTCCTGTGTTAACACCTACTGCTCTCAATGCTGCATGTGGCTCAATGCTGTGGGTTTAGAAGTGGAGTGTGGTCCAGAGTTAGTGGGAGTATTCAACAAATAGCTTTACAAACTTAAAAAGAAAAGAAGAAACACAATAAAACAAAACCCAAAGTTGAAAAGGAAAGAAAAAGATCATGAATTAAAAAAAAAATTAGAAACAAGATTTAAAAATCACAAAAAAACCTGCCAATATAGAAAGCAAAAAATGAAATGGCAGAAATTAAACCAAATGTTATCAAGAATAAGATAATAAAAAGACAAAATGTGGCCATTAAAAGGTAAGGCATGACATTTAAGGAGGTGGCATGTGACCTTCATGAGACATAGATCAAAAGCATAGCCTCCACGAGGTCCTGTCAGTGAAAGGTACAGTGGATGTGTACAACCCGAGAGCAAGTCATGCTAGACTGACCTGCCCACGAGCAGTTACGATCTCCGATGAAACAAGAACAATCACCTACCGCCAACAGGAAGAAACTGCGGAAATGCCAATCTTTGAAAGAGGGAACTGTACTACGTGAACTATGAGGCACAAAAAAGTAAATACTTCCTTCTACATAAAAACTACTTTTTAATTCAACCAAAGACATTATATGCAGTTAAAAGATTAGTCAAAGACTGGGAGAAATTTTCACAAAACATGGACTTTAGTATTAGAATGCATTAAAAGCTTCTCCAAATCAAAGCAAGCAACAGGAGTGGAAAACTCATCTCTGTGGTAAGCACTCTTCTAGGATGGGCAAGGCCCTGGGCTCAATCCCCAGCACCAACAGAGGAAGAGGAAGAATGAGAAAGAAAGCTGAGGAGGAAATAACGACAACAACTGAAGAAAGGGATTGGCACTACCTAGTGAAGCTAAGGAAAGCACGGCCACATCTCTTCATAATCCAGCCTCCGGGTTCAGGATCTGAAGAAATGTACACCCGAGTCTAAGGACAGGGCTGCAGTACTGTCTTCAATGAAGGTACACCAAGAGGAAGGGGAGGGGGGGGCTGGAGATGGCTCAGCAGTGCTTGCTGCTCTTCCAGAAGACTTGAGTTTGGTTCCAACTCACAACCACCTGCAACTCCAGCTCCAGAGGACCTGGACCTCCTTTTGGTCTCCAAAGATAGATACACACATACACACACACACACACACACACACACACACACACACACACACACACACACAAACTTAAAAAAAAACTATTTTCTTTAAAAAGGAAAATGACTAAATGACATGTGTAACAAAATACCATACAGCATACAGCAGATAAAGTAAATAACAAGTTAGAGCAACACATTGCTTACAGGCCGAAAAGTATATTATAAATATAGAATGATATACCAAATGCATATTAGTGGCTATTTCCAGGGAGGGAAAGAAGGCTTCAAAAATATTGGAACTTGTTTATATAACTGATCTAAATTTTGAAAAACTAGCAGCTGTCCATTATGTGAGTACTTGCCTATTCTTTCATTGGAATCAAACTGCTACATAACTAAAAGTGGCACTTAATCCCCTGTCCTGCCTTGCAGGATAAGGTGGCTGGTAGGACAAAAATCAGCAGTCATTAACTGGGGCTATCAGAGTGTTTAGAAGAGCCTGACTGCACTGGAGGGCAGGTCCTGGGACCCTGACCCCTGAAGTGACCCTGTTGCCTGGGACATGAACACAATGGATGGAACAGAGCAACAAGAACTTTCTTGAGAAGAGAGATACACGCTGAGGAAAGAGAAAAGGAGCAGGTTCTTGGAAACACACTACCCTATCTGGAGAATAAGAAAAAACAAACAATGTTCTACACAGTCTAAAGCACCTTTTCTGGAAGAGAAAGGAAAGGTGTACTCTAAATGCAGCCAAACCTAGTGCCAACTGCCACAAAATAGTGTTAACATCTGGGGAGATAGGTGAATTCATCTTTTGCTAACTGGACTTCTCTATAGGTTTTGGATATTTACTAGAAATAAATACATTTATATCTCAAATTTTAAAGAGATTCTCAGATTTTACCACAGATCAAGCGAAATTTAGAGGTAACAGACATATATAGTTTCAGGACAGCCAGAGTTACATAGAGGGACCTTGTCTGAAAAGACAAAAACAAAACTGTTCTTTTCACAACTGTACTTTTGGTCCCTAAATAAGAAAGAATGGAGTCGACTGAAGCTTGCTCCCTGCTCTCATAGTATCAGAAGGTGCTATGTAAGATGCCAAAGGGGGTAACCATCAATTGTCCTACCCTGTGACACCTACGAACCACAATGACTAGCCCTGAATGATACCTCAGAGTGGCTCTCATGTCTAGGCTGTAACCAACAGCTGTCCAATTGGACTTAAGGCCTGCTCAATGGGAAAGAAACCATGCCTGGAAATATGCCTGGGGCAAGTGAGGTCATAGGTCTTAGAAGAGAACCTTATACTGTTACTTTACAAGACCAGCATAATTCCTAACTGTATTCTAAATACTCATCCTATGCCCACAGGTAAGTGTATAGCTCTCACCCCTCATCAACAAAGCTCCTTATTGCAGCAGGCAGAGACCACTTCAGAAAGTACAACCTGCCAAAACAGAGAAACAACTGATCATGGGTGCCCAGCACCTATGGCTTAGGGGCATGGCAGAAGAGAGGGGCAGAAATATTCTTCGAGCCAGAGAGCCACTGTGTGAGACTCTGTCACCTAGAATGAAAGGGAAGCTACACTAACAATATTTCAACAACATGGCTATCTAAATAGGATCTGAACAATGACAACACCAACAGACATGCTAACACGGAAGGAGAAACTCCTGAGGCCCCACTCCTGAGACAATATTGACTGCTAAGTGAGGAGGAGGGCAGAATTAGTCATCCACAGCGATGAGGCCCCCAATTGGTTATACAATATCAAGTGGTCAGCCCTGAAATCACATACATACAAGCAATACTAAACAGACTCTGCAAGTTATATTTATGTATTTGTGTGTGTGCATGTATATAATACACATGTTGTGTGTGTGTGTGTCGTGTAAATATATGTATGTGTGGAGAGAGAGAGAAGAGAGAGATGGACAGAGAGTGAGCAAGAGAAAAGTAGCCATGGACTTGAGAGGAAATAAGAGGGGAAGGAGCTGGAAATAACATGGAAGGAGCTGGAGGGAAGGGAAGAGGGTGTCCTAGTTGAATTTTTTGGGGATCCAATCTGATACAAGTAAGGATCATCTGAAAAGGGGAGCTTCAATTGAAAAACAACCCTCCAGGATCCAGATAGCCTGTAGGACATGTTTTTGATTAATGATTGAAGTGGGTGGGCCTGATGTATCACCCTTAGGCAGGGGGTCCTGACTGTGTAAGAAAGCAGGCTGAGCAAGTCGGAGGACCAAGCCAGTGAGCAGCGTTCTTCCATGGCTTTGCTTCAGTTCCTGCCCAGGTTCCTGCCCAGACTTCCCTCAGTAATGGAATATGACCTTCGAGTTGTTAAATTGAAACAAGTTGAAATAAGCCTTTTGCCCCCAAGTTGCTTTTAGTTATAGTGTCTTATCAAAGCAATAAAAACCCCAACTAAGACAGAAGGAAATGATGTAAATTTTAATTAAAATAAGAATTTATTAAGAAAAATATGGTAGAAATTCTAATATTTTAATCTGAAATCTTCAGTTTTGTCTTTCACAACTGAATCTTTTATGCACATTGAATTTTAACACACACACACACACACACACACACACACACACACACACACACACAGGACATGGTAGCACATGCCTGTATCATCAGTCCAAGGACAACCTGGACTATACAGGAAGACCCTGCCTCAACAAAAAAGAAAAAAAGGAAACCATTTTTTTTTTTTTTTACGTAGCTCAACAGTATAAATACTATTTAAAGAGCAATCTATTTCCACATATAACCTATAAGAGTAAATCTTTCGTATGTCAGATGCTATGTGTAGTCCATTCTGTCTTATGCTTTAATTTCCTTCTGCTTTCTGTCTACCTGTGCCAATACTGCAGTACCCAATTGTAAAGGGTTTAAACCGCCCCTTTGGTTTTTCTGGTAATACTAGGGACCAGAACCAAACCCAGAGCTTCACATATATCAAAACAGTATTGTCACTGAGCCACATATCCAGGCCTTACACTAAAGTCTTAAAATTTCATACAAATAAGCACTTACTTCTAAAATAGGCTGGCAATTCTTGACCTTTTGTTTCCTAATAGATTTTGAATTAACCTGTTAGTTCTACAAAGATTAACAAATCATTTTCTAAAATCTACATCATTTTCTAAAAATAAAAATAAATTTATACATTAATGACAGTTTAACTGGCATTTTCACAAGAAATTAGTCTCCTCCCTTCCCCCATGGTTATACCCCAAAAATGTCTTTAGGTCTGCTGTGATGGCTTTTGGTTTACTTATATAACTTTGCTAAAGATTTTACCCTGCCTGCTATCATTTGGATCTTAAATATTCCCATAATGGCCCACACTTCAAATCTTGATCCCAAGCCAGTTTTGCTCTTGGGAAGTGGTGGAACCTTTTAAGAAGGGGACTAGTTAGAGGCAGCAGGTCACAGAGGGATGGATGCCTTTGAAAGGGTGTTATGAGGAAGGCCCCTTCCTGCTTCTCTTTTTACTTCCCAGCTGTTATGAGGTGATGAGGCTTTGGGTATCACATGTTCTCACCTATGCTTCCACATGTCCCAATCTATAGGGACAACAAACTCTGGATTAAGACCTCCGAAATCAAGACCCAACTTAAATCTTTGCTCTTAAAGTCAGCTTATCTTAGGTATTTGTTACAGCATGGAAAAGCTGACTTAACACAATCCTAAAGATACATATTCCCTTTTAAATACTTAATTAGAAAGATGTTTAACTATTCTGAGATATTAACTACATTTTTATTATATGTTGCTATTTATAGTAACAAAACTAATTAATGTTTCTTTAGTAATCTTATATAAAACAAGTTAGTAAACTATTATAAATCTAAAGAACTTCTCTGTAGACTCGTGAATTTTCCATGAAAGTATCCATATTGACGCTAAAGAATGATCACTTGGTTAATTCTTTTAGCCTGGTGGCTTCTATTGCCCAGGGTCTTCAGCAGAGATGTCACGCAATGCTGGAGATGAAGGACAGTGATGACTGTTAGCTGCTGCTGACATCTAAGAGAATACTATGGATGGCTTGCTATCAAGTACGATACTTGCTGTAGGCTTTTTCATAGACGTCTATGGCGGCTGGAATGAAAATGGCTCCCATGAACTTATATATTTGAAAATTGGTCCCAACTTGGTGGGACTGTTTGGCAAGGATGAGGAGGTGTGGCCTTGTTGTAGGAGGTGTGTCATGGGGGCAGGCTTTGAGATTTCTAAAGCCCATGCCATTCCCAGTTAGCTTTCTCTGCCTCTGCCATGCTCCCTCCATGATGGTCATGGATTCACCCTCCGTAACTGTAAGCTCCCAATACACTCTTTCTTCTATAAGCTGCTTTGGTCTTGGTGCTTTGTTACAACAGTAGAAAAGTAACTAAGGAAATTACCTTTCATCAGATCAAAAAAATTTCCTTTCTACCCTAAGTTTATAATAGTTTTTTTAACCATAAAAGATTTAATAAATTAATTTTCTGTATCTTAAAGGCAAACTGCTCATGTACTGGGGGACACAGCTGAGTAGCAGAGTACTGCCTAGTATAAGGTAGTATAATGAGCTCAATCTAGGTACCAAAAGTAAGAGAAGCATTTAAACTGCTTGTATGGATAATTACATTAGTGGTAGACTTTTAAAATGTAAAACCAAACTTGCCAACTAAAATCTCTCTCTTTTTTTTTTTAGTTAAAAATTCCTTAATCTTTTATTCCTGATACCACTACCATAATTTACAGGGCAATATATCTGATGTAATGAAAAGACAAAGCTATAACAGATAAAAGACCTCAGGAATGTACATCTAATTGACACTATATAGCATTAATCAATAGCTGCACTTTTTGCAAACTGTGGCTATGATGGTCCTGAACAAGAAGGATTTCCTGTTTAAGCTGCAGTAACTTTCCTGACCATGGACTATGGTTCCTTCTGTGACAGATTTTTACAGTTCCTCTAATGCATTTAGGACAACTGTCTGAAAGAAACCCACAGCTTTCTGACAACTCCTCACCCTCTCCTGCTAAGAACTGTAGCCCCCTTTCTGCTGTTTTATTAAAACCTTCTGCTACTATATCTACCACTTCTACCAGATCCATAGCCAATACTATAGGGACCGCCTGACCTTCTTCCACCAAAACTGCCCCTCCTTTTATGGGCCCATAATTTGATTGCTGTTGTCCACTATAATTTTCAAAGTCATTATAGTTACCACCACCACCACAGTTACCTCCACCAAAATTTCCTCCTTCATTGTAACCATCATATCCTCCTCCATCACCTTGGTTTCCATATTCTGGTCCACCTACTACTGTAACCCCACCATAACTGCCATCATTACCTCCAAATCCATTATAACCACCATCACCACCTCCATAACTACCTCTGCTGCAAACACCTCCACCACCACAGCCTCCTCTTCCACCAAAATTACCTCCACCACCTCCTAAGTTTCCTTCACGACCCATAAAGTTGTCAGCTCCACCTCCACGACCTCTTTGTGATCCAGCAAGACTGCATCTCTTGTTTAGAAAGGGCCTTTTTCACTTCACAACTATGCCCATGAATAGTGTGGTATTTCTGAACAACATTTTTTATCAACTGTGTCATGATCACTGAAAGTTACAAAAGCAAATCCTCTCTTTTTTCCACTTCTGCAACGTCTACGGTTTCAATCTTGCCATACTTTTCAAAGTAATCTCTCAGATTACATTCTTCTGTATCTTTTTTAATACCAACAAAAATTTTCTGTACTGTTAAAGGGGTACCAGACTTTACAGAATCCTCTCTAGAAACAGCTCTCTTTGGTTCTACCACACGCCCATCAACCTTGTGTAAGTGAGTACACATTGTAGCATCCACCTCTTCAACACAAGAGTAGATCACAAAACCAAAGCCCCTGTAACGTTTTGTTTGGGGATCTTTCATTACCACACAGTCTGTAAGTGTGCCCCATTTCTCCAAATGTCCTCTTAAGCTATCATCTGTGATAGCTTAAGAGAACCAATAAATCAAAGCTCAGACCACCAATAAACAGCTTCCTCAACTGTTCTGGTTCCCTTGGATCATGACCTTCCATTTTGAGAGTGGACTTGCCTCTATCAATTTGAGTTCAATATGGGACCCTAAAATCTTTTCCAATATAAGTATTTCCCTACAACTTACTGAATGCAGTTTATCTAACTAATTTTAACAGCCTGATGTTATGGAGGCATTTTCTTGATTGAGGTTCCCTCATCTCTGATGACTATACTTTGTGTTAAGTTGACATAAAACTAGCCAGCACAATGACCAAGACAACTTATAAAAGGAAGCATTTAAGTAGGGGCTCACTCAGTTTCAGAGGGCTAGTCTATAAATCATGGCGGGGAAGACAGCAGCAAACAGGCATGGTGCTGGTGCATTAGCTGAGAGCTCACATTTGTATCTGCAAGCAGGAGACAGAAGGAAGAGCAGAGAATGCTCCACCAGTGACACACCTCCTCCAACAAGACCACACCTCCTAATCCTTCTAAAACAGTTCTACTAACTAGAAATCAAACATTCAAACATATGAGCCTATGGGGGCCATTCTTATTCAAACCACCACACGCATACATAAATAAGTCTTTTTAAAAATACGTATTTATGGGCCATGGCAGCATACACCTTTAATCCCAGCACCCCAGAGGTAGAGGCAGGTGGGTCTTTGTGAATGTGAAGTCAGCCTGGTCTACACAGAGAAACCCTGTCTCAGATAAAAAACAAACAACATTTTTAAAAATGTATTGTATGTGCTATATCTGACACAGCATATCTATAACTTTGGAGTACTTGATTATAGTTTTCATTGCTCTGCTGATTAAATCACTGACTTCAAGTTTTTTCTTACTTTTTAGACTGTGAGATCATGTTTGTACTTTCTAAGTCTATACCTAAGTCTATATTCCTACATCCTTGAAGAAAGGGTCTGACTTGAACAGGCTGTAATCCTAGGAGCGTAGGTAGAGACAACAGGATCAAGTGTTCAACGTCAGCCTTGGCTACAAGGGAGCTCAAGGCCAGACTGAGGCACATGTGATACTGTTGAAGAAACAGGAAAGGAGGAAAAGGGAAGTCTCAGGAAAACAGAAAGAGGAAATGAGAGAGGGGAAATAAAAGGCAACAGGGAATGATCAAGGAGTTTGGCTTGGTTAGTCCTAATAACCTGAGACCACTTTTCACTAAATTCTTGGTTTGGAATTTTTTTGTACCATTCACATACATAGTTCTATGACCTCTAACTCCAAATCCAGTTGGAGTAGACCTGTAACAATAATTTCTCAAGGAAAACTACTTCACGCTCCCAGTGAACACTGGATAAGACAAACTGCTATGGGTTGAGTCTCCTCCACTAGCTCCTGTGTTTGAACACTTGCTCTCCAGCTTTAGAGGAGAGTAGAACCCGGGATCTGTGGCCTAGCTGGCAGAAGTGAGACGCTAGGGCAGGTCTTGAAAGTTGTATCTCCTTCTTGTAGCACAAATCTTAACAGGTCTTATTAATAAAATCAAACCTAAAGCCAGGTATTGAGGTGAATGCTGGAAGATCAGAGAAGCAGAACAAGCCACTGCCACCTCACCTTGCCAATTCCTCAGCTGATCCTGTTCCCTCAGACTGGAAGCCTCTGAGTTCTCATCCAAATGGATCTCAGCTGAACTGCTGCTAAAAGCCAAAAAGTTTAACCAGCCAGTTCCTGGTTTTCACGCCTTATATACCTTTCTGCTTTCTGCCATCACTTCCTGGGATTAAAGGCTCACTTCACGGGGATTAAAGGCGTGAGTCACCATGCCTGGCTGTGTCCAGTGTGGTTTTAAACTCAAAGAGATCCGTATGGATCTCGGCCTCCCAAGTGAAGGATTAAAGGCGTGTGTGTGCTACCACTGCCTAACCTCTACGTTTAATATTGTGGCTGTTCTGTTCTCTGACCCCAGATAAGTTTATTAGAGTGCACAATACTTTGGGGAACACAATACCACCACATCTTCTAGTGCCTGTCCAAGTACTCTGCTTTCTGGTCAACCATCATTAAAGAACTAAGTCACATGATCCCTCTCCCATAACTGCCATGCCTTCCCCACTATAACAGATGAAACTGTGAGTCAAGTAATCTTCCCTCAAGTTCCTTCAGTCAGTCACGTTGTCACAGGAACAAGAAAGGAAGAAACTCCCTTTCCCCACCCTTCTCTGCTAATCCTGAACCTTAGGCTTGCTATCTCTCCTTAGTTTATTCACTGATCCTTAAAGGAACTACAGCTTTACACCCAAGTCCCTGCATCTTCTCACCTTGCTCAATCCTTGGACTGTCCAGCCCTCCGTGCATTTCTCTGTAAAGGTTTCTCTAGCCCTACAGCACATCAGCAGAGGAGCAAGGTAGACTGCCAGGCTTACTTCTCCGGAGGTGTGGTTTCCTCCCGAACACTCGCAACAGTCTCTGCCTGTCAGCTCAACAATGACCTTTAAAAATATATTTCAAGCCGGGCGGTGGTGGCGCACGCCTTTAATCCCAGCACTCGGGAGGCAGAGCCAGGCAGATCTCTGTGAGTTCGAGGCCAGCCTGGGCTACCAAGTGAGTTCCAGAAAAGGCGCAAAGCTACACAGAGAAACCCTGTCTTGAAAAACCAAAAAAAAATAAAAAAATATTTCAAATGCTCACCCCCAATAATTTTTTAAATTTAACTTTGGATTTATTTATTTTTATGTGTATGGGTATTTTGGCTGCATGTATGTGTGGCAGCATACCATGTGTGTCCAAGAAGGCTAACAAAGGCTTTCAGATCCCCTGAGACTAGAGTTATACAAAGTTGTAAGCTGCCATGTAGGTGCTGGGAATGAAGCCCAGGTCCTCTGGGAGGGCAACCCCTGAGCCATCTCTCGAGCCCAGTATCTTTTAATGTTTTATAATGTATGTCTTCTTCCAATTCTTTTTTAATTCCTTTTTGCCACACTGCCAAAACCAAAACATCTATAAGCTCTGAACAGTTAGCTCACTAAGTATCCCCAAAAGAAATTACCAACACTACTTAAAGCCAAAGGAAACTGGTTCATTTAACAAGTATGTGCCAAATACACTTCTAGCAACTTAGCACACATCAGTAAACTAAACAAAAATTAACACATTCAAAGTGCTGACACTGGGTAAAAGCAGACCATCAACCAATAAGCACAGTGAGATTGGATTACACTATAGAAGGTAGTAAGAATAATAGGAAGAAAGGAGAAACCAAGTGGTCAAACAAGAAAAGGATCTCAAGTACTTGTGTTGAGGCTATAGTTTCAATGGCAGAAAGACTGAATACTAACTATGTGTAAGCCTCTGGGTTCAGTTCTCAGGAGCACACACACACATACACAACTGATACTGTGGAGACTATGATCCTAAACACAGCAGCTACTATTAAAATACTTTCCTTGAACACACTACTAATTTTTCTAATTAAACATAAAGTTGAAAGAACTACATGTAATCTCCTCTTGGTGTGAGGTAGGAGAGAGGTGGCCCACAGAGATGTTAACACTGCATGACTCCATCCACTTCAAAGAAACCAGGGCACACCTAAATATGAATACTTGGGGATGCTGCTCAAAAAGTTAAGATGCTCCCTATTCAAAATTGTAAAGTAAATTTAAAATAATGATAAAATATATAATAGGATTAAAGTATTTAATATTTATTGAAATAATGGTTAAATGAAAAGAAATATGGTTCATATTTCTAAAGGTAATTAGATTTTAATTAGGTCACTATTAGTCAGTTCCTTTGAAGGGTAATCCTCATCTTGGAAGGTAACTTGCCCAATTTTCTCATTATACCCTTTATGAGGATGTGCTTATTAACTCTTAAAAATCAGGCTTCTTTTCTCTCTGTATAGCAATAGAGCATAAATCTATTCAATTAAACCTTAAAAAGGGGGGAGGGGGAACTCTAGGAATTAGATAGAGCTCAGCCATTAAGAGCACTGGTTGCTTTTCCTAAGAACTTCGATTTGATTCCCAGCACCTACATGGTAGCTCACAACCATCTGTAACTCTAGTTCCAGGGAATTCAATGCCTTCTTCTGGCCTCTGCAGGAACTAGGCATGCATATGGTGCACATACATGTAGACAAAACACCCATACACATAAAAAATTTTAAAAGAAAACAAAAATGGTGAAGAGCAATTGAGGAAGACGCTCAATGTAGACGCAGAAGAAAAAGAAGGCAACAAAAACAACAACCTCTGCTTATCCTAATTCATTCAGCTATCGTGCTAGAGTGGCTGACATGCTGCTGGCACTCACCCCACCATCTGACTCTCCATAACAGTTTCAGTTTCATTTCATTAATGCCAACATGCAGTAGTTAGTATATGTCAAGTTTACTCATTTGACTGAATTCTCGGAAGCCATTTTTGAATTTGCAATGCAGACCACAGTGCCTGGTTTAAAGCAATAAGTGCTTAATCACTATCAGCCAAATGACTAAGGCGAAATAATAAAACTTTTCTTACCTCTAATATTTGACAGGTTAGACTCAGTCTTATTCATCTATTCATCTGCCTACCACCAGTGAGTCTAACACTGAGCTTACACATTACCTATATTCCATAAATGGTTGTCAGGCTACCTAAGTAGTTTTCATCTGTAAACTACTTTGTACTTCTTCAAAGCCACCTAGTAAACAGCAGTATAACCAAGAACACTCCAGTTCTGTGTCTACGTTAGCAGGAAGTGACAGGTATGCCCATCAAGAGTCTCAGTTCCTCAGGTTGTTATTTAAAGGAAGGAGAATCTTCTTATTTGACAGCCCAAACCTTAAAGTGGTATTTAGCATCCCAGTGGGCAACTGCACACAGTAAGTACAGTGGTTAAAGGGAACCAAATTCCTTTCCTGCTGGCTCTTATTTCCAACACAGTGCACTATCTCCGTGTACAGAACCTGACAGAAGCGGCTCACCTTGCACTCTTCTTTACCCCATTTTCACTTGCTAACAATTGTTTACTCATACCGCTGTTACAAAGGCCTTTTGCTTCTCTTCATTCTGCGAATCTCAGTGAACTAAACAGACAGCCCCCAAACACGCATGGCCAGTAAGTTCTGACCTCTCAGAACTTACGAAGAAGTAAGAAACACACCAGCACATTTATCAGCATGGCAGACAGTAACTATGGGGAAAATTGTTTGTCTATTTAGACGTTAGATACCGGACTCTAAGTCTTTCTCTACTACTGAACTATACCCTAACCCCCATGACAAAAACAAACAACATCAAAAATTTCTTAGAGAATTGGGAGATATCTTAGTATAAATTTCTTTAGAATTACTTACTTGCCATTATTTTACTCATACTTTTCTAGACTTTTTTTTAGTTGTTTATCTAACATATTCACCTGAGCCTATAATGTTGGAAGACAAGGTCGAATTTGCAACATACTGTCTACAATTAGCACAACTAATAAAACAAAATTGAGTATGCCAAAGTAACTATTAAGAAGGTCAGCATTCACATTTTAAAGTGATTAAACTATGAATCATACTCAATCATCTAGCTGCTTCAGTAGGCACAACTAGTTTTACCTAAGTTTAAAGTGATTTAGCAAAAGAAAAAACTAATTACTGCTAAAATTAGCTTAACTCAAAATATAGAAAACCCCCTATTAACAGGAATGTGTGCAGCAGGTGTTCAACAGCAGACATGCTAGCTGGCTCTTCTTCCATGTGTGCTACAGACAGCAGGGGATGTGTCACACACATCAACACCATCCTCAGCTGTCAATGAGAGACACCATCACCACTGTGACAAAGGCCTTTTGCTTCTCTTCATTCTGCGAATCTCAGTGAACTAAACAGACAGCCCCCAAACACGCATGGCCAGTAAGTTCTGACCTCTCAGGACTTACGAAGAAGTAAGCAACACACCAGCACATTTATCAGCATGGCAGACAGTAACTATGGGGAAAATTGTTTGTTTATTTAGACGTTAGATACCGGACTCCAAGTCTTTCTCTCCTACTGAACTATACCCTAACCCCCATGACAAAAACAAACAACATCAAAAATTTCTTAGAGAATTGGGCAATATCTTAGTATAAATTTCTTTAGAATTACCTTTTCACCTACTTGTCATTTTTATGCTCACCATAGGAAAGTAATAGTAATTACAGGGGATCCCAGAAAACTGGCTGGCTAGACTAGTCTTAACAGTGAGCTCTGGGTTCAACTGAGAGACACTGCCTCACTGAAAACGTAAAACTCCATATTCTCAGGCACACATATGCACTCACATACATGCAAACACTCACACTCCGGTGCAAGCACAACACACAGCTGCAAGTAATTATACTCTCAGTATGCCTACAGACTTAAAGGTGGTAAAACATCTAAAGGTGTATTTTAATGTTTAAGTCCCACTGTACAGTAATAATTATCAACATCTAATATAATATTATATATATTATACATCTAATATAATACTACACATCCTCTTCTATAAAAGGAGGTTCCGGTACTAAATGAATTCTAAAATTTTCTTTCGGGACTGACTTTATGGACCCATAAAATATACAGTCACACAGGGCTCCACCTTAGAAGAAATTTTGCATTTGGTTTAACAATCTATTGTTATTGTCTTGAAGTTTTTAATAGGTTTTTTTTTTAAATCAAGGGACTCATTTTTCATGTCATTCTAAACTCACAAATTATATAGCTAGTCCTTTTCATTGTCATTCAAATACTGTGACTCCTAAATGTATGATTCTAGGCACAATGGCAATTTTAAAAACCAACAAAACTAAAGAGACCTGGTTTCCATTAGTTTCAGAATAATGACTTTCAAGAACACAGTTAAATTCCTTTACCTTCCTAGATCCACAAATTACTCTGTCCCTCACACTAACCAACTGACCACACCAAGTCCTTTTCTTGGGGCAACTTTCAGACTGCTAATCTGTGCAGAACTATACATTCCCTCCCTCTCACCCCAAGATTTGTGATTAAACTATAAACATTGAAAACTTAGAGCATCACACTTGGAAAACAAAAAATGACTTCTGAACCAGGTATGGTAGTACAAGTCTTTAATCCCTCAACTTGTAGGCTGAGGATCACAAATTCAAGGCCCGTCTGTACTACAAAGCAAGACTTTGACTCAGTTTCCCCCCCCCCCTTTCTGGCTTCTCTAGCAAAACAAATCCTCTACTACTCTGAGTAAGCAGAGTCAAGCTCATTCTTTATGTTCAGACGGTCAACAACTCTGAGCATAAGGTACTGCAGAGCTGGCCATAACCTTTTCCCACTTACCCCATTCTCTTGCCCAGAGCCCTGCAGCTACACTCGTCTTCTCATTCCATACACAGACCATGCCCTCTCCTGATACATGGCCTCTGCACACACTACTCCTTATTGAGAATCCACTTACTACTACTCTTTACACTAAAATCTTTTGACTTTTGGGTCTCCACTGAAATGCCATTTATCTATTACTTACTTGCTTCTAATTCTGTGTGTTTCATTGGATTATATGACCCACAAAGACAGAAAACATGTTTTGTTCACTCTGTATTCATAGTACTTGGCCCACAGGAGAAAACAAAAATGTGTTCAATCTTTTCATTCTTGTGGGCCCCAACTACAAGTATTCCCTTAGATTTATGCCTCAGCCCTCTCAATCTCTCCCTATTTTCATCTCTAGGCTGAAGATTCTAACTTGAAACTCCAGACTTAACCTTCCCAACAAGGTCCAGTCCTTCAACCATGACACCTGCAGTTAGATACACCTGGAGTCCCTCTCTGGCACTCACAACTGGACATGTCTCAAGATACTCCCTGAGGGATGGGGTAATAATTCAATGACACAGTGCTTGCCTAGGAAGCACTCTGGGTTCAATTCTCAACACTGAAAGAAAAAAAGAAAACTCGAACATATTCATTGCTCCAGTTATAACGCTCTTATTTTTTTTCCATGTTGTTAATGATGGTATCCCTTCAGAGATCAAGCGTCAAAACATTCTTTCATGCATAGATAACACCGGATTCCTTCTCTAAAAAAAGGCACCTGAATGTTCCTGAAGTCATGTGGGGCCTCACTTCTTCTCTATGGTCTTTTGAAATAATGATTACATATTTATCTCCATGTACACTCAAGATGAATTCCAACTATATCAGTAAATGTCCTCATCAATCTCTTCAGCATTCCTTCATGCTTTCCAACACCCATACACTTCTACTTTGTATTTCAAAGGCCTTCTCAAACACAGTGTAGCAGCATATAACTATCATCCCAGCACTTGGGAGGTAGAGACAGGAAGACCGGGAGTTCAAAGTTAGATGTGTATACAGCGAGAACATGGCCAGCCTGGACCACTTAAGTCCCTGTCTGAAACCTCTCCCTGGCCTTCCCTTCAAAATCCCAATTAATCTTGCCCAGGCTACCTTAGCAAGGCAATCTAGGTTGATGGTCAAACCCATAAACTCAGAGCAAGACTGACATGTTAAAAGATGACAAGGGGGCTGCAGATCTGGCTTAGCAGTTAAGAGTACTGACTGTTCCTCTATAGGACCTGGGTTTAATTCCCAGCACTCGCATGGTGGTTTATAACCACCTGTAACTCCAGTTCCAGGGAGTGATACTATCTTCAGGCCTTAGCAGGTACCAGGCATGCAAATGGTACACAGACATACATGCAGACAAAACACCCAAACATATTAAATAAAGTCTAAAAAAAGTGAGAAGGAAAAGTAGGAAAATCAGTCCCACCACTTAACCTATCCACATCTTTTCATCTTATAAAGACCAGACAAGTTAATGTAAGTAGATCGCTTAAAACAACGCTTGGCACAGAACCACTCCTCTCCGCAGTGTTTTACAGCACATTTTCCATTATTAATAACGTGCACTCTATCTGTGACGGACTGTTGCACCAATCCCTTCAGCCCTTCCCTTCTGACGCCACCCTTCACCACAGGTAAGAGCAGCTGATAAGCTGCAGTTCTGCAACCCTGCCCTCACTTTCAAAGGCTTCTTTCGTTTCTTTCCAACAGTGTTTATACATCTCATGCCCTGAAATGTCCCCAAGTTTACTCCTCAAAGATCCTCTGTCTACAACTGTCCGCTCTTTCCTCCACTTTCTCATTCCCAAGGTCCAGACCAGAGAACATCTTGCCACCATCTTCACTGCCAGTGGCAATGCTGTTTCAGGTGTGTTTTGGGTTTTTGTGTTTGACTGGTTAGTTTTGGTTCTGGTTTTGGATTCTTGAGACTGGGTCTGTGTAGCCCTGGTTGTCCTGGAACTCACTCTATAGACCAGGCTGGCCTAGAACACACAGAGATCAACCTGCCTCTTCCTCCCTAGTGCTGGGATTAAAGGCGTGCGCCGCCTTTCTGTTTTTGTTTTCTTATGCTTCTATCTAAGTAGAAATGACTACTCTCCCTCTAACAGTCTAATTTCAAATTGTATTCTCTTTGCACGAAAACATTTAAAATAATTAAAAGTTCTTCCCCTCTAATACAAACAGAATATGGACTTTAATCTCCAAAGTAGTCAGGCCTCACTATTATGAGTGCTGCCTTTCTACCCTCTTAGGGCATCTGCTGTACAAAGGAATAGGTAACACTAGTGAAGTATTTACTGATGACTCATGATTTCCTAGGAACTGTAAAGTGAGAGCTTCAATATTCCCAAAAATTGCCAGGTGTAGTGAACATCTTTAATCCAGTACCTGTGAGCCAGAGGCAGGCAGATCTCTGAGTTCAAGGCTAGCCTGGTCTACACAGCAAGTTCCAAGACAGCTAAAGCTACATAGTGTCTCAAAAACACAAAAAAAACAACAGTCAAACAATTCCCAGAAATGCTTGCCCACTCAACTTGGACAATAAATTGTCAAGTGCACTATATAATTCCAAAAACAATTAGTAACTTAAGTGTGTACGTGGCTCTACCAATCAGTGCAAACCATTCCTTTCTATAACTGAAAGTGGGAAATACAAAAACAAAACAAAACCAGAAAAGAAATGGTAACTGCTAAAGACACAAAAGTCTAGCAAGTGGGCCATCAACCTAAAGAATAATCTTCAAATCATTTCTCAGATCCCCAGAAGGGTCTTATCCAGTGTCTGATAGTGTTTGGACCCAAGGACAGAAATGACTTAGGGGAAAAGGTCTGTTTCAGATATAGGTTCAGAAGGTAGCAATCCAGCACACCGGGGTCAGCAGAGTTCAAGGAAGCGGAAGCACACGCAGCAGAGAGCTCAACCAGTGCCAGAAGCAGGTCTGAGTTCCAAAGCCTCTTCTACTGATCTGCTTCCACCAGCTTTAAGAGACACTCTAGAGCCTTCAAAATAGCACATGCTGAGAGCCCAGCAGTCCAAGCATGAGCGTGTGGCGGACACTTCAGACTCAACCCATACACTATGCCTAGAGCACTTTACAGACCCCAAAATAGTTGTGTACTCAAGAAGTCAAAAATGACAATGATTACAAAGGATTCTTATAAAAATGTAATTATTGTGTAATTTTTAAAAGGTTACTCTATTGACGTATTTCTTTAAGGAGGGGTATTGCCATGGTATATGTGTGAAGGTCGGATGACAAATTGTGGTAGTCAGGTCTCTCTTTCCACCATGGGAGTCTTTGGGATCAAACTCAGGACACAAGATTGTAGGCAAGTGCCTTAACACTGTGACCCATCTCCTGGAGCCAATTATTTTGTAATTTCTAAGAAAAGAATTTAAAAAAAAGAAAAAAGAAAAAACAGATCACCTTAAATCAGAGCTGTCTTCTCAACTCTCATTACTGTTATTCTATATACCTTAAAAATATTACATATGTTCCTATAAAATACAAGAAAAACATCAGTAGAAAAGTTAAACTGGATGTCTAATCACCAGCTTAATGTTTTAAAAAGAAGTGGGCCAGTAAGAGAGCTCAGTAGGTAAAGGCATCTACCTCCAAGCCTGATGGCCCGAGTTCAATGCAATTATCCCAAGGACCCACATGATAGAAGGAAACCAACTCCTGAAAGGTGTCCTCAGACCTCCACATGTGCACTGTGGCATGTATGCAAACACACATGCACAAAATAGAATTTTAAAAGCAATTAAATTTTGTTTTGAAAAGAAGCAGCTAATACCAGGCAATTGTAGTCAAAATATATAGTCCCTAGACAACAACCTGGTGTCTAGTTCATCAGAAGACTTGGAGTAAGCATCAGAAACAGATAGACAAGTCAAACAACATTTAAGATAGGAATTGTATGTGGCAGCTTTCTTGTTCTTGCAATTCATATTTTATATGCACTAAAAAAATTACTCCATGTGAAGTGGGAATGTCTAATACTAACTCTTCAGGGATATATTTTTCTGACAGTAAAATAGATAAATTGGGGGTATTACACATAAACATGTTGTTATTTGTTCATCTAGAAAGGCTGGGGAAGATCACTTTTAAAGAATTAGAAAGAGGTGGTAGGCAGGCTGTGAGCTTCAGTACAAGATGAGCAGGAACACAAAGAAGTGATTTGTTTTTGTCTCATATACCCCAGATCTGAAGCAGATGATGCCAACAACCTGGAAATAAGTCATAAGCAAAGCCTGAATCAGGCCTGCCTGGGTCATCCAGAGGACTAGGAAGGAGACATCCCAGCAACAGTGTTTTAAAGAAGAAATTACACCAAACACCTAGAAGAACTGAGGTGAGAAGGCTAGACTTTACAATCTCACATGCGGTAACCAGACACTAAGCCCTTGTCACCAGGGCAACACTCCAGAATTCAGGGTTAGCAGCTGTGAAAAAATATCCTAACAAAACAACTTAAGAGAGAAGGGGTCTACTCTGTCTTATCGTCCCAAAGGAATACAGTCTAGTGTGGGGGGAACACATGGCAGGCATGATGTCGAGAAGCAGAAGGCTGGCTGGTCACAACGCACCCACACTCAAGATGCAGCGTATGAACAGGAAGTAGAACTAGGCTATAAAGCCTCAAGGCCCACCCCCAGTGACCCACTCTCTCCACTGAGACTCCACTTCCCAAAAGTTCCACAACTTTCCCAAACTGTCGCTAGCTAGGGACCAAAAGTTCAAGCATATGAACCTATGGGGGACATTTCCTACTCAAACCACAGAGCCAAGCTTCCGTCCACATCAGCTGTACCATTCCTTCTACACCACCCACCTGCCCAACTACAGGATCAGCTCAGCTCAAGAAAGGTCCAATGGTGAGCCTGGCCTTCCGATTCCCGTTTGTTTTGGTCTTTGAGACATGATTTCTTTATGTAACAGTCCTGGCTGTCCTGGAACTCATTTTGTAGACCAGGCTGGCCTTGAACTCACAGAGATCTGCCAGTCTCTGCCTCCTGAGTGCTGGGATTAAAGGCGTGCACCACCATGCTAGGCCTTCTGATTCCTCTTAGTGATAACAAGGTAGCAAGCAACCAATGTGCCCCTCATCTCATTTCCTCTGCTGAAGTGATACCCCTCCAAACTCCAGGGAAAACAGAAAGCTTAAAAAAGAACTAGAATATCAGTGAATATGAAAATATCCAGGTTTTCATCACACACACACACACACACACACACACACACACACACACACACGAGATGTAGAGTTCAAACTGAAAGAACACCAATTGTGCTAAAATTATCATTTTACAACAGCATTGACAGAAATGCTTCAACAATTACAAGAACTCCCTAAACAAGTTAAAAACAAACAAACAAACAAACAAACAAAAAAACCCTAAGCAAATCAGTAGCAGATGAAGACCCAAACGGAAATTTAAAAAGCTGAAAAATATCAAAAATCTAGGTGGCCACCTTCAGGGACAGAGGAAACGCACAGGAAGCCCGAGTAGCACAAAGTATCCAAGCAGAACAGCACAAAGATTGAAGAACAACTGGCAAATGGCAGACACTCTTGAACTGTGACCAAGAGCTACTGCTGAAGGTGCCAGCCTTACAAGGGAGGGCAACAGAAAAATCAGGCTAAAAATGCACTCAAATGGTGAATACTTCCTCAAGTTGTCAATAAACATAAAACTTCAGGATAAAACATAAAGATTCAGGATTCAAAGTGAACCCCAAACAGGATAAACCCAA
Organism: Peromyscus maniculatus bairdii; assembly: GCF_049852395.1. NCBI lineage: Eukaryota > Metazoa > Chordata > Mammalia > Rodentia > Cricetidae > Peromyscus > Peromyscus maniculatus. Next base: position 14,479,898 of record NC_134870.1, on the reverse strand, counting down.
AGAAACCTATACCAAAAGGTAAAAGCATGAGAAAATATAAAAACAAAAGAGTTCTAAGAATGAGAAAAGCAGCCATAACTACAGAGGAAAAGTGCCTTGAATGAGAGCAAATTTCTTACCTGAAACCATAAGGCCCAGAAGGGAAGTAAGTGTTTTTCAAGGGCTGGAAGAAAAAGTTATTAGTATAAAAAGCCTCTACCCAGAGAAGCTGAAAAAGAATCGATATTCTCATACAAAAGAAAAGGAAAGGAATTGTTCACAGACCTACCTTAAAACAATGACAAAAGTTTTGAGCCAAGGAGGGTGGTGCTCACCAATAATCCCAGCACCCTGGACACAGAGGCAAGAGGATAGTCAAAGTCAGCTTGGTCTTTACAGAGACTTCTAGGCCAGCCTGAGCTAGAGTGAGACTCGGTCTCCTTGCTCCTATCCTACCCCACTCTCCCCCTGAAAAGTTCTTAAAATCAAAAGAAAGAAAAGTAAAGAAGTATACCCCAAAACAGTATAGATCAAGGAGAGAAAAAGTTTAAATGTTCAAGTAATCCACAAGTCTGTAAAAGAAAAACCAGGAAGCAAAAGTCAAGTGGCAGGTGTATGCCCTAATATAGCAATAATGATATTACATATAAACGGTCTAAATACATCAATGAAAAGGGAATGTGGCTGAATAGATTTTAAAACAGGATCTAACTATATACTGTTTATAGGAAACTCACTTCAAATGTCCAAAGTGACTAAGACAAGCATATTAGAAACAGTAACACAAGTTGGGTATGATAATATATGCCTGTAATCCAAACTGGTGGAGGCAGAAGGATCAGGAATTCAAGGCTATCCTTCACTACTGGAGACCAGCCTGGGCTACCTGGGCTGTAATTTACAAGATGTCACCAGTGGGAATAATTGGATAAAGGATACAAGGGATCTTCCTGAACTGTTCCTTAGAACTACATGTGGAGCTACAGGAATCACACAATAAAAGTTCAATTTAACGGGAGTAGTGGCACACGCCTTTAATCCTAGTACTCAGGAGAAGAGGCACGAAGAGTTCTGTGAGTGCAAGGTCAACCTGGTCTACAGATTTAGTTCCAGGACAACCAGGCACAAAGAGAAAAATCTGTCTTACAAAGAAATGGGGAAAAAAAAGTTTAATTTAGGGGGCTGGAGAGATGGCTTTTCAATTAACAACACTGGCTGCTCCTCCAGAAGACTTAGGTTTGATTCCTAGCACCCATATGGTATCTCACAACCATTTGTAACTCCAGGCCCAGGGAATCCATGCCTTCTGGTCTCTGTGAGCACCAGGCGCCCAAGCACAGCAAAGACTTACATGCAGGCAAAACATCCATACACAAAAAGTAATAAACTAAACTTTAAAAGTTCTATTAAAAAGTCACTCATTGTTCTAATGTGAACACTTCAGAGCTCAGTTAGCCCTTTATCAATCCTTCATCCTGGGCACAGAATACACACAGACACAAATATCAAATGCTTTGCCTATCTTCAAACACACTCAAGTAGAACTCATGCATAAATGAACAATGGATGACTTCCTAAAGGGCAAGTAATGTGAGCCAATCTCTGAGCAAGCAGCAGTACTTTCATAAGCAGGGATGGAAAGACAGTAATCTTGGAAGAAAGGAAATCATATATAAAGGTACAAAGTCAGAAATAAGCACGATGCCTTTGGAGAAAGGCACATGTGGATATTGTCAGATAATAACAAAGATGGATAAGTCAGTCTGGGAGGAATTGGGGAGGATCCCCAGAAGTCAAAGACAATTCAACCGCCACTCAGAGAAGCCTTCCCTACCAACCTAGAAAACCAAAAGCAGCAAGTCCCTCCTGCTACTCATCCCTTATTCTACTCAGTCTCGACACCATCCTCTACAGCAGTAGCTGCAAGCAAGCTGTGGTCATTAAGTCTAGACTCATCTGTATGGTTTAATGCTGCCCTGTTCTCTAGTTACCTTAAGTCTACTTTGGGGTCTGTCATCCATTAATCACTTAGTAAATGTCAACTGAATAAATGGGCATGCAGTAAGAATCCACTCTTAGTCTTATTCCACAAAGCTGCTGCCTTCCTTTCCTCCATTTTCCCCAACTAGGAGGAGTGTGTGTGTGTAGCACAAAGTGTAGAAACAATGTTACTACCTCTGCTGTGGTGTTATTTTCCATAAAATGAGAGCCTACTCCCAAGACAGGATGATTCGCTCTAGTCTGTGAAGCTATCCATAAACAAACAAACAAACAACAACAAAAGCCGGGGCAGAAGCACTCCATGCCTCTAGTCCCAGCACTCCTAGACTGAGGCAAGAGGGTAACTTGAGTCCAAGAGATAGGAACTGCCCAAGCAACACACCTGTCTCAAGAAAATAAAACACAGGAAAAAAGAAAAAGCCAGCATTCCTCCAGGCCAAACTTATGAAAAACAAGGCAGGTTTCACAAAAATGTCACATACCAAAGACTAGAAGACATGCTGCTTAAATATAATGCGGTATCTTGGATTAGATTCTGGAGCAAAGGAGGATATTAATGGAAAATTAAAGCTAAACCCAAATTGAGGTTTTTTAAAAAACTCCTTATGAGGGATTAGAGAGATGGCTCAGCAGTTAGAAGTACTGGCTTCTCTTTCGAAGGACTTGGGTTCAATTTCCAGCACCAAACAGTAACTCCAGTCCCAGGGGATCCAATGCCTTCTTCTGGCCTTTACTGGCACTGCATGCACTAGGTGCAGACATACATACAAGCAAAACACCCATACACATAAATACAAATAAATCTTTAAAACGTACATACACATTAGGCACTAACATATGATTAAAATTTGAATTTATTAATATAACTTCATGTTACCAAACAGAGATAGACAGACCTACTGCCTCTATAAAACCTGCACTTGGGCTAAAGCAAGAGTATCACGAAGTTGGAGGTCAATGAGATACATTGTATCAACAAGGGGGCTACATAGTGAGAACTTATAGCAAGGCGCAGAGACACTCCCTCACCAGGCCTGTTGTTGGCTCATGTTTATAATCCCTTCCTTTGGAAGGGTAAGGCTGGAAGACTTCTGTGAGCTCAGGCCAGCCTAGGCCAGGGCGAGAGGCCCTGTCTCAACACAAAAACAAAACAGAGAAGGGAGGGAAAGTCAGTAAGTCATGCCAGGAGCAAAACTCCATCCAGGTAGCAGGATTCCCAGAAAGAAAAACAAACAAACAAACAAACAAAAAAACACCATAAATCCTTTCATTACGACTCTGCCTCATGATCTCACCAGATGCCACTCAGCGCTTGACTGACAACCAGTGTCACCTATTCAAGAGGCCCATTCATTCACTCAATGCACAGCTACTATCATGGACTATGAAGTCTACAGGAACACATGGCTGGGGAGAGAGCTATGACAATGTCTTGCTTTCATTAAGTTTATAAACTCCACTGAGGAAGTCACTTAAATGTCTGCACAAATATTAACACTCCCAGAAGTTATACAGTCTGCTGCTAAAAACAAATGGGGCTGGAGAGAGGACTGGGTGGTGAAGAGCACTGACTGCTCTTCCGGACAACACAGGCTCCATTTCCAGCACCCACACGGCAGCTCACAATTACCTGTAATGCCAGTTCCAAGGGGTCTGAACCCCTCTTCAGACACTAACAATAAAATAAAACAGGTACCAAACAAACCAAGAAACATTCTCTAAACTCAGTTATCATTAGCTTTTGAATAAAGGCCTCTCAGGTTTCAAACCACACACAACCTGGAATCCTGTTAAAACAGATACTAATTCAGTCGATGTGGATGGGAGTCTGAAATATTTCTTTGAGACTCCCCGGGTAACGAAGATATTTCTAGTTCATGGAGCACATTTGAAAGAAATATCAAGGCTCTGAGGTACCATGGAAAAACCTTCAAACTATTTTGCAAAATGCAGGTTCCATAAAGGCAAGTACACTTTGTCTCCTTTATTCACTACAGTATTCTCAACACTTAACAGACGGCGCTCAATAAATATTTACCAGATAAATAAATGGATGTATGGTCAAGACTAGCACTATCAATTGTTGCACACTTGGCTCTTGGATCCTTGAAATGTGGCTACTGAGTGAGGAGCTGAACTTTTTAAATTAAAGTAACCACATGTGGTCAATGGCTACCACGAAGAACGATCCTGGTCCAGACACAGATCCCAAGGAAAAAGCACTTAGCATAAAGTCTAGGACTGACTCTGAACTCTGCAGCTTTCAACTGAGTTAACTTTTAACTTCTGGGGGCCTCGTCTTCATCTACGAAAATTAGGGCAAGACCTTCTGTTTTCTGGAGTTCTTGGTCCGATCATAAAGAAACGTACTACTTACTATTAAACACAAAGTGTGGCTTGGGTGACATTATCTGTCCTCCAGAAACAATTCAAGATCACAAAGACTACTCTGCCTTTTGCCCGAGCGTACCAGAACTGCCAAGCGAGTTTGGTTTGGGTGGCTTTGAAATAAGGCCAAGGTCATAAACGTGGTGGTGGTGGTGGGGGGGGGGTCGGAGGGGGTCCTCGCTGCAAGGCTGACTAGTGAGAGGCAGTGACGATGCAAGTCATCCCGATTCCTGGTCACCCTCTCACGGCATTGTGCTGCGGGTGAGTGGCCTCGCGTTCATTCATTCCCACTGCCCCGAAGCCCGCTACTTCCCAGGCACAGACCTCGGCCCCGGCCTGTGCGCCCTCTCCCCCGTCGCCCCGGACCGGCCTGGGTCAGCCCGGTACCGCGGCAGCGAGTCCCGCACGGCCGAAGCCAGGAGCCATGTTTAGCCCTACCTCTGTCAATAAAACAAAACTTCCGTCTTCGGGAGAAAAAACGGTTCCCAACTCAATGTCAAACTAGGACGCCCAACTCGCCGCGGTGCGCGGCCGCCCGGCAGAGGGAGACGCCGCGCGCCGGGCGGCCCCGGGGAGTCCCCCGCCGCCGGACCCCCGCGCCCCGGCCGGCCGCGCGACCACAAAAGGGCCGAGGACGCGGGCGCGCCGGGGCCTCCGCCTCGCCCCGCTCCCGCGCCGGCCGGCCCGCCCGCCCGCCGCGCACTCACCTCGGCCCGCGCGGCGGCAGGCGCTCCTCAGGCCGGCGCGGGCGGTGGCGGCGCGCTCCCGCGGGCCGCAGCGCGGGCGCTCCTCTCGGGCCGCCGTCCGCCGCGCCGCCTCCTCGGCCTCTGCCGGCGGCTTCCCCCGCGGGCGGACGGACGGGCGGGCCCGGCACGAGCTCCGCCTCCGCCGCGCCCGCCCCCCGACAACACTCCCGCCCCCGCCCCCCCCAGCCTCGGCGCCGGGCCTCGCGGGCTCGCGGGCGCGCTAGTTCCCGCCGCCGCCGAGCCTCATGCAGCCGCGGCCGGCGCTCGCCCGGCGTCTCCGTCCGCGCGGGGCGCGCGCGCCAGGCCGCCCGGGGCGCAGTCCTCCCAGGCCGGTGCGGCTGCGCGGGGGAAGGTGGTGGGGGGGGCGAGCCGCGCTCACCGGATGCCCGGCCCCCTCCCCCGCGGCGGGCGCCCCTCGGCCGCCGCCGGCTGCGCCCCTGGCCCCGGCCGCGGTTGGTTCCGGCGTGCCGCCGCGGCCGTCGCTTCCTGTCCCGCCCGCCCGCGCCGAGGCGCGGAATCGGGGGGTATGGAGGCTGGGGCCTCGGGCAGGAGAGGTTGCCCACCTGTGTACGGACAAAGACGGCGACGGCGGCAAGTAGAGCCTGGGGGAGCCGGGCGCGGGCGGCAGACATCGAAGGCGCCGTCGCTGCGTTCAGGCCCCGGGCGCCGCACAAGGCCACGCCTGATGCGGAGCCACCTGTGGCGGGATGAGTGGTTCGGTCGAGCCCGGCGCCGGCGACTGGATGCACGAGCGAGGGTGGGCGGTGAGGGGAGGCCACCGGCCTGCACCGCCGGAAGAGGCCGCCGGACCTCGGGGGACCAGGAAAAAAAAAAATACTGCCGCCGCCACCCCCGCCCCCGCCGCTGCAGAATAGGGGCTGCTTGCTGATGCCTCTCACCCCTTCCCCTGGCGAAGCAGACCTCACTACTCATTCTCAGAACCGAGCTTGGCCTCCCTGCCCCGTGCGAGACAGAGCTCTGGGCCTCAGTCATCATCCAGGTGCAAGCAGCCAACCACCCGCCTTTGCATTTTTCTCAATAGCTCATTGAGAGGCTTGCATCTTAACTGCTTGCCAACCGCGAGCAGGAGCCACGCGATAAGATCTCTTATAGATAGATGTTAGTGGCCCCGTTTTAATCCTTTAAATCTATATTGCCAATAGAAGGGGAGTGTTACCTGGTGCGGAGTCTCAGAAATGACATTAAAATTATCTACAGTTTTACTATCTTGTTTTTACTTAATCTACATATTCCAAGTACTGTACTTGAAAGCAAGTCCACCTCTCAAGTGCTGGGATTACAGCTGGGCAACAGGGCCTGCATGGCCTAAGAGGTGCCATTTTAAAAAGTACAAATGTAATATTTTGAAACCAAGTCAATCATTAGCCTGTTAATGGTCCACAAGGGAACTATATTATGAATAAAATGTGATCTTTAAAAGAAAAATATACCCAAAAAAAGAGAAAGATATACTTAGCTTGGAAGAAAATATTTGCAAACCATATATCTGATAGAGGATTTTGTATTCAGATTATGTTAAAGAACTCGAACTCAATAAAGAAGGTTAATAATCCATTTACAAGTGGATGAAAGAATACACATTTTATCAAAGAAAATATTTAGATGATTACAGGTAATGTTCAGCATCATTAGTCACTTAGGGAAATGCAAATTAAAACCACAATAGGAAAGCTCTTCACACCCACTACAATAGCTGCAATTAAAAAAGTACTAACCCAGACAAGAATGGCTGGTGAGGAGGAGGGCAAATTACAACCTTCGTGTATTATGGAACTGTAAAACTGTAGCCACTGTGTGCTGGGTTCTTAGGGAGTTAACACGGGACCCTACAATCCCACTAATAGATATTACCCTCAGAAAATTGAAGAGGTCCTTCTAACTTGTTCGTAAATATTCATGTCATTATTTATAATGGCCAAAAGAGAGAACATTCCAGATGTCCCAAGAATTTCTGAAGGGGTCAACAAAATATATAGGCAAAGGAGCAAAGTACTCATAAAAAAATCCTACATTGAGGTACTTCAAAAACAGTAAGCCAAAACTGGACATAATGGTTCATTTCTGTAACATCCGCACTAGGGTGTACAGAGCAGGAGGGTCAAGAGTTTAGACCAGCCAGGTTACATGGCTAGTTTGAGATCAACGTGGACCGAAGGAGCCCCTGTGTCAGAATGACAGTAATAAGCTAAGTGGAAGAGACCAGTGCAAAAGAGCACATCCATGATTCCACTAAAATATCTACAGAGATCACACATAATGATTGGCAGTTGCTTAAGGCTGGGGGTAGGAATGTGGGGACTGACAACAAACTGCAGGAGATCTTTCTGTAGCATTAGAAATTTTCTAAAACAGTAAGATAATCTCTGTAGGTGAACCAAAAGTAACTGAATGTACATTTGGAAAAATGTTGGCATGTCAAATTGCTTTAAAGACTTCTTGTGTTCCTCTAAGAAGCCTAAAAATAACAATGCCTTTTGTATCTCGTTCAAAAGTAATTTTCAATTAAAAAAAGTACCTAAAACCAAATAGAAAACTGAGTACTGTTTGCATTGTATGATGTAATAAAATGCACTTTCCTTCATAGCTTGTCTAACGAAGTACATTTACCCCCTCATCACCTCAGTGTCTGCCTACTACTAGTCATTCAGAAATGTGTCTTGACTTTATCCATTAAACAGGGTAGACAAGGGGTATGTTTCAGGGCAGGAAGGAACTAGGGTCAAGATTTGTTAAGAAGGAGTAGGTGAAAGGGTTATTTGAAATAACAGATGAGGGAACCCAAAGTGAGGAATAATCCACATCTATTTTCTGATGTTTTTCTTTGATGTTACTTCCCATTCACACTGTGCCCAGAACTCAGATTTCTCCCAGTCACACCAGTGTGAGTCTCAGGAGCAATTTTTTAGGCTGGATAGTACAGGTCAGGTTTTTTGTTTTTCAATTTGATGAATTTTTAAATTAATTTGTTTTTATTTCCTCCATTGTAAATAAGTCTTAGTCATTTGTTTGCAGTTAGCTTAAAAAAAAAAAAAACCCTAGAAAATGGTTCCTGTAACGTGCCTGTTTAAGGGAGAAATGTGGGAGTGGCGTGATTAATCTTGACAGGTTCAGAACCACCTAGAAGACAGATACCCCTCTGGGTGTGTCTGTGGGAGTGTTTTCAGGGAGGACTGACTAAGATGAGATGCTCTACCTTGACTGCGGGCAGCCCCATTCCATGTGCTGAGGTCCCGGGCTGAATACAGAGGAGTGGAGCATCAACCTTCATCTCTGCTTTCTGACTGTGGATGCAGTGTGACCAGCTGCCTCACCCTCCTGCAATCAACCATGCCTTCTCCACCAGGACAGATGTGCTATCAAACTGTAGACCAGAATAAATCCACCCTCCCTCAGCAAACCACCTTCCCTTAAGGTACCTTTATCAGCGTTTTAGCAGATAAACTAGAACACTTAGAAGGCTGCCACCTGTTGCGTAGTAAACCGCCCAAGAGCAGTTAACCAGAGCGAGGAGAGGAAAAGGGAGGTGTCGTTACACAAAATTGAGTGTCAAGCACCTGTCACCCGTCGGTGGGGAGGATGACAGAGGGAGTGAGTGAAGGGACCGGCAAGCTGGTCATGATGCTGCAGGCCTTCAAACCCAGCTACTCCAGGCTGAAGTTGGGGGGTGGCAAGTTCAAGGCCAGCCTATCGAATTATCAAGAACCAGTCCGAAAAACAGAAGGGCTAAAGGTATAGCTAAGGGGAAATGATCAGACTCACTGGAAAAGCCAAATGCCCTAAGTATATCAAATTGAACAAAACATTGATGCACTGGTATAGCTATTGTATAATAGCAGAACCAGCAGGCTGATACAGGATGCGTGTGTGTCTGTCTGTGTCTGTCTGTGTTTGTGTGTGAGTGCTGTGTATGCGCACACAGCCGGATATGGATTCCTGTGACTACTCCCAGAATAAGACACAGAAATATTCAATCACCACAAAGGTCTCCCCCGAGCTAGCCCTTTATTGTCACCCACTCCATATCTCCAAGCCCTGCCAACCCCTCCTCTGTTCTCCAGCTCTCTAACTCCGGCCTTCCAAGAGTGTACGTAAATGGAAGCGGACAACATGTAACCTTTGGAGAGGATCTTTTGTATTCAAACGGAGCCCTTGTAAATGGTTGGGGCATGTTTGTGTGCCATCCACTCTGTCCTGACCCCGGATGTAAAATCCCGGCTCCCCAGTTAGTCTCTGCTGACACCACCCCAGCAGGAGGGTGCCTAGTAAAGGTGTGGGAATCTGGTCTCTCAGTTCAGCCTCTGCTGACAGGGGGAGAAGTGAGGCCACGTTTTCTTTTGCCTTTCTTGCAGTGTTTGGCTGGAATAGGCAGTTATTGTCCAAAAGAAATTTTATGTGTGGCTACCTTGCCCTTTTCCTGGCCCTCTGGCTGGAGAAAGCAAGCATTTCTTAGATTTTAAAAAGCAATCTGCCTGCTTCACCTGTACTGATTGAGGATATATGAGGCAAGAAGAAACTTTCAGGCAATTGGTTGTTCCTAAGTCCCAAGATCCCCAGTCAGTTGCCTTCTTCTCTCCCTTTCTGAGTCTTCTGTTTATTTTATATGTAAAATCCAGGGCTTTGGGCTATTCTTTTATATGTAGAAAATAATTAAGTTTATTTGGGTAATATAAACTGTACACTGCTCATCTTGTGCTATATTCACACACACACACACACACACACACACACACACACACACACACACACACACGTTATTGTTATAGGAAACATGCCCCATCCATCGTTCTAGTAGGAAGGGAAGGTATTTGACTAGGGACCACAGGCCTGAAGCAATGGGAAAATTGGCAGAGCTCCTGAGAATAAAAAGCCGGAGACTCCACAGGGGAATCCGGGCTCGTACTGATAAGGCTAGCACATCTTATCTGGACACATGGTCAACGAAGGTGAAAAAGGTCACTGGCAAAAATGACACTAGACACTGAGACTTCGGGTGACATTGCTCAGGGGACTAAGTTCTCACCACCAACCTGACATGTGAGTTCAGTCCTGGGGGATCCATGTGGTAGAAAGAGAGAATCAGCTCCTGCAAGTTGTCCTCTGACCTCCACATGCACAGCATGCACACACGTACACACAAAATAAAAAGCGGTGTAAAGTCAGACAAGTCATCAATACGATTTCCTTTAAAGAAAGTCATCATCGAGGAAGAAGGGAAGTCACACGAAAACTATCAAGAACCTTGAAGTGAGTCCAGCAGGAAGATTTTTCTCTCTCTCCGTCCTATATTGGAATTTAACTGGGGGCCTGGCACAGGAACCATTTGCCTGGAGAGTCCAGTCAGCTTGTAGCACCCACCTAACCCAAAGAACAGCAATGTCTCATTGCCACACTGAAGAAGGAGAAGGAGACAAAAAGGTTCGCACATTGGCTCTTTGGGAAAAGACAGGGTCCTAAGTTTCATCCAGAACTCCGCAGTTCTCTTGTGGCATTTATGAATAGTTGAGCATAGATGGAGTGGAGGACTTGTTAGAATTTTCAGGAAGGTTTGTGGTGGTGTTTCCCTTTGTCTTTTCAGTGAACACGTTTGCATGTCAGACCTGGTGCGCCTGGCACTCTGGTGTGTTTTGTAAGACCATTGTTACAGAAGATATATTGCTGGCTCTGTAGAGTTTAGCCTTTTCCTTGTTAAAAAGAATCTTGAATGGATCTCAGAACTTCATTCAAAGAGAAGAAGGGCTTTGGATATAAACACCCAAGACCACATTAAGTGAATACTTTTAATGGTCTTTATTCAAAATAAATTTAATTTTTTCCCTCTGACTTCAACAATTCCAAAGGGAAATAATGAGCATGCCTGCGGTCAGACATTTTCAGATTAAGCTGTACTAATAAGAATGTTGACATGTGGGAAACGGAATTTTAAAATTCTAGACTTGGATGGGCTTAGCTGTGTGCCTTCTCGCGTTGGGACTTAGGCTAAAGGAACGGCCATTGCTCAGAGCAGTGTTCCCATGACAGAAAACCACGGTCCCAGGAAAGTGAACGTGGGATATTTTCATGAGCCTCTGTTCAGGTCTGGCCACTGTCCCTTCCCCCCATATTCTATTGTTCAACGTAATACGCATGGTCAAATCTAAAGTCGGAAGGTAGGGATGACACTGTGCATGCCATGCCAGAAGGCAAAAGCCACACAACAAAACCCTTAGACGTGATATATATTTCAGAAAGGGAGCAGTGAACCGTGAACCACAGGAACAATGGCTCACTCTATAGTACACCAACGTCTCCCAAAGCCCACTTATCAAAGGTAAGGAATTGATCTCACTCGCACCACCCTGCACATGCCGCCTCAAACTGCTGGAGTTGTATGGTTCATATTTCTTATGCGGGCTTACTTGACAACTTGAAATCATTTAGTGTTTCAATAGTATTTCATGTTGTCATTATTAAAAGTGAGGATCAACCCAGGTGGTGGTGGTGGCGGCCTTTAATCCCAGCACTGGGGAGCCAGAGGCAGGTGGGTCTCTGTGAGTTTGAGACCAGCCTGGTCTACAGAGCTAGTTCCAGGATAGCCAGAGCTAAACAGAGAAACCCTGTCTTGTGTGTGTGTGTGTGGGGAGAACATGCTGGGCATGATGACACACAACTTTAATCTCAGCACTTGGGGGGCATAGGCAGGTGGGTCTCCATGAATTTGAAGTCAGTCTGCTCTACATAATGAGGTCCAGGCCATCCAGGGCTACATAGAAAGACCTTCTTTAAAAAAAAAAAAAAGGGCTGGAGAGATGGCTCAGTGGTTAAGAGCACCGACTGCTCTTCCAGAAGTCCTGAGTTCAATTCCCAGCAACCACATGGTGGCTCACAACCATCTGTAATGAGATCTGGTGCCCTCTTCTGTGTACAGAATAAATAAATAAATCTTTAAAAAAAAAAAAAAAGTGATGCTTTATGGCCTGGTGGTGTACTTCAGTTGGTAGAGTGGCTAGCATGTATAGAGACATGACTTTAATCCCCAATATTGCATAAAAACGTGTAGTGATCACACCTGGATATTACTGGATCACACTTGCAGTCTCAGTACTGAGGAGGTAGAGACTATGTAAGGTCCAAAGGAAACTCCAATTCCCCAAACTCTAAAAGGCAGTCCAAATATCCAGAAATGAGCTCAAACTGGTCTACAGGAAGATTTCTGGCAGTTAGCTAAAAGCCAACATTCCTCAGAAACTTGTGAAGCTGGTTCTAGCTACCAAAAGGATTTGTTTCCCTTACCTCCTGCAAAAGGGACCTAAGGCTCTCTGATTAGCATACAACCGTGTATCTAGCAGCACATTAAGGTCCATGCTAGCAGCTCCAGGCTCCCTCAGCCCCTACTCACAATTCCTTTTTCTCTAAAGAAATTTGTTCTTCATTTTGCATACCAACCACAGATCCCCCTCTTTTCCCTACTCCCACCAGACCCCCAGCCTTCCCTCCTCCACCCACCCCCCATTCCCTCTGAAAAGGTAAGACCTCCCATGGGGAGTCAGCAAAGCCGGGTACAGTTGAGGTAGGTCCAAGCCCCTCCCCCTGCATCAAGGCTGTGTGAGGTGTCCCACCATATAGGTAATGGGCTCCAAAAAGCCAGCGCATGCACCAGGGATGGAACCTGATCTTACTGCCAGGGAGCCCCTTAAACAGACCAAGCTATACCAATTGTCTCGCTTATGCAGAAGGCCTACCTAGTCCAGTCCCATGGAGGCTCCACAGCTGTTGGTCTAAATTTCATGAGTTCCCATTTGCTTGGTTCGGTTGTCTCTGTAGGTTTCCCCATCATGATCTTGATGCCTCTTGCTCATCGAATTTCTCTTCCCTCTCTTCGACTGGATTCCTGGAGCTCAGCCTGGTACTTGTCTGTGGATCTCTGCACCTGCTTCCATCAGTTACTGGAGCAAAGCTCTATGATGACAGTTAGGGTATTCACTGATCTGATTACTGGGGAAAGCCAATTCAGGCACCCTCTCCACTATTGCTAGTAGTCTAAGCTGGAATCATCCTCGTGAATTCCTGGAAACATCACTAGCACCCGGTTTCTCCCTATCCCCATGATGTCTCCCTCTATCGTGGTATTTCTTTCATCGCTCTCCCACTCCGTCCTGTTCCAGCTCAACCATCCTGTTCCCTTATGTTCTCATCCCCATCCCCTACCCTCCATTGCTCAGCCCTCATCCCCAGTTTACTCATGGAGATCTCATCTATTTCTCCTTCCCAGGGTGATCCATGTGTCCCTCTTAGGGTCCTCCTTGTTACCTAGCTTCTCTGGAGCTGTGTCTGGTTATCCTTTGCTTTACATCTAGTATCCACTTACAAGTGAGTGCATACATGCTTTTCTTTCTGGGTCTGGGTTACCTCACTCGGGATGGTATTTTCTAGCTCCATCCATTTGCCTGCAAATTTCATGGCACAAAGTCAAAGCCCCACACCAGTCTCGTGGCCCTTTCCTCTCCGCAGCTTCTCACCCTTCTTTTAATCCTGCTGTCCCCACGATGCTCTTCTCTTCTCTGCTCCCTCCTAGTCTCCCCTCTCTTGCAGATAGGCCTGGTCATGTCCGGTCTGCTGGCCATGCTCAGTCTACTTCTTTCTCTCTCTGCTCTGGACTCTTCCAAATGCCTCTGCCTATTCTCCCTCTCGTCTCTGCAGTAAAGCCTTCCCATATCACAGAACAGTCACGTCTTGGGTTTATAAAGATGGAGGACCAGAAGTTCACACCGAGTTGTGTTCTTTCCTTTCCTTCTCCTAAGTCCTACATCATGAAAAGGCCCCATACCAGGCCAAGAGCTGTCTCGCAAAGGGAGAATAGTTTGTCTGAAGATGATGGCAGAGGCTTGCTCCATAGCCCCAAAGGTCTTTTCTGTGATTCACCTGTAGGAGCCTGCCAAAGGCTCCAAACAGCATCCCTGTCTGCCACTGCCACTTCAATTCTGTTGGATCGTGTGGCGCCCGTGGTGGAGCAGCCTGCACAGCAGCCTGGGCCTGTTGAAGAGCCTCCTCCTGTTCCAGGCCTCACACAAAGCTAGCAGCTTCCAGAGTAGCATGGTATATGGGCTGGAGTAACACCCAAGTGAGGAATGTGCTATCTCCAGAATCCAAACAGGCCCAATAAACATTGTGCTTCTTTCTTGGTGGTAGGAGGGGCCAGGTACAATAACTTACCCTTCACCTTAGAAGGAATCTCTCTGCGTGCCCCACACCCCTGAACTCCTAAGAACTTCACGGAGGTAGAAGGTCCTTGGATTTTGGTTAGATTTATTTCCCATCCTCTGATGTGCATATATGTTACCAACAAGTCCAAAGTGGTGGCTCCCTCCTCCTCCCTTGGTCCAGTCAGCATGATGTCATCAATATAGTGAACCAATGTGGCATTTTGTGGGAGAGACAGATGAGCAAGATCCCTTTGAACTAATTTCAGACATAAATTGTAAAGGTATATTGCTGGCCTTGCTGACTAAAAAGCAAATTGCTTCTGTTGGTCCAGGAGATGTGTTAATCTGCTCGAGTAGGAACACCACATCTGGTACAGCAGCTGGAATTGGAGTCACTACCTGATTGTGTTTGTGATAGTCAACTGCCATTCTCCACGATCCATCTGTCTTCTGCACTGGCCAGGCAGGAAAGTTAAAGGGAGATGGGGTGGGAACCACCACCCCTGCATCTTTCAAGTCCTTCATGGTGGCACTAATTTCTGCAATTCCTCCATAAATGCAATACTGTTTTAATTTACCATTTTCCTTGGCAGAGGCAACTATAAAGGCTTCCATTTATGCTGCTAGAAGACCAACTTTCATCAGCTCGGACAAACTGGAAAGGAGGTGTGGCATGGGCGGAGCCTGCATACACACATAGGAGACTTTTTTCTGAGGGCCAAAGCTTAATTCTTCATTTTATTTTTCTCTCTGTTGGATGTTCTCTTATCTTACATTTCCCCTTATCCCTTTTATACCACCTAAGACAAAGATTTCTACGTAAGAAAAGATGACTTCATAACTACAAGTTACCTATTTCCCAAAAACCAATTAAACTCTTTACATAAAAAGAAGTCATGTTACACAAGTTACAGGTTTTCCTTAGAAGCCCACAAGCAGTTAAACATTTTTCTTCGTATTAGTTTTCTCACCATAACATCTTCACCCCAAAGCAATGATTCTATTACTACAGATTAACAAAGTTTTAAGCAAGAGAAGTTTGTTTCAGCCAGTTCCTTTTGTACCAGCAGGCAGCTGTTTGTGGTTTCAGTGGAGCAGATTTCTGTTCTTAATTCTCCTCTAGAGGAACTTTAAAGGAGTGGTCAGCTAACCATCTATTTTTCTTTACACACAATAGAGTCATTTAATTTCTTTTTACAACTTTGTTTTTTCAAGGTGCATACCAGGGCCTGTGATTAATTCTGTAAGTTACATGACCAAAAAATGCAGGCCTAACCTTGGGTGTAGGGACATAATTGTTCTCTTTGATCATCAGCCTGTTTTTCCACAGGCAGAATTCACAGGTCTATAATGCATGCATTAAACTTCCTTGTTCTTATTTTTCAACCTCTGCAAATCTCATATCTAACAAAGGGGAAGGTAACTTTTAGCCTATATTTGCTTTTTTTTTTTTTTTAATCTCTTATTGGAGCGATTGGCAGAATAACTTAAATCATGTCCCCCATCATCTTCACTAACTGTCCTAGATGCCTGTATCTTTTAGGCTAACTCAGAAAGTCCAATAAAATCATAGATCTAACTAGTCATCATTGCTCTTACAAAAATCATCTTCATTATGATCTGCAAGTAAGTTTCACAGTGAGGAGTGGGGTTTCCCACAGAACGATCACACTGTGCTATGCGGTGGGATCCCTTCATGTAGCAATCCCAGCATGCCACACACAGCAGGCACAGGGCAGCAGAAGCAGGGGGCATTCTGGGAACGATCCTGCCAGGCCTTTGCCTCTCCAGGATGTACCCAGAGTAGCTCTGTTATCCTCTGAGCTGTATTCCGTAAGCCGTGTTGCTTTCTGTAGCTCCTCTGACACGGCCACCCGCACATTTAACCTTTCCAACCGTAAGGGCTCTGACTCCACAGGTCACAGAACCAGTGTGAGAATTCTGCCAACTTCTAAGTATATCTATCTCTCCCAATTATGCGTTCTCAGTACCAATTTGTCTTAGTTAGGGTTACTATTGCTGTGCTGAAATACCGTTCCCTTGGGGAGGAAAGGGTTTATTTGGCTTAGACTCCCACACCACTGTTCATCATCAAAGGAAATCAGGACAGGAACTCAAACAGGGCAGTAAACTGGAGGCAGGAGCCAATGCAGAGGCCATGGAGGATACCTGCTTACTGGCTTGCTCCCATAGGAAAGCTCACCAAGCTTTAAATATTCAATGTCTTTTCTGGCCCAAAGTTCCAAAGTCTTTACACAATCCTCCCTAAAACAACATAGTCAGTTCGGACACGGCAATACCCAGCGAAGGGATGAACTTGCCAGCAAGAGCAAAACGGAGCAGGTAAAGAAAGAGAGAGCTTCCTCCTTCGGTGTCCTTCATCTAGACTGCTGCAGAAGCTGTGGCCCAGATTAATGGTGGATCTTCCCTCCTCAGAGGATCCAGATTAAAAGTGGGTCTTCTCACTTCAAATGATTTAATTAGGAAAAAAAATCCCTTACCAGTGTGCCCAGCCATGTGGGTTTTAGTTAATTCCAGATATGGCCAAGTTGACAACCAAGACTGGCTGCCACACCCCCAATAACACGGCAGTCATGTTGGCAGTTTCTTTACTGCACCCCTAAAGCGGCAGCTAACGAGGCAGTTCCACATAGTTTATCTGAGAGTCAGAGAGGTTTATTTTGGTGCGACTTACAGACAGCAAAGGGATCAGTTCCAGGATCCGGGAGAGGTGAGGTGCAGTCCAATGCGGTTTTCTGGAGAACTCTGGCTTAGTCTGCCATCCAGCATCCAGCATCCAGGATCACAAGGTAGCCAAGGGGTCCCCGACTCGGCCACGCCCCAGGGCAGGTCATAGGCAGGTGTGGAGTTACCTGCTGCCACACTAGGGGCAGTGCTTCAAGATCAAAAGTAGAACAGCTACCTACTACTCACCCCCTCACACAGTAAATGAGTTCCAGGACAGCCAGAGAGATCTTATCTCGAAAGAAAGAAAGAAAGAAAGAAAGAAAGAAAGAAAGAAAGAAAGAAAGAAAGAAAGAAAGAAAGAAACAAAGAAAGAAAGAAAGAGAAAGAGAAAGAGAAAGAAAGGAAAAAAACAGTAAAAGCTTCTAAATCCAAGTTCAAATAGTTTATCATTGTTATAGTCCATGTGACTTAGGATCATGCTACATTTAATTTTTTATGTAAACTGTACTTTTTGTTGTAGGCTTTTAATTTTAAGGGAGTTTCTCTTTTTTTTCTTAACAGCAAAAATCATTTTCATCCTCTCATAGGTTAACAACAATTTATTTTGCCTTTCTTTCTTTCTTTCTTTCTTTCTTTCTTTCTTTCTTTCTTTCTTTCTTTCTTTCTTTCTTTCTCTTCTTCTTCTTCTTCTTCTTCTTCTTCTTCTTCTTCTTCTTCTTCTTCTTCTTCTTCTTCTTCTTCTTCTTCTTCTTCTTCTTCTTCTTCTTGACACAGTCTTACCCTGTATCCCCAGCTAGTCTCAAACTTACGATAATTCTGCTGCCTCAGCCCCCCAAGTGCCAGAATGACAGGTGTGCGCTGCCATGCACAGCTGCCAGCCTCTTGACTCCCGTGCATTTGCTGAAGCAGGTCTAGCTGTCTTATCAGATCGCGCATCTGGAAGCCTTCTCACTCCTTAGATAATTTGAACAAATTGCTTCGCTTCTGCTGCCCAGCAATAGCCTGAAGGGTTCTTCTTGCTGCCGTTCTGAGTTGTAACAATTATTTCTTAGATTCTCAGTCTTCATCTTTTTTAATTTTCATTTTTCCTAGAGCATGTGCTCACATGGTTTATAATTAAGTATTGAGCCCATTCTTTCTGACTTGCAGACTGATAACTCGGCTGGACATGGAACACTATGCCCCAAGCCACTTTCCATTAGCCATTTCAAGGCTTAGCTCATTGTATTTCTTCATAAAGCTGCAAGGTCCAAATGTCAATGTGATTCTCATCTCTCTGCAAATGAGTTGTTTCTGTTTCCAGGAAGCTCTTTGGTGGTTTCTCTTTAACACAGAATGATGAAATTCTATAATGATGTACAAATGCACAGCTCTTCTTTTTAAGGTAGTTATTAACAAACAGGCATTCTCCCATTCTAGAACATGGTCAGCAGAGCTCAAGATGTGGAGAGCACACAGAAGGAACATAATTGTTTCTACAAGTTTCAATCATTAGGGATGCATTTTATAGTCTGCCAAAGAAATAGATGAGTAAGTGCTTCTTAAATAATAAATTCTTAATAAGTCGATTGAATTTGGCCATTTGTTTTGAGTCTGGTGAGATTCTGTGTGGTGGAGGCCACACTTACTTTTCCATCTTCTGGTGAAAATACTTCACAACTTTGTGGAAATGGAACATAGACAGCCATTTCTTGTCTCTTTTGTATAGGGTTACTTTTTCTACTAACTCTTCTCTATTACTCTCACTTTAAAATACTTTTAAAAAATATTTCAAAGTGTGTCACAACAGGCTGCTTACTTACTAAACCAGTTGAAACTGGTTCTTTTCTTTCCTACTTTGCATCTGCAGTGAGATCGTTCATTATTGCTGGCTTGGCTTCATGAGCCCAATCTTACATTCTGTTTTAGGATTGTAGAAATGACATCTCTGAACAGTTTTGGTTTTTCCTTGTGGCTGTCCCACGTGTGGCCTCAGACCGGATTCCTGCCATCCCTGTAAATACACACAACAGAATCTTCTAAAGTTAGTGAAAATAGATGCCTTGTAATGGAAAACATATATCCAGAGTACAGAAGTGTGAAGAGAGCCTCCAAACGTTGTGCCTGTCACCCCCTCAACCCTACCCAATGAAAGAAAACAGCCAACCAAGGGATATTTTACAGACATTGATTTGTTGGTTTTTTTTGTTTGTTTTGACATTTTCATGCATGCATATAATGTATTCGGGTCACATTCACCCCATTACTCTCTCTTGTCCCTCTGTGGCTGACTCTCTTCCTCTTCCCAACTCCTCCCCCTTCTATTTCCATGTCTTTTTCTTTTCTTTTCTTTCTTTTCTTTTCTTTTTTTTTTTAAATAGCCCAGTGGGTTTCATTAGGTGTCATTGCTCACAGGAATGTGGATGAAGATTTGTTTACAGGACCACACACACCCCATCAGTGACTACACCACTGAAGAGAAGGTCTTCCTTCCTTCATCAACCACTAGCTGATATAAACCTCAGGGAAGGGTGTGACCTCATGAGACCCTCTCCCTTCCTCAATGGAATGTTAACATGCCAGATCTTATACAGGAGAAATTTTTTTTTTTTAAGTATAGAAGAAGAACATACTTCTTTTAAGCTATGAGATCTTTTTTTTATTTTATAATTAACTTAATTTCACAAATCAGCCACGGATTCCCCTGTCTTCCTCCTCCTACCCCCCAGCCCTCCCCCCCAATCCACCCCCATTCCCAGCTCCTCCAAGGCAAGGACTCTCCTGGGGAGTCAGCCCAGCCTGGTAGACTCAGCCAAGGCAGGTCCAGTCCCCTCCTCCCTACACCAAGGCTGAGCAAAGTGTCCCAGCATAGGCCCTAGGCTCCAAAAAGCCAGCCCATGCACCAAGGACAGGTCCTGGCTCCACTGCCTGGGGGCCTCCCAAACAGTTCAAGCTAATCAGCTGTCTCACTTATCCAGAGGCCCTGGTCCAGTTCCATGGGGGCTCCTTAGCTATTGGTTCACAGTTCATGTGCTTCCACTAGTTTGGCTATTTGTCCCTGTGCTTTTTCCAATCATGGTCTCAATGTCTCTCGCTCATACAATCCCTCCTCTCTCTTGCTGATTGGACTCCCAGAGCTCCACCTGGGGCTTGGTGGGGGATCTCTGCATCTGCTTCCATCAGACACTGGATGAGAGTTATATCATGACAGTTAGGGTGTTCAGCCATCCCATAACCAGGTCAGCTCAGGCACTCTATCAACCATTGCCAGTAGTCTACAGTGGAGGTATCTTTGTGGATTTCTGTGGACCTCTCTAGCACTCTGCTTCTTCCTATTCCCCTGGAGTCTTCATTCATCATGGTATCTCCCTCCCCATTCTCCCACTCTGCTCCTGATCCAGCTGGGACCTCCCACTCCCCTAAACTCTCAGACCCCAGACCCTCCATTACTCCCCCCACCCCCAGTTTGCTCATGTAGATCTCATCCATTTCTCTGTCATTGGGTGATCTCTGTGTCTTTCTTAGTGTCCTCTTTACTAGGTAGCCTCCCTGGAGTTGTGAGTTGCAGTCTGGTTATCCTTTGCTTTACATCTAGTATCCACTTATGAGTGAGTACATACCATGTTTGTCTTTCTGAGTCTGGGTTACCTCACTCAGGATGATTTTTTTCTAGATCCATCCATTTGCTTGCAAACCTCATGGTGTCATTGTTTTTCTCTGCTGAGTAGTACTCCATTGTGTATATGTACAACAGCCTACAGAATAGGAAAAGATCTTCACCAATCCCACATCTGACAGAGGGCTGATATCCAGAACATATAAAGAACTCAAGAAATTAGACATCAAAATATCCAACAGTCCAATTTAAAAATGGGCTATAGAGCTAAACAGAGAATTCTCAACAGAAGAAGCTCAAATGGCTGAAAGACATTTAAGGAATTGGTCAACATCCTTAATCATCAGGGAAATGCAAATCAAAACAACTCTGAGATACCATCTTATACTGTCAGGATGGCTAAAATCAAAAACACTGAAGACAGCTTATGCTGGAGAGGATGTGGAGCAAGGGGAACATTCCTCCACTGTTGGTGGGAGTGCAAACTTGTACAGCCATTTTGGAAATCAGTATGGCACTTTCTTAGAAAATTGGGAATCAACCTCCCTCAAGACCCAGCTATACCACTCTTGGGCATATACCCAAGGAATGCTCTATCATACCACAAGGACACATGCTCAACTATGTTCATAGCAGCATTACTTGTAATAGCCAGAAGCTATGAGTTCTCTTAACATCATCTTCCTCAGTCTGTAGCATGGGTTATAAGTACTTGGAGATGTGTGTTCAATACTCAGCTCTCCTGGCCTTGCTCTGCTGCCAGGTAGAGCCACTCCATCTCCACCCACTCCCAAAGACCTTCCAGAAAAATCTTCGTGATTTTTTAAAACAGGTCTTGATCTCATAGTTACGAAGCTAAGGCTTCATCTTGCAAAAGAACCAGCTGCAATAGTGAAACAGTGGTTAGCTACCCCACCCTCAGGAGGCTCTGCCAGGTCCGGGAGGCCTTACAGTGTTTGCATTTCTTTGAATATCTGTTAGTAACTTGGACAGCTAACAGCTGCTGACTCAGTTAGATAAAACAGAATATTAAATTTTTCCCTGAGGGTTATTTCTCAATACATTTTCTCCGACAAATGATTTCAAGGTAATCCTTAAGCAGAGAAGTTGAATTCTTAACAGGAGATGATTGGGAGTATATATTGTATACTACACATAAAGTCACATGCTTATGTATGCACGTACACACTAGATTTCTCACTACAGTGAGAGAGTTCATAACCAGAAAGCAAGGTCAGAGTGCTGCCTTTGATACCTGCTTGGTCAGAAAAGCTCCCAGCCAGGAGAAAAATGAAATCACTGTTAGGTCCAGGGGACTGGGGGGACTGTGTGGTCCTCAAGCCCTGTTCTTTTTCTGGAGATTCTTTGTCCTCACTGACATCATGACCATGTGATCATCCACTCAGGTTTTAATTTCTCAGTAGATGAGGTCACTCTACTGAGAATTGTATTTGGGGGCTGGAGAGATGGCTCAGGAGATAAGTGCCAGCCGAGCAAGCATGAAGTTGGGATCCCTAAGATCCTCCTAAAATCCAGGCAGATGTGGCAGCTGCCCAGAATTCTAGCACTCGGGGCTCAGAGACAGGAGCCCCAGAGCAAGCTGGCTAGTTAGACTGGCCAGCATCAGTGAGCCCCTGACTCAGTGAGCAGCTGTGCCTCAGTCAATACACTTGAGCACACTGGAGAAGGCTCCAGCATTAGCCCCAGACCTCCACCTGTCCACACACTTATGAACATGCACATACATGTGCACACACACCATATATACATGAAAGAAGAATTGAATTTGATCATATTTCTATTACTCATTGTACAGTCGTTATTTTTCTTTTTTCACTACTAAAAATTTCTGCTTTTTGTCATCCATTATTTTCTTTTCACCCACACACTACTTTACGGATGGTATGTTCCATGTTTGTTTATGTGAATGTCTCTTGTTTGAATTTTTTTGTTGTGTGTGTGTGTGTGTGTGTGTGTGTGTGTGTGTGTGTGTGTTTGTGTGAGGGGAATACACAGCACATATGTGGAGGTCCAAGGAAAATTCTGAAGATTTGCTTCTCTCCTTCCAAGCTGTGGGTCCTGGGGTTGAACTCCAACCATCAGGCTTAGCAGGAGGTGCCTTGGCCCACCAAGTCACCTCTCTGATCCTCTGCTAGGGAGTTACCAGTCTTCAGATGTGCTGACTGTTGTCGAGTTATTGCTTCACCGTTTCTTCTTGCATCTCAGGCATTCTCCCTGAGATCTCACACTGTTTACCTGAAGCCCTCGGTGTTGGCAGTGGAAAGGTTTTATCGGCATTAGACTGTCCCTGTGTCAGGACATGCCGTTATTTCCTCTTGACTCTTGGAAGAGTCCGATGACAATCCTGGATTAACTGTCTTGGCACGTTGAAGCTCTGCTTCTGCTATTTCCCCCACTGTCCTCATCACTGTTGAGAAACCAACTTCCAAATACATTTCTATTTTTTGGCCAGAAATTGATTTTTTTTTAAATTTCTGACTAATTTTTTTTTCATTTTTGGAATAATTACATATTCAAAGTAAGTTACAGGGCTGGAGAGCTGGCTTGTGCAAGCAAATCCAAATGCCCAGCACTCATGTAAGAAAAGCCATGAATTACCTCTGTTCGGGTGACCCCACTGCCTGGGAGGTGGAGACAGGTGGATCTGGGAGCTTGCTGGTGAGCCAGGCTGGACTGGATTGTGAGCTGCAGAGTCAGTGAAGAGACCCTGTCTGAAGGAAATGAGGCACGCACGGGCTTGCTCACCCTCACACACATTTTTACACACACAAGTTACGACAATATTGCAGGGAGGCCTTGTGGAGTTTTCCCCAGCTTTTCCTACTGGTCATGTATTATTTAGCATGTATAGTAAAGGGACATGGCTGCCGACATGTGTGTGCGCTTTCTGTGGGACGCTGCTTCTCTGGGACGCTGCTTCTCGCGTGTGGATTCCTATAAGCAGCTCTGATATCGAGACCCGACTGTCTCCTCACCACAAAATCTTCCCAATACTGGTTATAATAATATCTAAATCTCCCTCTGTCCCTCACCCCCAGCAGCTACTGATTCGCCTTACAAAATGTAATTCTCAAGGATGTCGTATAAATGGAATCGTGCCGTATGCTATGGACTGAATTACATCCCAGAATCCATATGTTGAAACCCTAACCCCCAATTTGGCTGCAACTGAAACCAAAGCCTTAGAGTAGTGATTAAAGTTAAGTGACGCGACAGCGGCAAGGCCCCCAAGCCTCTCTCTCGCCCCCACTCGTCCCATGGAGGGGACAAAGTAAGAAGGTAGCTGTCTGCAAGCCAGGAAGAGCCCCGGCTAGAAATCAGATCCGTGGAACCTTGACCTGGGTGGGACTTCCAGCTTCCAGAACTGGGAGAAAACAAATGTTTGCTATTACAGCCACTCAGTGTGTGACATCATTTGTGGCTTCCTTAATATGCAAATGCACTGCCCATGACCTTTGGGGAATGGCTTCCTCCCCCACCACCACATTCACCCTAATATTCACGAAATCCATTCAAACTGTGGAGGGCATGTTAATAATTGGGTCCTTCTTGTTGCTTTGCGAGTCCTCCAACTGGCCTTTTAAAGAGCTTCCGTTTGGTTGTGGTGTTCTGGAGGTGGATATGGAGTGTCTGAAAGGTTCCTTTTTCTTTAACAATGTTTCTTGAGGTTTTTCCTGCAAGAACGCATGCGACTGGCTGCTGGGAGATGACTCAGTGGGTGCAGTGTTTGATATGCAAGGATGAGGAGCATGAGGACCCAAGTTTGCACCCCTGCTGCCCTCTGAAAACTCAGGTATGGCTGTGTGCAACTAGAACCCCAGGGTTTCAAGGGTGGGGTGGTACCAGGTGCATCTGGAAGGCTTGCTAGCCAGCTAATCTCTGAAAACACAAGCTCCAAGTTCAATGAGAGCTCCTGTCTCAAAACATAACCTGCAGAGCAACTGGAAGACTTCCCACGTGGCTCTCTGGCCTCCACACAGGGATGCATTCATCTGCAAACACATGTGTATGCATAGAAC
The DNA here is from genome assembly GCF_049852395.1 of Peromyscus maniculatus bairdii. Lineage (NCBI taxonomy): Eukaryota > Metazoa > Chordata > Mammalia > Rodentia > Cricetidae > Peromyscus > Peromyscus maniculatus. Next base: position 14,455,261 of record NC_134870.1, on the reverse strand, counting down.
ATAGAACATTGCACACACATATGGAGGAGGTATTTATTAAACTATTCTGAAAAATAATAATTATCCATCACCAGATAGAGCCTCTCCTCTCCTTCCTTCTGAAACTCTAATTACACCGACATATATAAAATGTTCTTGTCTGTCCTCCATGACTTTTAACTAGTATAATTTTCCTCTCTTTGTATCATCTTTATATTTTGCTCTGGGTTTTATCCTCATATATATATATATATTCCAGTTCATTTATTATTTCAAGTGATCTGATGCATTCACTGAAGTTTTTATATCAGTGGCTCTCAAACAGTGGGTCATGATCCCTTTGGGTTGAACATCAGGTATTTATATTACGACTCATAACAGTAGGAAAACAATAATTATGAAGTAGCAACAAAGTAGTTTTATGGTTGGGGGTCACCACAATATGAGGAACTGTATTAAAGAGTTGCAGCATTAGGAAGGTTGAGGACTACTGTTTTATATCAATTATTACTTTTAAAACAACTTTATTATGGTATAATTTACATATCAAAAAGTTAACCCTTTTACAAGTCCACTGTTTCTTAGTAAATTCACATGTTGTGTATCCATGACCACTATCAATGTCCAGGACATTGTCACAAGCTCAGAAGGAAACTCTGTGCCCATTATCTGTCAGTTCCCAATCCTCTGACCTCCCAACCCTGGGAAACTATTAATCCTATCTCTATTATAAGTTTGTAGTTTTTGACATTTCATGTGGTTAGACTCCTCCAGAATTTAGCCTTTTGTGTCTGGCATGATGCATTCAAGCTGCATCCACACCAAATCAGTATTCCACTCCGTGTTATTGCAGAATATTCTCCCATTGTACATACCGCAGTCTACATGACCTTTCTGTTCACGAGCTGATAGACACGTGGGCTGCTTTTACTTTTCAGCTGTTATGAATTATGCTGCTGTGAACATTCGTGTATGGATTTTTGTGTGAACATATGTTTGCAGTTCCCTTGGTTATTTTATATTTAGGAGTAGGATTGTTGGATAATATGGTAACTCTATGTTTAATCATTTGGGGGAGCTGCCAAATAGTTTTCCAAATCGGCTGCATGATTTAACATTCCCACTAGCAATATGTGAGGGATCCAATTTTCCTACATCCTTGCCAGGACTTATCATTTCCATCATTTGTATTACAGCCACATCCTAGTGGGTGTAGGGTGGTTGTAGCTCCTTGTGGTTTTGATTATAAATTTCCTAGTGACTAATGATGCTGAGTATCTTTTCATGTGATGATTGGCTATTTGTATATTTATTTAGTTAAAGCTTTAATCAAATTCTTTATCTATTTTTAAAAGTTTCATCTTATTTTTAAATTGTGGGGAAGGAGTATATGCATGTAAGTCTAGTTAGTGTCCATGGAGTCCAGAAGAGGGTGTTGGATTCCCTGGAGCTGGAGTTACAGATGTAAGTAGCCTGATATAGATGCTGGGGACCAAATTTGGGTCCTCTACAAGAGTAGCACCTACTCTTAGATACTGGACTATCTTCCTAGGCTCCTTTTGCCCGCTTTTAAATTGGGTTGTGTGATGATTAATCTCTCTTGTCCATTTGGTGGGTTAACAGTCATCTTGGAAACATATTCCTGGGCACATCTGTGAGACTGACTCCAGAGAGGATTAACTAAGGAGGGAAGATCACCTAGAATGTGGGCATGCACATTCTGTAGGTTGGCATCTTAGACTAGAAAAAAAGGAGAAAACCAAGAGAGCATCATCATTCACCTCTCTCTGTGTCCTGATTGCAAGTACAATGTGACCAGCCCTCTCATGTTCCTCATGCTCCGGTCACGGTGCCTTCCCATAGTGACGGGCTGTGTTTCCCTGAACTGTAAGCCAAAGCAATCCTCCTTTCACATTGCCGCACTGGACCACAGTAACAAGAATAGTAACCAGCAGTACTGACTGTCTATGGTTAAGTTGTAAGAGATTCTGTATTTGGTCTACACACAAATCCCCTTATCAAGTTTACGTTTTGCATGGACTACCTTTTGTGTTTATGTGACCAGGTGCATAACAGAAACAACTTAAGGGAGGGAGATTTTACTTGGGCTCATGGTTTTGGGGGGTTCCAGTCTATCTCGGGAGGGAGGCATGGTGGGAAGAGCCACGCCATGGTGGAGATGGAAGTGTGGTGCTGCTTGTTCACCTGAGTTCACCAGAATGCAGACAGCTCAGGTAGAACCAGGAGTGAGCATCACCTTCAGAGACTGTCTCTTAGTGAACTATTCCTGCCTGCCAGGCAGGCCCCACTTCCTCAGGGCTTCTCAGTCTTCAAAACAGCATCGTAAGATGGGAAGCAGGACGTTTAGGATATCCTGTGGGTACAGCGAAGACTTGAAACATAACGATTTTATTTTCATTTTTATTTATTTATTTATTTTTATGTATTAGTGTTGTTTGGGCATGTATTATGTGTTCACATGTGCATGAATACACATGTGAATTGTATGTGTATTTTGTGCATGTGTGTAAGCCAGAGATTAATTTAGAGTATTTTCCTTGATTGTTTTATACTTTGTACATTGTGGTAGGGTCACTCATTTGAACTCAGAGCTCATCAATTCAGCTTGTCTAGTTTGTTCTGGGGATCCCCCATTTCCACCTCTTGGGCTTGTCTCTTCAATGGAAGGGATGTATGCCTGTTTTCCACCCAGAAGGTTTGGAGTGGATGTAGTTAATAGCCTGGTGATCTGTGCTATCTGTAGGGTCAGGCCACATCCGAATTTCCCAGACTACTGTGTTTATCCCAGATTCTTCCTCTGTAGACCTTTATCTTGGGCATTGTTTCTCAGTCAATAGAACCCCATCCTTTGGGGAGACATCATGTACTTTATAGCCTGGTGACCTCTAAGTTATCCATATGACTGAGGCCACACAAGATCCTAGGCCCTTGAGATATAGATCCTGCCAGGTGATGATGGTGCACACCTTTAATCCCAGCACTCAGGAGGCAGATGCAGGTGGGTGGATCTCTGTGAGTTTGAGACCAGCCTGGTCTACAGAGTGAGTTCCAGGACAGCCACAGCTATAGAGAGAAACTCTGTCTCTGGGAGAAAAAAAAAAAGCTATAGATCCCATCTTCATGGTAGAGGTCACATGTACTTTGCAAAAGAGTTTTGATGTAGCCCTACCTTAAGCTTTATTGTGCACATGGATTGAGATAATTGTTACCAAGAAACTTTTTTCCCAAAATTTTACTATACTTAAATATGTCTAAAATAACTGCACTGGGTCAGATTCCAGAAGTTTGAACCAACACTGACTTCTGAGTTATGCTGAACTGAATTTCCCTTTTTGCCTCATATGGATCTTTGCTTACCAGCTGTGGCGTTTGCAGGGACCCCACAACACACTTTTTCTGGGGTTACTTCCATGTTTGATGTCATATTTAATAAAACATGGTTAAATCTAAGGTAAGATTTGTGCATATCCTTCTCTGAGTGTTCATGTTTAACTCTTATTTGTATCTTAGACTCATTAAGAATCAAATTTTTTGGTATAGTTTAACAGCCCAATTTCACTTTTTGTGTGTGGATAACAAGTCTATCCCAGAACTATGTGTTAAAAAGACTATTCTCCTTATGATTGAATCTTTTTAATTAAAAACTGGAGCTAAGGGTATAGCTCAGCAGTAGAATGTGGGCTTAGCATTCCTAAATCACTGTATTTAATCCTTGGCCCACCAAAGCAATAAACACAAAGGGGTTATTTGTGGAATTTCAGTTTTATTTCATTGATCCCTGTTTCTATTCTTATACTGCACTGTGTAGTTACAGTATCCTTGTAGTGAGATTGGAAATTGGTGAGTTATTCAACAATGTATTCCAAGAGTGCGTTGACTATTCTGTGACCTTTTTTCTATTTGTAAACTTTTGAGTCAGTGTACCATGGTCACCAAGATTTTGGTAGAGGTTGTTCTAAATGTGTACATCAGTTTGGAGATATTTGCCATTTTAACAACAGCCTCCCAATCCATGGATTTAGACTTGCTTTAATTTTTTTCAATGTTCTCTGGCAGTTCTCAGTGTACAGATTTTTCACTTCTTTAAGAATATATTTCTAGGGCCAGGCATGGTCTTGCATGCCTTTAATCCCAGTACTTGGAGCCAAAAGCAGGCAGAGCTTTGTGAGTTTGAGGCCAGCCTGGTCTACATGGTGAGTTCCAGGACAGCCAGAGCTATGAAGATAGACCCTGTCTCAAAAAACAAACAAACACATATTTCTGGGATTGGGAATGTAGCTCAGTAGCAGAGCACTCACCTGCCATGTGTGAGGCCCTGGGTTAAATACCATCACCACAAAAGAAAACATAGTTCTAAGCATTTAGGTCATTTTGATCTTATAAATGTAACTTTGTCAAATTTTTATTTTTAGCTTATTATTGCTCATGTAGAACATAATTTATTTTTATATATGATACCATACCATGCAGCTTTGTTATACTTACTAGACCATTATTAGTCTATTATATTATCTTATTGTTTCCCCCTCTCCCCATTGCGTGCGTGCGTGCGTGCGTGTGTGTGTGTGTGTGTGTGTGTGTGTGTGTGTGTGTGTGTGTTTCTGGGGATTGAACCTAGAGTGTAGTGCTAGACAAGTGCTCTGAGTTATGTACAGCCCTCCTTTTAGTTTTTTGTTTGTTTTTTGAAACCTGGTCGCACTGAACTATCCAAGCCGGCCTTCAATTTACTCTGTAACTCAGACAAACGTTGAGCCTGAGGTCGTCCTGCTCCAGCCCATTGGTTATCTGAGAAGACAGACCTGCATTACCAACTAGTTTGAGTGCATGGATAATCTCCTTCGTTCTCAAATTGTGTCCGTTCCTTTTTGTTCACGTACGTAATGTGTTGGTATATGACTGTCCTTGTTTCCTTACGTTTTTGGAGTTTTGTTGTTGTTGTTTCTTAAAGGTCAGCTGTGATCATCTCTTTCCTTGCTATCTTGGTGGCTGGAGTCTTCCCCTTCTTCTCTTGGTCCATCCACCCCAAGTTTCCTCAATCAGAAGAAAAAAAATTTTTTTTTCAGATAGATCAGTAAGACTTTAGTAAGAACACTTAGTCCAAATGGGTGACTGAATCGCAATATGTTTTTAGGTGATAATTTTGGAGCAGGCTAGAAGAATACTAAGTTAAATAGCTAGTTGTAACGCCATGGGGGGAGGGGAATTCCTAACTTGCACCTGACAGAATCAGGGAGAGTAAATGCAACTTTACTGTTATTAGTGAGATTCCAAGCACAGAGAAGTCTTGAGCTATTATTACATTTCAATATAAAAACAGATTTAGTTCAATTCTGGAACTTCTTTTCGGTCCTTTTAGAATTATACACCATGCCCCCCCCCTCCACAGACAGAGTCAATAATAAATAATTCAATTTAAAATTGTTTTAATGTAAAGTTGTGCTGAGTATTCTTAATGGCGTTCTCTCTAGTTGTGTTTTGCTCCCTTTTTATTTCTGAATACAGAGTAAGCGAACACTTCACATCTGACCAGCGCAGTAAGCAGGGTCTCCGTGAAGGAATCCGCTATTGTCTGACCCTCATTACCATTACCCCCATTACCTCATTTTCTCATGTTTTCCTGGATACCTGAGAGTTTCCCGAAACTTTGCAGAACTTCTTTGAGCCTTGACTTCAAGGCTTCTTCTTTCAGAAAAGATTTGGCTTGCTTCTGTGGGTGCCTGGGGCTACTTTCAATTTGCAGGCTGGGGTTTTTCAAAACCTCCTGGGTAGTTTGAATTCAGGCCAAAACCCATATGTGTAATCCTGCCGAGGATTACACATGCTCAGGGCTCTATTCCATGGCAGCTTTGAGACAGACAAGTTTCCTTGCTGTCTTTTTCTTTGGGGCAAATTCATTTGCAGTCTATCATTCCATCAATGATGTACCCCTTTGGGTCCTCAGCTTTCTGTAAGGCATATCATTTAGACTCTGAACTTCAGGCAGGCTTTCAATTTTAGGTCCTGTTTCTCATCCTTTGCAGTGCCATCCAGGGAAAGGCTCAAGTTTAGCAGGGTTGAGCTGATGCCTCAAAGTGAGAGCCAATCCCATCCAATCCCGTGGCTGATTTTCTTCTCCGGATTTCGACTTTTACTCTATTTTTGTCATAGGAGCCTTCTCTACTGCCTTGTGAGCTCCTGGGCACATTTGCAAATGTGTGCTATTCAGGGTTTGGGTTGTCCTCCGGAGGAGAGGTATTTAAGGTGTAGTCTATGCATGTTTGCTTGGAGTACTTAGGCGATGCTTTTGCTAAGTCATCCCTTTAACTTATTCTCCTCATTGGTGTTTTCCTGTAGGTGGGACACATGCATGCTGTACTTGTGGAGGTCAAAGGACAGCTTTGGGGAGTCAGTTTCCTCTTTCACCATGTGGGATCTGGGGACCAAACTCAAGTCATCAATCTTGGCAGCAAGTGTGGGTTCTGGGGACCAATCTTGGCAGCAAGCACCTTTACCCACGGGGCCATCTCACCAGCCACGATCAACTCTCCTTTTGTTGTGTTTGAAGTGGTGTCTCACTGTGTGGCCCTCGCTGGCCTGGAACTCACTCCATAGAACAGGCTGGCCTTGAACTCACAGAGATCCTTCTCCTGTTTCTGCTTCCCAAGTGCTAAGGCTAAGGGTGTGCACCACCACACTGACCCTCTCATCATCTTTTAAAAACTGGTTGTCTGCCTAGTTCTTGAAATGCTACTATATATAATTATATATATGTGTATATATATATATATATATATATATATATATATATATATATATATACATACAATTTCCCAAAACCTTCTTTGGTTTTTAATTAATTAATTATTTGGGAAATGATTTCACTATGTATCCCAGGTTGGTCTCGAACTCATGATCTCCCTGCTTCGGCCTCCCTATTACTGCAAAGACAGTGGTGGCTAGCAACTGTTGTGATTTAGGGGAAAGATAGGGTTAGCAAGTCCCAACTCTACTGCCTTCTGTCACAGAGTCAGAGGGGACGCTTCTTTAGAAGCAAGTGCTTGGGGTGTCGCCACGCCCACTCCTCACCCTCAGCACCTCCCTCTGGGTTTTTAAGGCCTCTCAGCACGCTGGACACCAGTCAGGAAGAGAGTGTGACCGGAGCAGGAAGAAACAGAAAAGAGCCAAAGCACCAGGCCAAGCAACCAAAACGGGGTGCTGAGCGAAAGACCAGGAGCAAGGACATGGTCAGATAAGAGAGAGGGATGAAGGGAGAGAACTGGCAGAGGCGTCTGACTGGCCATGGAGCCAGAGCGCCACCGTGTAAGCCAACCAAAGCAGCAGCTTCATGCCTCCCTAAGCCCTGTGTGGTGATGTGGCTAGGAATGGCCCCCATAGACTCTCGTGTGTGAATGCTTGGCCCATAGTGAATGGCTCCACCGGAGGTGTGGCCTTGCTGGAGTGGGTGTGGCCTTGCTGGAGTGGGTGTGGCCTTGTTAGAGGAAGTGTGTCACTGTGGGGGTGGGCTTTGCGGTCTCCTGTGCTCAAGCTACACTCAGTGGGGCACACAGTGTCCTTCCGCTGCCTGCAGATCCAGATGTAGAACTCTCAGCTACCTCTCCAGCACCGTGTCTGCCCGCATGCCACCACGCTTCCTGCCATGATGACAATGGACCAGACCTCTGAGCTGTAAGCCAGCCCCAGTGAAATGTTTTCCTTTATAAGAGTTGCTGTGATCATGGTGCCTCTTCACGGCAATCGGAACCCTGACTAAGACACCTTGCCAGAGCTGTGGCATGCCAGCTTTCATGCTATGGCATAAGACTGTGGATGTTGCTAGCAGACCATGCTTCAGTTTCTTAGAGTGGACAACTGTCTCTCTAGTGTGGTTAGACTGAATGCTTCAGCTGTGCCACATTGGCTCATCTTCAGGGTGTCGCTTAAAATACCCACTTCCTCTCCTCCCCTCCCCTCCCCTCCCCTCTCCTCTCCTCCCCTCCCCTCCTCTCCCCTCCTCCCTCCCTCTCTCTTTCTTTCTTTCTTTTTTTGTGTTTTTTGAGATAGGGTTTCTCTGTGTAGACCCAGATATCCTGGAACTCACTCTGTAGACCAGGCTGGCCTCAAACTCACAGAGATCCGTCTGCCTCTGCCTCCCAAGTGCTGGGATTAAAGAAGTGCACCACCACTGCCTGGTCCAATTATTTTCTTAATACTTACTAATACTAACTTACTCCTGATTCTTCTTTAGATTCATTTATTCTATTTTATGTATATTAGGTCTCAAAGCTTGGACGAATGACTAAGGAGTCTATTTAACATATCAAAGTGAATCTGGCCGCTAGATTCTCTCAGGAACCCTCAGCCCCTACCTGTTATAGGGTGAGGCTGGCATACCAGCCCCTTACCCTAAACTTCTCCAGCCCAGGGGCTGGGCTGCCTATATAATCCAGACATTTTGCTTACCTGGACTTTTTGTCTACCCTTTCCTCTCCTGGCTCTCCCCTCTCCCCACATGACCTGGTTCAGGGTCATGTTCACTCTGGACTCTCCCAGATACCCCTACTTCTGGCTAAGCTCTCTCTTTCATCTACAATAAACCTTCTCATCCATCCACCATACCTAGGAGCAGTCATGTCCTTCCTTTTTTATTTATATTTTTCATTCATCCGGTGCCAAAAAAACAGGATTGGCATATATGGGTTCTATTCTGAGGAACTTGGCCTTTCCGAACCAAAGCTGATTTGATTCTCCTAAGGTATGTGTATGGATCATTTGTTTCTGCTGGCTCCTGCCATCCATCAAACTCCAGAGTCCACCTTCTCCCCTCCATGTGCTCTAACCACTCCTCTCCTTCTCTATGCTCTAATTGTCTCTCTGGCTCTGAGAGCCTTCTACACCCTCCCAACCCACCTGCCTGGACGCTTGTCTCGAATCTCTCAGCTCTTGCTTTCTCCACCCATCTAGGTATCTCTACTAAAGACACTTACCGTCTCCTTTTTCCCTCTCTGTCTTTTCCTGCTCTCTGTCTCTCTACTGGATAAGTGCCACCCTAAGCTGCCTGCTTATCTACTACCAGCAAGCTCCTCTCGGCCTACTTGGGCCCTGGTCACATGGCCACCTTTCCTCTGTGATTTAGAACATTTTTCTTTTTGACTAGTTTCCCATTCCACTTGGGGACACCCCGATGGAAATTCTTCTCACAATGACACTTCATCACCTCAGCTCAGCTAGCTTTCTCTCCCCTCCCTCGGGAGCTGTGGTCCCATCTGATCTGCAGTCCCAGCTTCTGCTCTCAGCTCCCTTTTGGAGCTTATAGAAATTTCTCCAGCAGAGTTTCATTTTTTCGACCCCTGCCTCTCCTCCTCCTTGAACTACAAACAGCTTGGCCTCAGGACAGCTCAATGGCCCAAAATCAGCACACTTGATTTCCAAAATCTCACAAACCATGGCAACCGCCACTGCACAAATAAATGACCCTAAATCTCTTATATCTAGACCTCCTCTGCTCTACACTTCCTCTACTTCCCACTATTACAGATCTTTTATCTTCGCAATTTTCTGTGCTCTGTTCTCAAAAAGATCTCTTAAGACTGTGCTGTATACTCTGCCTCAGGATTTCTAAATTAATTGGGAATGGTTAAGAAAAAAAATCTACAAAATCTGTAACAAGGTTTGGCTTTAAACTTACAACTAAAGGCTTATAATTAAAATCTATACATGGATAATGTTAATTTCCTACAGCATATTATACATGATTCAAGTCTTATTTAGTGTGTGTGTGTGTGTGTGTGTGTGTGTGTGTGTGTGTGTGTGTGTGTAACTTGGATTCAAATCTCATTAAAAAATAGATCTACTAGGAAAACTGATGTTTTTAATTAGCAACCATGTGACTTGTCTCCATCTTGGTTGATGACCTCATCAGTATAGAAGCAATCACGTGATTGGCAGCCATCTTTACTAAGGTTGAAGAGTATGTGCCATGTAACTTCACCATCATCTTAAGATGTTCACGTGGTGTAACACAGCTATTAAAACACCTTAGTCCTATGGCACCCTCTGCTTATCATTTTAGGCTTAAGGAGACAGCAGCAGGCCTCCGAAATATTCTGGATTGGTATGGATGATTTTTGTATGATGACAAAATTTTAAGGTTATAAAGATCTACTCAAGTTAACAAAAGCTGACTTAGAGATTTTTTACCTAAGTACTTACATTTTTGCTGACTGTTCAACACTGGGCTTCTAAAAAATTTAGATAAGTAACAACATAAGTTTGATAAATAAGGTAAATAAGATTTATAAACTCCTAAGGCCTATCAGGGTCCACAGTAACATTTGTCCAGCTTCTTTGTCTTTTCTCACTTCATTAAGCTTTAGCTGTTTGGATAAACTAAGTCATACAAAAACCTGTGATATTCTATAATGATGCACTATATAAAAATCAGGAAAGTTGCCCGGCTCCCTATGGATTGTATTTATGGTTTGTATGTATGTATGTATGTATGTATGTATGTACGTACGTACGTGCACCACATGCTCGCCTGGTGCCTGCAGAGGTCATGAGAGGGTTCAGGCTCACTGGAGCTCACAGGGGCACTACCGTGTGAGGGCTGAGAACCGGCCCAGGGTCCTCTGCGAGATCAACAAGCGCCCTTAGCTGCTGTTCCACCTCCCCAGCCCCTCTTTCAGTTCTTAACTAGTTGGATAGGGATTTGTTTTGAAAAATGGAGTGTAGTCTGGGCAGTGGTGGCATATAGCTTTAATCCCAGTACTCAGGAGGCAGAGCCAGGCTGATCTCTGTGAGTTCGAGGACAGCCTGGTCTACAGAGCGAGATCCAGGACAGGCACCAAAACTACACAGAGAAACCCTGCCAAAAAAAAAGAAAAAAAAAAAAAGAAAAAAAATGGAGTGTAATACACATTCATGATTTGAGTCAAAAGCTTTTGGTTCTGATTTTTGTCTTCTTTAGTGTTTGCTGCTGTTAAGGTTTAGAGAGAAAATGCCCCCCACGGGCTCATGTGCGTTAATACCTGTCTGCAGCTGGCAGCATTCTTTATGAAGATTGTGGAACCTTGAGGAGGTGGTGCCTACCTAGAGGAAGTGGGTCCACGGAGAGAGGTGGCCTTGAGGTTGATAGCCTGGCCACAGCTTCCCATCCAGCTTCTGCTTCCTGTTCTGGGAGTGTGTTGGGGCAGAGATCACCGCAGCAGGTTCCCCAACACCACCACGGACAGAGCTGGCCATACTATGTCTTCCCTACCATGGAGGTCCAATCCTCAAACTGTGAGACAAAAGAAGACTTGCTCGCCTTAAGTCTCTTCCTGTCAGGTATCTGGTACAGTGACGAGAAAAGGAACTATCTTCCTTGATCCCACATCATCTGTCAACGTCATGGTTACTTCACTATCTATCAGTGATTTGAAATAATGTTTCTTTTGAAGATTTTTTTTATTGTGTGTGTGTGTGTGTGTGTGTGTGTGTGTGTGTGTGTGTGTGTGTGTATGTGTGTGTGTTGTCGGGGGAGGTTATGTGGATAACGCGAGTACAGGAATGTGAGAATGCAGGTACCTGTGTAGATCAGGGCATCAGTCTCATCCACCCCTCCCCAGATCTGGAGTTACAGGTGGTTGTGAGCCTGATGTGGGTGCTGCAAATGGAAGCAAGCTCAGCTCTAACCCAATCTCTTCAACCTTTAGCCAGATCAAGGCATGCTTCCTCAGATTCCTCTCAAGCTGACATCCGTGTTTGTTATCCCTTTTCATTTGGGCATGACGGTTCAGCTACTTGCTAACCTTCCCGGTTGTTTGCAGAGTTGCCATGCATGTTCTGTCATGTACATGTATGTCATGTACTGTCCCCAGAACAGGTCTGCAGGGTTGCCACATGTGTTCTTGTCACAGTCTTGCTGCAGGCACCCATTTTTCAAATCTATCCACGTAACAGCCATCTCCTAAGAGCGAAACCCAGACAAGCTAACTGGACTGGTTCTTGGCATATCCACTTAGGGAGCAGCAGCTGCTGCTGTTTTTAAAGTCGTTCAACAACCTCCTTTATGAATCCAGTCCAGAAAATAACTGAAGTGCCATCAAGCTCATTAGGTGGGAATTTCTGGCGAGTCAAAAACTCACCGTCTTCGTGACTTTTCCTGTGTTCTGCTATATTTCAACAACTTCTTTTGCTAAGTTCTTTTGTGAAGGATAAATAATGAACTAAACATAAATATCCTGTATAAAGAAAAAAAACAATAGGGGATTGGAAGGATGGCTCAGTGGTTAAGCGTGTGTTCTGCTCTCAGAGAGAACCCAACGCTCACTGGGAAGGCTCACAACTGCCTATAGCTCTAGATTCAGGGGACCCCAGACCTCTGGCCTCCTTGGGCACTGCACTCATGTGCACATGCCCCACACCCCGACATACACATACACAATTTTAAAAATAAAATCAATCTAAAAAAGAAACCAGTAGCAGAATGTTCAGCATTTACAATGCTTAACAAACATTTACTTTCTTCCTCTTTCCGGCCTTCCTGGCTGTGCTCTAACACACTATCTCAAGTAGGCAACTGAGAAAGAGGCCCCAAACACAGGAGTTCATGCAACCTAGAGCACACACAAGCTGGGTAGGCTGGCCCATAGTAATTAAGACCTGGAATCCTTCTCGAGACTGCGGATCTTCTCTGGTAGACCTTGACCCCAAACTCACCATGCTCCCACTTTAGTATGCCCAGCGCTGGGATTCCAGATGTGTGCCCTTTGTTCAACTTGCTTTGTCATTCTTAACAGGGTACTTCCCCTTGTCATCTAAGATGGCATGCCCATACTTCTCTTTACCTCTTTATCTGAACCAGTTGAAAGATGGAAGGGAGAGAGTAGAAGCTTGCTTCAATGTGAGTGAGTCTGGAAAGTCTTTCATCATTTTTGCTTTCATTTTACTGGTCAGAGAGCTTAATCACGGGGCTACATCTGTCCAACGATGAAGCTTGGAAAGACTCGTCTTCATTTGGGGAAACCAAGGGCCTGTCCTGGAGGACCAGCTCATTCTGATTTCCCTGGGACTTCTCGGCTTTGACACAGGAAGTCCTGCTCCTTGGGAATTCTCTAAGTCCTGAGTGAACAAAGAGTGTTGCTCCCCCACCCCCTGAACTTTTAAGTTCAAAGGAAAAAAGAAAGGGATGGTGTCTTAGTCAGTGTTCTGTTCCTGTGAAGAGACACCATGACCACAGCAACTCATAAAAGAAAGCATTTATTTGGGGCTGGCTTACAGTTTCAGGGGCTTAGTCCATTGTCATCACGGCAGGAAGCATGGCGGCATGCAGGCAGACGTGGTGCTGGAGGAGGAGCTGGGAATTCTGCATCTGGATTTACCGGCAGCAGGGAGAAGGTGACATTGAGCCTGGCTTGGGCCCTTGAAACCTCAAAGTCCACTGCCAGGGACACACTTTCTCCAACTAGGCCACACCTCCTAATCCTTTCAGATAGTGCCACTTACTGGTGACTGAACATTCAAATCCATGGGCCTGTGGGGGCCATTCTTATTCGAACCACCACAGTTGGCTACTGATGTGGTGGACTAGCTCTCCTCTCTCCCCAGGGTGCCCTGTGGAGCTGTTGTTTTCACTGCTGATGGGCTGCTCTTCCTCACTTAATCACTCTTGTAAGGGAGGGCTTGAGCAGGGAGCCCACATTACCCTTCCTACCTGGAGACACCACATCTGTTACTCGTACTTTTCTTGGCCCTGAAGATTTTTTTAAAAATTATATAACTATGTTTATTCCATGCATTTATTTTGTGGGTGAGTGTGGTTGTCTGTGTGTGTGTGAAGGATGCACATGGGCCGCGATGCTCTTGGGAAGGTCAGAGAGCAGCCTTCTGCAGTGGATGCTCTCTGACCGTGTGTATTCTGGGACTCACACTCAGCTTGCCAGGATTGGCAGCGAGGACCTTTACCCACTGAAGTGTCTCACCAGCCCTAAGCTTTTTATTACATTTTATCCTTAACCATGCGTGTGGGCACACACACGTAGCGCACTGCCCATGTGGAGGTCAGAAGACAATTTACGGGTGTCAGTTTTTTCCTTCCACCGTGTGGGTCCCTGAGATCCAATGCAGGCCATCAGTAAGTGCCTCTATCCTTGGAGTTATCTTGCCTGCCTGGCTGTGAACATTTATCTCAGTTCTTTTTAATGAGCATGGCATTTAAAAGAAAAGATCTCTGGACTTCACCAAAGAGAGTCTAAAATCGTTAATAAAATTTGTACAGATGCTTACCATCACTAGTCATCAGGAAAATGCAAATAAAAGCCACAAGGAGATCCGATTACACACTCACTAAAATGACTCAAATTTAAAAGGCTGATAATATCAAATATTGTCAAGGATGTGGCCAAACTGGCGTTCTTGCAAACTGCTGCTGAGTTTACAAAATGGCAGAGAGCTTTGCAAGACAGCTTGGCGTCTTACAAACTTAAACACAACTCTATCAGATGATTTGGCCATGGAATTTGCCCAAGAGAAAGGAAAGCTTGTGTTGAAAGACTTTGTTACACATTCTGTTTGTAGCAACTTTATTTGTATTAGCCATAAGCCACGAACAGCCGAATATTGTCAACAGGAGCATAGGCAAGCAAATGGTGGTGCCGTCTCGCACTAGGATATCACACAGCAACATCAAAGAACAAGCCCCGGAAGCAGAAACATGGACAGATCTCAAAACCATTGTGTTAGGTGAAAGAATTTGAACCAAATAAACAAGAAAATAACATGGGGATGGGGGTTGTTCGGTTGGTTTGGGGATTTTAAGATTGTCTCATGTGTTCCAGGCTGACCTCAAACTGTGTAGTGAGGTTGACCATGAACTTCGGATCCTCCTGCTCTACCTATGCTGGGATTACAGGTGTGTTCTACCACATTTAGTTTATATGGTTTTGAGGGTTGAACTCAGGGCTTCTCAGGCCTTCTACAGGAAGAAGGTGTGTAATGTATGATCCTAGTTATATTAAACCCCAGAAACCAGAACAATCCATATAGAGAGATCAGAAGATGTATGTGGATAAGATAGAATGAGGGATGAATCACTGAAGAACGTGAGGAAACCTCCAGAGAGACAATGGGAATGTTCATTATCTACATTTTATCATATCTAGTTGTATGATTTAAATGCCAGAAGCCTATACCTTAGCAAAGACATTTTATTATAAGAGTGAACTGCTTTGGACAAAATGAAGGGATATAGTTGGAGTCAAGTCAGCCATTAGCGGAGGTGAGAGTGAGAGGTGCCTAGGTGGTCCCTTGTTGGACGGAGTCTTAAGGATGCCCCGGGGATGCAGGCAATGCTTCGTGTTCTGATCTGGATGCTAGTTACATGGGCATGTGTAGGTTGTGAAAATGAATTGAGCCGACCATTATGCTGCTGTGCTTTGGGGTATATACACTGTAATTTAATAAAGATGGTGACATAGGAAATAGGAAGTCCCTCCCCATCTTCTGCATCAGCTCTTCAATGCCATTCTACAGCTGCTTAAGTTAGCAAGGTCTTCGTTGGTCCTTCTCCTCCTGTACTCCTTCCTGTACACCAAGCTTGTTTTGTTTCGTTTTTTTAACTGATCACAAGAAGTCATGGTAGCTCACGCCTATAATCTCAGCACTTAGGAGGCTGAGGCAGGAGGCATGCCACCAATCTGAGAGTGAGTTTCAGGCTGACCTGAGCTACATCATCAAATTATAGCTCAAAAAAACAAAAACAAAATCATCCCTACCTGAATCTCTGCCAAGCCAAAACAACAAAAACTCCTGACTGGCAGAACTTGCAAAGATTACATTTTCTTGCAGTTGTGCCTACATATTTTTTTTTTATAAGAATAACATACCGAAGTTGGGGATTTAGCTCAGTGTAGAGCACTTGCCTAGCAAGCACAAGGCCCTGGGTTCGGTCCTCAGCTCTGAAAAAAAGAAAAGAAAAAGAGTAACATACCATTTTCCCCATAATTTTTTTATTGATTCTTTGTGACTTTCGCATCATATACTCCAACCCCACTCATGTCCCAGTTCTTCTATATCCTCCCTTCACCCTTGTAACCTCTCCCAAAAGAAAATAGAAAAAAAAGTCTCGCCATGGAAGCCGCAGTGTGTCATGGTGTGTGTGTCCCACAATATACCCTTTTTCCCAACCGGCTTTACTTGCAAATGTTCATCACAATGAGTTATTGGGCTGGTTCGAGGCCTCTGGCTTCTGTTACATCGCCCATACTGGACCCTCATTGAGATTCCTCTCAGATCTCCTGCTGTTGCCAAGGCACAGAGATCCTGTGACTGTGGATCTGCAGGACTGGCCCCTTCACATGCTCCAGCAGCTCATAGATGGGGTAGGTGTTGGGGTGGGCCAGCACAAAGCCCTGGATCTGGGCCTGGGTGGTAGCTAAGTTTATCACCAGCCAGTTCTCCTGTCCTGGTCAGGCAAGGGGCCAGGCCAACTCCTCCTTAGTGCAGCATGCTGCATCTGGTGAGGGGTGGGGCCACCTCTTCTGAATTCCACATCACCAATGGTGGTGGCCACCTGTGGTGGCCAATGAGGGGTTGGTTCAGCTCAGCTTGGTACTCAGACACCAACATGGTCTCAGACAGCAGCCCGGACCAAGGAGGTCCACATGGTGGTGATGACACAGGCCACAGACATCAACACAGACCCCTGCTGCAGAAAGGCTAAGGACCCCAGACATGGCCCTGGGTGGCAGCAGGGGTCCGGATATCACCATGGCCTTAGGTGACAGTGCAGTCTTCTCACATCAGGCTGTTCCTCATCCCCTTCACATCTCTGGTTTCACCTCTCTTCACAGTGCACGAACTGCTCCGCTTCTGTTTCTCTCCATCTCTCCACCACATAGATGCTCATCATAGTGGCCCCTGCCCTGGTCTGCCCTGGCTGGGCTGTGGGCCAGGCTTCTACAGCCTCTGGCTATCTGATAGCATTTAATGACGTGTTTTCAGGGTTTTTTGTTTTGTTTTGAGACAGAGTATAGTGGTTTGAATAAGTACGGCTTCTATAAGTTCATATATTTGGATGCTTAGTCATCACAGAGAGGCACTATTTGAGAAGGTAAGGAGGTGTGACCTTGTTAGAGGAAGTGTGTCACTGGGAGTGGGTCTTGAGGTTTCAAAAGGCCACATCAGGCCTAGCTGCTTCTTTCTCTCAGCCTGCAGATCAGGATATAGCTCTTGGCTTCATGGTGTCTCTTCACAGCAACAGAACCGTGACTAAGACACAGTCTCACTATGTAGCTCTGGCAGACCTGGAATTCACTATATAGACCTGGCTGGTCTCAAACTCACAGAGACCTGACGCTCTCTGCCTCCTAAGTGCTGAGATTATGGGCATGTACCACCATGCCTGGCAAGGCTATATATTTTTCATGCCTGCTGGAATCCTAAAAGCAGTTTGAGATTACAGACTACAGGCTTCTCAAGAATAGGTATCTGGTTCCAACACTAGTACAATTCTTGGCACATTTCAGATACTGACAGTGTCCACTCATGCATGCCTGACAGTGTCCACTCATGAATGCCTGATGGTGTCCACTCATACATGCCTGATGGTGTCCACTGATGCATGCCTGACAGTGTCCACTCATGCATGCCCAACAGTATCCACTCATGCATGCCTGACAGTGTCCACTCATGCATGCCTGACAGTGTCCATTCATGCATGCCTGACAGTGCCCATTCACTTAATGAAGGTTGCTGCATGCTATCTTGATTATCTATACTATGCCTTTTCTTTGTTTTTGTTGTTGTGTCCTAAAGGGGCCACTTACAATGCTGGGAATCAAACCCAGGGCCTAGCACATACTTGGCAAGTGTTCTACATCTCAGCCTGGCCCCTGTCTTCTGCTTTTTTTCTTTTTTTCTTTTTTTGGTTTTTCGAGACAGGGTTTCTCTGTGTAGCTTTGTGCCTTTCCTGGAACTCACTTGGTAGCTCAGGCTGGCCTCGAACTCACAGAGATCTGCCTGCCTCTGCCTCCTGAGTGCTGGGATTAAAGGCATTCGCCACCATCGCCTGGCTGTCCTCTGCTTTTGAGTCTCCTCACTTAGCCTTACTTTAATTAAAACTGTGACTTTGTCTAACCATTGTGTTCCAGGGAGGAAACCAAGGCCATGAGTACTTGGTTTTCCAGCCCCTCTCCCCGCAAGAGTTACCAGGAACTTTCCACACTGCACATATTTTTTTTTTCTTTCCCTCTCTTTGGTATTTTGTATCCAACATTTTTTTTTTTTGAGACGGGGTGTTGTGGAATAACCTTTTTGTACACTGTGAAGATGTGTCTTTACCAAAGCACCTTCTGATTGGTTTAATAAAGAGCTGAATGGCCAATAGCTAGGCAGGAAGAGAGGTTAGGTAGGACTTCTGGGGACTTCTGGGAGTGCTGGGAAGAAGAAAGGCAGAGTCGCCAGCCAGACGGAGAGGAAGCAGCATGGGAGTACAGAGTAAAGGTAACCGAGCCACATAAAAGAGTGTAGATGAAAAGATATTAGTTAAATTAAGTTCCAAGAGCTAGCTAGAAACAAGCTTATGCTATCAGCCAGACTTTCATAACTAACAATAAGTCTCCATGTGGTTATTTGGGAGCTGGCAGGTAGGACAGAAAAATCCACCTGCAACAGGGTTTCTCTGTGTAGCCTTGGCTGTCCTGAAACTCGCTCTGTAGACCAGGCTGGCCTCAGATGTGCATAAATCTGCCTGTCTCTGCTTTCCGAGTGCTGGGATTAAAGGCTTTAGCTGCCTGGCCTTAAATATACTTTTATCCCTAATGCAATGTTTAAGAATCTTCCTGGGACCGGTGAGATGGCTCTGGGTAAGAGCTCACTGTGCAAACCTCGTGATGTGAATTCAGTCTGCAGAACGCACAGTGGAAAGAGAGATCTGACTCCCTGAAAGTTGTCTGACCTCTATGAGCATGCCACCGCACACCGACCCACATGCACACACAAACATTATATATGTACACACACACACACACACACACACACACACACACACACGCAGTAATAATAATAACACATTTAAAGTAAAAAAATTTAAAACTCTCATGATAGATTACCTAGTCTACAAATAGTCTGTGACTGTGGGGTCCGTAGAGATTAAAGGCCAGAAATAGAAGCCAGATCCTCACACTCCAACAGTCTGGCCTCAGCTGTTTACAGACCGACCCGTGATATTCTGTCTTACTTGAATTTCTGTTGCTGTGATAAAATGTCCTAAATGTTCTGTTGCTGTGATAAAATGTCCTAAATATTCTGTTGCTGTGATAAAAGGCAAAAGTAACATACAGGAGAAAGGGTTTATCTGACTCACTGTTCCAGGTCACATTCTCTCATTGTGGGGAACTCAAAAGGACAAGAAATGTGAAGCAGCTGGTCACACCCACAGCCAAGAGCAGAGAGAATGCATTGCATGCATGCTTCCCAGTGCTCGGCAGCTCTGCACCCAGCTCAGGAAATGGTGCCGCTCACAGTCAGGGTGGCTTTCCCGTCTTCATTAACCATACTAAGGAGAGCCCTCACAGGCAGGCCCTCAAGCCAACCTGATCTAGATCTCAGGACTCCCTTCCCAGTGATTCTAGATCGTGTCGGACTGACGATTAAAGCTAAGCGGCATGTGTCTTACACAGACATCGGGTGCCTAACTCCTAATGACTCCGCATGGCTTACACACGTGGCCAGCGTCAAGCAAAGCAACTTAACACTGTAAAATTCACTACTTAACAGGATGAGAGAGGTGCACCTGTCCCCCCAGATGCTGTCCCCAGGAGAGTCGTCCCCCCCCCCACACTGCTCTACCAGAGCCTCCACACACTCTCAGTGGTGCAACACCCTTTCTGGGAACTCACCCGTTGTTTTCTTTCAGAGTAAGAAATAAATTATCTCTCTGCCTGTTAAAATCTTCCTATTTTTTTTTTTTAAATGTTACTACCTGTGATAATGGCCTTCCACATGCCAATTCTCAGGAAGGAGTCATTTCATCACTGGTTAAAACTTCTCATTCCAAGCTAGATGTACTGGCTCAAGCCTTTAATCTCAGTGTCTGGGAGTCAAAGGCAGGCAGATCTTTCTGAGTTCAAGGCCAGCCTGCTCTACAAATTGAGTTCCAGGATAACCAAGGCTACACAGAGAAACCCTGTCTCAAAAAACCCAGAAACAAACAAACAAACAAAAAACTTTCTCAATCTAGCCCTTTATGTTAAAGTCTAGAATGTTAAATGCCCCTACATACTGTGATAGGAAAATAAAATACATGAATAAAACAAATAAAATTTCCTCCCCCGAAGTCTCTGTGTGGTAGCCTAAGAAATATATATTTGATTTCTACTTCATGGGGGTATAAGACTTCGAAGAGCTTCTAAGTTTCACACTTGGGAATTCCCATGTGGTAGGGACATCTTTGGTATTTGATCTCAATTTCAAGTTCTTGGCACAAGAGCTAAGACTTGGGAGTCTGTCATTGTTGGTGTTGTCACTTGACAGGCTTTCCAGGGTCCTAGGACTCCAGGAGCACCTGCAAGGGCTGTTGTATCCCCTGGACACATCTGTGAGGGACTGTGCTAATATTGGGTTGATTGAGGTGAGAAGATTCACCCTAAACCATTCCCTGGGCTTGGATCAGGGCTGTATGTCAGCATGGTCACTAAGGACACCATGTGATCAACCACCTCAAGGTCCCGCTGCTGTGACTTCCCAGGGAGTGAGCCAACGCAAGCCCTTTCTTCTTTAACCTGCTTTGGTCAGGGCATTCTGTCACCTCTGCAGGGAAAGAAACCAAGACAGACTCTGAATGTCTTATGATAATGGAATGATTGATAGCTTGACAGCCTCTAGACAGTACCAGGAAGGAGCTGGTTGTTAGAGGAACGATCCCAGCCCCCACCCCCTACTTCGTCCGGGCAGAGTTGGAGACTGACTTTAATCACCAATGACTAATTATTTGATCAATCACGCTTACATAATAGACCCTCCATAGAAACATTAAATAATAGAATCAGGAAACATTTGGGATTAGTGAACAGGTTTTTGTGTAGAGAAGGTGGTGTAATCTTATCTCCATGGAAACAGGAGTGCCCTCCCAGACCTTGCCCTGCATTCAGTCTGTATCCTTTATAATAAACCTGAAAATGTAAGTAAATATTCCCCTAGGTTTTCTGAGCTGTTATGGTGAATTAACATGATGAGGGGGTGGGTGTGGAAACCCTAAATTTATAGCTGGTTGGTCAGAAGTACAGGGGAAAACTGTACTTCCAGCAATTGGTTCCTGAAGGGAGACAGTATGGTGGTTTCAATGGCCCCCTAGGTCTATAGGGAGTGGCACTATTAGGAGGTGTGGCCTTGTGTGTGTGTGTGTGGGGGGGGTTGTGGGGTTGTGGTGGTGGGGGGGAGAGGGGGAAGGCTTTGAGGTTTCAGCTTAAGCCAGGCCTAGTGGCTAGAGGATCTCTTTCTGTTGCCTGCAGATCCAGATGTAGAATTCTCAGTTGCCTCTTCAGCACCGTGTCTGCCGTGTGCCACCATGCTTTCTGCTAGGATGATAGTGGACTAAACCTCCGAACTGTAAGCCAGCCCCAATTAAATGCTTTCCTTTATAAGAGTTGCCATGGTCATGGCACCTCTTCGTCACAATAGAAACCCTAAGGCAGTATTGTGCAACTGAGTCCTTACCCTGTGGATCTGACATCAGCTCCAGGTAGGCAGTGTTAGTCTTCAGTTGAATTGCAGAGTATTAAGTTATCTTGAAGAGTTGAAAAAGTGATTTCTGCTATGGAAAACCCCACAACAGAGTTTCATAAACACTTTGCAAAATTACCACATGTATTCTGTAGGCTGTGAGTCTTCTGCCTAGTCACTTAAACATATTTAAAAAATCTTGCTGGGCTTGATAGCACACACCTTTAATCCCAGAACTTGGTAGGCAGAGGCAGGTGGATCTCTGTGAGTTCAAGGCCAGCCTGATCTACAGAGCAAGTTCCAGGATAGCCAAAGCTACATATAGAGAAACCCTATCTAAACAAACAAAACAAATAACAAACAAACAAACAAAATTTCTGGTCCTTCTCAAGTAGTACCACTACTCTTTTAAGTCAGAATGTGTAGCTTCCATGTGTGAGTCTAAGGTAAGATTTCTCCAACATTATCTCATCAAGAAGGTAGCATGATGGACGGGAGAGATGGCTCAGTGGTTAAGAACACCAGCTTCTCTTGCAAAGAACCCAGGTTTGGTTCCCAGCACCCACATGGTGGTTCACAACCATCTGTAACTCTCAGGGGTTCTGACATCCTCTGCCAGTCTCTGGGGAAACTGCATGTATGTAGCACACAGACATTCATGCAGACAAAACACGTATACACTTAAAATAAAAATAAGTAAAAAAGGTAGCATGGGCTTTAGGCAATACCTGTACCTATTTTAGATTCAAATCCAGCGTGTGTGTGTGTGTGTGTGTGTGTGTGTGTGTGTGTGTGTGTGTGTGGTGTGCCTGTGGTAGGAACTAAACTCAAGGCCTCATGCATGCTAGGCAAGTGCTCTGTCTCCAGCACACACCCAGCCCTCTGCTCACTCTTGGTTCTTGTCACTATTTTGGCTGAGGCTTTATTTCTACCCATTTCCTCAAAATCATACATTGCCTAGTTTTCCTTCCTTCTGGGAAGTAGATTATTGCTTCTGACAGATCCAGGAATTTTACTTCCTCTCAGTTGGCATCAGAATAATATAAAATTGCTCTTTTAACCAAGAAAATGCAAATTCAGAACTTGGAGTCTCCCCTTTTAAGGAGGGAATTAGAGCAGGGCGGTGATGGCACACGCCTTTAACCCCAGCACTCTGGAGGCAGAGGCAGGCAGATCTCTGAGTTCAAGGCAGCCTGGTCTACAGAGCTAGTTCCAGGACAGCCAGGGCTACACAGAGAAACTCTGTCTCAAAAAACCTCAAAGAAGAGGAGGAGGAGGAAGAGAATTGGCCCTTGATGGAGGGATGTGTGGATGCAATCTCACCAGAGTCTGTTTATTCAAGGGCAGAGCAGTACATCCCTCTCCTCTGAACATTTCCTGTCCTCCTCAGGTACATGGCTGGCTTTGGACGACTGAGATCAAAGGTCCATGCAGATAGCATACTGCTCCACGCTGGTTCCTTCTTGGATTTCACTCACCTTTTCCCTATAGAGAGATATGAACCCTGCCAGCTGCCCTTATCTCACAAAACGAAGCACTTATTACCACGTGTATTCTGCTAGCTTTATGACAAAGTATAGATAACTTCACAAAGTTATAAATATGTCAGAGTAGATGGCTGCTAGCTTTAACTTGGCTCTGAATGTCTAACGACAGATTCTCTAGCATGTGCACTAGTATGAGAGGATGCGAGCCTTAAACAGGCAGATGCCAAGGCACAAGTAGACAGAGAACCAGTCGCTGTTGTCCTTGAGACCTTCCTTCTTCTGTCACAGATCTATTTTAGCCAAAACTCTTTTGCTACTTCGTATTACCTCTGTTTCTGTCAACTTTAGCCCAAGACTCCCTGAGCAGCCCATGTACTCTACCGCCACCATTGGCGTCCTCGCTGCATGTAGCTGAATGCCTAGGAAGACAGGGAGAGATCTGGACCCTCTAAAATGCAGGTGTGGGTGTCTGAATAGAAAGTGAGGAGCATAGAGTAAGTCTCAACAGGCAGATCAGAGTCAAAGCAGTGCTGGGATTCTTCAGACTCAGTGCCAACTCTCGCTGGAAAGCCATGGTATAGTGATATTTTATTTGTGCTGAAATGTGATATTTTATTTGTATGTTAATAAATAAAGTTTGCCCGGAGATCAGAGGTCATATCGAGCCATAGAAGTCAGGCGGTGGTAGCCCATGCCCTTAATCTGATTACATGGCAGGCAGAGTCTCTGTGTGGTCAAGGACACAGCCAAGCGTGGTGACATGAGCCTTTAATCCCAGTACGAACCATAGAGACCTATGAGGAAATGATGTGGCTGGGCTTAGAGCCAATGAGAAGGCAGAACAGGAAGGCAATAAAAGCACAGGTTAGACAGGAAGAAGCTCTCTCTGGGGAAGCTACAGCTTGGTGGTAAGTTAAGGCTAGTCATGGCTATTCATCCTTTCTCTGATCTCTTTGGCTATTACCCCTATATTTGGCTCTGTGTTTCTTATTTAATAAGACTGTTTAGAAATTCATCTACACCATGGCATCAGAATCTATGGAAAGCAATGAGCCTAGTTTCCAGCCTTATGCAGACCTCTTCTTGCATTCTCAAAGCCCCTGGGCTGTTCTTATTTCAAGAGGAAGTTCTTCATAAAGTTTGTTCCCTCCTTCAGAGACTCGCTTTCGTCTCTCATCTTAGTTACTTTTCTGTTGCTGTGATAAAACACCACAACCAAGGCAATTTATGGAAGAGAGGGTTAATTTGGGGCTTAGAGTTCCAGAGGGTAAGAATCCATCACCATCGTGGTGGGGAGCCTGGCAGGTGTAAGAGGCATGGGGCTAGAACAGCAGATGAGAGCTCACACCCTGACCCAAAAACATGAAGCAGAGAGAACACTGAGGATGACAGAAGTCTTTTGAAATCCCACAGCTCAACCCTGGTGACACACCTCCATCAGCAAGGCCACGCCTCCTAATCCCTACCAAACAGTCCTACCAACTGGAGCCAAGTACTCAAACACATGGGCCTATGGGGGCCATTCTCATTCAAACCACACCTTTCTGTGGCAAAAATGACCTTTTCTCTGAGTTCTCAGGTACTGATTCATTGTATTAAGTAGTGATCCAGAGTTGTGTTTCCTAGGTGATCCTAAATCCAGCCAACCTGTTATACTGTTCCCCCTGTTGAACAGGGGGAGATCCTAAGGTATAAGGACCATGAATGTAGCTCAGCAGTAGACCATTTGCCTAGCATGTGCCAGGCTCTGGTTTGATCTCCAGCCTTCATTCATCCCTCAACACACACACACACACACACACACACACACACACACACACACTCATCATAATCATCATTTACTTTCTCTTTCCTTCCTTTTTTCTTCCTGAGACAGGGTCTCATGTGGCCCAGGCTAGCCTCAAACTGACTATACACAGAAATAGATCTTGAACTCATGATGCTTCTGCCTCTACTTCTCAAGTGCTCGTGTTACAACCATGTACCAATATAATATGTCTCTGCTAGGTGTGGTGGCCCGTGCTTGTAATCCCAGTACTTGGCAAGCTAAAGTAGGAGGAACCCTAGTTTGCTGTGGAATAATTCTTTTGTACACTGTGAAGATGTGTTTCTCTCATTGGCTTAATAAAGAGCTAATCTGGCCAATAGCTAGGCAGGATGAAGTGAGGCCAGAGAGCCAGACTGAGAGAATGCTGGGAAGAAGAGGGGTGGAGTCACCAGCCAGATGCAGAGGGAGCAGGATGTGTAGAAAATGAGGTAACAAGCCACGTACCAGCATGTAAATTAATAGAAATGGCTTAATTTAAGTTGTAAGAGCCAGTTAGTAGCAAGCTATCAGCCAAGCATTTATCATTAATAATAACTCTCTGTGTGGTTATTTGGGAGCTGGCTGTCTGGACAGAAACTTCTGCCAACACTAGTTCTGGTCTAGCCTGGGCTGTGTGGGAAGACCCTGTCTCAAAACAAGCAAAATCTAATCCATGAAGTGAATTGATGGCACACCTGAATCCTGCTGCTGGTGATACAGCTGGGCTAGGAGCCTGAAAAGGGGCTCCAGAGCCGCAGGACAGAAAGCTGTGTCTTCATCACCTTGTCACATGAAGTGTGCTGTGGGCTCCATATTGTTCTGAGTCTCTCTCTTGCAGTCTTGACCTCATTGTTGGTACCTCTTCAAAGTCATTAGGTGAATCCCATACACTCATCTCTTCCCCTGAAACCCCACCTAATTATGGAAGAAAATATCCAAATAATGGACTTCTACCATGAGGATGGTGAATATTAAGGTGACAATGGATGAGAAATTTGAACACTGGGCAAGAAGGTGATGGGATGACAAGTAATTTAAGAGAACTAGCATCTCCCCAGATTCTCATCAGGCTCCTCCTTGATTGGCTCAAAAACCCAAGGCAAGAAAGTTATGGGACCACATCCGGGACTGCTTATGTAGTGCCATCTTGTGCTACACCATCACCCCTTCCAACATGACATGGGACGGGGTACATTCCTTTGTGGAACTGTGTTGGTAGAGACTGCTCTGTGGGTGTGACTCGTGGGCCTGTTGGATTAGCTATTTTCCTCATTGTTGTGATCAAATACCGGAGGAGAAGCATCTTACAGAAGAAGAGAGTATTTCGTCTCAGGGTTGGAGGTGACATGGTCCACACAGAAGAGAAGAAGGCAGCAGAGAAGGCAGCGGTGGCTCCATGGATGTAAGGCGTGAGAATGAAACACCACCTCTCCACATCAGAGTAGAACAGGAAGTGTGTGTGTGGGGGTCTGTTTTCTCCTTTTGTGTTCAACCTGGGTCCTCAGTCTATGGGGTAGGGCCACCCATGTTCAGGGAGAATCTTCTCTCTTCAGTTAAACCTCAGCAAAGCCCTCAGAAACACACCCAGAGTTGTGTTTCCTAGGTGATCCTAAATCCAGCCAACCTGACAACAAAGATTACCCATCAGTCTCATATCCTGCTGTGGCTGCACTGGATTTCTGAACCGTTTTTGGGTAAGGTGTGCTGCAGTCTCTGCTTGTACTGGTTTTTGTCGATTATGTAGTTGGCTGAGCGAGGTGGTGTATTCCTGCAATCCTAACACTCAGGAGGCAGAGCCAGAGAGATAAGGAGCAAGGTTTCCATTACATAGTTCACTCAGAGATGGGAATGCAGGTGTGGTGGCCACAGGAGGGGTTATGTAGCCTTGGCAACAGGGCAAATTAAATGGATGTCGGATGTCAACAGCTGAACTCTAAGCTCACCCTCCCTGACCCCTCACCACCGTCTTTCCTACGCCCTGCTTCCACAGCACAACCACAAATGTAATACCTCTCTAATCCAGGTATGGTGGCTTACCCCCATAATCCTAGCACACTGCAGACTGAAGCAGGAGGATTGCTGAGAGTTCCAGGCCATCCTGGGCCACATGTAAGTGTTAAGTCTCAAATCTTAGGACAAATGGCTGAGGTGTCTAACACGTCAAAGCTGGACCTGACCACCAGGTTCTCCCAGAATCCCTCATCCCCTACCTGTTACAGGGTATGGCTGGCATACCCCACCCTCTACCCTGAACTCTCCAGCCCAGGGGCTGGGCAGCCTTTCCCCCAGAGGCTCTTCCCTATATAATCCAGACACCATACCTAGGAGCAATCATGTCCTTTCCTTTCCTTTCCTTTCCTTTCCTTTCCTTTCCTTTCCTTTCCTTTCCTTTCCTTTCCTTTCCTTTCCTTTCCTTTCCTTTCCTTTCCTTTCCATTTGTTTCCTTCCTTCCTTCCTTCCTTTGTTTTATTTTTATTCAATAAGTTTGTGGTGATATATTGTGTACCTTAATAAAATTTACCAGAAGATCAGAGATACAAAGGAACAAGCCACAGACACCTCTTACCTCTAGGACTCCACACATCTTTAATCCTAGCACTTAGGAGGCAGATATCCAGCTGGATCTCTGTGAGTTCAGAGCCACCCTGGACTACATGAGATTGACTCAGTCTAGGAGAGAAACAGAGCCAGGCAGTAGCACAAACCTTTAATCCCAATACTTTGGAGTCACAAGCCTTTAACCCCAGCACTTGAGATCTCATGCCTTTGCTTGGGAAGCACACAAGCCTTTAATCTTAGGAAGTGATGGCTGGGCAGAGAAAGGTATATAAGGCGTGAGGAGACAGGAACTAGAGGCTTTTTCAGGCTGAGGAGTCCTAGATGTAAGAGGTGCCTGTGGCTTGTTCCTTTGTCTCTCTGATCTTCAGGTAAATTTTATTAGAGTACACAATATATCACCACATAAATTCCATCTTAGTTTGGGTCATAGTGTGAGACCCTTTCTTAAATATCAAAACAAGCTAGGTGTGATGTTTCACACCTGTAATCTCAGTACTTGGGAGGTGAGAGGAGGAGACCTAGAGTTCAAGGCAAGCCTCGCTGCACAGCAAAGTTGTGACCAGTCTGATCTACATGAGACCCCTGCACAAAAATCTACATAACAAAATGAACCCAGTGAAATAAAACCTAAAATGTAAAAACAAAACACAAGGTACCCCGACTTTTACCATTAACTTTTTCCAACTTCATTTCCCTATTTGAGTGGAAGGAATTCCGGCAATCATTTGCTCTACCATGCTCTCTGATTCCGATAAACTCGGAACTGCCCATTTCTTGGCATTCCTTTGTACATTTTTTTTTTTTTTTGGTTGAGCTTATCACAACTCCTCCTTCATGTTTATCATGGTCTCTCCTACAGAGCCTGAAGGGCCTAGTCTCAAGGCTTCTCATTACTTAAACCCGAACAAACCCAAGGGCACAGGCTGACTTCAAATTCAGCATCTTTTGGAAACCCATTGAAGAGATGAATTTCAACAGTGACAGGGAACGTCTAAGGAGAGAGGAACATCTCTGGGAGATCTCTCCTTGTCCTTGAGCAGAGATGACCAGAGGACACGAGGTCATATATACCTTCCAGAATAACTGGTGACTGGGAAGGCCAGGTCTCTGTGGGTGGGATAGTCGCAAAGTCCGCTGTCACGCTGCTGGGAGTCCCTGTGGGCAAGGTCCAGGAACAATGCAGAACCGTCTTCTGCCGCTTACATAGCTAGAATGAAGCATTTTGTTGGAGCCTGTTGTGCATTGAAGAATAAACTTAGTTGGACGAGGTGGCGCACCCCTGTAGTCCCAGCCCTTGAGAAGCTGAGACACCATAGCTGTGAGTCCAAAGGCTGCCTGGGTTACAGAGTGAACTCGAGGCCAAACTGAGCCACACCATAAGACCTTGTTTCAGAAAATAAAAAATTAAAATTAATGACAAAATAAAAACTTGAGCTGATATGGTGGTGCATGCCTTTAATCCCTGTATGTGGAGATGCAAGCCGGTTTACCTAAGCATTTGGAGGCCTTGGTGGAGAATGGGGTGGGGGAGGGGTTCAGCATCAAGAGTATGGGAATATATTTTCCTTTATGTTTTCACCTGTTTAATTTTTTCTTCAGTGAGCATGTTCTACTTCTATAATTAGGAAAAATATCTTTTAAAAAAATTAAAATGTTTTTATAAGATTTGTGAGCCAGAAATTTAAAAGGGGAAGAAAAAAATAGCTTAAATAGCGCTTTTCCCAAATGCTTAATATTTCTTTAATTGCCTAATTTGGGTGCTTGAAACAGGATTTTAAAATAGGCCACATATTCAATAATTTTGAACTGGTTAATTTTCTCTTATTCTTTTACATCATATGCAAAAAAAGGAGCGGGGCATGGATAATGGATAACGACTCTATGCTGAGCAGTCAAAGTACAGGAGATGGAAAGGTTTTCTCAGCTATGTCCTGGTCTCAGGTTATTCATGTGTCCTGAGGAGGCTTTCCTAACTTTCAACTACCTCTGCCTCCCCTTGTCTCTCTGCAGTGGCTTCTGAGTACTCATTAGTTTAAGCTGTGGCTATGGTTGGGGAAAGCATGGACCCCGGGGACTCTGAGGTGATGGGATCCTGCTGGGACAATGCACCTCATCTTACTGTCTTGTCTTAACAAAACCACATCGCTGCCAATCAGATCCTACCGAAGAACCAGCTCTGGCAGCCACAGGGCCCAACTCTCTTAGCAACAGTTCTCCTAATAACCATCCCCCACTGCAACACACTCAGGCCTGCAGGCTGAGGCAGGAGGATACCTAACACTGCTATGGGGAGCAGACATCACAGAGAGAGGAGAGCTCATGCAGCAGTTTCCACATCCTGCTGCTGCCTCCGATCTGTCATTCATTTGACGGTTACTGAGACCTCCCTACTTCCCAGTCAGTGCGCTAAGTGCTGAGGATTGAGGAGCGTTGTGGGCAGAACTGCGTGTCCCCGAATTCATGTATTAAATTCCTCATGCTTGGGGCTGGAGAGATGGCTTAGTGGTTAAGAGCATTAGCTGTTCTTCCAAATGACCCAGGTTCAATTCCCAACACCCACAAGGCAGCTCACAACTGTCTGTAGCTCCAGTTCCAGGGGATCTGGCATCCTCACACGGACATACATGCAGGCAAAACACCAATGCACATAAAAATAAATAAAATTTTTTAAAAATTCCTCATTCCTGGTACCTCTAATTGTGACTGTGTTTGGAGACATGAAGTTAAAAGGACACCAGGGTGGACGTCCTGCCAGCCCCATCTCACACATTTCAATGTGTAGTATTTTTATTTTCCTCCAGTTTGGAACAGTTTCAATTTTCTCTTAAGGATTTCTTTTTGATACTATTGTTTCAAAACTGGGTCTCATGCCGGCCAAGTGGGCATTCTTTGATACAATTGTTCAGAACTGTTTTATTTAATTTATTACTATTTTAAGGTGTTTCCACTTAGACTTCTATTGTTCATTTGTTGTTCAATTTCAATGAGGGCAGAGATAAATCTTTATAGGATTTAAAATCTTGTAGCTAGAGTTTTCCTGCCTTGCCCACAGTCAGGACAAATCTTTGTCACCCGCCAGTCCCACAGCCGCTCAGACCCAACCAAGTAAACACAGAGACTTATATTGCATAAAAACTGTATGGCCGTGGCAGGCTTCTTGCTAACTGTTCTTACAGCTTAAATTAATCCATTTCCATAAATCTATACCTTGCCACGTGGCTGGTGGCTTACCGGCGTCTTCACATGCTGCTGGTCATGGCGGCAGCTGGCAGTGTCTCTGCCTCAGCCTTCTGCTTCCCAGAATTCTCCTCTCTCCTTGTCCCACCTACTTCCTGCCTGGCCACTGGCCAATCAGTGTTTTATTTATTGACCAATCAGAGCAACAGATTTGACATACAGACCGTCCCACAGCAAAATCTTTTTCTTTTTTAATGTTTGTTTGATGGTTCTGGCACTATCTTGGTAGGGGTTGGGTATAATGTTGACGAGGCAAATCCAGCTGTTTCACGACTTCCCCACCCCCAGTCTCAAAGTGGTAGATTCCACTTGAAGAGATATGGTGATCCTCTTACCAGAAGCTTCTGGAATCCAACAGGCCACAGGTGTTAAAGTGAGTCAACTTTCCTGTCGAGCCCTTGGCAATCCCCCTAAGGCTTTTAAGGCATTAACCTTTTGGTGTTCAGGTTTAAGTTTTTACCTAATTTTTCATCGATTTGTTTTATCATTACATAGGGAATGAGCATTAAAATCTCCAAACATATTTCTGGATTTCTTTGCTCTTTCAGTCGGGTCCATTTTTGTTTTCTATATTTTAAAGCTGTTGCCTTGTGTATGTACACATTGCGGAGATGCGTATCTCTGTCTGTCTCTGTGTTATACCCAATAATTTTCCTTACTCCGAGGGCTACTTTGCCTGCCCGCTGGCTGCCACCACCTCTCCTCTTTCTCTCCCCTTCCCCCCACCCCTGTCCTCCTTTGACAGTGTCTTGTTATATAGTGTGGACACACACACACACACA
Organism: Peromyscus maniculatus bairdii; assembly: GCF_049852395.1. Taxonomy (NCBI): domain Eukaryota; kingdom Metazoa; phylum Chordata; class Mammalia; order Rodentia; family Cricetidae; genus Peromyscus; species Peromyscus maniculatus. The sequence continues at coordinate 14,423,711 of NC_134870.1, read as the reverse complement.
CACACACACACACACACACACACACACCACCCTAAAACTCACAGTTCTGGAGTGCTGGGATTGCAGTCTGCACCAACAAGACCAGCTTTTCGTTTAACACTAATTCATCAGATCCAGCGTTGATGAGTGGTTACGTGACGCCCTTTCCTGACCTCTCACTCTGTGTAATTATATGTGCAGTGAGACCTGGGGATCTTGTAGACAGCACATAGCCGTATTTTGCTTTTAAAAAAACTAACCCATTCTCAATATCACCGTTAGGGCTATTTATATGTCACATATGTGAGAATTCTTAGAGTTCCTTTTTATGATCTGCTTGACTTGTTGAAATCTGTATGTCTATGTCTTTTAGTAAATTCCAGAAGTTCCCAGCCATTATTTTTTAAGTGCTTTGCAGCCACATTCTTTTTCCTCTTCTGGTTTTCTGATGATCAGATTTTAGATTCTCTTCATTGTTCCCCAGTTCCTGGTTCACTCCTTAAAGTCATTTTCCTTTATTGCTCATATTGCAGAATTTCTCTTCAATTTCCTGACTCCTTTCATTTTTATTCTGCTATTGAGATCTTCCAGTGAATTTTTACTTTTGTTATTTTATACTTAAGTTCTGAAGTTTTCATTTGATTCACACACACACACACACACACACACACACACACACGAACACGAACACACATATCGGTGCACACACAGGCACAAGCACACACACACACACACACACACACACACACACACACACACACACACAGTATTTCTCTCTACTTACATTTTCTTTTTTCAGTAATTCCAAAACCACTCTTGCTTATTTGTCAAGATCATTGTTGCTTATTTACCAAAGCCTCGTTGCCATAGCAGCTTTGACATTTTCATCTTATAATTCAAGCTGACCCAACATCTGCAAGTTTCTGCCCTTTGATGGTGTGTGTTCCTGGGAGTTGTTAAGATTCACTTAGACACCTCTCTCTCTCTCTTTTTTTTTCTGAGACAGGATCTCACTATGTAATCCTAGCTATCCTAGAACTTATTATTTGGACCAGGCTGGCCTTGAACTCACAGATCCGTCTGCTTTCGCCTCTCAAGTGCTGAGATTAAAGGCCTGTGCCAACATGTGCTGCACTTCTTCATTTTGAAGATGTACTTATTCTTATTTTTGGTGTATGAATTTTTTATTCTTATTTTGGGAGTATGATTTTTTTTGGTCTGCATGTACGTACATGTACCAGATATGTGCACCGCTTGAGAAGGATCCCCTGGAACTGGAGTTACAGGTGGTTGTGAGCTGCCTTGTGGGTGCTGAAAACTGAACCTGGATCCTCTGCACTCTTAACTGCTGAGCCATCTCTCCAGCCCTCCTTGATCTTCTGGCTAGGAAGCCTGAACTTCAGTTTCCCCACCCTGGCCCGTTTCTGACTGCATCTTGCCTCAAAGCTAAGACGTGGGAAGACAGACTCAGACAGAAGCCGTTTCAAGTTCTCACCGTGCTCTGGTCAGAGAGAAGGGACCCTAGCTTCAGTGCTTTCAATCTATCTGGTCACCGTCACCACTGCTGTTACCCTCACGGGACACCAGTTTGGGCATGGTGGGAATAACTAAAGGGGGATTCCCCATGCTCTCTGACCTTTATGTTTGTCTTATCATCAGACCAGAAGAGAAAACTGTTCCTAGAGCAACTTCTGGTTATCCTCAGTGGACTAGTGGGTGCTTTAGGCTACCTCTGAGAACAAGGGAGAGGATATGGGGCGGGGGCAGGGGCACGGGCAGGGGCAGGGGCGCGATGACTCATGAACCGGTCTCTCTTGATACTCTGGTTTTCTTCCCCCATCTTCCTGCTGTTGTTCCCTCAGCCAGGCCCTCATAATCTCTTCATGGTCCAGAGTTGCAGTCAGTCACAGCCATGTGAACTGAAGTCAGGGTGGGAAATGGCTTTTTTGATAGACAGTCATTTCTTTAGGATGGTTGAGTCTTCTCTGAGCTTTCTTTGTTTGAAACCCATCCATTTTGGAAAAGTCCCTCCCTAAAAGAGTCTAATTCCCCAGATGTAGTGATGCACACCTGGAATCCCAGCACCTGGGAGGCAGAGGCAGGGCAGAGGCATCTCAAGCTTGAGAATAGTTAAGGGTGCAATAGAGAGAGATCAGGGCTTCCTCAGTTTCCAGAATTTCTGAGATTCAATATGAAACAAAGTCAGAACTACCAGGCTATGTCTTGGGGTTTAGGACTTCCAGTGTTTAGATTCTAAGCTGTGTGTTTCATGATAGGATTAAGGAGACAATAAGGAAGATCCAGGGAAGATCTAAAAAGTGGCTCCAGGCAGGGGTTTTGGAGAACCTTGTGAGGTAGCCCTATGAGATGACCTTGGGTCTTACTTGTTTTTTTTTTTGTTGTTGTTGTTTTGTTTTGTTTTTAAGACAGGGTTTATCTGTGTAGCTTTGCGCCTTTCCTGGCACACTCACTCTGTAGACCAGGCTGGCCTCGAACTCACAGAGATCCTGTGTGCTGGGATTAAAGGCATGTGCTAAACACTACCCAGCCAGTCTTACTTGTTTTGAAGGGATATATCTATCCTGTATTTGAGACTGAAGTCACAAAAAGGTTTAAGTGTGTGTGTGTATGTGTGTGTGTGTGTGTGTGTGTGTGTCTGTGTCTGTGTGTGTGTGTGTGTGTGTGTATTTCTAAATGCACTAGGCACTTCCATATCCAGGCTCTTGAGTCCAGCCAAGTTGACTTCTGAGTCTGTGAGTCTTTGTGGGCACTTCAGCTGGGTGTTGTGAATACAGCAGCTTTCCCCTCCCGTCCATCTGTAACTGCCTTTAAGAAAACTCTATTGAGTGCTGGAGAGATGGCCCGGGGTTAAGAGCACTGGTTGCTCTCCCAGAGGACCTGAGCTGGTTCCCAGCACCTGCACCACCAGGCTCACAACTGCCTGTAACTCCAGCTCCAAGGGACCTGATGCTTCCTTCTGGCACTGCATGCACATGGCATCTACATAGCACACATACACATAAAAATAAATCTTTAAAAGAAGAAAAATCTCTATCGACTCATCCTTCTTCCCACTCCAAGACAAAATTTATGACAGCTTTATAGCCTTTTCTAGTCACACTTAACTATTAAAAGGTCCGGTCTAGCCTAATGTTGAAACACGAATGTTTTACCTGGTTCTAGTTCCTTCTCCAGCTAAAGCCATGGTAGGCTAGAGTACTGTTGGTGTTTTATTATTATTATTATTATTATTATTATTATTATTATTATTTTAGCTGTGACAAAATACTGAACAAAAGAAGCTTAAGGAATGAAGGATTTCTTTTGGTTCACAGTTGAGTGCAATCCATCAAAGTGGGAGAGAGAGGGTCAAGGCACAGGAGCTTGAGGCATCTGGTCACGTGTACACGTGTTAATGCTCGTGCTCAGCTGGCTTTCTCTTTGTATTTATTCAGTCTAGGATCCCAGCCCATGGGATGGTGCCATCCACAGTTACGGCGAATCTTCCCTTCTCAGTTAACGTCACCCAGGAAGTTCCTCCTAAGCTTGTCCAGAGGTTTGTCATCTAGTAATCCTAGATCCTGTCAAGCCGCCACCGCTAGCAAGCGTGGTGTGTGGAGAGGCATGTGGATGGCCAGTACTTTCTTTGTCTCCAGCCAATCTTCACTGCCTCGACCCCTCCAGCTGACTGCCTCCAGCTCCTCCAGGACTGACTCGGATAGATGGGGAGATTGGGGAGCGGGATTCCCACTATGCGTGTTTAGATGGGGAGATTGGGGAGCGGGATTCCCACTATGCGTGTTTAGATGGGGAGATTGGGGAGCGGGATTCCCACTATGCGTGTTTAGATGGGGAGATTGGGGAGCGGGATTCCCACTATGTGTGTTTAGATGGGGAGATTAGGGAGCGGGATTCCCACTATGAGTGTTTAGATGGGGAGATTGGGGAGCGGGATTCCCACTATGCGTGTTTAGATGGGGAGACTGGGGAGCGGGATTCCCACTATGCCTGTTCGACTCTCACCCAGCTCTGCTGCTCCCAGGGTGAGTCTGAAGGTCAGGGCCGATTCTCGCTCTCACAGAGCACTTTGGTTTACTCCCAGGATTCTCGCTCTCACAGAGCACTTTGGTTTACTCCCAGGATCTGCTCAGTCAGTTTTCCCTCCTGGGCAGCTCTCTTGCTTTGTAGTCTGCCCTGAAAAGTCCTCTGTTGGGGCCATCTCTGCACTCTGGGCAGAGCCTGGGGCAAGACTTGTTCTTCCACGACTGGCGTTTCCACGAGAGCGTGCCTGGGCTGTGTCGCCCAGACGCTTTCTCTGGGGCAGGTTTCTCGTGTGCTCCCGCCTGCCTTGGAGGGACCAGGGTCCTGTTTCAGTCACTCCTTCCTCACTGCTCAGCTGCTGTCAGTGCCCCCTCACTAAGTAAGAGCGAGGTAGCTCATGGAGGAAATGGTTCTGCTATATTTGGGATTAACCCATTTGATGACTCTTTAAAAAATATGTTAAAGCCAGGTGTGGTGGCTCACGCCTTTAGTCCCAGCACTCAGGAGGCAGAGGCAGGTGGATCTCTGTGAGTTCAAGGCCAGCCTGGTCTACATAGTGAGTTCTAGGACAGCCAAAGTTACATAGAGCTACACAGTTAGACTCTGTCTCAAAAATTATACACACACACACACACACACACACACACACACACACACACACATATATATGAAGTAATTACATATATACATACATATATAAAGTAATTATATATATATATATATATATATATATATATATATATATAAATTTAAAAGCCAGGTACTGTGGTATGTGTCTGTAATCCTACCTCTTAGCTACAGCTACATGGGAGGCTGAGGCAGAAAAATCTCTTGAGTCCGGGACTTGAGGCCAGCCTGCTAAATAACATGAGATCTTGTCTCAAACAAACAAACAAAACCAAAACAAGACAAAACACTTAAAAATGCCTGAAATCTGGGGCTGAAGTTCTGCTCAAGCTGGCAGGGGCGAGCAGGGAAGGACAGGTCACCTCGGAAACGCGCGGGGGAGAAGTGACCTTGCTAAAAGCCTTAGTCTCCTCAGGCTTCTAGAACCGTACAGGAAGCCTGATCTGAATCAGGTGTCAGTCACTCTAGGCCTGGAAAGAACCAGAATGCCAGGAAGAGAAACAGACAGACAGACAGAGACAGAGGAGAGAACACAGAACAGTATAGGGCCAAGGAGAAGAGAAAGGTCATTGTCTCCAGAGGGAACGCCAGGTTGGGGTATGTGACAAATGTATGCAAAGCACAGGGAGCTGTGTGTACAAGAATGCCATAAGGAAACCCATTATGTTGTGTCCTAACCAAAAATAGTTAATTCAGGAGGCAAAAATGTTAGAGGCTACGAAAGCCCCCAGCTAAGGGCCGGCCCCAAGCAGGCGCACTGAGGGCAGAGAGCGCGAAGGCCACCCCTAGCCACACTGGAGAGGAAAAACAGTACCTACAGAAGACCTCCACACTGGTCTCTTCCACACCCTCCAGGAAAACGAAAGAAGAAAGAAAAGCAAAGAGAACCTGGGGCACTGGGGGGGGGGGGAGGGAGTAGTTCTAGGTTTTCTTGTTAGATTTTTTTTTTTTTTTTTTGAGGTTCTATAATTAGACGTTGAAAAGGCAAGGACAGGAATAACCAGCAAGGTTGTTCCCCCGCTTGGGCATTCACTCATCCCCCCCACCTCCCGTCGCCAGCTGTGGGGCTGTGGCTTTGCCAGGCACGCTGCCAGCTGGTGAAATGTGAACACAGTGAATTCGCATATTCTCCCCAAGTCACTTACAAGCTGGTGTCAGCCAAGGGATGGCTGATGGTCCCCAGGTTTCTCCTTCAGAAGCCCCCTGGAGGGAGCAGGTCAGGCCCCCTCTCTTGTTTTGAGATAGAAAAGATGAACAAGGAGTAAAGAACTGTGTAAAAAGAAAATCCACTTTCCATTGCTATAGCAAAATGCCCGAAGCTCGGCACTACACAAAAGAAGAGGACTGTTCGCTCACAGTTCCGGAGATCTGGCAACCCCGGCCACTCTGCCCGTGGTGAGGCTGGCGGGAAGGACTCTGTCCTGGTGTGAATGCGTGCAAGAGACCACACGGAGAGACCAGAAGCCAGAGAGAAAGTCTGAGGAAGTCTTGCTGTTTGCTACAACCCTTTGATGAGCACTGGGTTGGATCCTCGACACAGACAGCACACACAATGACCTTCAACTTGGCACCTTTCCTATCATGACCACACTGAGGACCAGGCTTCCACCACATAAGCGCTTAGGGAACAAATCATCCAAACTATGGCCAAGTACTTTCAATCCTCTTAGACCTCAAATAGCATAAGGCTACTGTTAGCATTCTGGCCTGCCCCTTGGGGACCCGCCCAACATCCTGATGTCATCTTATGTAAAGTCCCCTTTAAGAGAAAACCCTCCCCCCTTTTCCTTCTTCCTTCCTCCCTCCCTCCTTCTCTCTATTCCCACTCCCCTCCCCCTTTAATAATAAAACTTTCCATATGGATGCCGTGTCTGCATGGTGTGAGTAACTTCGCTGTAGCCCCTTGTCCGCTGCCTGCATGGCATATCTCCCTCACCCACTGGGCACCTTGGCTCCAACTCACCAAGGCCTCTTGCTCACCATTTTACAAAAGCCCCCCAAAGAACTACTGAACCAGTGGGAGGAAGGGACAAGAGGCTGAAGAGTCCCCTCATGGCGTTGTCTGCAGCCAGGAGCTGGGCTGGTACAAGCTGTGCTATCGGATCCCCAAAACAAAACACTTGGCCCAAATCTATCTATCCCTTCCCAGCTGTGTGACTTCCAACAAGTCACTTAACTGCTGGTGCTTCAGCTTCTTCATCTACGAAAGAGAAGTACTCACGTCTGTCTCAGGAGGCTGCTAAGGGGATTAAGAAGTATTTGAGCATCTAAGTCATTAGCAAATGGTGACTACTCAATGCTCAATAACTGTCACTGTTATCCTTTTGGGAGCTGTGGTCAGGCCCCTGACTGTCAGGCAGGATGTCACTGAGCTTTGCAGGACACCATGGGTCAGTGCCCTTTTTTGTTCTTTGACTACATAATTTGAAGTTTCGATGCTATCAGAGTGTGTGGTCACCCAGAACCTGGTTACACAGATTGCATGGTCATCTCCAATAGATTTTGTTCCTAACAGAAAATCTGGTTAAGAAAACACAAATCACAGGGCAGTGGTAGATCTCTGTGAGGTCCAGGCCAGCCTGCCCTACATAGAGAGTTCCAGGAAAGCCAGGACTACACAGAAGAACCTTGTCTTAAAAATCCAAAAGAAGCCGGGCAGTGGTGGCACACGCCTTTAATCCTGGCACTCAGGAGGCAGAAGCAGGAGGATCTCTGTGAGTTTGAGGTCAACCTGGTCTACAGAGCATGTTCCATGACAGCCAGGGCTACACAGAGAAACCTTGTCTTGAATCACAACAACAAAAAAAAGAAGGAAGAATAGGAAAGAAAGGAAAAAAAACACAAACTTACAGCCTTAGGAAAATTCTATAAACTCCCACAGGAAGAGGGAATGAGTAGCATGGTCAGTTTCCTTCAGGAAAATGAGCTTAGCCTGAGTCTCACCACCCAGGAGCCCCATGGCTATCCTCTTCCTACTGAACTTAAGCTAGATGCTCAGATGTATTAAGGCTCGTCTTCTCTACACCTAGAGCTTCTAGATATACTTCCTTGCTCTGGGCCCCAGCACACCAGGCACATGATTGCACACTTGATGAATCCAAAAAATCATTATGCTCACTTCTCAGCTTCATCTCTCCTCCTAAGAGCAGCCCTTTCCTGCCAGTGTATCAGCGACCTGAGCATGTGTTGTCTAAGTTAATACCAAGCTGAGCTATGTACGATGGAGAAATTTCTTATTGTATTGTTGTTGTTGTTGTGTGTGTATTCAGTGTAGGTGTGGAGCTCTGAGGACAACTTTCAGGAGCAGGTTCTCTCGTTCTACCATAGATTCCACCCATCAAACCCAGGCCTTCAGATTTGTAAGACAAGCACCCTTTAGCTGCTGATCCATCTCACCCGTTCAAGATAAGGGAATTTCATGACGGAAATTCCAGAGTTCAGGTGGGTTCACATGGACTCAGACATCACCCAGTTGACTCCAGGTTTTAAGTATGACTCAACTTCTCCCAAGCATTCCCAGGTTCTTTCTTCTCTGCCAGCGAGCCCTGTCCCCACTCCAGCTCCATTCTTACTGTTGCAGATTCCAGCTATTATCATCAAAAGAAAACATTGAGTGGCTGGGGAGACAGCTCAGCAGGTAAAAGCGCTTGCTGTGTAAGATGAGGACCTGACTCGACAGCAGCCACATACAATCTAGGCATGGCAGCAGCCATCTGTAACCCCAGGGTTGGAGCAGGAGACAAGCAGATCCCAGGGCCTTGCTGGCCAACTGGTCCAGCCGAATGGTGAGCTCCAGGTTCAGTGAGAGAACCTGTCCCCAAAATGAAAGTGAAGAAGCAATTGAGGAAGACACTTGACATCAACCTGTGGCCTCCATACACCCCCACACAGGCCCGTGTACACACGCACGCATGCACACACACACACACACACACACACACACTCACACACACACACGGTGCACACTCACACAGAAGCAAACAGTTGGCTATTGTAGCACACATTTGAAATCCCAGTAATCAAGAAGATGAGGTAGGACAGTTTTGTGTTTAAAGCCAGCCTGGACTATACAGTGAGAGTTCCATTTCTAACACAAACCAAACCAAATCAAATCAAAACAACATAAAATAGCAGGCATTTATTGAGGATCTGATCTCATTTGCAAATCTGAGAATTCAGTAAAGTGAGTCATAGCTCAGCACCTAAAGTTTAGAAACGTGTGTGTGTGTGTGTGTGTGTGTGTGTGTGTGTGTATGTGTGTATGTGTGTGTGTGTTAGCTTTTGCTGTGTAACAATCCCCAGATACACTGACATTATAAAAATAAGCGTTTGTTGATTAATTCACAATTCCCAGCTTGGCCAGCCTGGCTTTTCCTATCCAGGACAGCTTAGTTTCCCTGGATGATTTGTGACGGTTTTCCTCTTACATCTGGTAAGCTTACACAAGACAACTCACCTTAGGTTGGACAGCTGAGATCACTGCTCCTGGAAGCTTCTCTCCTTCTCAGGCTAACACGTGCTCCTTACATGGTGGCCTCACAGTTTTCTAACATTCCACTGGCCAAGTCATATTCAGTAGCAAGCTCAGCTTCAAACGGTTAGGACAGAAAATGACTCTTTTACAAAGAATATTATTGTTATTGTGGGCGTGTACGTGTTGTGTGTGTGTGTATACATGTGTGCCCCATGCACGTGTTGGAAGTCAGAGAACCCCCTTGTAGAGTTGATTCTCTTTCTACCACGGATTCTGGAGATCAAACTCATGTCTTGCTGCTCCTTCATCTGCTAAGCCATCTAGTGGCCCTAGAGACTGACCCTTGGCAGGCGGAAGCCACAGAATCATGCATGTAGGCATGGGAGAAACCGATGTGGTCACATTGCAGACTGTTCTCCATAAGTCTTCTTGGGACAATGAGGGTGATACACGAGAAAACCAGTATGAAGCAGCATCGAATTTGGGCCAGGAAAAGCACACAAAGAAAGTCAGCTTTGAGTTGAGCTGGCAAGATGGAAGTGAGGGGAGGAGGGGAACCCATAGTGGGAGGGAGAAGAGCATCGTGGACGTGCGTTCGGCATGTACAGGCAGCAGTCATCGCGCAGCTTTGATCATGGCAAAGGGCTCATTTTTGGGGAAGGGAGAACCAAGAACAGTAGACTACTGCTCTACCAACTGGGTGCAGCCTGGAGAGGCTCTGTTATCGTCTAGCGGAAGTACACAGAGGTTACCTAAGATCTCGCATAGAGCGTGAGCAATCCAGATAACTGCAGCTGGCCACAGAGATGGGTGGGATGGTGGTTCCTGCTGCAGAATATTGTTGAAGATGTGTTATATTTGTTTATGTTGTAGAATTTTTAATATGCAAAGATGTGTTGCATATTTTTATGTTATACTTGTTTAACTCTGCAAGGCTGTGTTACTGTGCCTGTCTAAAACACCTGATTGGCCTCATAAAGAGCTGAATGGCCAATAGCAAGGCAGGAGAGGGATAGGCAGGGCTGCCAGGCAGAGAGAATAAAGAGAAGGAGAAAAAGAGAAGATCGAGGAGCGAGAAAAGGAGAAGGAGAGGAGGATATCAGGGTCCAACCACCCAGCTACACAGGCAGCCACAGAGTAAGAAGTAAAGAAAGGTATATAAAATAGGGAAGATAAAAACCCAGAGTCAAGAGGTAGATGGGATAGTTAAGTTAAGAAAAGCTGGCTAGAAACAAGTCAAGCTAAGGCCAGGCATTCATAAAACAAGAACAAGCTTCCATGTGACTTATTTGGGAGCTGGGTGGTGAGCCCCCAAAAGAGTAAAGAACAAAAAAAATAACCAACAATATTTGGCACCCACAGGCTCCTGTTTTTTCTATATGCACGTTGAATCCAACCATACTAATACTTAACCTCCAGGGTTGTAGCATTGAATTAGCAAATGTGTGTAAAGGGCTCAGCCCAGTTCTTGGAGTCTCACAGTAAGACTAGAGAGACCCTAGTAAAAAGTCAGTAAGCGAGAGACAAGCTTATGTGTATCGAGGTTCTACTGTCACTGACTTGAAGTTATTAACAGCTTTGAAAGAGTCCAGCATTGTCAACTGCACTGAAACCCAGAAATTGTGTTAACCGTCCTGGTCTTCAATGGTGGAAGCCGTGGTAGATATAGAGAAGAGACTGATTCTAGAGTGGACCTGAACGGACCTATGAGTCCGCATCCCAGTGTGGTAGCACCTAAGCATACGTTGCCATTACAGAGCAGACTGAGGAAGAAACCTAGCATTTGGAAACCTACAATTTTCTTTCTTTGCAATTAAGTTGTTTTAGTAAATTTAAAAGCAGAAATGTCAACCTTCCCTTCCCCTAAACGTTCTCTCATACCTCCTGTGTGGCTACCATCCCACGAAGCAATAGGGTGGGGGGAGATGGGAAAACGGAGGAAAGGCGAGGTGGAGCCAGGGAAGTGCTCAGTGGACAGCGGTGGTGGGAGAGACGGGGGAAGAGAGGCAGGAGTTTGCTCAAGGAGGTCTTCGAGGAGAAACCTGTGGGTGGCCCTGACTTGCCAAGAATTCCGTAGCAATTTTCCACAGCCTGTCTTGCCCAGCATAAGCCTTCAAGATGTGAAACCCAGCAAAGTTTAAGCATGAGAAGAGTGTCAAAGTGTCTGGTTTATGCTAGTACACATGTGTGTGCATGCTTGCATCTCTCTCTCTCTCTCTCTCTCTCTCTCTCTCTCTCTCTCTCTCTCTCTCTCTCTCTCTCTGTGTGTGTGTGTGTGTGTGTTTGTGTGTGTGTGTGTTTGTGTGTGTGTGTGTGTGTGTGTGTAAATGTATGTGGAGACTGGTGAACCCATGGGTGCCAGCTATCAACCTCCGCCTTGTTTGAGACCCGGTTCTGTTGTTTGCTGCGGCCGTCTCTAGGCTCCTCAGCTCCGTGAGCTCCCGGGGATTCTCCTGGATCCTCTTCCCCTTCACTGGAGGAGCAGTGGGAATATTATACAAATTCTGGGCATTCAGACTCAGATCTTTATGCTTGCATGGCAAGTGGTTTAGCCATCGGGCCATCTCCCCAGCCCTGAATGTATGCACTCATATTTGTGTGTGTGTGTGTGTGTGTGTGTGTTAGTGTGTGTGTTACAGTGCAAATGTGGAAGCCAGAAAACTACTTTCAGGAGTAGGTTCTGGGGATTGAATTCTTTAGACTTGGGGGAAAGTGCCTTCATTGGGCCATCTTCTTGGTCCTGTGCCCCCCCCACACACACACACAGTGCCTTTACTGAGCCATCTTCTCAGTCCTTCCCCCCCCCCCACACACACAACTGGCATCTTCCCCATTACAACAACACTGTGATTCCACATGTATTATGGATTAGCTTGAGCTTAGGTTTTATGTAAAACTGAATTCTGAGTGCCAAGTAACCAATTCGCAGCATTACTTTTGGAATACAGCTTGTTTGTAAGCTGGGCCTGTGCCCATTTAAAATTAGCATGATACTGGATGTCAAAGTTCCGAAAAGCTCCATAGGAAGGATGCTCAGAATAGTTCCTTAGTTGGAACCGGTCTCTAGAACATCTTCCATAGGTGAGGGCGATATCCAGGGACATTTGGGTACAGAGTGGCTGTGTGCAGAGTTCTCACTTTCGTTTTCATCTAAGTCCATGAAATCGTCTTTGACTCCATGCCGCTTCTGTGACCTTGCTGGAACTAGTTCTTGGGATCTATCTAGCAGTCAGAAGCCACCCCCGCCCTGCCCGCCCACCCGCCATATTGCCTTACTGGGTTGACCTCTGTAAGTTGAAGTTACTGGGGTCCTCTGTAAGTTGAAGACACCAACCCTGCCCACAGGAAGGTTTCAGGGACCTTAGGATGACTCTTCTTTACTGGTGCAATCTCTGTTGTTAGTCCCTGGTGTGTCTGGGCTAATGTAGGGTGAGAATAATTTCTGTAGTTCTTGCGTTCCTTCTTTCCTGGCTTGCTGTTAGCTGTCCTCATTCCCCTTAGGAATTGTCTTCCAAAAACATCTGTGCTCTTAGCCCAGACCTGGAGAGCTTGGGCTATACACAAAGGGAGGGATTTCCTTGGCTAGATTGAGTCTCTGGGGGCTAAGGAGAGTCAGCATACTGAGCTGGCTGACCCGCTGGGGTGCCAATAGCAGACGGCTTTATTTTCTGTCTTCAGAGCCATTTAGTTGAATTTCCACTCTTGACTCCGTGACAGCTCCGGATAACCTTTACTCTCGGGCTGGTGAGCCTCAGAGGCATTTAGTTGAAAATGTCAGCTTCCTCTTTTCTCTGCCCCCCCCCCCTTATTCCGCAGTATGTTCCAGAAGAAGGAGAAGCCTCTTCACTCTGGAGCCACTCTGCTCCCTCAGGGAACTCTCCGCCCGAATTTCAGGTCTCCTCTTACCTGAACGTGGAACCGAGGAGGAAGGGCCTGGTGAGCCTTCTGAGGGGATGCTCTTGGGGGTGATGGCAGGAACGGGAGGCAGAGGCGGGATGACTGCAGTGAATTCAAGGCCAGCCTGGGCGGTAGAGAGTTCTAGAAGTGCCTTGACTAGAGTAAGGCCTTGTCTGAAAAAACAAAACAAGCAACAAGCAAAAAAAAAAAAAAAAAAAAAAAAAGGAAACAAGAGGGAGGAAGTGGAGGAGATCTCCGCTCCCTAGTCTCTGTAACCGACCCTGGAGCCAGAAAGGTCTACACTGAGCTACTTGACAGACCCGGGGAGGAAGGTCTGGCAGCTAGAGGCCACATTCAGATTTGGATCCACAGGCAGATGTCCTCTTGAGCATGGCATTGTAAACGATTTGAATTGTGAACTTTAGGCCACAAACTGCTTTGGCCCAGAGTTGCTCTCCTAAGGTATCCGTGGCATGGAGATTCCCAAGGAACCCAGGACCCGAAGAGGTCATTTAAGTCAGAAGACAGAAGCTGATTGTCCTCCACACCGCCCACCTCTGGCACCGTGTGAGCTGGGCAGGGAAGAACACTGCCAAGGAGAGCCCATGCCATTCACCAGCTAGGAGCACTCAGTACCGGGCACTAACATTTAATTTAGTTAATTTATCTTTTTTTTTGGAGACAGGGTCTCATGTGTCCCAGGCTGGCTTGGAACTCACTGTGGAGCTAAAGATGACTTGAACTTCTGATCCTCCTGTCTCCACTCCTCAAGAGTTGGGATTATAGGCTTGCATGATCACACCCAGTTTTATGTGGCAATATCAATTAAAGTCGGGCCACTGTGCATACTAGTCAAGCTATGCTTTCAGAAAGAGGGCCCAGGGTAGGCCGGAGAGATGGCCTAGCGGTTAAGAGCACTGACTGCTCTTCCAGAGGACCTGGGTTCAGTCTCCAGCACCCATATGGCAGCTCACAACTGTCTGTAACTCCAGTTCCAGGGGACCCTCACGCAGACATACGCACAGGCAAAACAGCAATGCACATAAAATAAGAATATTTCAATTACTTAATAGAAAGAAAATACGGTGGCACACGCCTTTAATCCCAGAACTCGGGAGGCAGAGCCAGGCGGATCTCTGTGAGTTCAAGGCCAGCCTGGTCTACAGAGTGAGATCCAGGACAGGCACCAGAGAAATCCTGTCTCAAAAAACAGAAAGAAAGAAAGAAAGAAAGAAAGAAAGAAAGAAAGAAAGAAAGAAAGAAAGAAAGAAAGAGAAAAAAGAAAAGAAAAGAAAGAAAGAAACAGGGCCCAGCCTATAGTCCAGGCTATCCTGGGAGCTCATGACAATCTTTCTGTTTCAGCCTCCCAAGAGCTGAGATTACAGATGTGTGATCTACTGTGTCTGGCAATGACACTAGTTTGGACTCAGTCTTCCCACCATCTCTTTGTCCCAGGGTTGGGTGTGCAGGGGATGGTGGCTGCTGAGCCAGTTTGTCTTCATTACTGGGGTGCCAGTAAGAAAATTCCTGCGGTTTTAGCAGCACAAGGTGCCAGATGTGGCAGGACACATCTGTCATCTCAGCACTCGGCATGCTCACACCCGTCATCTCAGCACTCAGCATGCTCACACCTGTCATCTCAGAACTCAGCATGCTCACACCTGTCATCTCAGAACTCAGCATGCTCACACCTGTCATCTCAGCACTCAGCATGCTCACACCTGTCATCTCAACACTCAGCATGCTCACACCTGTCATCTCAACACTCAGCATGCTCACACCTGTCATCTCAGTACTCAGGATGTTGAGCTGGCTAATTTTATGTCCACTTGACATGGGCTAGATTTATCTGAGAGGAGGGAACCCCAGTTGAGAAAATGCCTTTACAAGACTGGGCTGTTGGCCCAGATAAAGCAGAAACCATCATATTGAAGTTGGACAAGGCAAGCCAACAGAAGGGAAAGAGTCCCAAGAGAAGGTACAAAAATCAGAGGCCCACTTGTTCATACACTCAGGAGTTTGTAAAAATACTAAACTGAAAGCTGTAATATATACATAGAGGACCTGGCTCAGGCCTGTGCGGGCCCTGTGCATGCTGCTTCAATCTCTGTGAGTTCATATGAGTGTAGCTAGAGTTTTCCTGCTTTGCCCACAGTCAGGACAAATCTCTGTCACCCGCCAGTCACACAGCCGCTCAGACCCAACCAAGTAAACACAGAGACTTACATTGCTTACAAACTGTATGGCTGTGGCAGGCTTCTTGCTAACTGTTCTTACAGCTTAAATTAATCCATTTCTATAAATCTATACCTTGCCACGTGGCTTGTGGCTTACCAGCGTCTTCATGTGCTGCTTGTCATGGCGATGGCTGGCAGTGACTCCTTCCGCCTTCCTGTTCTTTCTTTTCTCCTCTCTGTTAGTCCCACCTATACTTCCTGCCTAGCCACTGACCAATCAGTGTTTTATTTATTGACCAATCAGAGCAATTTGACATACAGACCATCCCACAGCATATGAGTTTTGCTCAGTTGATTTAGAGGACCTTGTTCTCCTGGTGTCCTCTGTCCCCTTTGGCTCTCAAACTCTTTCCACCTCCTCTGCCAAGGGGTCCCCTAAGCTCTGAGGGGAGGGATTGGATGACGACATCCCATTTAGAGCTGTGTGTCCCAAGGTCTCTCTCTCTGTGTGCAATGTCTGGCTGTGGGCGTCTGTATTTGTTCCCATTTGCTGCAGGAGGAAGCTTCTCTGATGATGACTGAATGAGGCACTGATCTATGAGTATAGAGGAATATTATTAGAAGTCATTATAATGTTCCTTTTTCGTTTTTAGACCAGTAGTATTTGGTTTTATAATAGGTCTCTGGGCTACCTAGTCGCTGATTCTTGGTCACCTAAACAATGTCAGGTGTGGGTTCCATCTCGTGGAGTAAGCCTTAAATCAAATCAGACATTGGTTGGTAATCTCACAAGCTTTGTGCCACCATTGTCCTAGCATAGTTCACAGGCAGGACAGCACTGTAGATCGAAGGTTTTGTGGCTGAGTTAGTGTTTATGTTTCACTTTTTGTAGCCGGCAGAGAACCTTTCTGTACCAAAGATGCTAGAACATGGGGGTGAAGGTTCCATGTGGGCACCAGCTCTACCTCTCCATGTTCAATGAGTTGTGTAGCTGTTGTCTTCAGCAATGGGGCCTTGCTGTCAGTTTGTGGAGAGCAACCTATGACCTTGGCAACAGCCTGGGCTGTTTGAGAATTTTCCATGGCACCACTTCGGCCAATGGATGTAATCCAGTCCTGGTACTAGAAGCTTCCTTTGGTGACAAGAGATGGACAGCTGGGACTCTATTTCCCTCGTAATTTGGAGACGTCATTAGGATAGCCTTCATGTAGTTAGGAAATGCCTCTCAATTCTAACGGTCTCTCCCTCATCCCCGCACTCTGCCCCTCCTCCTCCCCCCTCCCCACCTGGTCCTCCCACTCCCGTCAGCAGCCCCCCTGCCCCAGTCCTACCCATAAAATCTATTCTATTTCCCCCTCCAGGAGATCCACGTGACCCCCTCCCCAGTCCCTTCCTCTGTATCAACCTCTTTGGGTCTACAGAGTGTAGTGTGGTTATTTATTTAATGTATTTATTTAATGACTAATGTCCACATGTAAGCAAATATCTTTCTGGGTCTGGGTTACCTCACTCAGGATGATTTTTTTTTTCTAGTTCCATCCATTTCCCTGCAAATTTCATGGTGGCATTTGTTTGAAACAGCTGGGTAATACTCTGTTGTGGAAACGTAACACGTTTTCTTTATCCATTCTTCTCTCTTCTTTCCTCTGGGACACCTAGGTTGTTTCCAGTGTCTGGCTATTATGAGTCCAGCAGCAGTGAGCACTGTTGAGCAGGTGTCCTTGCGGTCGGATGGAGAAGTGGCAGCAGTTTTACAGTGTTTTCATGGTAACAGAACAAAGATTTTAAAATCAAAGTATTTAAAAACACACTGGTGGGAAAATCAGAGAGGTGGGTTACTACATCTACAGGCCTTGGATGCTCTCTGGTGGCATTCTTAACCATTCCATTGGCGGAGGATAGCGTTTTGTGGAGTTAAGACATTCCAAAGGTTTTTATCTTTTTTAAAATCAGGGTGTTAGGTATGATACAGAGGTGGGCAGGAATGGCTCTTTGTGGGGCTAAAGATAGCCCAAGAGAAATTGTAATTATGCTCCCAGACCTGTAACATTCCGAATTACGAATTACACAGTCATTAAAGTTGTAGTCAGCTTCTGTAGCTTCTTTTCAGAAATTCTCATTGTCAAGGCTCAGTCCACAGAATGACTGTTGGCTTTACCAAACTCCCCAGCTGGCTTGAGCTAGCATAACTGTGGAGCTGCTTATACCAGCGTGACTGCCCTAACCCTTCACAGAGAAAACAAAAAGAACTTAAAAATGTCTAAAATTCAGGCGGGGCGGTGGTGGCACACACCTTTAATCCCAGCACTCGGGAGGCAGAGCCAGGCAGATCTCTGTGAGTTCGAGGCCAGCCGGGGCTACAGAGTGAGATCCAGGACAGGCACCAAAGCTACATAGAGAAACCTTGTCTCGAAAAAACAAAACAAAACAAACAAACAAACAAATAAAAAATTAAATATGTAGCTAGAGTTTTCCTGCCTTGCTCACAGTCAGGACAAATCTTTGTCACCCACCAGTCCCACAGCCGCTCAGACCCAACCAAGTAAACACAGAGACTTATATTGCATACAAACTGTATAGCCGTGGCAGGCTTCTTGCTAACTGTTCTTATAGCTTAAATTAATCCATTTCCATAAATCTATACCTTGCCACGTGGTTTGTGGCTTACCGGTGTCTTCACATGCGGCTTGTCATGGTGGCGGGTGGCAATTTCTCTGCTCAGCCTTCCACTTCCCAGAATTCTTCTCCTCCTTGTCCTGCCTATACTTCCTCTTGCCTGGCCACTGGCCAACAGGGTTTTATTTATTGACCAATCAGAGCAACAGATTTGACATACAGACCATCACACAGCATAAATAAAAGTCTAAAATTCAAATGTAGTATAAAACATGTTTCACAATAGTATTAACAGTATCTACTCCTTTTGTAGTAATTTTATGAGAATTAGACTTTAACCAATCCATAACTTTTTTACTACGTTTTGTTTATTTATTTGGGATGGTACATGTGTACTATGGTGCATATCTGGAGGAAGTCAGTTCCCTCCCCTTGCGTCATGTGGGTCCCAGAAACTGAATTCAGGCTGTTGGGCTTGGTAGCAGGGATCTTTCCCCACCGAGCCATCGAAGTGGTCTCACTTTAACCAGTTTTACTATGAGAGTTTGTGGACCGGATGTTAAATTTGGGTCATTGTGGAAACGTTGCATTAAATGGGTGATCTACTTGAGATGTGGATGCTCTGAGTGAAATCAAAGGACCTGCAGCGTCTTCTCTCCTGACTTGGTTGTGCTCTTTTGTTGAGAGATTATGTCAAGTCGTCTATACCCTGGTGTGAAGTGACATTTCCAGACCAGGGGAGGTTTTCAGTTGTTTATCTAATCAATCTCATGGGGATGGGGTTGGGGGAAGAAGACCAGGGGACAGATCTGGAAGATCATTTGTCAGGGGATGAGTGCATTCTCCTTTTAGATAAGCACATCAGACAGCTGAGTCCACGGTCTCTCGGATACAGGAGGAATGCTGAACCAAAGAGCTAAAAAGGCTACTTTATCTCAAAGTATTTTTAATCTATTAACAGGAGCAAAAATATAATCACATAAAAGCCATGTTACCGCAGCATGAGTCAATTCTCACGTGACCTGAGAGGATGTGAGCTTAGGTCCTCCCCCACCCGGGATCAGGGGTTCTAAGGCCCTTGGCATTTGTGATGAAGACTTAGACTAACAGCTGACCTCCAGGGATTTTGTAAAATGGGAATCACTGTGGGCTGAGGCTGAGTTTGGCACAGGGCTGTGACAGATGCAAAGAGACTCTCAGGATACATTCCCAGATGAACAGGGACTTAAAAAATGTAGAAGTGGAAAATAGGGAGATAATGTTCTGAGTTAATGGGTATTGATGGTTAAAAAGTACATGCATGTGCCTACACACACACACACACACACACACACACACACACACACACACACACACACATTTTCAGACAAGGTCTCTCTATGTAGCCCTGGCTGCCCTGAACTCATAGAGATCCACCTGCCTCCCAAGTGTTGGGATTAAAGCTGTACACCACCATGCCAAGCAAGAGTATATATTTTTAACAATAGATTGGTATTCAAGCATGATTAATTCTGCTTTGGCAGCATTCACTTGCAGCGGAGTGTGTGTGTGTGTGTGTGTGTGTGTGTGTGTGTGTGTGTGTGTGTGTGATGGACCCTGGTACATTTCCAGTCCAAGGAAACAACATGAGGCCTGGGCATATAACAGCAGGTGGGGGTGAGCAGGGATGAATGTGAGGATCAAACGTTTGTACAGACGAAGCATGATAGTGACATGGAAAAATGAAATTTGTTCTCTCTACCTTATGACAGAATGAAAACATGTTTCAGATATTAGGAGGTTACAAGAAGTTGAATGTGATACGTTCCAGGCTTGTGTATTTGAGCACAAGATCAACAGCTGTTTGGGAAGGTTATTGAACCTGTAGGGGGTCAGGGTAGCTAGAGGAAGTCGGTCAGTGGTGAGTGGGCTTTGAGGGTATAGCCTGGCCCCACTCTGCTCTCTCAGGCTTGCTGATCTGCGGAGATATAAGCAAGCAGCCCCGGGCTAGTGTTGCAAAAGCAACTGCTTCTGGTGAGTGTCCTCCTTACCAGGATGGCCAGCATACTCATCCTGCTTCCCTTGAGCTGCTCATACAGTCACATATTCATCTTCCCTTAAGCAGTAACTCATACAGTCACATGCTGTTTGTTTTCATTTTACTGATAGAAAGTGAAGTTATGTTTAACAGGAGCACAGATTTGATATACAACATATGCAATAAGCCAGGCGTGGGGGCACACATCTTTAATATCAGAACTCAGCACTCAGAAGCAGAGGTAAGCAGATGTCTGAGTTTGAGGCCAGGCTGGTTTACAAGTGAGTTCCAGGACAGCTAGAGATACATAGAGAGAACTTGTCTCAACAAAACAAAACCAAACAAACAAACAAAACATGTATGAGAACATTGTATATGGAAAACCATCTTCCTAGTATTTGCTTTCTAGTGGAGAAATTTTGAAATGATCAAGCTTGTGAAATTAGAACTCTCATACACAAGCTATAACGACTAGCTATAAAGCCGTCCACCTCCCATCAGGTGCTCTAAGTATAAGGTGAATCGTTTACAGCCTAGTTAGAAAAATATACAGAGGCCAGCAATAAAAGCACAAGAAAGATGGAACAAGAGCTCTGCCCTTGGGGCTGCCAGGGTGTCAGGAGCTCAGAGAGACCTGTGTGGTGCCGACAGGTTCTTGGGGAAGTTGAGAAGGCTCCAACCATGTTAGGAAGGAGGCAGAGAATCTGAGGCATGCACACAAAGGAGTCCGGTATTTGTAGGGTAGAGGGTATTTTTGCAGAGAAAGAAGTGAGACTCAAGCCATGATGGGGGTATCAACTGACAAAAAAAAAAAAATCCTAAGGCAATTTAAATAGAACTCATGTCAGAAGTCATTGGTTTCTGAAATATTTAGGTCAAATGTGACAGAAGCCGTTTCTGAATCATCCCATAAGTCACAACTAGAGCGTCGTTCAGATGCCAGATCCACTCTTCCCATGGGCTGGTGGGGACGATTATAAAGTTAATGATATGACACTTGTCTTACTGTTGGTTAGGGTGTTTGTATTAGCAACGGCAATGGGAGTCATTGGCAGTGGCTGGATTCCTCATATTAATTACTGTAAATAACAGCCCCCAAATAGTGACTATTAGCTTCACTAGTGAACACAGCCAAACACACTTAGAAGAAATAATATGCAAACTTGTACAAGAAACTGAAGAGGAAGAACTAACTTGCGATTCAGTCTCTGAGGTTGGTGTTACCCCAATCCAAACCCACCAAAGACATGACAAGAAAAGACATTACAGATTAATATTTCTCATGGATATAGATGCAAAAATTTGTAATAAACTTGTAGCAAATCAAACCCAATATTGAAAGGGTAAGAGGAAGTTTAGCATAGGAATTCAAGTTTAGTTTAACTTTTGGGGAGGGACATCTAATTTGTCATTTAAAAATTATTTTTTAAATATGCCTTGGTGTGGTAGTACATGCCTTTAATCCCAGCTCTTGGGAGGCAGAGGGAGACAGAGACCAGTGAGTTTGAGGCTAGCCTGGTCTACATAGTAAGCCACAAGATAGCCACAGCTACATAGTGAGATTTTGTCTCAAAAAACAAGACCAACCAAAAATAATTTTTTTATGAGTACACATGTATGTCTGTGTGTGGGTCTGTACATGTGAGTACAATACATGTGTGTCTGTGTGTGGGTCTGTACATGTGAGTACAATACATGCGCATCTGTGTGTGGGTCTGTACATGTGAGTACAGGTGTCTGCAGAGTCCAGAAGAGGGCCAGAATATCTGGAATTACAGGCAGCTGTAGCCACCTGACATGGAACTGAGCCCAGGTCCTCTGCCAGAGCAGTATGTGCTCTTAACTACTGAGCCATCTCTTCAGCCACTAACATGTCACAAAAGGACAAGCTATGTGATGTCTTCACTAGATGAAAAATAAGCAAACATTTGATGAAATCCAACCTTCACTCCTGGATAAAAACTCTTAACAAACTCACTCTAGACCCCTTGCCTGGAGATGTGGTCCAGTATCTTCTAGTAGGTAGTGGGACTTAGCCACAGAATCTTCTGGGTGGGTTGCCAGCTCTTCTCTCTGGTAGGGTAAAAGGGGGGATCAAAGGTAAAGAGTGGGTTACTGGAAGAGGGGCAGGACGCCTGAGAGCCCTGGGTGTGATGTTAGCATCACATCCTTGCACAAATAGTGTCAACTTGACAGAGTCTAAAATCACCTAAGAGACAAACCTCAGCACATGTCTGTGAGGGAGTTTCTAGATTAGGTTAACTGACCCACCCTAAATGCGAACAGCACTATTTCATGAGCAGGGGGTCCTGGACTGAATGAGATGGAAAAAGTGAGTGGAGCACTACCATCCGTCTCTCTGCTACCTGACTTCGGGTACAATGTGACCAGCTGCCTCATGCACCTGTTCTATGTCATCTTCGTCATGGATGTTCTGTTCCTTGTCACTGTGAACCAAAGTAAACCCTGATGGGGGGTAATCTTTTTGTGCACTGTGTCTTTTGTGAAGATGTGTCTTTGCCAAGGCACCTTCTGATTGGTTTAATAAAAGGCTAAATGGCCAGTAGCTAGGTAGATAGAAGTTAGGTGGGACTTGTAGATAGGAAGAGAGTGTGGAGAAAAAGGGCAGGGTCAGGCAGAGTCATGAGCCAGATGCAGAGGAAGGAGGAGATGAACATGCCATGCTGAAAGAAGGTACCTCCACTTGATAGAGCGTAGATAAGAAATATGGGTGAATTTATGTTGTAAGAGCTAGTTAGTAATAAGCCTAAGCTCTTGGCTGAGCATTTATAATTAATAATAAGTCTCTGTGTGGTTGTTTGTGAGCAGGCTGGTGGGACAGAAAACCCTGCCTACAAAATGCTTCCCTTCCTAAGTTGCTTTCATCACAGCAACATGAGAAGTAATTCACAAGTGCCTCTGCTGACCTGTTGATGGTCTTCCTGTCCCTAAAGACTCCTGTGCAGGGGAAAATGACCTGACCTGACAAAGTGATCTACAAGAACACCCCAGGATCTGGAGAGTTAATACTTGACTTCTTTGAGAAATTTCTGAATTTAAAGAGGTTCCAAGATGGTATGACTTCCCTCGACTCTTAGCCATCGGGAATGGTGACCCGTGTCTGCTCTGTCACCCTCACCTCCTAAACCCCTGCTGCCATGAGTGAGTGCATCTCCATCCATGTTGGCCAGGCTGGTATCCAGATCGGCAATGCCCGCTGGGAGCCCTACTGCCTGGAACATGGCATCCAGCCTCACAACCAGATACCAAGTGACCAGACCACTGGGGGAGGAGATGATGCCTTCAACACCTTCTTCAGTGAGACAGGAGCTGGCAAGCGTGTGCCCGCAGTTATTGATGAAGTTCACACTGGGACCTGCAGCCAGATCTTCCACCCTGCGCAGCTCATCCCAGGCAAGGAAGATGCTGCCAACAATGATGCCTGTGGTCACTACACCATTGGCAAGGAGACCACGGACCTTGTCTTGGAGTGAATTCACAAACTGGCCAACCAGTGCACAGGTCCTCAGGGCTTCTTGGTTTTCCACAGCTTTGGTTGGGAACCGGTTGTGGTTTCACATACACCCCCACCCCTGCTGATGGATTAGTTCTCTGTTGATTAAGGAGAGAAGTCCAACTGGAGTTCTCCATTTACCCAGCCCACAGGTTTCCACCAATGTGATTGAGCCCTACAATTCCATCCTCACCACCCTGGAACACTCTGTGCTTTCATGGTAGACAATGTGGCCATCTATGACATCTGTTGTAGAAACCTTGACAATGAGCGCCTGATCTACACTAACTTTAACTGCCTTATTAGCCAGATTGTGTCTTCTATCACTGCTTCCCTCAGATTTAATGGATCTCTAACAGAATTCCAGACCAACTGGGTGTCCTATCCTTGAATCCACTTCCCTTTGGCCACATATGCTGCCTGTCATCTTTGCTGAGAAAGCCTACCATGAGCAGCTTTCAACAATGCCTTATTTGAGCCAGACAACTAGATAGTGAAATGTGACCCTCCCCATGGTAAATACGTGTCTTGCTGCCTGTTGTACCATGGTGATGTTGTGGTTCCCAAAGATGTCAATGCTGCTATTGCTGTCATCAAGCCTATATGCAGCATCCAGTTTGTGGACTGGTGCCCCACTGGCTTCAAGGTTGGCATTAATTACCAGCCTCCCACTGTGGTACCTGGTAGGGACCTGGCCAAGGTACAGAGAGTTGTGTACATGCTGAGCAACACCACAGCCATCACTGAGGCCTGGGCTCTCCTAGATCACAAGTTTGATCTGATGTATGCCAAGTGCACCTTTGTGCACTGGTGTGTGGGTGAGGGTGTGGAGGAGAGGGAGTTCTCTGAAGCCAGTGAGGACATGGCTGCCCTGGAGAAGGATGATGAGGGAGTTGTCGTGGGTTCTTTTGAAGGAGAAGGTGAGAAGGAGAGGCATGCTAATCCATTCTTTCAGCCCCTGGATCATGTCAAACTTCCAGAACTTCCACTTCAACATTAGCTGACAGACATTGATGCTTCTAATTGTGTTATCTTTATTCTGAGATCATATCTTCTCCATGTGTTATCTGTATGTTTTTTTCCCCATGATTGCGGAGGCCCACAGAGGTTTCCTAGTGGGATCTGAGCTTGCTTTACCAAGCAGGGCTGCATTAAGGGATGGCTTGACCACGTGCATGGTTACCTGGTGATTGGAAGAGTCTACCCTTTGCTGTGCTAGAGGAAGGTCTTTTGCTCCACCCCTTGGCATTCCTATAAAAAGCCCTCTTGAAGAGACATAAGAGGCTGATGGATATTGATCCAGGCCCTCCTGAGGCTATCCTGTGTTTCTATCTGTTTCTCTCCCCTCTATCTTTCTATCTAAATATTTCTCACTCTTCCCTCCTCAAGAGTACCCTGGGGAAAAAGTGGGAGCAGGCCTCCCACAAAGAAATGGATAGACCTCAAAGTAAAAGCTTTAAGAAAAAAAAAACACAAATAGATAAAGAGGTTCTAAAGGTAAGGCAGTGGCCACAGTAGCTTTTCAGGATGTGATAGGGGCCCAGGACTGCTACACGGGTCGCATTCTTTGCATACAATCCCCTGTTCTCAATTGCCTTGACTGCTTGCTTGCCCTGTGGCAGGGAGTAGAGGAGACAGGTGAATAGCCTTCATGAGAGACCAAGGCACTTTCTGGAGATAGCACCACACAGTGAAGAGGGAAGGATGAGGAAGAGATAGGTGTGTGGCTGTCAAACAGTCTTCCCACAGCTGGCCCCGATGAGGAAGACCCAGTCATACAAAAGCCAGATGATCTGGCTAGCCATAGGAGGATCATAGGCTGGGAGGGGCCTGGGAGCTAAGGAGATGGACACTGGCTGTGGTGTGTCCTTATTAGTGTACAGCCGTGCTTCTGGGGAGAAAGATGGGAGAAAGAAAATTTGCTCTGTTGTTGGAACACCTGACTAGGTGTTTGCTTGAGGGGTAAGGGAGGAGACTCAACCCCCGACTGGAGAATCACAAAGCATTAAGTTCTTGGTCTGGGAACAAAACACATCCTGTTAAAACACTGCTTATGGTGATGGCAATCTGAAGGAGGTATTTTCTCAGTTCAGGTTCCCCTTCCCAGATGACTGACAAGTGTCAAGCTAATGCACATAGAATATCTAACCAGGACACTATTGGTGTGTGCCACCACAACCAGATCAAACTTTACTCTGGATGGCTGACAGAGGTGCCTTCTGCCTGTCTGAGCAGGAAGGGGCAGGTTTTTGTCACCAAGCCAGTGAGTGTGGTGTTTTGAATAAGAATGGTCCCCCAGACAGGTTTGCCCAGTGGCGGCCTGCAGAGGCTGGTAGGCCCGGCAGTGCTCGGAAGAGACAGGCAGGCCCAGTGGCGGCCCGCAGAGGCAGACAGGCCTGGTGGCGGCCAATAAAATCAAATTGAAGACCCTGACATTAATCCATGCACATATGAACACCTGGTTTTTGACAAAGAAGCCAAAACTATACAATGGAAAAAAGAAAGTATCTTCAACAAATGGTGCGGGCATAACTGAATGTCAATAATGTAAAAGATTACAAATAGATCCATATCTGTCACCATGCACAAACTCAAGTCCAAGTGGATCAAAGACCTCAACATAAATCCAGTTACACTAAACTTAATAGAAAAGAAAGCAGGAAGTACTCTTGAATGCATTGGCACCGGAGACCATTTCCTAAATATAACACCAACAGTGCAGACCCTGAGCACAACAATTAATAAATGGGACCTCTCGAAATTGAGAAGCTTTTGCAGGGTGAAAGACACAGTCAATAAGACAAAAAGACAGCCAACAGAATGGGAAAAGATCTTCACCAACCTCACATCTGACAGAGGATTGATCTCCACAGTATATAAAGAACTCAAGAAACTAGACATCAAAATACTAAACGGTCCAATTAAAAAATGGGCTAAAGAGCTAAACAGAGAATTCACAAAACAAGAATCACAAATGGCTGAAAGACATTTAAAGAAATGCTCAACATCCTTAATCATCAGAGAAATGCAAATCAAAACAACTCTGAGATACCACCTTACACCTGTCAGAATGGCTACGATCAAAAACACCAATGACAGCCAATGTTGGAGAGGATGTGGAGCAAAGGGAACACTCCTCCACTGTTGGTGGGAATGCAAGCTTGTACAACCACTGTGGAAATCAGTATGGCGGTTTCTCAGAAAATTAGGAATCGAACTACCTCAAGACCCAGCCATCCCACTCTTGGGCATATACCCAAGGAATGCTGATTCATACCATAAAGATACATGCTCAGCTATGTTCATAGCAGCACTATTTGTAATAGCCAGAACCTGGAAACAACCTAGATGCCCGTCAACTGAAGAATAAATGAAAAAAAAATGTGGTACATATACACAATGGAGTACTACTCAGCAGAGAAAAACAATGAAAGCATGAAATTTGCAGGCAAATGGATGGAACTAGAAAAAATCATCCTGAGTGAGGTAACCCAAACCCAGAAAGACAGTCATGGTATGTACTCATAAGTGGATTCTAGATATAAAATAAAGAACAATCAGACTACAACCCACAGAACCATGGAGGCTATATATATAGCATGGAGGTTCCTAGGACAACTGTGGCTTATAATAAATTTCGGTTTTGCTCAATTACTGAGTAAGCCTCAATGAAACATCTCACTATTAAGATAAGAATACATACTCTATCAAGCTGATAATAAAAAATTAATTAATTAATTAATTTTAAACAATAAAAAAATAAATAAAAGAAAAATTTGAAATATTAAACAAACAAACATTTTACTAAAGTTTAAAAAAGGGAGAACTAGGGACTCATCATTCCTCTCCACATTCTATTCTTTCCCTTGTTTTATATATTTTAGATTTTTTTATCGGTGGATTCTGCTGGAGTTTATCAGTGGATTCTGCTGGAGGATCCAATGCAGATAAGCACTGGAGGACTCCTCTTGCAAATCACCCTCTGGAGCGATGGAAGGATCTTTCTACTAGCACATGGAGGAGACCTGATCTAGTGTTAGTGTGGCCCCGGAGTTAGGTTTATGTCTTTCCTCAGGACAATGAGGTTCCTCTTTGGATTCCTGAGCACTGAACACGCCCTGTGGCTGCTGCTGAAGCCCAACATGACAGAGACCTAATGGGTCTTCATGAAAAAATCTACCCTTCTGATGCCAATGGAGATTGAGAGCCCAATATGGACAGCTTTGGCAAGCATTAATGTAAACCTAGGAACTGTAGCCATGAGATTGGATTCTCCAGAAGAGCTACCAGCTAAAGTCATGCTGGGATCAGGAAAAACGGGCCTTGGCGGTTCGTGTTACTGGAGTTGTATCCATGCCAGTGGATGTCCACACAATCCAGAAGAGAATTTGACATTGCTGCTGCCACTGTTGCTGTTATAACAATGGTGCACACCGCTGCTACTATTTCTTAGATTACCATTTCATAATTGCTTACTACAGCTAGCACAGTGGAGACCCTGACAACAAAAGTAGCTACCACAGTTAATCTTTCATTCTATTGGGCATGATAAATTTAATCCAGTAGTTATATAAACCTCGATTGGCTTTGAAAATTATAAATTTATAAACTCAAGTTCCAGTTGCTTTTGGGATACTATCTTACAAAGACTCCAATGTACAGTATGGCTCATTAAGGAAGGGAATGGCTCAGTTGCCTTTAGCCTACTGGCTATGGGTGAGATAGGACCTCTGTTGGTCTTCTCTGTATCGAACACACAGATTGCAAGCCCAGTGCCACTTTGAAATCTTTGGCAGCAATTAACTATGCAGCTCACACACGATTGAGCTGGTGTGATAATGAGTATTCAGAGATGGGTAATGCCTGGGGGGCACTCACCAACCTAAGACAGAGCACCTGTGTGGCCTGGGCAGGTGTCTCCATGATGGGTAAGGTGACCTGCTCATGTCCCATGCAACCCAAGTGAGAAACTCATTTTTTTTTGAGAAGCTCATGTTTTAATAAAAAGGGGGACCTGGAGGTCCCTGGCCCCCGTTTTGGGTAACTGTTGCCTTGCTTGTGGACCTTGACCTTGATATCCTCCCTATGCTAATTCCCTGCCAGGTGCCACCCTCCTGAATGCTTAAGGGAAGTTCCTTGTCTGTGTATCCTGAATAATGGGCATTAACAACTTAGATGCAAGATTGTAAAACATCAGTAGCGAACTTCTGCCCTCCGGGGTCCTCCCATTGTGCTGTAAGGCTGTATTTAAGACCTCCTACTCCCTTCAAGAAATGACATTTGACATTTAAAATTAAAATATGTATATATATATATGCATATATATATATAATTGAATGAATACTGCGAATGTAATCTATGAATACCACAAATGTGATTAATATCATGAGTGTAAGTAATGAATATCATGAGTGTAATTTAAAAAAATAAAAAAAAGAGTAGAAAAAAAAAAAAAGAATGGTCCCCATAGGCTCATGGATTTGAATACTTGGCCACCAGGGAGTGACACTATTTGAAAGGATTAGGAGGTGTGGCCTTATTGGAGAAAATGCATCACTGAGGGTAGGCGTTGAGGTTTCAAAAAGCCCAATCTGAACTCCGAGTCTCTCTCTTCCTGCTGCCTGTGGATCCAATCCGGACGTAGAACTCTCAGCTACTTCTCCAGCACCATGTCTACCTGCATGCCAATGTGCTCTCCACCATGATAACAATGGACTGAAATTCTGAAACTGTAAGCAAGAATCAGTGAAATGCTTCCCTTTATAAGAGTTGCTGTGGCCACGGAGTCTCTTCACAGCCGTAGAACACTGACTAAGACAGTGTGATACCTCGCCCTTGGTGATGATAATAATACACCTCTGTCACTGGCTCCATTTGAACTCTACCCATGCTGTTGGCCCTGCTTTGCTGCCTGGAGGCCATTCCGAGGCCACAGGTTTTCCTCCCAGTCTCCTCTTATTTCCCACCCACCTCTTATAAGCAGTTCAGCTGGCCAGTGTCCTTGTACCACTTCCGTCCCTGTGCTGGATGGAGGCAGTACCTGGGTGGCATTTGTGCAATATGTTCAGTGTGCACCTAGAGCTGGTCCTGGGGCAAATTCAGCAAGGCACCAGAAAGTGCACGCCACAGGAAGCTTTCTTCATGAAAGGTACAAAACGAACCGGTACTTAAAGGTAAAACTGGTTTTATTTATTTTTACATTTTCAATAATTTTATTTTCTTTAAGAATTTTTTTACTCAATTTATATACCAACCACAGATCCCCCTCTCATCCCTCCTCCTGCTCCCGCCAAGATTCTTCCCCCCTCCCCACCCTACCCCCGATTCCCACCTCCTCCAAGGTAAGATCTCCCATGGGGAGTCAGCAGAGCCTGGTGCATTCAGTTGAGGCAGGTCTAGGTCCCTCCCCTTGCATCAAAGCTGTGCAATGTGTTCCACCCGAGGTAGTGGGCTCCAGAAAGCCTACTAATGCACCAGAGATGGATCCTGATCCCACTGCCAGGGGCCCCTTAAACAGACCAAGCTACACAACTGTCTTGCTTATGCAGAGGGCCTAGTCCAGTCCCGTGGAGGCTCCACAGCTGTTGGTCTGAAGTTCTTGAGTTTCCACTAGCTTGGTTTGGTTGTCTCTGTAGGTTTCCCTATCATGATCTTGATGCCCTTGCTCACAGAATCCCTCTTCTCTCTCTTCAACTGGACTCCTAGACCTTGGCCTGGTTCTTGGCTATGGATCTTTGCATCTGCTTCCATCAGTTACTGGATGAAGACTCTATTATGATAGGGTATTCAACGATCTGATTACCAGGGTAGGCCAGCTCAGGCACCCTCTCCACTGTTGCTAGTAGTCTAAGCTGGGGTCATTCTTGTGGATTCCTGGGAACTTCCCTAGCACCAGATTTCTCCCTATCCCCATGATGTGTCCCTCTAGAAAGTTTAGACACAAGGGCTTTATGGTCCATAATGACTGTATGCTTCACTATATCACATATGGCCTCTCCCCTTGCAAGGGGCATTTGTTTGATAAAAAATAGTTACTCATAAAGTCCAGCAGAAAAGTCTCAGTCATGTGGGAATCTGGAACTCTCATTTGCAGCTGGCGTGAAGGTAGACTGATACAATTGTTTATCTGAACTCTACCTGTTAAACCATACTCTGCTACTCAAAATGCCATTCCAGGTATAATCCAACATGCATGTACACCTACATACATTCAAATACATGTACCACGATGTTAAAATAAAACATGGATAGGCAGTGTTCAAAGCACTTTCTTTTGAAGTTTGCTGGCAAAATGATTGTATTCATAGGTTAATTTTTTTTAGTTCTCTCTCTCTGTGCATGTGCGCGTGCGTGCGTGCGTGCGTGCGTGCGTGTGTGTGTGTGTGTGTGTGTGTGTGTGTGTGTGTGTGTGTGTGTGTGTGTGTTGGTACCGGGATTAAATTTAGAGCCTTGTACATGCCAGGCTAGTGCTGGGCTACTAAACATTCCCAGCTCTACTCAAAGCACTTTGATTTAAAAGAGCCAAATGCCCTGGAAAGACCCTAAATGTCCTGTGGTAGCCTTTGGTGACTGGATTGACAATGGGAATAATGCATTTTAAGATGCTGATATATATTGCAGTTTTGAAACCAAAGATTTACTAAAAGAACTGGTATCCTTGGGGTACAAGAGACCCTAAAACCGTGTTCTCAGCACAAAGGAGATTTGCCCAGAGGGACAAAGGGCGGGAATAAGAGATAAAGACAGGAAATGGGGGTGAGGGAGAAGGAGAAAGGAACTAGGGAGGGGGCAGTTAGCCCTGGAGGGACAAAGGGCTGCCTCTGGATAGAGAGACAGACATGGCCCATAGTAAATGGCGGTTTATAAAGGGAAGAGGAGACACCGCGTTAGGATGAGGTGTTTAATTTTGATTGGGCAGGTTCATTAGGGTAGCAAAAGGGGGCTTTTGATTGGTGGATTTCAATACTTTGATAGCTGGATAAGGGGTTCCCTGAGAAGGGAATGGAGGTTGTGGCTAGCTTCAAGAATGTAACCTAATATTTTTAGGAAGGCAGAGGGAGTGGGGGGCAGAGTCATATTTGCTAGGGCCCCTTCATTTACTTTATGAGCAATGGTTGAAATCCTCCAGTTGGGTGGATTGAGTTGGGTGCTGTAGCCATCCTCTTGGGTTTAGGGTGCCGTTCGTTCAGGAGTCCGTCTGAACCTGTGATAGACAATCGTTAGGTGTCTCACTTGCCCTGGCCATGTCCTATCTCTCAGCCATGGCACTCCAGTTGTACTTTCTCTCGAGCTTGGCAGGGCAGCCACATTTGCCTCCACTTCTGAAGACGGTAGGTTTTAGAGCAGTGGTTCTCAACCTGTGGGTCCCGACCCCTCTGGGAGCCAAACAACCTTTTCCCAGGGGTTGCCTAAGACCATTGGAAAACATAGAGCTTTACATTATGATTCATAGCAGCAGCAAAATTACAGTTATGAAGTAGCATCAAAAATGATTTTATGGTTGGGGGTCGCCACAACACGAGGAACTGTATTAAAGGGCCGCAGCGTTAGGAAGGTCGAGAACCACCGCCTTAGAGCCACAGTCAGTGGTGGCTCAGTGTTTGTATCTCACCACAACAATTTCCAAATGATGATGTTCCCTGCTTCATCTTTCTTCTGTCTCATGGCCAAAGAGACCAGAAGAGAGCAACCTTCTGCTTCTTAACCTGAATTACAGAATGTATTTATTCTGTAAGACTTCACCTGCTTATCTCCACACGATCTGAGGATATTTTGTGAGCCGTGCTTTAGGAGAAACGTTCTCTAGGGGCTCAGGCAGTCAAGTGCTTGCTTCAGAAACCCGAAGACCACGTAAAAAGCCAGGCAAGGCCGTGTGCATTTTAGCCCCGGTGTCATGGGACGTGGGGACCGGTGGATCCCAGGAGTTTGCAGGCCTGTCAACCCAGCTGAATCAGAGTTCCAGGTCCAGTTAGAGTCCAAAAGTAAGGTGGGAAGCCTGGAAGTGGCTCAGTGGACCTAAGTGCTTGCCACCAAGTCTGACAGCCTTAGGTTGACCGGCGTCCCACACATGCACCGTGGCACCCACCCACACAACAACTGAAGTGCTAGAAACAGTAAGTGGAGAGGAGGTTGAGGACAACACTGACATCTACCTCTGTTCTCCATGTGTGTGCAGACACACACACACACACACACACACACACACACACACACACACACACACACACTCGTATTCTCTCTACCCGTCAAAAAACAGCTCCTTATGGAGATAAAGAAGTGCTAGTCCTTGCTCCTTCCTATACCAATCCCAGGCAAAAGAAAGGTACAAGATTTACCAAAACAGAGTTCTTGATCAGACAAACTAAATTTCCTCCAAAGACATTGGTCATGTGCCTTTGGTCTCTGGACATGTACCCTGTCCTCACTAGGGCCTTACTCGTAGACACTCATGACCATTTTACACACACTTCTAGCACCCACGGGGGCTTATCACTCCAGTCCACCGTATTTTAAAAGCAAAAATTCTTTTACTATGTGTGTGTTGAGGGAAATGTCTAAAGTCAGTCTTCAAAGGCAGAAATGGAAAACTAGGAAGCAAGCACCGAACTTCATCTACACGCAGGGCTGTGTAGCTAGAGGAAAAAGGCTCTGTCCACCCACTCATGTTAGAACAGAAATCAAAAGCCACGCAGCTCACTCCAGCAGTCTACGTTCCTCCTCAGAGGTTCAGAGACGTAGCGTGAACAGCCAGAGAACACAAACACAAGTTTCCCAAAGTGCAGGGTTGGGGATTGTGAAAGTGCATGTGGGGTGAGGGGAGAGATCAGAAACACTAGCCACACAAGTCCAGGAATCGGGGTCAAAAGAGCCAAGGCAGTGGTGGATCCAGGCCCGGGGTGGGGCTCAGCCTGCAGGAGCCCTGTAGCCCAGGCTACTATGGTCAGCAGCTGCTCAGCCATCAAGTGCTCCTGGCAAGATTTACAAAAGAAAGAGGAAGAGTGAGGATGTCGGGCGTCCTGTGTAGTGTGAGTCTTTATGGGATGGAAGATCTAATACGAACCATGAACATGATGGCGTTCCATCTCTTGCTCTTACAAACTGCAGCAGGCTCCCCGGGCAAGGCAGAGAACAGCACCGTCTTTGTCCCAGCCATCTCTGGGCTCCGTCTAGGGCTGTGTCCAGGAGGAGGCCTGCTGCCAACCTGTCTCATATTATTACCCGGAATGAATCCCCCGCCCCCCAGCCATGCCCTCCACTTGCCCTGCCCTGTGCCCCTGGGCTGGAACATTGTGGGAGCTGGACTGCTTGGCTCAGCGACTGAAGGGCAGGAGCAGGGATGTCCTATGAGGGTTGAGTAAGAATGTCTTGGAAGAGGCCTGGGTTTCTCCGACTTTGGGAGTTTTTGTTCTGTTTTCCCCGAGTTTACAAAACAAGCCTTTATTTCTGTTAATTCTACAAGCAACACTCTCCAAAGCTTTTAGACTGACCTTCTCTAGTACTGTCTCGGTGTGCTGGCACCACAACAGACACCAAGTGTGAGGCATAACTAGAGATGAACAAAAATGAACGGGGCAGCAGCAGTTCGAAAATGATACAGGGGAAAATGAAGCAGACTGATAATTAAAGGAAGCAAAGTGCGTCACCGCGGAGGATTATCAAGTTTTAAAAAGAAGGGAACCTCAGAGATGGGGGAATTACAATAATCACCGTTTTCTTTCTCTATGGTATGCACAGAGAGTACGTATAAAAATAACAGCTTGTGCTAAATGATGGGCGGGGCCTCTGGAAGAGAGAAGGGAAGACCAGTGCCCAGAGGCTGAGTCAAGGGATGGGTACCAAGGGCCAGGGAAATGCCGCTCTGCTAGCAGCATCCCACCTCTCACAGTGAAAGGTCAGAGGCCCACTATTTGGGAAGTCTTCTGTCAGCCCTTTGGGGGCTATATTTGTAATGTTAAATTGGTAATTACTTAACATTTAAGAAGTCATCCCAGTAAGCAAAATGACCCATACAACCTAGTTTCCTTTATTCAGACTTTGTAAAGCACAGCCTGTGGGGACCAAGGGGGGAGAGGAGACTGCATGGCCTGAGTGTGCCAGGTGTGTCTGTGGAGAGGAGCAATATTTGACCTTTCACATTGCGCGGGCTGTAAAGGGTGTCCTGGAAACGGGCTGGGTACAAGCCTCCCAGGAGGCCATCCCTTACAACATCTTTAAGAGTGGCTTTCTCAGACCTTGCTTGGGCCTTCTGAACCCTGATACCTCTCTCCACCTAGCACACCATGTGGTTTCCTCCTCTCTCCACTTTCTGTGGGAACTGGGCCTAGGACACCAACAGCACCTCAAATAACAGTGTGTCTCCTCTTGGACCTACCTTCCTCTCCCCCAGCCCAGTAGTAAGGGAAACCAGAGTTCCATGCCCGTTGCTCAAGCTCATCTGGGGCCTTCTCTGAACTGAGACCTATTCTACAGGTGGTGGCCTGGACTGGGCAAGAAGGCTGTCCTTTTACTTTGCCTGTTTGCACTGAGCAGGGAGGTAGAAACAGGGAGAGTGTCTAGCCAGGTCCTTGGCTAACACTTGGAGAGCCTACTCTAGTACAGAGGACCTCAGTCTCTTGTTCAAATGGGCTTGTACCCTTCTCAGGGATGAAAGACCTTGTTCCTAGGTTCAGTGCATCTTCCCGAGGTCCTACAAGCTGTCAGCAGCAGGCTGTGGTTTGACGCATGGAGTTCCACAGGTGTTAGCATATCATGATGAACTGAGGAGCAAGGAGCTCATGGCAGCTGGAAGAGCATGCTCAGCATCTTGACCAGCAGTTTCAAGGTTTCCCCCCACCATTGGGGAGTCCTTTATCAGCCATGTTTTACAAGGCAAGCTATGATTTGTGTACTTCACATTATCAAGAGAAAATGCACAGCTTGTCTTCCAGCCAGCAACAACAACCTGAGCCTAAATCTCCACTGTATTTCCTGAGCTTTTCTGAGACAATAAACCAGGCACTCTATGTCTCAAAATAGGAAACAGCTTAACAAATATGTTATTTACTTGTAATCTTTAAGTCTTAACTGGGATCAAGACTCTGCTTACATGGTACACTCAGTCTACTGTCTCTAGCATTACAGGACGGCTTTGGTAGCCTTTACTGAAAGAACTGTGGCACTGGTGAGGGACCCGGGAGTTTCAGGAACCAGTGAAGAGGCTGCAGAGGCAGCTCCCAGAGGGGCACATCTTGCAGCAGAGGTAAGACAGGCCATCCAAGTTTCCAGGGATGACTGGGCACTTGGGGAAAGCCAGTTAGCTGAATGTGGGCCGCAGGCCTCCAGTTCATTGCTCCATTCCAACGCTCATAGGTAACATGTGAGCTATGCATGCAGTGCGGTGTAAGAGGTCTCTTCATGTGCTGGCAGTGGACAGTGACCAGTGCTTCCATGGTGGATGGAGAGCAGGTTTCTGGCCAACTTAAGGCCTTTGTACCTTATGTAGATGTCCTCCAGCTCTCTCCTCATGCTCTTTATTGCCAGCATATGTTGATGTTCTACTGCTTTTAACACTTATGACTCTTACAACTGCACATAGACAGCTACATCCAGCTGGGAAGACAGAATCTCTTCTCCCCCACTAGATTGGGGATCCCCAAGAACAAGAACCGGTAGTCTTCTTGCTCCTTCTAGTCTCCACCCTCCAGAAGTAGTGTATAAAGGGCAATCAACAGGTACAGGTGAGAGGAGGACAGGGTTGCAGCCATCTAAGAGAAGGGTCAGACTGTGGGCAGCAGGCCCTGGGAAACCCAACAGAGGATGTGCTGCCCTTCCACCCTTAGGCCCTACGAAACTCATCAGAAGATGTGCTGTCCCTAGACCCAGACAATTAGGGGCTGCCGCACACCAGACATTTCCCACCAGAACCTAAAGGATCTGATATAACATAACTGGCATAATAAACAAAGCACCAGATATGTCCTGTGGGATGTTTTTCTGCTGTTATAGATTGTATACCACAGCTGTCAGAGGGAATGAGTTTTCTGCAGATAAAAAAATGGGATGTCCAACTATCAGAGGAAATGGGTCTGCTGGCAAAATAGACACAATAACATAGATCGCTAGAGGACATGGCAATTTCCTTGTAGCTGCAACCCTCCAATCAGTTCAAACCAAGCACCTCTAACCTGAAGTAAGCACCAGTTCTGAGCTTGTAACTATATATAGGTGGAATTCCCCTAGACCCCTACCCTATCCATTATAAAAACCCTGCTTGATTGCTACTCAGGGTCTCTCCTGCTCAGCTGCTGTGTCAGACAGATGGAGAGACCTGGGTTAACTCCCAACAATAAAAAGACTCTTTGCTTTTGTATCAGATTTGTTCTTTTGGTGGTCTTTGGGAGACTCTGGGTACAACACTTTGGACATCTCACCAAGATTCCCCAAGCCCACCACAACCACCCTCCATTGAGTCTTACAATGCCTAGTATCAGGTAACTTTCGGATTTTCCCAGCAAGCCTTTTTGGTTTCTGGTTTCTGTTTCTGGCTAATTTTGGCAGTGGGAGCTCTGTCTGTGAAGCCCGCATAAGATCTATGGTGGATGCACCAGCGGATTGCGGGGTGGGGTCATGGAACACATCCCATGGATCTTCTGGTGGGTCAGGAGACCCTTCGGGTGGGGATTGGATTCCCCTGGTTCCTCTGAGAGGCTGAGTGGGTGGAAACCTCAAACTGTTAGTCCGATGTCTTTATCTTTGTCTTGGACTATGTTCTGACTGTTACTATGTTACTGTTCTACTCAATATGTTTAAGGGGACTGGGTCCCCTGACTGAACTGAGATAAGCAAGTAGGTCCTGCCAGGTGGGGGCTTGGGTACTGCAAATGAGGCCATCTGTTAGACTGGACTTGCTAACCACAAGTAAGGTAACCACATCTCAGTGCTGATGTACTGGTACTTGTTTGCCTATGTCATTGTTACCTGTTTCTGTCTACTAACCTCCCTCATTTCCCTGGAAAAGAGAGAGAGAGAGAGAGATGTGGGAGCCCGTTCTGGGGTTCCTCGTGGCTTTACCCAGCAGGTCCAAATAGAGGATGATCAGGACCACGGGCCTGAGTGCAGGTGTCTGAGATGGTCTGCACTTGGCTGTGCTGGGGGAGGAGGTCTTTTGCTCCACCCCTTGGCATCTCTATAAAAACCCTGGACCAGAGACAGTCCGGGCCCGTAGGAATAGGTTCCAGGCCCTCTCGAGGCTATCCTTTATTTTCTATCTGTTTATCTCCGCAAGATTCTCCGCTATAAATCCTTCTATCTAATATTTCCTGCTGCTCGCACTCAAGAAAACTCTGGGAAGCTGTGGGGGTGGTGGGTAAACGCCCCACAGAATGGCGCCGTGAACAGGGACTAAAGAAAAAAAGGGACTAAAGAAAGGGGAAAAAAGGGACTAAAGAAAAAAGAAAAAAAGGGACTAAAGAAAGGGGAAAAAAGGGACTAAAGAAAGGGGAAAAAAGGGACTAAAGAAAAAAGGGACAAAAAAAGGGGGGACTAAAGACAAATGAACAGGGACTTAAGACAAAGTAATAGGGACTAAAGATAAAGGAAAATAATAGTTTTATTACAGAGTTTTTGGTGAAAGTGCTGAGTTAGCCCTGCCAGTGGAAAGGCATGCCGGTGTTATGGAATATATATATTTTTATATATATATATTTTTGGTAAGGCAGGGGTTTTATCCTCGAGAGAAAAGGAAAGCGGACTGGAAGGATGTCCGATGCTGCAGCGAAATTCTCTTCTGTCAAAATTTTCTATCTTCTATCCCTTTCTCAATTTCTATCTGTGATAAGTATAAGGCATAGGGTAGTAATATAGTTTAGGAAAAACTTAGAAATGTAAGATTGTGTAGGAAAAAATAAGTAAGGCAACTAGACAGAAAAACTCTTCAATTTTCTAACTTTGGGGGCAATGAAGGCAAACTG
This sequence comes from Peromyscus maniculatus bairdii, assembly GCF_049852395.1. Taxonomy (NCBI): domain Eukaryota; kingdom Metazoa; phylum Chordata; class Mammalia; order Rodentia; family Cricetidae; genus Peromyscus; species Peromyscus maniculatus. The sequence continues at coordinate 14,385,421 of NC_134870.1, read as the reverse complement.
GGGAAAAAATCTTTCTTGGGGCTTGATGGGAAGTAAAAAAGCTCTTCTTTGAGCTTATGGGGAAGAAAAAGTTTCCTATAGAAGCTTTTGACCTGGGGACAGCTGAAATGCCAAATCCAAGCGGCAGGAGAAAGTGTTTTCTCCCTGAGGCAAAAATGGGGGTGTAAGAAGTCAAAGTTTAAAGTTGGGATGTTTTGGGAAAAGTTGGTCTTTCTCCTGGGGAAAAAAAAATCGTTCTCCTAAACTCTAAAGCTTTTCTTGAAAAATTTTGGGAAAAATCTCTCTAAAAAGCCTTAATCTTTCTCAAAAGCTCTCTTAAACTTAAAAGCTAAATTTGTCCTTCTGGGAGATGACAAAAATTAGAATCACCTGAAGATATTAGTATAGGGACCACCTGTGATTAGCTCTAAGGGAAAACAACAAACCTCTTAAGACCGCAAAACCTCTAAGTTCTTTCAAGCTTTAAAAATCATCCCTGCAAAGCAGGAGGCAAGGACAAGTTTCTAAAAACCCCTTCTAAGCTCTGTCTCTTCAAGCTAGTAAAAGACAGTGGGTCAGAGTACCCTGAGGGAAACGCTTGGGGAGAGTGTGGGTGACTAGCTACAGAGAGCCCAAAAAGGGCAGGAAACTTGACCTGAGAAAAGCAAAATAGTCAAGCTTCACCGTTACAGCTGAGCTGAGGCAGCAAAGGTTTTGAGTGAGCATTTCAGAATGAAAAGGTGCTCCTAATCCTCCTAATGCAAAGATCCCCTGAAGCAATGCAAACTGTTAGCATTGAATCCTCGCTTCTGACCAAAAACCCAGAGGTGACTGGCCAGCGTCTCTGAGTTGGGGTGCATTTCGGGGATACTAGGGTTCCTGCAGTGGTAAACTTCCTGGAGTGCACAGCTGAGGCAGGAAAGGACAGGACCCGAGGGGAAGATTGCTAATGAACAAACAAAGCTAAAGCCGGTGGGAACGGCACAGTTGTCCACTTTCCTACAAGTCCCGGGTTGATAGGTCCACAACTACAAAAAGAAATCTAAGAAAAAGCTTTCCTATCAGAGAAAGGACCTTTCTGTAAAACAGAAAACAGTGAAACTGAAAACAGTAAAGCTGAACTGTGTCTGAAGCAGTTGTGCTGCTGAGTCAGAACGCTGTCTGGGGAAAGAGCCCAGCCAGGGCAGAACAGAACTCTCCAGGAGTAAAAGCTTTTCTTTTCTGTCAGAAAAAGCACTTCTTTGAGAAAAGTTTTGTTTCAACTGACTCCCAAGAGATGAGGGAGTGTAGCCCTGAGGGGTGATTGCCTTTGGCACAAGCTCTGTCCTTGAGCACCCAGACAAGCAAACACAACCCACTGGGGGACTGGGCCAGGTGAAGGCCTGATGAGGCAAAACACCTGTCCTAATGGGAGTTTAGAAACAGCAAAAACCTCCCTTGTTAGATTTTCAGTCTGTACGCAAACAACACAGACCCCGAAAACAAATGGACAAAAAGCCCCTACCTTCAGTAGTAGGGAAAACCGCCGCTCTAGTGTCGGAAACTGTTTCTGGGGTAGAGGGGATAAATTGAGACCAAACTGGGAACTGTCTGGGAGAAAGACTCTGAAGAAACAGAAGGGACAAACACCTCCCCAGAAAATGCATGACCTGACAAAGCTGCTCAAGTTTGAGGCAGATTCAGGGGGAGAAAAAAAAGCCCCTACCTCCAAAGGCAGCTAGCAGAGGTACAGAGCCGCAGACAGATAGCTGAAGCTCTGTATCTGGGGAAGGAAGGAACAAGCAAAATGAGAATAAGATCAGTGGGAGAAAATCTCTCTGCAAGAGCTATGGAAAAGCTGTTGTAAATGATCTTGTTTTTCACTGACTGGCTAAGGCAAGCACAAGCCCCGAGGAAAGTTGCTATCAGAAATGCCAGCCTCAATGCGCGCTAACGAGGCAGGTGTGGTTCTGATTCCGGGGCCAGTGTCTGATGAAGTTGAAACACCTGTTAAAGCCAGCTAAGAGAATAGAAACCTCCCAATGTGCCATAGCTGAAAATGTAAAATGCTTGTTCAAATCTCCCGTTGCAAAGGCAAGAGACTTTGTTCAAACCTCCCAGGCAAGAATTTGTAAGCAAGTCTGGTGAAAGAGAACCAGTTGACTCTCAGACCTAAAAAGAACTATGGGAAATGATATATGGGACTGATATTATTATGGATTGATATAAGGGAAACGCATTCTGGGAAAGGTAGTTTTTCCGCTAAAGATGGCGACATTGCCCTGAAACACTTTTGTCAGCTTGAAAATACGTTCATGGTAAAATTAAAATACAGCTTTTAAAAGAATAAGGAGGAAAATCGTCTAAGAGTTTAAGTGTCAGTTCCAATGAAAAATTGAAAGGATACGGAACTAGGTGCTTCATGGTTTGGGGCTCTGTTGGTAAAATGCCTTATTTACCCTAATAGCTGTGAAAAGTTTTTACGGTAGTTGGGTGACAAAAAGCTTCCTATAAAAACAAACAAGTCACTTTAAAATCCTTAAAATACCACATAATAGCTGTGCAGTATTGGCGAAGAGCTTTACAGCAACTAAATAAGATAATTTCATCCTCAGCGTGAAGTGAAGTTTTCAGAAGAGCATACCAAAAGTACTGCTGTAATAGAAATGTTTGTCTGAATTGAGGCATTTAGGGGAGCCATTATGAATTTGGGTGAAGGGACAGCCTCTAGTTAAAAACCGTTTACCGCTGACAGTGCATCTCTGCCGGTCCGGAACGGCTGAGAGATCTGGCAACTTTGGAGTGTGGTTTTGTCCTGAGAGTGTTACAATCCCCTAGCAACAAGTATCACAACTCTATAATGACAACATTCACTAAATCCCAGTGCTTTATAGCAAAGCTAACTATAAACTGTAAACTTTAGAAATGATGTACGTACTTCCTGTCTAGTTAAGAGAATCTTTCTGATAGAGATGGTGATAATAATTAAGAGTAAGAAGTAGAAAGACGAAAATAAGATATGTGAGTTTGTAAAAATTCTGTCTTGTTAGATCTGTGTTAAGAAATCTTTAGGTGTTTGCTAAGTTAGATATATGCTAATGGTAGCCTATATAAGTTTGTAAAATAGAGCTATAGAGTTCCTTTAAGAATATAAGCTTGTAAGAAGTATCTAAGGTAGTCTTAAGACATGTAGTAATAAGCTTGTAAGATGCTAGTTGTAAATGTAAGTTTAAATAAGAAATAAGATGGAATGAATATAAGTATATAAGAATTAAGAAATATATTTGCTAAAGTAGTTCTATAGTTTCCTTAAAGTATAAATAAGTAGATGTTAATATGTTATATGTGAGTTTGTGAAAAAGTTGTATGTAAATGTTAAGTGTGAGTCTATTAATGTATATGGTGAAAACACCTGAGACACAGGAGATAGTGTCCTAGTAGACTGCAAGGTAGGCAGTCTGAATGGTTTCAAAAGCTCCAGAAGCCACTAAGAAGCTAAGAATGGCGGACGCCAGAACCAGCACAAGGCATCCGCAGCTGAGATCCGTGGAATATCAACGCAGCACAGAAAAACCTGAGCTAACAGCAAAAACGGTGCGGTTTAAAATATTACTATAACTAAAAAGGTCTGTCTGTGAGAACAAAAGTTGCAGAGATGCTTGTTTGAACAAAAATTAACTGCAAAAAGTTTCGGTTGAAATACGTCTCTTCATATTTGGAAGTGAAAGCCTGATACCAGAATTTATTTCTTATTTAAACTTTTTGAACTTAAAATGAGATAAAATTACAAAAACATTTTGGTTATGGATTTCTTCAAATTGGGAAGGCTAGTACCAATATTTATCATTTGAATTTTGGTACTTAAATGAAATGAACAATAGAGATTTCATTGCAATGGGACAATTTTGAGCTTACTTATAGTAATGACCTACGAACGGTTTTCTGGAATTGGGTTAAAAATGAAACTGTTTAAATGAAGAAATGTATTTCTACTTAGAATCAAGATGCAATTTTGTGTATGCGTATATGCTTTATTAACTGGTGATTTATGAGTTTTGTGAAACTGTTTATGTAAAAATGAAATTATTTATGGAACTGGTTTTGTGTTACAAATGGAACTGTTTAAACAGAAAAGTTTGGGTTTTCTAACTAGGCTTGAGATTTTGCTTAAAAATTATAAAGAAAAGGAGGAGCTATGAGATTGAATTATGTTTGCAGAAACCTATTGATATTAATGCACCCTGGCTTGGTGGAATTGAGGAAATGTTTAAGTTTGATGTGAATACATTGAAGTTTTTCCTGAGTTAAAGTTGTAAGACAGAGAAAATTGTTAACTATATATAGCACCATATATGCTAATTCTAATGGTTCTGTTAAGAGTTTGCTTTGAGTTGTAAGATTGAGAGAATTGTGACTATGTATAGCAATATTTATGTTAACCTGTTAATGGTAATGATGAAGCTAAGGGATTCTTTAAGTTTGTAGTCGCCTTAAGAGTTTTGGTTTAGAAAGGGCTTGAGGCAGCTAAGACTGCTGTGGTCACCTTGGACCTAATTCAAAAGAGAAATGCCATTTATATCATCCTCTACTCCCATACTGGGAGGTGTAACAGCTATGGAGATTGCTGTAAGCCATTAATAGTTATTTTTTTATATATTAAGAAGGGGGGACCTGTGGGAGCCCGTTCTGGGGTTCCTCGTGGCTTTACCCAGCAGGTCCAAATAGAGGATGATCAGGACCACGGGCCTGAGTGCAGGTGTCTGAGATGGTCTGCACTTGGCTGTGCTGGGGGAGGAGGTCTCTTGCTCCACCCCTTGGCGTCTCTATAAAAACCCTGGACCAGAGACAGTCCGGGCCCGTTGGAATAGGTTCCAGGCCCTCTCGAAGCTATCCTTTATTTTCTATCTGTTTATCTCCGCAAGATTCTCCGCTATAAATCCTTCTATCTAATATTTCCTGCTGCTCGCACTCAAGAAAACTCTGGGAAGCTGTGGGGGTGGTGGGTAAACGCCCCACAGAGAGAGAGAGAGAGAGAGAGAGAGAGAGAGAGAGAGAGAGAGAGGCATAATGAGGGCCACCTCCCTCTGTAGCTGCTCTCTGGGGTCCAAAACACAGGTTAATAATTATCATCATATTATAGTCCTCTGGGTTACAGGATTCTGTATGTTTGACCTCCTATGAAATGACAAAGCTGAAGCTCTTAGCTATTCAGAGTGTCATAGAGAAATCTAAACCTTTTTCTTAAAATTGTCAACATCATATCAATGGTCTGTAAATGAAATCAGCAGCCTACCTGCTTATATGTCTGTGAATAAAAAATGCTTATAAAATATACTTATAAGAGAAAAAGAGAACCTGAAAGGTCCCTTCGACTAATATATCTACAGGATAAAAAAAACTGGCCTGGTTATTGTTACCAAACAAGATTAGGCCTAGATTTGTTTTAATTCAGATATATTTAATAGATAAAGGTCCTCAAACCTGTTAAAGATCTGATGGATATGGCATTTAAATTATTTGATAAAAAGGTTACTATAACAAACAGAGACTCCCAGCTTCTAGCAATGACTCCCAAGGTCTCCAAAGTTTGAAGATATGGAACAACAACAAGATGATGCCACCTAAATTGTTGACAACAATGATCACTGGGTAAGATGCCCCGACCCAACACCTGCTGCCAGGGATCTGGCCCAGATTGGACAAATGGGACACTGACAAAACAAGATCTATCTTCCTGAGGTTCATCATCCACAGAGAAAACTTTCACCTTATGGACCTAGCAGCTGAAGACTGATGCTGTCCTGACACCTGTCCTGTGAAGAACATGAGGACTACAGAAGCCTGGGATGATGGTGGTCTGGGTAATGGATAGTCTCTGTCATTTTTTAAAATAGATTTGGAAGCTGCTTAGTCTGCACTCAGATAAAATTTATCCTTCTCAGATCTCTGACTAGGCTAGCTATAGCTTCGTCAGCTTAGCAACATCAGACAACCAGAATCTTCCACAAGGTTGCAGCCACCTTATTAATTCATTGATCAATGCATTAATTAATTAAAGCTATTAGGTCTCCTGAAAAAAAAAAGAGAGAGAGATAAATAGGTTTGCCTTACTCAAAAGCTTCAGTTTCAAACATAATTTGAAATGGTTCTTAAATAATAACTGCTTAGATTTCTAATAAATAATAAATTCTAAGGATCTAAAACTATAAAGATCTGAGGAAGATAAAAGATATTATGAAATTTCTTTCCTTTACCATACTGTCATTGAATTAAAACTTGAAAAGTTCAGAATTTAACATTAATAGAATTCTGACAAGCTAATAGAGCAATGGCTGCTTACTGGATTATGAGCTCAAGATTTTAGATTTCTTTTGGTTATCTTCTGAATATAGACTTACAGATGCTTTTCATCAGGCCAAAGACATTTCAATCCAATTTATAGCTGGCTCCCTGGACAGAATGAATATATATATATATATATATTTTAAACACAAATCTATAGTTTTTGCTAGGACTCAAAGATGTGAGCCTCCTCCTACTATTTTACAGATACCTGTTACCTGCTTTTTCTACAATATAGATTTCACTATTGATTGATAATATTAATATATCTAAAACTTTTATGTCCTTTTATAAAATAAGAATTCATATGAGCCTTAGAGAATCAAAAGAAGACACTGGATCCACTTCACAGAGGTCAGAAGGACTCCAGACAAGTACAAGAGTACAGCTTGAGTTTTCACACTCTTCCTCTTCCCAGTTACTAAGGGGTGGGCCTAAAGTTCTAAATAAGATCATAAATTTTAACTCTTGTCTCTAGTCTATATCTGTTTCCAATCCAGGCATTGTCTACTGACTTCATCCTGTGACACATGGACTTGCTGAAAGCTGATATGGACCCATCCAGCCAATATAAATGCTGTTTCTTCAGCTGGTCAATGAACCAGGTGTTTCTAAATTCCCTCCTTGCCTTTGACTAGCATTCTGGCTTTCCAGGGCCCTGGCAACAGTGTCCTAATGTCAGCAGGAAGTAATTACAGAAGCAAAAACGTTGCCCTTATTTTCCCCTGGAATGTTAGATCAAAAGGGAATTTCTTGTCATAGGGAACCTGAGATAAAATAATAACTGGTTCCCATTCTCATTTCCAAGTTCCTACAGAATAAGGACCTCTGTGTCAGCCATCACATGACTTTTGGCCCTTCTGCTTCTGCTAATTGCTGTTAGCTTTTGCATTATTAATGCCTTAACTAAGTAATAATTCCTGTCTGGATACCACTAAACTGATGATGATAGAATCTCTCACCTTGCTCAGTTTCTGAGGTCATGTTACAGACTAAGCGAGGGCTAGACCTCCTATTCTTACAGCAAGGAGGGATATATGCTGCTCTGGGAAAAAGAATGCTGTTTTTATGTAGACCACTCTGAAGTTGTTAGAGAATCCATGGCAAGGGGCAGAGAGGGTCTCAATAAGTGTAAAAGAGAATGAGAACAGCAAGAAGGATGGTTGACTCATTATTCAACAGAATCCCCAGCTAACCACTTTGATTTCCACTCTACTTGGCCTCTTAATCATTTTAATGCTGATCCTTACCTTTGCTCCATGCATCCTAAACAGGATATTAATTTTGCTAAAGAAAAAAATAAATATAGTGCAATTGATGGTACTATGGTCTCAAAATCATCCGTTAGAGACCTTCAGAGAAGGCTCATGATTGGGTCCTTCCCGAATTACTTCTAGAGGGGGGAATGAGAGGATGATAGGGTTGCAGCCATCTTAGAGAAGGGTCAGACTGTGGGCAGCAGGCCCTGGGAAACCCAACAGAGGATGTGCTGCCCTTCCACCCTTAGGCCCTAGGAAACTCATCAGAAGATGTGCTGTCCCTAGACCCAGACAATTAGGGGCTGCACATCAGACATTTCCTGCCAGAACCTAAAGGATCTGATATAACATAACTGGCATAATAAACAAAGCACCAGATATGTCCTGTGGGATGTTTTCTGCTGTTATAGATTATATACCACAGCTGTCAGAAGGAATGAGTTTTCTGCAGACAAAAATGGGATGTCTAACTATCAGAGGAAATGGGTCTGCTGGCAAAATAGATACAATAACATAGATTGCTAGAGGACATGGCAATCTCCTTGTAGCTGCAACCCTCCAATCAGTTCAAACCAAGCACCTCTAACCTGAAGTAAGCACCAATTCTGAACTTGTAACTATATATAGTTGGAATTCCTCTAGATCCCCTACCCTAACCATTATAAAAAAACAAAAAAAAAAACAAAAACAAACCCTGCTTGATTACTACTCAGGGTCTCTCCTACTCAGCTGCTATGCCAGATGGATGGATAGAGAGGCTCAGGTTAATTCACAACAATAAAAAGACTCTTTGCTTTTGCATCGGGTTTGTTCTCTTGATGGTCTTTGGGGGACTCTAGGTACAACACTGGGTGACCAAGACCTGTGGTGACACGGGATCAGAAGGATGGTGAAAGCTAAAAATGAGCCAGTGTCAACCAAGAACGAAAGGGTGAAGTTACCAGGACTATTGGAGGGTGGAAGCAGAAGAAAGGTAACGTCCATTCAGGAGGAGCGATGTGTGTCTAAGCCTGGAGAGAGGAACACAGCTAGTTGTCGGAACTGATAAAAATGGAAACTGAGGGGAGTAAAGAGACCTGAGGAGGAGGCGAGTCTGCAGAAATGGCAGGTCTCTCTGCTTATGGACTATGAGCTTCATTCTAGGGACTGAAAGAAGACAACGGAGGTTTCAAATAGGGAGCATGATCTGAATGCAGTCCGTCATCTGGAATTGAATGCAATGATTTGGCCATACGCACCAAAATTGGAAGCAAGGATGACAGCTCATAAGGGAGATGACATCTCAGGCCCTTGGAGTTATCGGAATGGCTGGGAATATATAGGCTTGGAAGGGCCGAGGGCCTTAGACATCAAGACAACTATCACAAAGAGACAACTGGACTTTAGAAGGAAAATAAAAGGATGGTGACATTTTAGAAACCAAGGGGAGAGCTTCAGGAAGAAAGCAATTAGTGAGATCAAGATTGAATTTGGTAACTGGAAGCCAAATGATGGTACATCCACTTGTCTGACTCCTTTATATTTGAACCCAGTAAACCTAAGAAGCAGGTGAAAGGATGCCCTATGTTCAATGTCCTTGGAGACACATCCACCAAATTCAGGTGGGGGCAAAGGGAATAGGGTACATCAGCTGCTTATTAGAAATACAATTTGAACTGAGGGGGAAAAAATGGTTAGTTACCGGGCCAGGAGCGAGGCATTCTCAGGAAAGGAAACAATGGAAACAAAAGTATCAGTCCAGAGACCAGAATATTCTAGGAAATAGAATTTGTCCCTGGCAGGGGCACAAAGAATTTGTTGTTGGGAACTGAACAAAATAAGAGGGCTAAGCCTCAGTAATTAAGGACTTAATGTGCCAAACTAAAAAGTTATCTGGTTTTTATCTAGAGGATAAAGGGGTCCTATATATAAGAAAGTTAAGTGCTACAGTTAGATTTAAAAGCCCGTTCTAGCAGCCAGTGGAAGTGAGGGCCTGGAGCCAAGGGTCGATTAGGAAAGGATGACAACTTAGACTTCCATTTGGGGACGGTCACAGGCATCACATGGGAGACTGAGTCACTGGGATAGGAAGAGTGAAGATAAGAACTAAGCTGCAGAGGCGGGTGGAATAAGAGGTTTGCTTCAGTGACTGCGGGTTGGAGGCATGAGTCCTTGAGACAAGGAATAAGGAAAATAGATGGGGAGAGGGGAAGAGATCTGGCACAGGAAACATTTCAACCCCAGAGGAGGCCTCAGTAACAGTATTGTCAGTTCCTTGTTCCCTTGACTGGTCCTTCCCCTCTGCGTCACTCTACAGCCTGTATCAAACATCGATTTGTATTGCTGCTTCAGCTGCCAACGTGTAGGGATTCACCCCTTTATTCTTTACTTCACCCAAACATAATTGTAATGCATCAACGACTTGCAAGTCACTGTAACTGGGGACAGATATATTTATCCCCAGTCGATAGACACAGGTGGCGGTCTCCTTATTATTATGTTATTATATCCTAGCCAAAAGACATGTATCGCCTAGCAGTAAGTTAGATGATGGCATAAAGGTTCTGGAGAAATACAGTGCAGTATGAGGCAAAAAAAACAAGGTGTGGAGCATTGAGATTCCTCAATTTAAATCTGCGACCTCCCTGACATCTGTACGTAAGATTTTGTCTGTTGATAGGCACTTGGAGAGGAGAGTGGAGAAGGTCAGGAATATCACTTGCTTGGCAACAAGTGGTCTTGGACTCCTAAAAGACTGAAGAACACTCTACCTTTCTAGTCTCTTGTGCAGTACTGATACATAAACTTCAGCACAGCTAAGAAGTAAGACCAAGCAAATAGCTCGGCAATGTTAGTGCACTGATATTTAACTTCCTTTATTCTTACACCCATCGAGATGGACACTGAGGCATCTGCCTGTAATCCTGGCATTTGGGAGGCGGAGAATTCAAAGACAACCTCGGCTACATGAGTTTGTGGCCAGCCTGGTCTACACAGAGAGTTGTGGACGGCCAGAGCTACACACAGGGAGACCCTGTCTAAAAATCAAGAAAACAAAAATTAATAGTTACTAAAAGATCGGATGCTCACTGGGGCCCTCCAGGAAGGTGCCCAGACCAGAGATCACAATCTCAACCTCAGCCACAGCTCGACCCCTTCCGACCCGGAAGAAACACTTCCGAGCCCCGCCTCCTAGGAGCAGCCAGGGAGGAGTCCGTAAAGCTCCGGGAGCATCAACACGGAAGTAACCTCCAGCCGGAAGTCCCAGGGCCGCCTGCGGAGGGGTGGGGGCGGGGAGCCGCGGGCGGAGTGCGGGCAGGATGGCGGCTCAAATCCCAATCGTGGCTGCCCCTTCTACCCCCACCATAGCCAGGAACAGCAAGAAGAGGCCGGCCAGCCCGTCCCACAACGGCAGCGGAGGGGGATACGGCGCCAGCAAGAAGAAAAAGCTGTCCGCCTCCGGCTTTGCCCAGGTACACGGTCCGCACCGCCCGGGGAGGAGAGCGCAGGCGCAGGCTCGAGAGGCGCCGAGGACGCTTGCGCGGGGCGGGGCGGAGGCTGGGGCGCGCGCGTGCGCAGTCCAGCGGGGTGGTGGAGGTGGGGTGGTGAGGCCGGGTTCCCGCAGAGGCGCGTCGTAATTCCTGGTGGGAATTGGTATTCTTGAGTCATAGGTCGGACCTACGGCTTTGGTTAAAATCAAAATCACCCACGTCATAGAGTAAAGTGGGAGGTTGTCATCGGTGTAGTGGAAGGGCCGCCCCGTTCTGTCAGGACTTGTTTTCTGTGTCTCTGCAAGGGAAGTTTGCGGGTTACCCATAGCCTATCCCGCAGATCCCCGATGGAGAGTCTGAGGGGTCGTCCCAGCGTACAACGTGGGGGAAATGCAAAGATGCTTGAGACCTGCGGCTTCTTTCTTAGGTGTGCTACATCTGGAGGTTAAGAGGTTGAGGTCAAGCCGGGCGGGCGGTGGTGGCGCACGCCTTTAATCCCCGCACCCTGGAGGCAGAGGCAGGCTGATCTCTGTGAGTTCCAGGACAGCCAGGGGACTGACTACACAGAAACCCTGTCTCGACAAGCCAGAAAGAAAGAAAAGACAGACAGACAGAGGCTGAAGTCCATGATGAAAGTGCTGAGCACAGAGGATTGTCACAACAGACTTCACTACAACTAGGGGAGACCAGCAGTGGTTTGGCTGTGGTCGTTCTTTTCCCACTCCTGAGCACTTTGTAAGGATGGTGATGCTCCTCAGCTTGTGTGTCGTTTGCCCAGCAACTCTGTTGGTAATTAGCACCCCTCCGCCCCTTTTTTAGCATTTTATTGGGTTCCTATGTTTGCATGCAGTGAAACCCACAAACCATGGACAGTCTCCAAATAAGAGCATTCCCGAGGGGCCCAGAGAATTCCTGCTGATCTTGTCCTCATGTCTCAGCCTTGCAGTTCTGTCACTGGGCTCGTTCCTCCCTGCCAGAAGTAACCACGATTCTGACATCTCCTTCCTCAATTAGCTTTGCTTATGTACCACCCCGCCCTCCCCAAAACAGGGTCTCTATGTAGTCCCGGCTGTCGTGGAACTTGCTGTGTAGGCAAAGCGGGCCTGGAACTCAAGAGATCGCCTGTCTGAGTGCTCCACGCCTGGCTTGTATGTTTGTTTTGTTGGGTTTTTTGGTTGTTGTTTGAAACAGGATCTCATTATGTTTCTCAGGCTGGCTTAGAACTCAGTATGTTTGCAAGTTGGCCTCAAATTGCTGATCCTCCTGTTTCAGGCTCCTGAATGTTGCAGTTACAGGCATGCACTATCATGCCCAGCTCCGTTATGTACTCCTGATTTGAGTCTTCTTGAGCTGTAGCGTGTGTATTCTCTTGTAGTGTCCATGATGTGATTTAATGTTCATTTTACTGAGACCAAACAATGTAGTCACTACATTAGAATGAGTTTTTGTTTCTCTTTCTCTCTCTCTCTCTCTCTCTCTCTCTCTCTCTCCCTCTCTCTCCCTCTCTCTCCCTCTCTCTCCCTCTCTCTCCCTCTCTCTCCCTCTCTCCCCCCTCTCTCTCTGAGTCAGAGTCTCAACAGTGTAGCCCCTGCTGGACCTAGAACTTGTATATAGACCAGGCTAGCCTTGAACTCACAGAGATCCAGCTGCCTCCCAGTGCTGGGATTAAAGACCTGTTTTACCACGCCCCGTTCTTTGTGGACCACTTGTGGTTTGGTTTGGTTTGGTTTGGTTTGAGACAGGATCCTCTAGCTATGTAGACCTTGCTGGCCTGGAAATCACTGTGTAGCCCAGACTGGTCTTGTGGCAGGCTTCCTGCCTCAGCCTCCTCATGCCTGGTATTACAGGTGTGTACTATCATACACCTGGGCTGAGTAAACGTTTCCTTCTTTTCTTTTTTTCCAACCTTTTGAGACAATCTTGCTGTATAGCCTAGGCTGACTGTAAATTCACTATGTACCCCAGGCTGGGCTTCTTAGTCCAGATTACCAGCAGGTGTTTCTGTGTTTGATTCTTTTTGTTTGGTTGGTTTTTTGTTGTTGTTTTGTTTTTTAGAGACAGAGTTTCTCTGTGTAGCCCTGGCTGTACTGGAACTCTATAGACCAGGCTGCCCTTGAACTCACAGAGTCCAAATGCCTCTGCCTCCTGAGTGCTGGGATTAAAGTTGTGAACCACCGCCCCCAGGCTGCTATGTTGGGTTCTTAAATGATGACAAAAACCACCATCCCCTTTCTTTTAAAAACACCACAGGAGAAGACGAGGTTGTCCGAAGTCTGAGTCCCAGCCATGAGGGCTGCTGTTGGCAGAAGCCATTTGTTTGGATTCTGTAGTTCAGCAGAGGTGGGTGGAGCCCCTGGGCCTTGCTGCCTCCAGTGTGTTACAGAAAGGGTAGTATCTCTACCCTGGGACTCACACCATCTTCTTTAGTAATGGGAAGAGGGCATAGCCCTTAGTTCTAGGCATTACTTCCCCACCTGTCTTGGGCCTTTCATGTCTCGGGGCTGGATATCCCATCTCTTAAATCTCTTAGTGTTATCGGCACTTTCACAACATGGCAACCGTAGATCATCATCGTGTATCTTACTTTATTGCCGCAGAGCATCGTAGACTTGATTTTTCCCTCTGACTAAAGGCCTTCCTGTCATCCTGACTCAGTACTGACTCGGAGACTGAATGAGAGGAACGGAGAGACGGGTGGAGTAACATGGGAGTGGGTTTCAGAGGAAAGGCAAACAGAAACCAGTGTGACTCCTGGGGCTGACCCGGCTAGAGATGGCATAGAGCCCTCCACTGTTGGAGAGGCAGTAGCCCTTCCGTAATACAAAGCAAGTGCTCCACCACAGAGCTAATTCCCAGACTGTCAGTCCCTCCTGACCGCTTCCCTAGGCTGCTGCCCGGAACAGTGAGCTGTGGCCACCCACACCCCCGTGACAGTCAGCAGAAGCACTTGGTTTTGTGGGGTGACCTCTCCCTGGTAGAACTTTACATCCACCTGTCTCATCCACACTGACTTGCTGCAGTGAGTGCCTTTCCCAGGGGCTCTGGAGACACTCCGCCCACCCCGTCTCAGGAAATAGCATTGTCCCCGGAGGATGGGGCAGTGGACGTGGCCACACTCTGTCCACGGCACTCTTGTTGCTGTCATCGTTGGAGGTGTTAAGGCCTTGTTTTTGTTTGTTGTTATTTTTCTCTTTAGCCCCTTTGCTTCCTTAGCTTTTCAGCTTGTTCGTCCCAGATGACCTCCTTCCTCCTGCCTGGCAGGCCTCCTGGATCCTCCACTTGCCTCTAATTAGCAGCTTGTCCTTTCTCCTTCCGCCCTGGATCACAGCCTCTTCAAACATGGATTTCAGGGAGCCGGCTCGGTGAGAAGTGCTGGTGTAGGGTGCACATGCACTTTCATGTACGCACAAATAAACAGAGAAATATAAGAGCGACTTCGGGGTCAGTTTCTTTCTTTGGTGTTTCGAGACAGGGTCTCTGTGTAGCCCTGGCCATCCTGGAATTTGCTCTGTAGACCAGGCTTGCTTCAAACTCAGAGATCCTCCTGCCTCTGCCTCTCCAGCGCTGGGATTAAAGGCATGCGCCACCACCTCTCAGCTTCAGTGTGAGTTTCTCTTTTTTATTTTTTTTTTAAAGATTTATTTTATTTATTATGTATACAGTATTCTGCCTACATGTGTCCTTGCATGTCAGAAGAGGGCACCAGAGCTCATTACAAGTGGTTGTGAGCCACCATGTGGTTGCTGGGAATTGAACTCAGGACCTCTGGAAGAGCAGTCGGTGCTCTTAACCATTGAGCCATCTCTCCAGCCCCCAGTGTGAGTTTCTTAAGGCTTAAAGTTTTGCCTAATTCTGGGAAGATTGGAGTGATGGAGGATGACGGGGGGAACAGTCCACACTAAGGAGTAGTGTGAGCAGAGCAGAGGAGTCCAGGCCCGTGCGGAGACCCTGGAGAGGAGTTTGGGAAGGTGTTTGAGGAGAGACCTTTCTGAGATCTGTTGTGACAGTGAATGGCCCTTTCTTCCCATTTGAGGTCACGCGCGTGCACGAACACACACACACACACACACACACACACACACACACACACCCCTTATAGAGTTACATGTGCCCTTTCTCAGGAAGACAATCTTCACTCCTCCAAGCACTCAACAGAAATGAGAACATGGCAGCTGTTCTGGTTTGATGTCTTTCTTTGTGGGGAGGTTTTGTTTTTGAGACAGGATCTCACTATGTAGCTTACATAACACACCTGTTACGTAGACCAGGCTGGTCTCAAACTCAGATTTGCCTGCTTCTGCCTCCGAAGTGCTGAGATTGAAAGCCTATGTCACCATAGGCTTGATTTCTGTTTCTGTGATAAGCACCATGACAAAAAGTAACTCATGGTAGGAAAGGTAGGTGCACATGTATGACAGCCCTGTTTATAATTGAACATTGAAAACAGACCAAATGTTCAACAGAAAAATGGATAAGTAGGTTTTAACACATCCTTGTAGTGAATTCTACTCTGCTGAGAAAGAGGGGAATTGGTGAAGCTAACCACTGAGCTGCCATATGAAGGCATCAAAACTCCGTTCTGACCTAAAGGGGCTAGGTACAAGCCACATACGGTCAGATTTCTCTTGGAAGAAGTTCTGGAAGAAGTTCAAGTGATGTAGAAGAACCAGAACCTTGGTTGCTCTTGGGGCTGGAAGGGATTGTCCAACAAGGGACAAAAGAGTGTTCTGGAATGGT
Organism: Peromyscus maniculatus bairdii; assembly: GCF_049852395.1. Lineage (NCBI taxonomy): Eukaryota > Metazoa > Chordata > Mammalia > Rodentia > Cricetidae > Peromyscus > Peromyscus maniculatus. The sequence continues at coordinate 14,369,655 of NC_134870.1, read as the reverse complement.
GGGTGTATTCAGTGAGTGTCTTGGGAAGGATTTGGTGGTACCAGTGTCAGTATTGGAAACTCAGCGAACCTCTACCTGACATTTCACTCCGCAGAGACAATGCCTCTGTTCCTAAAATGTTTGTTTTGGAATTGGGTTACAAGCCAGACATCGTTCTTCCTTCTGCCACCTTTCTCTGTGGTTGTTAGTGTAAAGGTTTGTTTTAAAGCTGTTTGACGGGACAGCGTTCCAGCTACAGCCAGCGGGCCCACGTCCTTCCCGCTTCCTCTCCTTTTTCAGACTTCCCGTGTCCCTTGTCCCCAAATGCAGACTAGCTCCAGCCTGGGTTTTCTGACCACGTTAGACCCTTGAGGTCCAGACTCTAAGACATAGTTGACAAGATCATCAAGATACAAGGACTATGTGGCATCATGGAATAAATTTAAATAGAAAAGCTGTGTGCTGTGTAGCCTTAAACCAGTCCTCCTGGGCCTCAGTTTTCTGTAAGATGGGGGTAATCGCACCTCCGTAGCAGCTGTCAGAATTAGTGAGACAGCTGGAATAGGACAGCCGTCCTGAGCTTGGCACTAGGGGAACCAGGAAGCCTGGCCCCTGGGGTCCCGCTGCTGTGTCTGCTGTGGTTCATGCTTACGCAGACAGTGTTCCCAGCCTCCGGGGCAGGCTACCTGCTGGAGCCCCGGACCCTTGCATGTCTGTCTTGTTGAGAGCAGACATGAGGAGCCCGTCTGGCTTCAAAGATTTTTTTTTTTCTTTCTGTATTTTAAGGGTGTCAGCATTGAAGCCATGAGTGAGAATAAAATGGCGTCCTCTGATTTTAGTTCGGGGCCTGTGGAAAAAGCTGCCAAACCGCTGCCATTTAAGGATCCCAACTTCGTGGTAAGCATGTTAGGTGTTATACAAATAAAGAGGTGAACAGCTGTACCTCAGCCTGCGACATAGCTGGGCCTGAGGTGGATCTGAAGTCCGCTTCTCCCTCAGTTCCGTTTGCCATCCCCTCCCATGGGCTGTTGATGACAGGGGTAGGAAGGTGGGGGTGGGGATGGGGGGATGGGGGAGTGGGGGGGGTGGGGAGTGGAGGGGGTGGGGGAATATGGGACGGGACTGGAAAGGCCCTTCGTGATCTCCCAGTGTGCCAGGCCTTTTCAGAATTCCCCAGACGATAGAACTTTGAGGATGCATCTTTTCCATGATTGTTTCCCTACGCTTTTTATTGGCCTTAAATTTTAAAAGAAGTTTGAAATAGTTAACTAAAATAGGAGCACCCCTCACTAATTCCTTTAAATACCTTTCATTCACGAGGGCTATATTAAATAATCAGCTTTAGTGACCCAAATTATACCCTTAAAGGTTTTTTTTTTTTTTTAAATTAATGAGTCTTGGCAGTCCATTGTAACCAGGGTCTGCAAATGTGTTAGTAGTCTTTTCCATTTCGCCTTTTAATCTTTATAGCACAAAAAGAAATTTCCAGAAGGCTTGCCATACCATGATTGAAGCCTGTTTGGGTTTTCCTGGACCACTGGTGATTAGGAGGCAGAGTGACACACCCTCACAGGGGAGTTTAGGGATGTAATCTCGAGATGAAGTCCAACTTGGTGGTAAACTTATTTTAAAGGGATGAGATCATAAGTGAATTCAACTAGGTTGAACCCAGTGAAGAATTTGCTTTCCTCTGTGCACGCTGAAAAATAGCCATTTATTTCTGTTCTATCACCAGCAAACCCATGGGTTTAGACAGCCCCCGAACTATGTTCTCAGTTTGCTTATTTATAGTTTTGGTTAATTGTTTTTGGGGGTCTCTTATAGCTCAGGTTGGCCTCAAACTCACCCTGTAACTGAAGCTGGCCTTGAATTCCCAATTCTGCCTCCGCTATGAATAGCTAAAAAACCATGTTCTTTTAACAAAGATTGAAGTGTGCAGTGAGGTATTTTCGAAGGTCTCAGCAGCACAGATAGTTGCTTACAGACTGAGAGGTGCCGGGCCGCCCTCACGGGTGTGGCCTCAGGTTTCCCAGGCGCACCTTCCACTGACTCTTCTCCTGGAACCCACTTTTAATTCCAGCACTCCGGCCACGGCGGCGCAGTAGCTGGCAAGAAGAACAGAACCTGGAAGAACCTCAAACAGATCCTCGCTGCTGAAAGGGCGTTGCCATGGCAACTGAATGATCCTAACTGTGAGCTGTCTAGAGCCTTCCCTGTGTTTGTAATGCAGACGGGAACTTCCTTACAACAAGCCTACGTTATTTGCCCGTGTTTGTGTTATTGCAGGAAAATGTTCTCAGCCCGAGAACTGTACAGTGGCACCCATCCAGGGATATTATGCATGCAGTTCCCTTTTCACTGAGTCTGTTTGTGTTGTCACGGGTGTGTAGTTTACTAAAGCCATTCAAATGTCACTAAGTCATTTACTACAATTTCAGTCTGGAGAAGTAGGTCCCACTGTGATGATGATGATGTTCCTATTAGACCTCTCATTTAAAGATCTACTCTTTAAATTTGTGTTCACAAACAACATAGCCCACCTGTAATGTGAGATTCGGGAGAATCTCTAGCAAGCAGCTCACAGGCCACACACTTACTCTCTGAGTAAGTACCTCCTGCTGTCATATGTCCAGACCTGGGCAAAACCCGTTAGATGTTCTGCTCAACTGCCCTGGAAACTTGAGGTTCCAGGATCTCTCCACCTCCTGTCCTGCTGTGCGTCTTTCATGGGGTGACTCAGATGGTGACAAGTTAGTCATCTGGGTGTGGACCACTCGAGCCTGGGTGTGTGGATCCAGTTAGTGGCTGTGTGGCCTCTCATCACCAGGAGCCCGTGTTAGCTGGAGACTGTGAAATATCCTGCGGGTAGACGAACCTGGCAGTTCCACTGGGTAGCTTGTCTCTGGCGCAGGGCAGGACCCTAGCTGAGGCCTGCACTTAGTCTGTGACATACTGTGCTGTTTTTGAGACACCTCCCTTACTTCCCTGGTTAATCCCTGGAGGCTTCTGTAAGAGTGTAATGACAAAGGAAAACTTCAGGACCATTACCAGGTGTTAGCTTAGAATAAAGGAGAAGGAATTGGGATATTTTGAAGGTTATTTGGTCATCTCTTCTCTTTTCTTCTCTTTAGACTTTAGTATTGATGCTCCCCCATCCTTTAAGCCAGCTAAGAAGTATTCTGATGTTTCAGGCCTTCTTGTGAGTATAATTATATCTGTCTACGTTAGTATTAAATATAAGATTTCACAGTCATGTCTGTCTAAACTGTTGGTCTTGCCTGGAGTTCAGGCTGTGACCTGAGTATCTGTGTGGGCAGTCTGGAGAGGCCATTGTGCCAGAAAACAAGACAGAATTTTCACTTCTTTTTTTCCCTGATAGTTAACTGTATGAGACAACATGAATGAAACAGCCATTTCTGTGTTAATTCTTAAGGTTTTAAAATACTGATTTCACACAGTTGGAGAAATTAAAAAATATTTAAAAAAATATTCTGGGCTGATGACGTAGCTCAGGGTAGAGCACCTGCCTAGCATGCCCAACACCATCGAGTGAATCTTTAAGTCAGAACAGACAAACACAAATTTCTATGCCTTTTCTCAAGTGAAGCAGTATATGTAACCCACATATCTAAAAGAGCCGGAACCCCTCTCTCCATGTGGCCTCTGTGGATGTGGTCCTCTCTAGCCCACCGCCGTGACCCCTCCAGTGCTTCTCCAGCAGAGCTGGAGGGCTGGGATTGAGGCAGGTGCTGACCCCCGGGCACTGAGAGCCTGCTTCCACTCTGGCCAAACAGAGTGCCTGCAGAACCTGCAGAGAAATTCCAGCTCACCCTCATCCTTCTTCATCTCTTGTAAATTTGAAAAGTGAGGTTTTCCTGCAAATTACAGAAATGATGAAGCATACCACTTCTAGAATTTACCTGGATGCCATTTCTGTGCTTTGCAGTTTAGTGAGGATAACTGACTCCACCATCTGTCACAAACTGGCTGGGTTAATTCTGTACATTACACCAGGAAAGTGCTGCTTCTGCCATTGTGTAATCTCCTCTCTCAGCTTTATTGTTCGGTCTGAATTCATATAGCTGCATGCTTGGGCTAGGGTGTTTCTTCTCCAGAAGGACCATTTGCTCTGAACTTGGGCCCCAGTATGGTGGTGATGAGCCAGTAAGAGGTGGGCCTGATGAGCTGATGATGCTTCTTAAAAATGGGTCACATCTGTGTCAGATCCCACAGGAATGGACTGGCTTCTGCGGGAGGGAGCTGTCACGAAAAGAGCTCTTCTTCCTCTCTCTTTGCTTGCACACGTTCCTTTCCTGTGCGTGGTGGGTTCTCATCACACCGTGGTGAAATGCAGCCAGGTAGGGCCCTCACCAGGATGCCAACACTGAGAGCTAACTAAGTCTCTTTTCTTCTTTAAAACACACATAGAGGTGTTTTGCCTGCATGTGTGTATGTGCACCATCTGTGCTTGGTGGCCTCCGAGAACCCCTGGAGCTGGGTATCCAGCAGGTGCTCCTAACCTTTGAGCCGTCTCTCCAGCACCATAAGCCTCATTTCTTTAAAGCATCCAGGTGTTTTTGGATAGCAGCCCGGAATGAGCTAGAACACCATTCCAGCTTTCTTTGTGTGCAGGTTTGCATGGCATCTCTCCCATGAGGGTTTGGCCTTTGTCTGTATCTTTGTGTCTAGAATGAGTTTCTTCCTGAGAGGGTCTTGCTTTGTACCCAGCTGACAGTGTGACTCCAGATGATAGCTTTATGTGGTTCACATTTCAGTGACCACAACTGTGGGTGTGTGGTTGGAATTTTCTTTGGGCTGCCAACCAGCTCCCAAATAAAAGACACAGAGACTTCTTATTAATTATGAATGCTTGACCTTAGCTTAGGCTTGCCCTGCTAGCTCTTTGAACCTAATTTAACCTGTTTCTCTTCATCTACGTTTTACCTCGGGGCTTTTTACCTTTCTTTCTTTCTGTGTGTCCTTCCTCCTCCATGTCTGGCTGGCTGGCCCCCATTGCCTCCTTTCCTTTCTTCCTTTCTTTCCAAGCCTAAATTCCTCCTCCTACTTACTCTCCTTTCCCAGAATTCCCCCTATACCTCCTCCCTCACTATTGGCTGTTCAGCTTTTTATTAGACAGACAAGGTAAAACAGCAACACATCTTTACATAATTGAACAAATGAAATGCATCTTTACATAGTTAAATAAATATTCCGAAACGTGGGTGAATTTAATCTGTTTTCTTTGATACGTCTGTGTGCCTTTATTCCTTGTTTTGGTTGTCTTTTCGGTCTAATTCGGCACTTTTAAACACTTTGGAACAGTTTCAAGTTACAGTAAAACTGAGAGGCTCTTGGGGCGGGTGGGGGGGGTGGGGGTGGGGGTAGGTGTCTCTCACAGGCTCCAGATTTCGCTCATTCTCTTATTAACGTCTGCAGTGCATTTGTTATGATTAGTGACCCATTAGAGATGTCATTGTTACCACAGTTTATTTCAGTTCTCCTAGTTTGGGGCCAGGTGTGGCCCAGTGATAAGCTTTGCCTCACGTGCATAGGGTGGTTGGATCCTCAACTGAGAAGCTGAGGCTGAGAGGGAGAGGGAGAGAGAGGGGCAGGCTGGGAAGAGGAGGGAGGTGAAGACAAAAAGCTAAATTCCCTTAGATTTTGCCCAAGCCTAGTGTCCTGTCTAGGCTACCATATCATATTTAGTTGTCACACCTCTTTAGACCACTCTTAACTCTGGCAGTTTCTCAAATTTTCCTTGTTTTTGGCAACTTTGTCACAGGATTTTGTGTCGTTTTGAGACAGGTAGTCCTCTGGCTGTACTTCTCTAGCTAGTCCTGAACTCCTGAGCTCACAATGATCCTCTGCCTCAGCCGTGTAAGTGCTGGGTTAAAGGCAGATGCCGCCGCAGCTGGCTGCTGGCCAGCTTCTGTAGAATGCTCCGCTACGGGACTGTCATGTGCTTTCCTCACGAGGGTACCAGGCTAAGTGGGCATTTAATTTTTATTTATGCCCCCTTTATAAAGGCTGGATGGTTGCCCTCCTAGACCTAAAGCTCCTCTTTCCACACTATGGGTTTATTTTCAGCACTACACTGCTTTGTCTGGAGTGTGAGGCTCCTGCACTAATCCCTTTCCAGTGCATTCTTGTTCTTGGTTGCCATGTTTACCGTGTGTAAGACGACACAAAATAGGCTGCTGTTCGTTCTTGCTTTGGTTATCTCTTAGAGAAACAAATTTTTTAAAGAGCTTTTTGCATATTCTATTTCCAGCTTTTTGTCACTGGGTTGAGTATGTCCGTCTAGCAATCTGATCCCACAGCTTTTTACTAGAGTTACTTCCTGCCTCCCCGTGACTGCCGTTTTCTCGGTCATTGGTCTTGCCTGTTGGATGTGTTCTTCGCTCATTTCAGTGGTTGTCGGAGGCAGGAAAGCTGGTGTGACCCCAGTCACTGTCAGGTCCTGGAATGAGACTCTGGCCCTGTGTCATTTTGAGCAGCTAGAGTCTTGGTTTATGAACAGACTCAGAAGCCTGGTCCTTGGCATGTCCACTGTCCCCTCAACCACAGCTAGCTGCTGTGAGCTGCTACAGTGCGTCTCACCTGTGAAGAGACATAGCATCATTTTGAAGGACATTCATTATTCCAGGTCTCTGGGGCATCAGCAGAGGTCTTCACTCACACACACACACACACACACACACACACACACACACACACACACAAATTACCTCAGCTCTGAATATAAGAATTAAGGACATATGAAAAACCCTACTCCCAAACCACTGACAGACAGTCCTTTAAAAGAAGTGGGGAAGAGCCACACAAATATGTGTGATCAGGCAGGTTGCACCCTCACTAGTAGCTGGAAAAAGATCATCAGATGGAAGGACTGAGAAAGTTTGGTTGTGTATTCAGCCTGGATGTAAAGAAATTGTGTGTTCATACATGGCTCTTTGGGAGCAGGAAGAATATTGATGCAGCTCCCTTGAATGACAGTTTGGCAATTTTTCTTCTTAAAAAACAAACAAACAGCCGGGCGGTGGTGGCGCACGCCTTTAATCCCAGCACTCGGGAGGCAGAGCCAGGCGGATCTCTGTGAGTTCGAGGCCAGCCTGGGCTACCAAGTGAGCTCCAGGAAAGGCGCAAAGCTACGCAGAGAAACCCTGTCTCGAAAAACCAAAAAAAAAAAAAAAAAAAAAAAAAAAAAAAAAAAAAAAAAAAAAAAAAAAAAAAAAAAACAAACAAACAAACAAAATCTATGACTTGGCAGTTTGCCTTCTATGCAGCTCCCTGGAGAAATAGGATGTGCAAGGAACTTAGGCAGAAATGTTTCGGGCTGGCGAGATGGCTCAGAGGTTAAGAGCACTGGCTGTTCTTCCAGACGCCCTGAGTTCAATTCCCAACAACCACATGGTGGCTCACAACCATCTGTAATGAGATCTGGCTTCCTCTTCTGGCCTGCAGGCATACATGTAAACAGGATACTGTATACATAATAAATAAATAAATAAACCTTAAAAAAAAGATGTAAAAAAGAAATGTTTCTGGGAGACTATTTGTAGAGTGGTTGGAGGTCCCATGAAAATCTTTCGTTGAGATGTATCCCTGTTATTCTGTGAGCCGGATCCATATGGAACAACATGGATCAAGTTTCAGGGTACATTCTTGACTAGAAGATGCCAAGTGATGTGGATTGTATGATAAAGACACACACACACACACATACACACATACACACACACACACACACACACACACACACACACACACTTTCTCGGCTTGGTTTGTTTAGTAAGGGATAAATTTTGAAAGTCTGGAAGGGCTTCCAACTGACAGTGGCTTCCTCGGGGGAAGCAAAGACCTGGAGGTAGAAGACACTGGTAAAGGATCCTTTCACTCTGTGAAATGCTTTCATTTTATTTTTTAGATGACAGGCTAGTTCATCTTGCTTGGGCGCAGGAGGAAGGCATGGATGTGTGTGTGTGTCACAGCTGTGTTTTACAAAGCTATGATGAGTGTTGTTCTAGAGGCTCCTGAGGGGTTGTGAACACCGCCTGTCATCCTTAAGTTGGGGCAAGGCCTAAGCAGTGTGCTGAGTCCCCGTGGGCAGGCAGCCTGTCTTTTCTTCCAGTCTCAAGGGACAGTCCAGAGGAGGGTGGGATATTCTTGACTCATCTGGCTCAGGGGTTCAGTTTGGCTTTCTCCTTTCTATTCAGAGCACAGCATGTTGGCTCCTGGGTCCATTCTGTTTCAGCTATTGTTTGTGACGATTTTATCTGTGCCACAAGACCTCGGTATTCTAAATTGTTTATATAGCAGCCTTCTCGGTGTGAGGTGTGAACTCGAGTGGCCAGCTCAGTACAGGGTGGTGATGGAGTGAGGCTGCCACATAGGGAGCCACAGCGAGGCTGAACCATAGGTTTATCTGTGGAGCCAGATAATCCAAGCCCCATTCCTGTTGCATCCTTCCGAGAATGTGAGGCTGGCTCCCCCCCCCCTCCCCCCCCCCCCTGCTGTACAGCCACAAGCTCTCCGAAGCGGCTTTGTTACTGTTGTTCACATCAAGCCTTTTCCTCTATTGCTGCCATCAAAGGAAACGTAATCCACAGGAGACAGCGTCGGGCAGCATTCCTTCCCGGCCTTAGGTTTCTCTCTGCCCCGTCCCTGAGCCTCAGGAGGGGTGAGAGATGTCCAGTTAGGACTGAGCACTCGGCTGTCACTTACTGTCAGCGCTGTGACCGGTTCTGAGTCTCTGCAGAGGTGGGAGTTAGAGGGCAGGGGGATGTGACCATTGGGAAGTGAGTTTTGGATCTGATGGGCTGTTCCTCTTCATCCAGACTGTCCCCTGGAGTGTTTGCCCCTCCTTGCCAAAGTGAGCAAAGTGAGCAAAGTGTTCTTGTTGGCAGTGAAACATAACGAAGATGTGTTTTACGCTGAGTAAAGTAGAAAAAGATTAAAGGTTGTGCTTAAAATATCCCCACCAACAGCTTTCTGTCCTTCCCTCTGCCTGCTTCCCACCCAGGCCAACTACACAGACCCCCAGAGCAAGCTGCGGTTCAGCACCATCGAAGAGTTCTCCTACATTCGCAGGCTGCCGTCTGACGTGGTCACAGGCTACCTGGCCCTGAGGAAGGCCACGAGCATCGTTCCCTGAGCCTGGGGACTGGAGATGAAGAGGACGTGGCCTCCAAACCAGGCTCTGCACTTGTGATTTTGTTTCATGGAAACAGACATGTTCTGCTGTCAGTCTGAGAGTGTCAGCTCTGTGCCTTGGAAAGAATGACTTACCATGAGGGTCTTTCTGGCTTTTTTTTTTCCCTCTCCAGGTTTTTCCCTTTCTGTTTTTTTTTTTTTTTTTTCCATTTCATCTTTGACTTCAGATGTTGACTCAAGTGAAAATTGTTTGATAAGAAAATACAGTAAAAATTATGCTTTTAAATTAACTCAAGCAAGTCCCTGAATTTTACTTGAAAGTTGCAAACCTTCGTCCAACATTTTCAAAGAATGTGCAATGAAGACCCAGTTCTCGATTGTCCTGGAGCCTAGCGAGCATGCTGGCCCTTCCCTGGATCAGAAGTGTCTGGCTGTCTGTCTGTTTTCCACTGTGCTGTCAGGAGTTTGGACATTCTGAATGACTTCACCCATCATGGCATGTCTGCTGGCGATTGTCTCTGCTACATGGTGAATTGAGGCACTGGCCTCTGAGGCCCAAAGGATATATTCAGCTCATAAAAGGAAAAGTAATTAATCAGATCAAAGAAACAGATTTTGGAGGCTTAGCACTTAAGAGCACTTGTTGCTTTTGTGGGGGACACAGGTTTGGTTCCTAACACTCATGAGGTGACTCACAACTATCTCTAACCCCAGGTCCAGGACACCCAATACCCTCTCCTGACCTCTGAGCACACCAGGCATGCACATGCATACATGCAGTCACACATACAAAAATAATATATTTTTTAAAAATCGTATTTTCTTCTTCAGACCACACTGATGTCCAAGCTGCTCTGATGTGAGTCCTTCTAATACATGCTGCATGTCTTCATTGTTAAGAGAGGAGCCCTGAGGTGTGCTTCCGAGTGGCCAGATGTTAGAGATGCACCTTGCGGAGCTGGGGTGAGGAAGGCTGAGCACTGTAGTTCCTTTCCTCCCAATGACCAAATGCCTGGCAAGAGAAATACGTGTCCCTTGCTGTGGGAAAGGCGTGACAGCGGAAGTTGGCCACACTGCATCCGTGGTCACGTAGCAGAGAACAGACAAGAAGGGAGGCTGGACTATAACACCTCAAGGCCTGCCTCTAGTGACCCACTTCCTCCTGAGGGGCTCCACCACCGTGGCACAACTCAACCTTCCAAAACTCTGCCACCCACCACTGGGCACCAAGGGCTCACATGTATTTTATGTTGAAATCATGACACCGTGTCTCCCGAGTTGAAGCATGTGTCCATCCTGACTTCAGGTGTGTTTTGTAGCTGATGATGGTACCTAACTTAGAGCCAAACTCATTCCCATCAGATATCACTGTTTTCTGAACCTGTGCCTCTTAGGAAGAGGCATTCCATCATCAAATAGCGCAGGTGCCCTCTGGAGAGGTCACAAATGATGCCTTCTTATATGAAACAATGTTATTTCCAATAAAGTTCTCATCTGAGAGAAGGTGTGAGTCTTATTTGGATCTTGGTTCAAACAAAAAGCTTAAAATATTTCTGAGACAATTATAAACTTGATAGATTTTGATGTATGAAGATATATAGGGATATTTATGAATAATTTTAATTGGAATGCTGGTATCATAATGTTATAGGAAAGGGTTCATATTTTAGAGACAAAGGCCAACTTAGCATTAATGGACAGAGCAATGTGATATCTGCGATGTGCTTTAGGATGACGTGGGAGAGAGGAAATGGATGGAAGTAGTGTTGAAACAAATTGGCCGTGAGTCAACTATTGTGTACCAGGTACACGGAAGTTCATTACATCATCCAACTCGGTATGTATTTTAATTTCTCCATAATAAACTTAACAAGGACGTGGTATTTTATTTTATTTATTTTTTTATTTTTTATTTTTTTTGGTTTTTTGAGACAGTGTTTCTCTGTGTAGCTTTGCGCCTTTTCCTGGATCTCGCTCTGTAGACCAGGCTGGCCTCAAACTCACAAAGATCCGCCTGCCTGGATGTGGTATTTTTATTACTAGCAGCTGAATAGAGAAAATACCCAGTTTCTGAAGCTTCTCACACGAAGAGCTGATTAGGGAGAAAGAGCCACCAGTCAGTGACACTGTCCTCTCAGTGCTCCGAATCGAGGTCATCTTTGCTCTGCTGTCTTGGAGTCAGAGAATTGTGTGGGTCAGCTTTCTGTCACTGTGACAGAAACACCTGAAAAGTTAGCACACTCATGATCCAATCACCTCGAAGTGAGCCACCATCCAGGGATCAAGCCTTCACCGCATAAGCCTTTTGTGGGAGTGGGGGCAGTAGCAGCTTCTTGGGTACAGTAAATCATACGAGACAGGGTTTGGGATGCATCAGGATGGCTTTCTGTGGCTTGGGGAAACACCTGTCAATTGTATTCCTGTCAGAAGCTGCACGTGAAGTCTGGAATCTGTCAGCACAAATCCAGCTGCGCCGTCTACAGAACCTCCCAGACAGCTGAGCAAAGAACACGGCAGAAACAGACGAACTGATACATTCAGAACATCATATTCAATGTCTGGCATTGTCCCTGGAGGGACTTTTTCTTTAGAAAGACCAGAAACTCATCTTTATCTCTAGCCAGCGGTTTCCTCCCATTTGTTGTCCAGAGAGATAACAGTCATCACGGCCCGGGCTGGCTTGCCGCAAAAAGCCCTTGTAATATTCCACATTGCAAAACCCCGGGCTGCACTCACCAGCGTTCATCCTGCAAACACAGGAGGAAATTAGATCTTCCAAGCGCCAAGCACAGGCAAGCTGTTGGGGTGAAAGGAACGGCCGGCCGGCCCTGGACATCAGCTGGGCTTGTGCCTGACTAAGAAAGGAGGGGAGGAGACACTCTCTAGTTAGAGTTTCTGGGGCTGTGATGAGGCACCATGACCAAAGCAACTTGGGGAGAAAAGGTTCCTTTCAGCTTACACATCCAGGTCACTACGGGAAGTCACTGGAGGCAGGAGCTGATGCCGAGGCCATGGAGAATTGCTGCTTACTGGCTTGCTCTCCATGGCTTGCTCCGCCTTCTTTCTTATAGAACCAGGACCACCAGCCCAGGGAAGGCTGCACTCACAATTGGACGGGCTCTCCCCCATTAATCACTAAATTAAGAAAATGCCCCACAGGCTTGGCCACAGCTCTATCTTCAGAGGCGTTTTCTCAGTTGAGGTTCCCTCCCTTCAGATAACTCTAGCTGTGTCAAGTTGGCATGAACCTAGCCAGCATGGACACCTATTGTATCTCCTGCTGCCTCATTGGATGAGCTTTCCATCTCAGCACTCAGACGGGGGCTTGAGTTACATTTTCTTCCGCTTCTACGACTGATCAACCCTGTGGTCTAGGCCCGTTTCTACTTCAGTCTTCAATTCTTAATCCTTCCTAAAATGCACATCCTGATAGACTCAAACAGAGTTGGGGTCACACCGGGAAACCTCAGCAGCAGATGATGACGGTCAGCCCCTGAGGTCTGGCTGGGCGCTCCCCACTCTCTCAGTCTGTGCATTAAAACGGGGGTTCTTTCCTGACCTGGACCTTCCCCTTGACTGTTTTTCTCATTCCTCTCGGATGGAAACTTGGAGCCCATGGGTGGCAACTGGACATCCCATGACAGAAATCTCCATAAGCTTGCCTCCGAGTCCAGCCAGCTGTTCTTATTACTGCTTACTTTAGACATGCACTCCCCCCTTTATTTTGTGCCTTTTAACAAGCCAGGTCTTTTTTATGGGCCAAAAGAAGGAGTAGATGAACAGCTAAATAAGTAATGAAATGGGGTTGAAGATGTAGCATGGGGGGGGGCAGAGTGCTTTGCCTAGCATGCTCAAAGCCTAGAGTCCAGCCTCAGCCCTACAGAAAACCACTCCTGTGGCCCACACCTATAATCCCAGTAGAGGCAAGAACTCGGGAGGTTAAAAGTCAGCCTCAACTAGGTAGTGAGTTTGAAGCCAGCCCAGGCTATATGAGATCCTGTTTCAAATAAACATGATCTGTAACTGAGACCCGGAGGGAGTGAGGCATGGTGGGTAGAGAGCGGAGACCCTGATGGACAAGCTCCTGCAGAAGTGCTTGCTGGACCTCCTAACCATCTTCGTTCTTTATATCTCCTTTGCTGTTCCTTGTATATCCTACCATTCATTGTCTGTTCCCCGTGGGTAACAGGCCATAAACACTTAAAAGCAAACAAAAGTGAGGGCTAGTTGTCTGCTTGTGTTGGTGACGGGGCAGGGTGGGGACGGGAAGCCTTCCTACTGTAAACACAGGACTCCTGGATCCACCTGGGTTTCTTCCATGACTCAGTGGCCTCTGTTCCAACTGCAGACAAAGCCCTTCCTGGAAGAGTCGATGTTTTCCTGGCCTACAGGATGCTAGCTGCTGACAGGTGCACCAAACACAGCTCTCTCCTCACTGGGGTCAGAGGATGAGTCACATCCACCAGCCTGACAACTGAGAGTCTTGGCTCTCTCCAGCATGCACGTGGGATGGCATGGCCTAGCGTGGTGTGGTGTGGAATACTGAAGGGCTTTTGCAGCGATCCAGTCGAGTCCTTGGCGGCGAGTGATATCTCCCCTAATAACAACCGGGGAGGAAACTGGTGGCTAGAGATAAAGACGAGAGCTTCTGGTCTTTCCAAAGAAAGAGTCCATCCAAGGACAACACCAGCCCCTGACAACGGTGCCTCGGAAGAGCTCATCTGCACAGTTGCCCACACTTCTTGCTCGACTGTGTGGTAGGTTTGGTAGAGAAACTGCACCCGGAGGATGTGTGCGCTGAGTACTCATTCACCTTTCTGTGACGGAAGCAGTCGCAGGGACATTGGGTCACCCACACAGGAAACACGGTCTGAGCCTGCCTGGGCCTCTAGGAAGGAGGAGAGGTAGGGAGTGTGTGTGCTGACTCCACAGGCTTCCACCACCGATCCCGACCACTTCCCTTCCTCCATGGTGCAGTGCGGCACCAAACCCCGCTTCAGGGGCCGACACCATGCTCCTCCACTTCCAGCCTCCAGAACCAGGAGCACGATGAACTTCTGTTGTTTATAATTCACTCAATGTGTGGTGGTTCTGATACAGCAACAGAAGGCAGATCATCACGAATGCCATTTCATAGTTTAAAAAAAAGGAAGAAAATATGTCAAGGAGGTCATAGGTGAATTCTAAGGAGGGAGGGGATTGTTTGGGGTGGGGGTGGCCAAGAAGGTGATCTTAAATGTTTGGAAAGAGAGAGAGAGAAATTTGGGCTCACACACTTGGTGTGGGGACCCCCCACCCCCCACTGCTTTACTCAAATAAGTCCATCTTCTCCGTCAGGACATGGGGTACCCTCTGTCCCTGAGTCAGAGAGCTTCAGCCTTTCCTGGCAGGCCGTGGCCACTCCTAGGAGAGCACAGAGCATCTGTTCTCAGTGTGTCTCATGCTCACCCCAGTCCAGAGTGCTCGCCTCACACCCAGGAAACCTGAAGTTCAAGGGTGAAACAGTACAGCTCCTAGGGAGCAGGGAGGGTCACAGGACACCACGGCCTCTGCCTCCCCTGAAGAAGATTGGTCTGGAGCTGCCTGAAGAGGGTAAGGAGGAGACAGGGACTCTGCCTGGGTAAGCACACCCAAATCATCCTCCGTGCGTGATCCCACACTGCAGCGACGACACCCAGGAATTCAGTCAGATGTGTGTAGATCAGTGGTGCTCGACCTTCCTAATACGGCGACCCTTCAATGCAGTTCCTTATGCTGTGGTGACCCCCAACCGTAAAATTACTTTTTGCTGCTACTTCATGACTATAATTTTGCTAGTGTTATGAATCGTCATGTAAATAGCTGATAGGCAGGATATCTGATAATGGAGCATGACAACCCACAGGGGTCACGACCCATAGGTTGGGAAACACTGGTCTAGATGTTGCTGAAGGGGTGAAATTGATCTTTTGAGATGATTAATTTGAAATTAATGAGTCAAGGGGGCTTGAATTAACTGTGTTGCCCACCAATCTACAGATGGGTCTCAAATCTACTGAAGGCCCATGAGAAGAAAAAGAATGAGGTCCCCAGTACCTTAAGTAATGTATGCCATTCCTGTCCTGTTTCCCCAAGGAACCCTGACCAATACACTTTCTCGGCAGGGAAGATTGGGTAGATACATTTAATTAAACCCACTTTTCACCGGCGTTACCAGGCTTAGCAGTGAGTCTCACACATCATATGTGCTTTGTAAATTTCTGGGTAAAAAACCAATTACAAGAGAGAAGATGTTCAATGTCTTCGTCAGCTGTGATGTCTCTTTAAACGGTTGCTCTGTTCCTTTAGGGGCCGTTGATCTAATGGAACTAAATTTGTGTTGATGAACCTGGTGGGTCAGAGCTGGGAGCAATAGGCAGTAAGGTTCTTTTCCTTTCTGAAGATTTTCTGACCCATTGTCATTCCAGAAACACCAGGTTATGTTTGCCTTTTTAATCAGAGTACGGGAGATGGGAGGCTGGGGAGATCTTGGGAGGCTGGGGAGGTGGGAGGCAGGGGAGGTGGGAGGCTGGGGGGGTGGGAGGCTGGGGGGGTGGGAGGCTGGGGGGGTGGGAGGCAGGGGAGGTGGAGGCTGGGGAGGTGGGAGGCTGGGGGGGTGGGAGGCTGAGGAGGTGGGAGGCAGGGGAGGTGGGAGGCTGGGGAGGTGGGAGGCTGGGGAGGTGGAGGCTGGGGAGGTGGGAGGCTGGGGAGGTGGAGGCTGGGGAGGTGGGAGGCTGGGGAGGTGGAGGCTGGGAGGTGGGAGGCTGGGGAGGTGGAGGCTGGGGAGGTGGGAGGCTGGGGGGGGTGGGAGGCTGAGGAGGTGGGAGGCTGGGGAGGTGGGAGGCTGGGGGGTGGGAGGCTGGGGGGGTGGGAGGCTGGGGAGGTGGGAGGCTGGGGGGGTGGGAGGCTGGGGGGGTGGGAGGCTGGGGAGATCTTGGGAGGCTGGGGAGGTGGGAGGCTGGGGAGGTGGGAGGCTGGGGGGGTGGGAGGCTGGGGGGGTGGGAGGCTGGGGAGGTGGGAGGCTGGGGAGATCTTGGGAGGCTGGGGAGGTGGGAGGCTGGGGAGATCTTGGGAGGCTGGGGAGGTGGGAGGCTGGGGAGGTGGGAGGCTGGGGGGGTGGGAGGCTGGGGGGGGTGGGAGGCTGGGGAGGTGGGAGGCTGGGGAGATCTTGGGAGTCTGGGGAGGTGGGAGGCTGGGGGGGGGAGGCTGGTGGGGGTGGGAGGCTGGGGAGGTGGGAGGCTGGGGGGGTGGGAGGCTGGGGAGGTGGGAGGCTGGGGAGATCTTGGGAGGCTGGGGAGGTGGGAGGCTGGGGAGATCTTGGGAGGCTGGGAGGTGGGAGGCTGGGGAGGTGGAGGCTGGGGAGGTGGGAGGCTGGGGGGGGTGGGAGGCTGAGGAGGTGGGAGGCTGGGGAGGTGGGAGGCTGGGGGGTGGGAGGCTGGGGAGGTGGGAGGCTGGGGGGGTGGGAGGCTGGGGGGGTGGGAGGCTGGGGAGATCTTGGGAGGCTGGGGAGGTGGGAGGCTGGGGGGGTGGGAGGCTGGGGGGGTGGGAGGCTGGGGGGGTGGGAGGCTGGGGAGGTGGGAGGCTGGGGAGATCTTGGGAGGCTGGGGAGGTGGGAGGCTGGGGAGATCTTGGGAGGCTGGGGAGGTGGGAGGCTGGGGAGGTGGGAGGCTGGGGGGGTGGGAGGCTGGGGGGGGTGGGAGGCTGGGGAGGTGGGAGGCTGGGGAGATCTTGGGAGTCTGGGGAGGTGGGAGGCTGGGGGGGGGAGGCTGGGGGGGGTGGGAGGCTGGGGAGGTGGGAGGCTGGGGAGATCTTGGGAGTCTGGGGAGGTGGGAGGCTGGGGGGGGAGGCTGGGGGGGGTGGGAGGCTGGGGAGGTGGGAGGCTGGGGAGATCTTGGGAGGCTGGGGAGGCGGGAGGCTGGGGGGGCGGGAGGCTGGGGGGGGAGGCTGGGGGGGGGAGGCTGGGGGGGGTGGGAGGCTGGGGAGGTGGCTCAGGCAGTAAAGTGCTTACCACACAGGCACAAGGACCCAAATTTGAGCTCTAGCACCCAGCTGAAGAGTGACAGGGCACACCGTAATCCTACTGCCAGGGATGTGGAGGCAGGAGAATCCCTAGGGCTTTCAAGCCAGCCAGTCTAGCAGAATTGGGGAGCTCCAGGCTTAGGGAGAGATTGTGTCTCAAAAATAAGATGTAGAGTGATATCAAACTGATATCAAACTCTGGCCTCCACGCACATGCACATACCATCATTTGCACATTTGCTCATCCACACATCCAAACACCTGTGCACATGTACACATACACATGCACGCATGCACTCACGCATGCACGCACGCACATGATCAGAGTACACCGGGTCTGTAAGGGCCAGAAGATGAGCTGGAAGGCACACAGTACTGTTATAAGTGGGCTGAGTCTCTTGCTATGTAGTTCTTAAGGAAGAGCCCAGCCCCATTCTGTACTTGGTGACAACCAGGTTCTGTTGGTTGCTTTTGTAACAAGCAGGTCACATGCTGTTTCATCAGTACTCACAGAACGTTTTTGCCTCATTATTAACCGTGAAGGTAACAGTCTTGGAGACAACGGTCCATTCACCCAAGCTACATGAGAGTCATGGCCCAAGCCTGTGCTGAGGCCTCTGGGAAGGAGAGCTGTCAGGGAGGAGTGTGCCAGCTCCCCTGGCTCTCCACCCGGCCATCCTCACCACTTCTGAAGAGCAGATCCCGATGAGGACTTGCAGCTTTGCATCCTTGCTTCATGATTCTCAGAACCACACTCTGGGCATGGAAGAGTGCTAAGTCCCACTGACAATTACGGCCTAGTAGCTCCTGAAATAAGTCGTATCCAGTGTCACATTTCTTTTCCCACATCTTGGCAAGCTCATTCTCTGTCCCTGTCACCTAGAGCAGCCAACTGTCCCTCAGCACTCAGCTCAGCAATTGCCTCTTCTGGGAAGCTTCCATGTCCCCTCCCTGGCCCTGCCGTCCTCCCGTGGATCTCCACTTCATAGTTGCCTTGTTCACCAGGCTGAGACCCTGTGGTCTGGGAGACTGACGCCCTGTAGACTCTGAATGCGGTAGAGCTCTAGAAACATCTCCCAGTTGTAGTGCATGCCTGTCTTCCCAGCACTTGGAACATAGAGGCAGGAGGATCAGGAGTTCAAGTTCATCCTCAACTATATTCTGGTTTGAGACCAGTATGGATTCCATGAGACACAGTCCCAAAAAACCAAAAGAAACAGACAAAGAAAAACCCACAGAGAGGCCAGGGATGTAGCTCAGCTGGTAGAGCGCTTGCTTAGCATGCACAAAACCCCAGCTTCAATCCACAGAACCACATAGAATCAAGCCTGATGGTGCATTTGGGAGGTGGAAGCAGGAGGATCAGAAGTTTAAGGTCAGCCTCGGGTACATAGTGAGTTCCAGGCCAGTCTGGAGTGTATAAAGTAACTACTAGGTATGAGAGGGAGGTTTTCAATGGAGGAAAAGTAACTAGAAACTACTTGTCACTTAGCATCATGTGGAATTCACAGAATAACAAGCAGTTCTTCAAAGTGATGGGGGTGGGGCAGGTGAGCTGGTTCAGGGGTAAAGGCATTCGCCACCAGGTCTTAGGATCTGTGCCTGATTCTGCTTGATGAAGAGAGAGGACTGACTCCTGCAAGCTGCACACACACACACACACACACACACACACACACACACACACACACACACACACAAATACATGTGCATACACATGTACATGCACACACATGCGCACACACAATGAATAAATGTAACTGAAAGTGGGAGGATTGTGAGGACAGTACTCTAACCCAAGGGGACGTGGATAGCACCACTTTTGGGTGAAACTGCCGATGGCCATGAAGAGAACGCTTACAACCTTGTCTTCTTCCCACACATTTGCTAAAGCCACTGCCATCCTGTGGCTTCTCTAGAATCTAGTAATTAAAACAGAATTTAGCCCCCAACTATATGTTATACTTACATTGAACTTGAAATTTGACATGATATGACTATAGTTTTAAGAGACTAAAGTCTACCTGATCTCAAAGTTGCTAGTTGATACAAGTTCAAAATCATTTCGTTTACATGTTTGGCAGCTCGCTTGCTTGCTCTCCTCTCTCTCTCTCTCTCTCTCTCTCTCTCTCTCTCTCTCTCTCTCTTTCTCACTCTCTCTCTCCCCCTCCCCTCCCCCTTCCTCACTTCCTTCCTTCCTTTTGTGTGTGTGTGCATGTGTGCATGTATTTGTGTGTGCGTGCATGCATGTGTACATGTGCGTGTGCGTGTGCGTGTGCGTGTGCGTGTGTGTGTGTGTGTGTGTGTGTGTTATATGTGCATATGGGGCACATGTAGGCCAGAGAAGGACATCAAGTGACCCTGCTCTGTCATTTTTCATCTTCAAAGACCTGGAGGCTGATGTCTTACTGAACCTGGAGCTGGGCTGGTGGCTAGCAAACCCCAGTGACCCTCCTGTCTCTGTTCCCACTCTGCTGGCATTCCAGGTGCACATAGCCACCCCTGGCCTTTTACGAGGCCGCTGGATGTTTGCACCCTGTCTGTTCTTCATGCTTATGCATCAAGTGCCCGTACCTGCCCAGCCATCGACCCAGCCCCATTTCATTTCTTTCTTTTTTTTTTTTTTTTTTTTTTTTTTTTGGTTTTTCGAGACAGGGTTTCTCTGCATAGCTTTGCGCCTTTCCTGAAGCTCACTTGGTAGCCCAGGCTGGCCTCGAACTCACAGAGATTCGCCTGGCTCTGCCTCCCGAGTGCTGGGATTAAAGGTGTGCGCCACCACCGCCCGGCCTCCCATTTCATTTCTTATCCATCTACCTGGGAATGGCAAGACCCATCCTGCCATATGAGAGTTTAAATGATGATCGATGTAGCTGGGCATGGCGACACACACCTGTAATCCTAGCACTTGGGAGGCCGAGGCAGGAGGATCGTGAGTTTGAGGCTAGGCTGAGCAATACAGCAGACTCTCAACCTTATCTCCAAAGGGGTGAAGATATCACAGTGGTGGAACACAGGAGAAGGGTGGCCAGGAAGAGGCACTGATAAGCATCAAGGTCAGAAATGCACCACAGAGATGACAGGAACTGGACTGAACTGACCAGGGTCAGGGTAGGCTCTCTCCACCAAAAATGGTATTGGAATGTTCGGGAGAATGTAAGTAAGAAGTGTGTTGTTATAATCGGAGGCAGGGAGGGAACAGGCTAGATTTTTGAGGACACAGAAAAGGCAAGAGGGTAAGTTAAGAACAGAAAACTTTCCTCGGATGACAGTCATTTCCTACAGCAATTAAAACGTTCGTAACATGCGTGGAGAAGAAAAGGACAAGGCAAGGATGGAGCAGGTGGTGACCTGGCTTCCAGAGCAAGGAGCCCTGGCTGCCACAGTGACTCAGGAGGGAGGAATGTGGCCCAGGCTGCTGCAGCTGTGATAAGAACAGGATGGAGCACTGAGGAGGACATCCTGCAGCAGCGGCTTTGGGACTTTCCATGTGGGAGCAACCCACAGCCCCCAAGAACCCTGGCCTGGATGCCAGGCAGAGTGCTCGAGGATAAGCCAGAAGAAGCTGGGAAAGTGCTCTCTCCACCACTGCGGCATGCTGCTGCTGTAGTCCAGCGGGCCCCATGCATGGCCCGTTACAGATCTCGCAGATACCCGCCCATGCACTGCGTTTAGTACTTTCCAAGGCTACTCTGGGGTGCTCCCGGGCCCTGTGGCTCTGAACCCACGTTTCAAACTGCAGGATGTTTCTGCTAGTGCTCCGGTTTGTGTTGTATACGCACCACGCTCGTGTCTTAATGTACTTAGGATGCTCCGAGCTGGGATGACCTGATGGTAGAGCATTTGCCTAGAATGTTCAGGGACTTGAGTTCAACCCTCAGTGCTAGATACAACAGCAACTGAAGAAGTAGGATGCTCTTTTAAATAGGCCTCATTCTGAGCATGTGCGTCCTAAGCAAATACCCACACTGATGAATGAGCCACCCGAATGCTGCTACTCCCATCACCCCCGGGAGTCCTGGGCTTGCTTCCTTGTGACCCAGTCACTGTCTAATGGGCATCTACTCACTAGACACCCAGTGAGTCCAGAAGGCTGGTTACTCCTCCTTCCTTTGAAGCGGTCACTTTCACTTAGTGGGGTGCATCACTGGAGCTTCCTGGGAGGCAGGTGAGGCAGAGGGATCCTGTTTGGTCAGTCTCCTCCCCCTTTCTCCATTGCTGAATCCCGACAGCAACCTACTGCCTCCCACAGTACGAAGTCACTTTGATAGCATGTGCCCCTGATAAACACAATGAGGATGCACTTCCCCTCTGATGGATTTCCTCCCTAGCCCAGTAACCCCAAGTAGTCATGAGAACACCACCAAGTCCTTCTGGAAGGACATTCTACAAAATTCCTAGTGAGTACTCCTTGAAACTGGCAAGGCTGTCAAAAATAGGAATGTCTGGAAAGTGTGCCGGTCAAGAGGAGCCCCAGGCCGCTCGATGTAGTATGGGATCTGAATGGGACCACGAGGTGGGGAAGAGCACTGGGGGTAAGCCGAGGAAACCCGAGTCAGCTATGCACCTTAGTTAATAATGTATCAACGTTGGTTTGTCAATTCTAACAAATACACTATACAAAGGGTAAGGGTAACAGGAGGGGAACCTAGGTGTTGGGGTTACGGGAAGTGTGTGCAGGGCCTTTGCACCTGTTCTGAAAATACGAACTATTTTACAAAGTAGATAAAGAGTAATGAAGGCCTGAAAGCCATCTTCACCCTCCCTGCTGAGGAGCGGCCACATCTTTGCCAGACGTCATGAAGGGAAATCTCACGCTTTGCATCGTTTGCTTTTCTCCTTGCAAGGACAAGGTAACCCCACAGAAGCCATTTAAGGGAAGAAAGACTTATTTTGGTTCACAGTTCGAGAGTACAGTCCACTATAGCAGGGCAGGTTGGCGGCATGCATGGTGCCGGGAGCATGGGGCATGCAGGTTGGCGGCATGCATGGTGCCGGGAGCATGGGGCATGCAGGTTGGCGGCATGCATGGTGCCGGGAGCACAGGGCATGCAGGTTGGCGCCATGCATGGTGCAGGGAGCATGTGACAGCTGGCCACATTGCATCCGGAATCAGGAAGCACAGAGAGAAGAATGCAAGTGTTCACCCCACTGTTTCCTTTTTATTCAGTCCAAGACCCCAATTCATCAAAATGAGTTGCCCTCATCGAGGACGAATGTTCCCTCCTCAGTTAAACCTTTTTAGAAGTGCCCTCAAAGACACGAGCAGAAGTGTGTCTCCTAGTGGATCCTAAAGCTATCAAGTTTAGCCACCACGCTTGTGGATCCTAACACAGCCTTCCAGACCACAGGAGTGCTAAGGAGCATGGCCACTGAGCAAGCACTCATCCGCTCTTGATCCTTTATCAATCGCTCTGATATCGATTGTACAACCCACAGGAGATATTAATATGTACTTTAAAATCCTGGATTAACTTATTTCTGATTCAAAAGGCAACTCGTTACTTGTTGAATGTGTTAAATAGGACTCGAAAAAGCAAGAGCTTATTGTCAAAGTGGTGTCCGCCTTAAGAAATGGTGTGCTGTGGAGCTTGCCTTAAGAGATGTTTTGGAAATGACTCTGCATGCCTACCCCCTGCCCTAAGTCCTACCCAGTAGAGACTGAGAGGTTGTTTCCAGTGGGAACCACTTGTGACAGACGTCGAGCCCCGACCTGACTGCAGCTCAGACTCCAGTCCACCCCTTCCTGCAGTGATTTGTGAGTTTACAAATCCACGGCACTCCGGTTTTCACTCAGCGTGAGTCTCTCAGGCTGCAGTTGCTTCCCCGGGAGAGAGAGGCTAGCCAAGGCGCAAAGTTGAAGAAAAATTGTCCTTGTCTCCAGGAGAAATGCCTTAAATATAACGTTAGAGTCTTTTTTAAGATGTTGGTGTAATTTTTATTATTTATTTTTTGAGACAAGGTCTCATGTATGCCAGGCTGGCCATGAATGTGCTCTGTGGCAGAGGGTGACCTTGAACTTCCAATCTTCCTGCTTCCATCTCCTGTGTGCTGGAATTACAGGCATGCACCCCTGTACACAGTTTATGGAATAAATGCAGGTCTGGGGATGGAACCTTGAGTTTCACCCCTGCTAAGCATGTAGTGTACAACAGACTACACTTTAGCCTTTTGTTGTTATCTTCGTTTTACATGCTTTGTGTCCACAGAGGCCAGAAGAGTGCATAGGCATGATTCTTGGGAACTGGACTTACAGACTGCTGTGAGCTAGGAATAGGTCCTCTGGAAGAGCAGCCAGTGCTCTTAGCCACTGAGCCTTCTCTCCAGCCCTGAGATCTTTGGGACAGACTTAGGTAGCCTAGTCTGGCCATGAACTTGCTATGGAGCTGAGGATGACCTTGAACTCCTGATTCCCACTCCCCATCTCTGTCTCACGTTACAGGTATGTACACCGTGTTCAACAGCTATAGTCTTCATTTGCCTATTTGTGACACGCCACACCCAAGATAATTAAAGTCACAAAGTCACAGAAGAAAGAAGGAAGCCTGAAAGACATTTAAAGGAATTGCTCACCACACTTAATCATCAGAGAAATGCAAATCAAAATGACTCTGAGATACCACCTTACACCTGTGAGAATGGCTATGATCAAAAACACTAATGACAGTCAATGTTGGAGAGGATGCAGAGTAAAGGGAACACTCCTCCACTGTTGGTGGGAATGCAAACTTGTACAACCACTGTGGAAATCAGTATGGCCGTTTCTCAGAAAATTGGGAATCGATCTACCTCAAGACCCAGCTATCCCACAAACATACATGCTCAACTATGTTCATAGCAGCACTATTTGTAATAGCCAGAACCTGAAAACAACCTAGATGCCTGTCAACCAAAGAATGGATTAAGAAAATGTGGCACATATAAACAATGGAGTACTGCTCAGCAGAGAAAAACAATGACATCATGAAATTTGCAGGCAAATGGATGGAACTAGAAAATATCATCCTGAGTGAGGTAACCCAAACCCAGAAGGACAAACATGGTATGTACTCACTCACAAGTGGATACTAGATGTAAAGCAAAGAACAATCAGACTGCAGCCCACAGAACCAGGGAGGCTATATGGCAGGGGGGACCCTAGGGTGACTGTGGCTTAGAATAAGTTTTGGGTTTACTCAAAAAAAAGAAAGAAAGAGAGAGAGAGAGAGAGAGAGAGAGAGAGAGAGAGAGAGAGAGAGAGAGAGAGAGAGAGAAAGAAAGAAAGAAAGAAAGAAAGAAAGAAAGAAAGAAAGAAAGAAAGAAAGAAAGAAAGAAAGAAAGGAGGAACCAGGCAAACGCACCTTTGAAAGCCTGCAATACACCACACTCCCTGAAGGCCAACATGCTTGGCTCAGCTCCCAGAGCCTGACACTGCACTGTCTAGTGTTGTTTCACCTTGCATCTCTGCAGCTCTCTTGTCTCCTCAGCTCCGCGGTGTCTCGGCTTCCGGTTGTCTGCCCTTTGCTGGCCTCTTCCTGCCTCCATGTGCTTTGCTATCTAGCATGTGACCCACATGTATGTATGAGACAGCACAGAAAACCAGACCCTAGCCGGGCAGTGGTGGCACACACCTTTAATCCCGGCACTCGGGAGGCAGAGCCAGGAGGATCTCTGTGAGTTCGAGGCCAACCTGGTCTACAGAGCGAGATCCAGGACAGGAACCAAAACTACACAGAGAAACCCTGTCTTGAAAAAAAAAAAAAAAAACAGACCCTAAAGGGCCAAGGTCAGGGAGACTATCGGTCAGACTTTGATTGAGTCCCCTGCAGGCTCAGTCCTTTGTCAAATGTACATCATGGTTTGTGTTATTTAGTTAGTAGGAATTTTAATGCTTCCTGATGAAGCAAAGTTAAGCAGAATCCAACTGACCTTCTAGCTCTGGGTTTTCTGGGGTACTTAATACCACAGCGCAAGCTGGAGCTCGCAGGGTCTTCTAGGGAATCAGGATGGCCCTTCACTAAGTACAGCGTTATGCAGACATGGACAAAATCGCCTGGCTGGCTCCTTCACCATTCTGCAAACTCAGTAAAGGTTATTTCCATGCGGATTCATCTCCCCCTCGGGCGGATGCAGCAACAGTGGCTGAGCCCCTGTTCTCTTAGGTCTTGGCTTGAGACTGGGGTGGAAGCACTGGACTTGGAGTCCCGGGTTCTAGGTCAGACGTCAGTGCACAAGGGTCAGTTCAAGAATGGCAGAGGCCTCAATGCACTCATCATCAGAGGGCACGGTCCCACACGTCACGGTTCTCCTGCAGCTTTATACGGAAGTGCTTCGTAGTGTGCTACTGCTGTGAAGTCCTGCTGCTGGTGGTTGTTCATGCCTCTGATCCTAGTGCTCATGGCTGAGGCAGGGGGATTGCCATGAGGCCGGCTTGGTCTACATAGTTAGAGTTCCAGGACTAAACACACATGTGCATGCACACGCACACGCGCGCGCACACACACACACACACAAATGCTTCAGTGTTTTCAGTATAAGCCCCTCCTCAAGCCTGGGTATTGTACGGGTGTGTCAGAACTGTCAGTTTTACCATGACGTTCAAAATGTTATTTTTAATGCCTTAAGTGACTGGAAACTGGCTACCAATTCCGAGCTATGGGAATGAGGAGAAAGCCCTAGCCCGGAAGTAGCTGCAAAAGTGGCATCCCAAGTGTGGGCACTGTTGTTAGACGGGAAAGCCCTTGACTGGGTAGAGCTGCACTCATTTCTCGCAACCTGTCAACCCCGTCAGTCAGTCTATGTGACAGAGTGGGTGGGAGCTGCCCCGGGCTTTTCCACGACCCAAACTTCTGGAGCCCAGAGGTGGAGGCAGGCTAAGGTGCTGGAGCTCCGCGAGGCTCCATGGCGTTCATTCTTTTCATTCTGATGAGCTGAATTTTTACTGGGATGTCCTTTTTGTATCTTTTTCTTGTACGCCCCCTGCTTTTCTGTTTTTGTTTCCCTTCTTTGTGTGTATGTCCTAAGAAAGCTTTGCCTCTACCCCCCACCACGCCCCCTCCTAAAGTCATGAAGGTATTCTCCCCTGCTTGTCTCAGGGACCATTACAGTTTTACCTTTCTGAAAGGCTGTGGCCTAATTCAAGTTATTTTGTGTGTGCTGTGGGGTGGGGAGCAATGCTTATTTTTATTTACTCATATCAGCATTCTGTTGTTCAAGTACTGCCTGCTCAGGAGATTTTCCTTCCCCTGTGGAAGACAGTAGTTTCCTGTCTTGATAGCCAGTTGGGCATCTGTGGGGCCCATTCCTTGTCTTTTTTGTCCTAGCCCATTGACCTCTCTGCACAACAGTGAGTCATCATAATTACTATAGGTTTATTTCACTTTAAAATTGTGTGTGTATATGTGTGTGTGTGTGTGTGTGTGTGTGTGTGTGTGTGTGTGTGTGTGCATATGACTATAAGGTGCCTATGGAGGTTTGTTCATGTAAGTGTAAGGTGCCTGTTGGATCCCCAGAGCTCCTTACAGGCCATTGTCAGCCACTTCACATAGAGCTTAGAACCGAACACCAGTCCTCTGCAAGAACAGTCTGTGTTCTTACCCACTGAGCCACCTTGCCAGCTGCACCACAGATTCACTGAAGTCTTGAGACCAGGTCCCAAGAAGCTTCAGCTCTGTCTTTTTCAAGATTATCCTCTCCAGATCCAGGGTGTTCCCCACATAACGGGTAAACAGGTAGGTCAGAATGGTGTTTGCTTCTTGGCTTTTTTCCCCCCCTATCCCCCGAGACAGGGTTTCTCTGTGCAGCCATGGCTGTCTGGGAACTCACTCTACAAAAGGCTGGCCTTGAACTCTGAGATCTGCCTGCCTCTGCCTTCCAAGTGCTAGGATTAAAGGCGTGAGCCACCACCAGACTATTGGTTTCTTTAAAAACATCACAGCCTGCTGGGATTTTTATTTGAGTCCACAGACCAGTTTGAAAAGATTGAGCATCTTAACAGTATTGAGTATTCTAAACATAAACACGACCTGTCTGTCCAGTAATGTAAGTCCTTCTTAAGTGCTTTTAGTGGTTTCTCATAGCTCTTAGTGAACAGACTTTTTCATATATTTCATTAAATTTATTCCTAATATTTATGGGTTTCAATTGTTATTATAAGTGATATTTAACTATTTACACAGGAGTATATACATTTTATATTTTCTTTTTAAATTATTTTTTATGTGTATTGCTGTTTTGTGTGCATGTACATCTGAGCACCACGTAGGTGCCTGATGCCTGTACAGGGGGAAAAAGGGTGTTGGATCCCCTGGCGCTGGAGTTACAGATGGTTGTGAGCCACCATGTGGGTGCTGGGAATCAAACTCAGGTCCTCTGGAAAAGCAGCCAGTGCTCTTAGCTACCGAGCCATCTCACGGCCCCCATGTTTTAAATATTTTTATATTTCTAGAATCTTGTTTTGGAAAAAAATTGAAAGATAATTTACATGCAGTAAAAAGAATCTTAGGGGCTGGAGAGATGGCTCAGCAGTTAAGAAGAGCACTTCCTGCTCTTGCAGAGGACCTGGGTTTGCTTTCCAGAACTCAGATGGCAGCTCACAACCATCCACAACTCCAGTTCCAGGAGATCCGATGCCTCTTCTGATCTCTCTCTGTAGACACCAGGGACACATGTAACACACATACATGAAGGAAAAACACTCATACACATAAAATAAATAATAAATAGTTTTAAAATAGACAAATGAATAATTTTAGTACACTCACAAGGCTGTGCAACCGTCACCCCCATGTCCTCCAGCTCCCCCAGAAACTCTATATTGATTAGTAATCACACTTGCTAACCTTCCCCTTTCCATCACTAATCTACTTCCTGTCTGTATAAACTCATCTATTCTGAGTGTTCTGCAGAAGTGGAGCATGTGTCTGGTGAGCCCTGTGCCGGTGAGCGCCTATGTACCTGTGTGCTGGCTAGTTTTTACGTCAACTGGACACAAGCTAGAGTTTTCTGAGAAGAGGAAACTTCAATAGAGAGAATGCTTCCATAAGATTAGGCTTTAGGCAGGCCTGTAAGGCATTTTCTTAATTAGTGATCGATTTGGGAGGGCCCAGCCCGTTGTGGGTGGAACCAGCTGTCTAGGCTCTATGAGAGAGCAGGCTGAGGTAGCCATAAGGAGCACACATGAGTAAGCAACACCCCTCCATGGCTTCTGCATCAGCTTCCGCCTCCAGGTTCCTGACCTATTTGAGTTCCTGCCATGACTGCCTTTGATGATGAACTGTGATAGGGAAGTGTGAGGGAAATAAACCCTTTCCTCCCCATGCCTTTGATCACGTATTTCACACGGGAACAGAAACCCTAAGATACTGTAGCTTGTGAGTGCTGTACCTGGGAACACCTGGGCACGTGTCTGGTGAACACCCTACCCATGGACTCCAATGCACATGTCTTGTGAACATTGTGCCTCTGAGCACCCATGCTTGAGTCTTGTGAGTCTTGTGCCCATGGACACTTATGCATGTGTTTTTGTTTAAGTAATTGTTTTCGATTTTTTTGAGTGTACATCTAGGAACAGAATTCCCGACTCATAAAATACCTCTGTGTTTAGCTTTGCCAGGAACTACTGAGCTGTCTTCCAGAGTGGTGGCACCGCTCACACCCCACCAGCAGTGTGCAAAGGCTCCCGATTCTACATGGGCTCACCAGCGCTTGTTCATGTTTCCATTTTCTTTATGGTCACCCTAGTTGGTATGAAATGTTACGTCGTTGCTGTTGGTGTTGCTCAAATGATGTGGGAGCCTTTTTCCAGGTGCCTAGTGCCCCTTTATGGCTGTGGGAGAAGTGTGTGTGTGAGCATCCTGTGGCTGTTTTGCTGTTAGGTCAGTGTCCTTCTTGCTGTGGAGTTAGAAAGATCTTTCGGTATTCTGGATCCTAGACTCTTATCAGATATATATAGCTCTGAAAATGTTTAGTTCTGTTCTGTAAGATAGCCTTTTGCCTCTTGTGGTCATGCGATTTGATACATAGGACTTTAAAGTGTGTGTGTGTGTGTGTGTGTGTGTGTGTGTGTTTGAGAGAGAAAGAGAGAGAGAGAGAGAGATATTGTGTACATGTGTAGGGTGTTGTGAATATTAATAACTATTGAGTAGTCCCTCAATCTTGGTAATCAAGTGGAATTTTTTGATAATTTTATTTATTTCAATTATTTGTTAAAATGTTCTTGTATCCAGAGATGCTAGAAGCCCCACTCAAGGTTCATCTTGGCTCTTCCAGCCTCTCTCAGCCTCTAGTTCAGCTTCTTTGCTTTGTCATTCCAGGGAACAGTGGTTTCCAGTAAATGTGGGCTGTAGTAGTCAGAGTGGACATTCTTGCTCCGTTGTCCATTTTCAGAAGAAATCTTCTGTATTGCAGGGTGTTAACTTGAAGTTTCTTTTTTTTAACTCCCTGTGTCAGCCTGAAGCCACTCCCTTTTTCCACTATTCTGAGACTCTGTATCATGATGAAGCATTAAATTTTGTTAAATGCTGTCCTTATATCGACTGAGATGGTTATATGTCTTTTTTCTTGTTAATTCTGATAGTGTGATGGATAGTCTAAATGATTGATATTGAAATAATAAAACAGTCTTGCATTCCTGGGAACAGATCCACTAGGTCATGCTGTATTGTCCCTTAAAAAAAATGCTGTGTTCAATTTGATATTATTTTGTTAAGGATTTTTGTGTCTGTATCCATGAGGAATATTGGTCTGTGGTTTTCTTTTCTTGTAATGTCAGTGTCTGGTTTTGGATTGGGGTTTGTGTTAGTCAGATTTCTGTTACTATAACAAATACCTGAGATTATGAATTTACGGAGAGAAAAGGTTTATTTTGGCTGGTAGCTTTGGAGGTTCCCATACATGACGGATCAGCCCTGTTGCTGTGGGCCCTGAGTGAGGGAGGCAGCACACCACAAAAGACTCACAAGCTGGGCCCAAACTGCTCACCTCATGGCTGAGCAGTGAAGAAGAGGAAGAGGAAATATCAGGGGTCCTGTGCACAGTGGTGGCCATGTTAACCCCATTGCGGGAGTGTGGGAAGGGGAGGACGCACGCAGATCAGTGTGTTGTCTTCAGGCACCAGCATCTGACCCCTCCTTCTTCTTTTCTGTTCAGCTTTCAAGACTGAAGCCAGACACAAGCGCTCAGTGTGTCTTGTGTGATACAGTGTTCACATCTTCAGCAGGGCTTTTGCTGAGGCCAGGTGCTCTGCTTCCTTCATGGCCCCAGCTTCCTCCCAGAACAGTGACTGCCACTCAACACGCTCCATAAGCAAACCATAGTCAAACCAATGTCTAAAATAACACTGGTCCCTTTCCAATTAGGGAAATGGAACACCATGTCCTGGGGACCTACTATAGGCGTGTGTCAACCAAAGATTCATACACTGGAGCCTAAAATCATAATGTATTTGGAAATAATACATATAAGAGGGCAGTTAAGGCTTCGTGGTGTCATGGGGTGGAGTCCTGACCCAATAGGATTAGTACAGTCACTTTCCCATTGATCTAAGAAACCACCGAAAGCTGGGTACTTTGTAGTGAAAGTGGTTTTTATTCAGGTCACAGTTTGGGAGGTTGGAAGTCCAAGATTGGGGGAAATCATTTATTCAGCCTCTGATGAGGAGCCCCTGGCTCAGACACATCATGATGGATGGCAGCATAGTTAAAGAGGATGTGAGCAAGAGAGAGAGATTACATGGGAGTCAGGAAGCTAGAGAGCAGGAGGATGGGCCAACCTTGCTCTCTTGTACAGTTTATTCTTCCAGAAATTACATAGCATTCTAGAAGAACTATATCAATACCTTCTAAGGGCAGTGCTTTAGTTACTTTTCAATTGCTGTGTTAAAACACCACAACTAAGACAACTTTTTAATTTGGGGGCTCATAGCCCAGAGGGTTTAGGTCCAGGACTGTCATGGTGGGGAGCATGACAGCAGGCAGACAGGTATGGCGCTGGGGCAGTAGCTGAGAGCTTACACCTTGATCAACCATCAATCACAAGGCAGGAAGAGAGAGATACTGGGAATGGCTCTGGTTTTTGGAACCTCAAAGTCCATCTCCACAGACACACCTCCTCTAATAATGCCACACCTCTTAATCCTTCCCAAGCAGTTCCACCAATTTCTGATGGAGTCTTCGAATATATGAGCTTACAGGGACCATTCTCATTGAAACTACCACAGTTTCATTGGGCAACACCCAATGAGCTAACCACCTCTCACTAGGTCACTCACTTACAGGTTTAACCACTTCAGCACCAGGACGTGGAGGACAAAGTGTCACTCCAAACATATCCAATACTGAGACATCAGGAGTGCACTATGTCTCTGTCTGTTTGTCTGTCTGTCTGTCTGTCTGTCTGTCTGTCTCTCTCTCTCTCTCTCTCTCTCTCTCTCTCCCTCTCTCTCTCACTCTCTCTCTCTCGTGTGTGTGTGTGTGTGTGTGTGTGTGTGTGTGTGTGTGTGTCTATCTGTCTGTCTCAAAGATAGGAAGAGGGTCCTTACAGAAATCTAATTGGCCATATATCTTCATCCTAATTTTTTAGACTCAAGAACTATGAAAACTAAAGTCCTTGTTCATACAACTCGTTCTACAGTATTCTTTTTTGACAGCCCAAGCAGACTAATATAGGAGCTCCATGAAGCAGGCTCAGTATTTCCTAGCTCATCACCTCAAGCTCTGGGTCCTCTGGTGGATGCTGAGGATATGGTTGTCTGTCCAGAACTGCAGGCCTGGACAGGCACCTGCCTTTCCTCCTACCCATGGCTTACAGTGCCCATTACACTTCATAGTTTAGTCTTTAAAGACCCCTGCAATTGGTTCTGCTCTTTTCCCACACACTGATTATCTCTCTCAGAGATTGCGTTGAAGCCTGAGCTGAAACTTCTTTCCCCTGACCCTCACATTCACCCCAGTTTCCCGTAGTTCCCATGATGCCCCAGGTGAGCGATGGAATGCAAGACTGCCCGGCTGGGGTCAGGCTGCATGTGGCATAAAGCAGATCTGGCAGCAGTGAGCTGAAGACTGTACCCTGTCCTGTGTCACCCCTCCAGCTGCCCTGGGCTGGGAGCCTTTGGGAGGGGAGTTGGAGGATTCTGCTGAACACGGTGACTTACTGAGTGGAGCTT
Source organism: Peromyscus maniculatus bairdii (assembly GCF_049852395.1). Taxonomy (NCBI): domain Eukaryota; kingdom Metazoa; phylum Chordata; class Mammalia; order Rodentia; family Cricetidae; genus Peromyscus; species Peromyscus maniculatus. The sequence continues at coordinate 14,337,347 of NC_134870.1, read as the reverse complement.
GCCATGTCTTACCCATTCCCAGTAGGGCTGAGGCTTCCGGGCTAAGACTGGAGTATAATTAAGTAGTTTAATAGATCTGGCTTATGAGAAGAAAAGGATGAAAAAAATAGGAGGAGAAAGTCAGGAGAAAGGGATTGAGGATTTAGCTCAATGGCAGAGCAAATTGCCTAGCAAGGGCAAGGCCCTGGGTCCAGTCCTCAGCTCTGAAAAAGAAAAGCCAGGAGAAAAATGGGTAGGGAAAAAAAGTGGGGAACAAAGCCATGGATGTCTGGTCACAGAGGACTTCAAGTTATAAGGCCCTGGGCTGGGAGGGGACACAGACACTTGTACACAGCAGTATCTGGGCCATCTCTAGAATCTTTCATCTCTGTCTCAGATGCAGAGACACAGAAGTTCCTAACAGTCAGAGCCACCACATCTAGATGCACACAGCAGGGTCAGGCACCACACCTGGATGCCCAGCACATAGATGGTGGTCCATGAGCTTTCCAGCAGGGTCAGGTACCACACCTGGATGCCCAGCACATAGATGGTGGTCTATGAGCTTTCCAGCAGGGTCAGGTACCACACCTGGATGCCCAGCACATAGAAAGAATAAGCTAACTTATAAGAAAGAAAGGATTTGTTTGGGCTCACAATTTGAGGGGACATAGCCCCATCCCATCGGCAAAGCATGGTGGGATGAGAAGGAGACAGCTGGTTACATTGTACCCACAGCTAGGAAACAGAAAGAAATGACCTCTGGTGATCAGTCACTTTTTCCTTTTTATTCAGTCCAGGTCTTCAACCTATGGGTTGCTGATAGCACATCTAGTTAAACCTTTCTGCAAACACCCTCACAGATGCACCTCAGATGGTTTCCATGGCAACTCTAAATCGAGTCCTGTCACTGTGTGTGTGTAAGCAGAAAAGGCCCCAGAGCTCTGGCTCTCTGGGACTTGTTGAAGTTTCCCTCACCTCCACGTGTTTTGGAAGCGGCAGCGCAGTAGTCGGGCTGACTGACACCATCTGGCATCGGCAGGAATGCTATAAATGTTTCCATTTTAAGTCAGGCCAAAGCGTTATTTTACAATACTATCAAATCATTTCTTCCCGCAGTCCCCTAATAAGTACAAATGCCAAACAAATGTCCAAGGTGAAGGAAATCAATATAATAAGAAAGTAAGAGATTAATTTTGGTAATATTAACACCCTTCTCCAGCCCAGGCTCGGGCCAGCTGAGTACATAGGATTCTGAATTTGTTCCAGAAGCTTCCGCAGAAGCCAGGCGTATTTTGGACGTTCACTCCCAGAGTTAAACTGGCCTATTGCCGTGACAGGGAGTTTTATTTATTTGGTTTTCATTTTCCAGCATGAAATACAGACCTGTCTTGGTTCCCCGGTGTTTGGGGACTGTGTGAATGTTTTTAACTAGGCTGGAAGATTCATCGGGGAGGTGATTCTACTTAGAACACAGCTCTGTTTGGACAGCTTATCTGTCAGGAACCTTTGCTCAATTCCCCTGTGGTAGTAAGTTTTATTTGGGGCTCCTGCCACTTTCCCTTGGGCTGTTCTGTCTAGAGATCACATGCCCAGGCCTGTCCCCACATCATAACCAAGTGTACAACGGTGGTGCTGAGGCCTGTGTGTGTGCTGGTGGAGAGGACTGGCCTTAGACCTGCATCAGTGATCCTAAAAGTCATGCGGGGTAAAAGATGGCAGGGAGAGGCAGGCAGGGGCCGGCAGGGGGAAGGGAGGAGGCTGGGAGGGGCTGGGAGGGGGAAGGGAGGAGCAGGGAGGGGCTGGGATGGGAGCAGGGAGGAGGCTGGGATGGGGGCTGGGAGGGGCTGGGAGGGGGAAGGGAGGAGGCTAGGAGGGACTGGGAGGGGCTGGACGGGGGGGGGGGGGGGGGGGGCAGGGAGGAGGCTGGGAGGGGCTGGGAAGGAGGAAGGGAGGGCCTGGGAGGAGCAGGGAGGAGCAGGGAAGAGGCTGGGAGGGGCCAGAAGGGCCTTGAAGGTTAGAGTTCAAAATAAAATGGTTGGAGGTTTTTTAAAAGTTAATTTGCAAATAGCATGTGGCCTAGCCATTGTATCTGCATGTACTTATGCCAGAGAAATGAAAACTTGTATTCATACAAAACCTACAGGTGAATTTTCATAGCAGCTTTATATGTAATGGTCATAAACCTGAAACAGTATAATGGCCCTTTAACCAGAAGATGGTGTGAGACCAACACAGGAAAAATATACCTTGCAGGTTAAGGGCTCTGTTTGCAGTTAAGACAATTAAGAATAAGTTGCTGTTTTTCTTATGTTTGTTTGACCCATCTGCACCGGATGCACTTGATCACATGTGGGTGAGAGATACACAAGCAGGAAATATGTCAGGATATATGCTTGTACCTGACTGGACCTGATGGGAAATGTGGTGAATTATGGGTTTGCCTTTTCAAGCCCCTGCAAAACATAACTCGTGGCCATTTTCTGGGAATCCAGTGATGGACCCGGCCAGAGCCCATCTACCTGGCCAGTATTTAATTAAAGCTTTCTGCAAATTTGACTTTAAATTGTGGTAGTGGTCTTATTTTCAACCGATGGGATTAACAATGGTTGAACACACTGTGGTACATGCATGCCACGGAATACTACTCAGTAACTAAAAACAGAACAAACTATTGATACACATAGTCACCTAGTGAATCACTGGAGAATTGTTTTTAGTAGATAAAAACCAACTCCCCAAAGTTATTTACTGTATCTTCCCATGTACATGACATTCTTGAAAGGATAAGGACAAAGAAATGGAGAACAGATAAGGAGCTCCTAGGGGCTATGAAGGAGGTAAGCGGAAGAGTGGGCAGAAGTTTCTGTCTTGCCAGCAGCTCCCAAATAAATACACTGAGGTTTACATTAATTATAAATGGGTTTACTTAAAATATAAGAGCTAGCTAGTAACAAGCCTGAGCTATTTGCTGAACATTTATGAAGACATATATACACAGCCAAGAAGAATGGACAGCTGAATTAAAAAAAACATCAACAATTTCCAGAATTTAAAATCCTAAATCATGACAGGACACTAGTGGAATTCAGGTGTTTCTGGTACATGGACTGCTCTCACCCAATGTAAGGTTGAACTGTTGACCTTGTGTACATCCTACTTCACAAATGAGTCTGTCAGATACACTAAGCCTATAGGCTGAAGATGATGCCCCAACACTGCGGAGAAACCTCAGGTGACTGTCCACACAGCTGGCTGTTTCTGTCAACTCACAATTTTTTTTGGAAGCTGCTTGCATGCACTTCCTGTTTTGATTTTTTGTTAGGTAATATTATTTCCTTCTTGGGTCTCTGAGGGAGTTGAAGATTAGTTAGTTATAGTTGAAGATTAATTAGGATAGAAAGTGAATTAGATACATTTTGGACTTACCAAAATAGGATAGATAATGGAATTATTTTCTCTGAATTTGTCAAATACAAATGGACTAGACATTGTTTAGGTATTTATTACTTGTATATATTGTATATAGTTATTGTACTTTTGTATATAGTTTTTCTTTTGTTAGTTATAACCTTCTCATCGTGTTGGTGACTGCAGTGATGCTGCTACCTGGGACAAAGGGTTTACTGCTGCTGGTTCAGAGAAGAATTGCCAGACCATTGTGTTACAAGAAAGCATTGGCAAAGGTCAGTTTGGAAAAGTTTGGCAAGACAAATGGTGAGGAGAAATTGCTGTGAAGATTTTCTTTTCTAGGGAAGAATGTTCATGGTCCCAGGAAACAGACATTTATCAGACTGTGATTGCTCCAAACCACAGAGGACACACACACACACACACACACACACACACACACACACACACACAATTCTAAAGGGAACCATGACCATGTCTAACAGCGACTTTGAAATCTTCAAAAGGATGACAGACCCCACTAAGATAATTCCACATGGAGTATGATAAAGCCAATTAACACCATGGAAAAATTGACTTTGGACTACAAACTGGTCAGGACAATTTCGAGATGACTAGCTGAGATGATCCAGCATGACATACTACTCAAGCAAGGACTTATGACAGGCCCTGAACTTTCCTATTATGCAGAGACTAGACAAATGATATAGGACTTGACAATTAACCCAAAAAATTTTCTTTTCAAGATTCCCTAAAGATATCTTCACCCCTAGAAAACAAAAAGAAAAATAAGATATGAGATAGATCATTGAATCTACTCTGAGAAAAAAGATGAAGAAATAATAGGATAAATAGGTAGATCACTGAATCTACACTGAAGAAAAAGGAGAAGATATAAAAATGACAAAAGGACGCCGGGCGGTGGTGGCGCACGCCTTTAATCCCAGCACTCGGGAGGCAGAGCCAGGCGGATCTCTGTGAGTTCGAGGCCAGCCTGGGCTACCAAGTGAGCTCCAGGAAAGGCGCAAAGCTACACAGAGAAACCCTGTCTCGAAAAACCAAAAAAAAAAAAAAAAAAAAAAAAAAAAAAAAAAAAATGACAAAAGGTATACTACTGAATGTATTATGAGAAGAAAAAAGAGAGAATATGGATATGATAAGATAAAAAGGGAGATTAGGGAATCTACTTTTAAAAAGGAAATACTTGTTTTAAATAAGATAAGTAATGAAAATTTTTTGGTCTGAATTTATCAGATGTTACTGGACTGGACATTGTTAATATATATATAACAGAGTTTTTTATCTCAATCTGTCAAATGTTAATGGACTAGACATTGTTAATGTAATCTTGACTGTGTATATTGTATATACTTATTGGATATAATTTTTCTTGTATTAGTAATGAGCTTTTTTAAATTTTAGACAAAAAGAGGGGAAATGTGGTGGTATTGTGTTCCCCAAAATATTGTGCACCCTAATAAACTTATAACTAACATAAAAAACTATATACAAAAGTACAATAACTATATACAATATAAACAATGTCTAGTCCATTTGTATTTGACAAATTTAGAGAAAATAATTCCATTATCTATCCTATTTTGGTAAGTCCAAAATGTATCTAATTCACTTTCTATCCTAATTAATCTTCAACTATAACAATATTCAACTATAACTAACTAATCTTCAACTCCCTCAGAGACCCAAGAAGGAAATAATATTACCTAACAAAAAAATCAAAACAGGAAGTGCATGCAAGCAGCTTCCAAAAAAAATTGTGAGTTGACAGAAACAGCCAGCTGCGTGGACAGTCACCTGAGGTTTCTCTGCAGTGTTGGGGCATCATCTTCAGCCTATAGGCTTAGAGTGTCTGACAGACTCATTTGTGAAGTAGGATGTACACAAGGTCAACAGTTCAACCTCACATTGGGCGAGAGCAGTCCATGTACCAGAAACACCTGAATTCCACTAGTGTCCTGTCTGAGAAGGAGCTGGCAACATTTTCTACATGTCCTGCTTTCTCTATGTCTGGCTGATGACTTCTCTGACCCCACCCTTCTTCTTCCCATCATTCTCAGTCTGGCTCTCCCGCCTAACTTTATCCTGTTCAGCTATTGGCCAGTCAAGCTTCATTATTAAACCAAACACAGCAACATGTATTCACAGTGTAAAGGAATATGCCCACAGGGAAGGGGCATGTATAGCCATGAAAAGGGTGATTTGAGGGGCTGCTATGTTGGGCATGTTACTCCCACCAATCGAGGAGAAGACCTCTACCACAGTTTAAAGCCAAATTTGAAGCAAGCTTTAATTAAATACTGGCCAGGTGGATGGCTCTGCCCAGGTCCATACCCAGGTTCCTGGGAAATGGCCCAGAATCAAGTGTGGCAAGGGCTTAAAGAGGAAAATCCAGAAGTCATTACATTTCCCATCAGGTTCAATCAGGAACGAGCATATATCTTTTCCTGTCTATGTACTTCCCGCCCACATGTGATCAAGCACATCTGGTATAGATGGGTCAAACAAACTTGTTTAGGGGAGTGAAAACTTGTGACTTATTATCTCCCATAAAAAATAGCCTCCAGAATTTCATGAACTATCTGTCCTTAGGCAAGGGGCTTACAGATCAGAGGCATTTTTTGTTTCATGGATCTCTAAGGCGTAGTAATTAACACTTAAAATGTAACTTTGGCTCTCACAGGAACACTTTGTGCTTGACTGTGTAAACGTCCGTATCCTGCTTGTACATTTATAAGACGCTGCTGTTGGAAGACGATGAAGTCCAGCACTAGAATGATAAAGCACACTCTGACTGCCCACTGCCATGCTTCTCCAGGTTTCTGGGAAGCTCTGGAGTTCCTTGGCTTCCATCAGCCTCACTCATCTCTGCTCTGTCTTCACACACTTTATCTTCAAACTATTCCCTCTTTCTAAGACGCCAGTCACACTGGATGAAGACCCACCCTCAGGAGCTCACTTCACTTAGTTACTTCGGAAACGGTCTTATGTCCACACAGGAGCACAACCTGAGGATTAGGGCTTCAGGAGGTGCTTTGGGGTGGCACAGTTCAGCCCGTGGGCAGGCCATGCTCGGGAAGAAGCGGTAATGGGAGGGCAGCCCTTGCTCCATGGGACTAAGCTGCAAATCCTGGATCAGCGCAGCCCCTCTGAGCTCATGTCCACACCCTGGGTCAGCTGACTCTGAGTCACTCCCACTGACACCTTTGAAACACACTTATTGCAACTGTTTCTGTAACTGTGTTGTTTTTGTTCCACAGAAAACTGATTTTATTTTGTACCATTTCAGTCTACAGCGTGTATGACCTTGGGAATGTCACTCACCACCAGATATATTTAATGGTATGAAAATGAATATAATATTCTGTTATTTATTTTAAAACTTAAAATATGTTTCCATCATTTTCTCCTTCCCATTCTCCCTCTGACCTCTGCCATGTAGCCTTCTTACTCTCTCTCAAAATCATGATCTCTCTTTTTCTTTGTTATTGTTAACATATTTATGTGCACACATACACACACACACACACACACACACACACACACACACACACACACAAATACAAACTGCTCAGTCCATTTAGTGTTACTTGATGTATATGTTCTCAGGGCTGACCGTTTGACATTGGTTAACCAATCAGGGGCCTCATCCCTAAGGAGGGTTATTTCTCCTGTTACCAGCATTCCGTACCTGTCTGTCGGGAGGGTCCAGTGAGATCTCTCTCTTTTGTGGTAGCCTGACTCTTGGTGTTAGACTTCTTCAGATCTTGTTTAAGCAACCGTATTGTTGAGGGATTGTGGGTGAATTTGCCTGTCATTTTAGGAGACAATCTCATAGTAGATTGCCTGCTCATTTGAATCTTACAATTATTCCTCCCTTCTCTGTCATGCTCCTTGAGCCTTAGGCACAGGAGTTATATTGTGATGTATCAGTTATGGGGCAACCCATAATCACTGTTCTCTATGTTTTGACTGGTTGTGGTTTTCTGTAACAGTCTCTTTCTGTTGCAAAGAGAAATTTTTTTTGATGAGGGGTGTGTAAATACAGGGATAGATATTTAGAACAAAGTTAGGGATTGTGTTGCCTTAGTTAAGTGGCAGTATCATGTTCTCCTCCAAGATCCATGACCTCACTCTTCTGGGTCCTCCCTAGCTAGGTTCCAGAACCAGACATGATTTCCCTTCTGTTGAGTGGGTCTTAAGTCCAATTAGAGAGCTGTTGGTTACTGTCAAGATCTGAGTGCCACCACTGTACCCTTAGGGTTGTCATGCCGTGCTGGTCATCGTGGTTCATAGGTGTTGCAGCTGGGTAGGAGCTCTGGTTGCTGTCTTTCCTTGCACAGCATCTTCCACTTCTAGGACAGCTAGTCTTCAAGGAAGATCCAGCTCAGATCTCCCAGGTCTTATATCAGAAATGCATGCTGTCTTCACAATAGAACTTACCTTCAGCCTCTGAGGGGCAACCAAGTGATAGCCTGTATTGTTTGGGGAGTCTTTTGGACAGCCCCGAGCAACTCTCAAAAGTTGGCTTCTCATGTCTGGTAGGGAGTTTTGTTGGATGTTTTTTGTCTATGACTCTTGGGGTAAGTAACGTCAGCCCATGTGGGATAGCCTGATTTTATATATATAACACAGACATTATAACTGCTTTTTAATTTAAAAATGTTTCTGTTCCTAAAGACATGGACATGTAGTTAATAGTCAAGCAGGTCTAAGTGACTTGTCTTTACCCCTTTCTCTAAGTGCTCTAGTTGGGAAGTAGATGGATAAGGATAGGTCAGATCATGAAAAGTCAGGGGCCCTGGAGAGTCAGGAATGAGTCATGGAGTCCTTCCAGGAGATGGAGAGGCCAGGGTGGCTCTGGCCTGAAAACCAGAATCTGCAGGACAAACAAGCAAGGAGTGTTCCCGGCAGAAGGGGACAAAGGGGCAGGGTGTGGTGCCCCCATGGGAAGGCCTTCCTCTGCAGGTGCCTCTTCATGCCACCTTGAGGATCCCAGACCCAGCATGGATGCCCCCCCCCTTCCCGTGTTGTGCCAGCTGCAGAATCGATGCCCAGGCAGGGAGACGGGGGCTGGAAAGGACCCAGGGGAAGTGGTCAGGCTCAGAACTTTACATTGACCTCAGCAGCTTTCCCACTTCGGTGAGGTTGGAAAATACATAAATCATGATCTCAAAAGGCCTGCCCTCTCTCCCAGGACACAGGAAAACATTTATATCGGCCTCAGTAACAAACAAGGTCAAAATTAAACTTGGAATTGTTTAATCTGGGCTTTAGGTAATGTATATGCTGGTTGATAAATTAAACCCTTGAAGTATTTTTTTCCTGCTGGGAAAATATGAAGCTCTTGCTGTTTGGACAAGCAGATTTTTCAAACCAAAGGTTCATATCTTCGGAATAAGTTCAGAATGCCTAGTGAAGACCGCTTTTGGTTTCTGAGTGTGAAAGGTCACACCATTGCAGGTTTGCTCAATTTAACCTTGATTTTTACTATTCCTTTGAAAGACCCTAGCCCTTCAGGCTTACACCCCCAAGCCTCAGGAAAAGAGAAACTTCAAGCACCAGGAAATGAGAAACAAAAAAATCTAGTTCCAAGGGCAACCTGACTTAGCCATTGTTCAATCTCCCCTGCAACCATGTAACAATGTAAAGAGATTTCTGTTAAGAGATGTGCTCAACTGTGACTGGGATAGTTGCAGGTGTTCCAGGAAGGACCACCGTGACCTGTGTGCAAACTCCACTCCCGCCCTGATATCCCCCTTGAGGTTTCAGGAAGAATGTACCTGTTGACGTAACTGTACCCCCTCTGTGATCACTCTGTACCCAGACCATGATCTTGTGAAATGAAATTGTATGGGAATTGTCATCTTAGGGCTTTTGTGGGTTTTTCCTTTAAAAGCCCCCATGGGGCTGCAGTAAGATGCGGCTCTTGCATCTTAGGAGCAGAGTTTGCCCGTCTATATAGAAGCTTTAATAAATCCTCCTGCTATTGCATCAACTGGACTGGAGTCTGGGTTCTTGGGGCACCCACTTGTGACCCTAAAAACTTTGGGGTCCAGCACCTTCACATCTAAATGCTCTAAAGTAACTGTTTTTCATTGGGAATACATGTAGCTAAGAGTTATGGGAGTGAAGCAGTTGACAGAGTCTCCTCTCTCTAAACAAATAGAACAGATTTGTTGAACAAGAAATCAAGAAACTCAGCCAAATGAGCAAACAAAAGCCACGTCAGCCCAGGTGAAAGTGTAGGTGTTTGTGGCTCTTTTCCCAGCCCTCCTGCGCCTTCCATGCTCACTGGTCGGTGCTTACACCGTCAGGGGAGAAACGGCCTTCACTTGATTTAGAGTGGAAGTCTGGAAACCTACAGGCCTCAACAAGTGTAAAAACTTACAGATCTGGCCTGACGTTGCAGTCCCGGTTGAGATGAGTGACGCTGGACTGGACAGAAGTTTCCCAGGAAGAGCCTGGAACTGAGGCAGAACGATGGGCTTCATCAACAACAGTCCATCTATGCTTGGCTGTCCAGCAGCCTGTGAACATACGCAGCAAGGACCCAAGAGGATCTGGAGTTAAAGGAACCAAGAGTCAGAATTGTAAATGGCCCCAATTTTATTATGTTCCCTCATTCAAGCAAAGATCCACCAGCAATAGAATGTAGCCTCTGACCAGTCGCTGAGTGACCATTGAGCGACACAGACAGGGGTGACTCAGGAGAAGCCAGTCCATACTCCCATGTGGTGCTTTGAATAAGAACGGCCCCCACAGGCTCATATATGAGGGCTTAGTCACCAGGGAGTGGCACTGGTTAATAGGATTAGAAGGATTGTGTGTGTGTGTGTGTGTGTGTGTGTGTGTGTGTGTGTGTGTGTGTGTAGCTTTGAGGTTTCAAAAGCCCATGTCAGGTTCTCTCTGTCTCTTTCAGCCTGCAGACCACGTTGCAGCTCTCAACTCTGGCTCCAGGGCCATGATGATAATTGACTAAGTCTCTAAAACCATAAGCAAGTCGCCAATTAAATGCTTTATTTTATAAGAGTTGCCATGGTCATGGTGTCTCTTCACTGCAATAGGACAGTGACTAAGACGTCCCACCAAGACCGGGTATAAGTAAGATTGTTTTAAAAAATTAAGCAGAAATATCAAGAGATACATACCGCAGGGCAATAGATCCTGAAAATCAAGTCACAGCATATATTTATATGGACTGGAGAGAGAGCTCAGCAGTTAAGAGCACTTGTTCTTCTAGAGGACCTACATTAGATTCCCAAGCCATGTGATCGCTCACAGCTATCTCTACTCCTGTCCCAGGGGATCCGATAGGCGCATCAGGCATACACATGGTAAACATAGATACATACAGGCAAATATTCATACACATAAAATAAAATAAAAAAATGAATTTTCAGATATGTTCTAAGAGTTGAGGTCATAGTAAAGGATTTTTCAGATACCTCACATTTGTAAGGCTTTTCAACAGCACGGGTTCTGTGATGTGTTTTAAGATTGATAATTCAAGACAGGAAATACCACATTCTTTGCTTCTGTACAATTTCTCTCAAGACTGAATTTTTTTGTTTGTTTTGGTTTTGTTTTGTTTGTTTGTTTCTTGAAACCGGGTTTCTCTGTGAAACAGTCCTGGCTGTCCTGGAACTCTCTGTGATCCACCAAATTCAGTCTCTACAGTGGTGGGATTAAAAGTATGTTTCACCAATGACTGCTGAGAATGAATTTTCTGATGCTTTCCAAATGTGGCTACAGGATCTGCCATACTCATTGCACTTGTAAAGCTACTATCCAGCATGCATTTTGTGTATATGCATATTCTCATGGCTATGAATTGCTGGTTTCTCTCCATTGGAGAGAAACCTTACAGAGAAAAAGAATGTAAAAAATCTTTTACTAAGTGCTGAAGTCTAAGAGATCATCAGAAAATTCATAATGGAGAGAAAACTTACAAATGAAAAGCTTATGACATATCCTTTACCCAGTATTCAAATCTGAGAAAACATTAAGAAGTTTACCCTAAAGAGACATCATACTTCTGTAAGGAATGTGGCAAATATTTTACTAGAAGCTCATATCTTAGAGTACATCATAAAATTCATTCTGGAGAGAAACCTTACAAATGGAAATACTGTGACAAACCCTTCATCTAGTGTTCAAATTTTAGAACACATTTTAGAGTTCATACTGGAGAGAGACTTTGCATGTATAAGGAATGTGGTGAATCTTTTACTAAGTCCTCAACTATTCAAAGACATTAGAACATTCATACTGGAGAGAAAAATGCTGTTGTGAATAATGTGACTTTGCATTTATCTGGAATTCTCTGTTTACAAATCACAACAGTATACATAATAGACACAAAAAGATAAGAAACTTGTGAAAGCCTTTAATGGGGTTAAATATTAGAAAAGTATCACAGAGTTTATTTTAAAATAGAATTCTGCAAATCTGAAAAAAAAATAAAATAAAATAAAAATAACTTGAAAAACTACAACACACACAGCAGTAATAAGTAAGACTTTCAGAGGAGAAAAAGAAAACAGAGTCCAGACTTCATTCCATATACTTCTGAAGATATCCACATCTTAACAAAAACTGTGAATTATACAAGAAGAGAGCAAGCTGTGAGCCTTCGGGGAAAGTCCGTAGAAACCGTCTTTGAGTGGTCCAGATGTTGGATTCAGCAAACACTTGAAAGCTGCTATTTGAAATATGTTGAGAAAATTGAAGAAAACCATGTTTAAAGAATTTAAGGAAAATATTATGAAAATGACTCGAGAAGCAGAAATATCAATAAAGAAATGAGATTTTTGAAAAACCACAAGGAAAAGTCTAGAGTTGAAAAATTTCACAGCAAAGAGAAACCCTGACTGCATGGGGTGAGGAGTAGACTTGAAGTATCAGAGTTTGAGTGAGTTTGCAGGTAGATAAACTGTTATCCTATCTAAAAAACAAAGAGGAAATAAAGTAAAGCGAGAGAAGCCTTGGAGTCTGCTGGGCAGATCAACCCCACCAGCTGCAAATGAGCTCAAGAAGAGAGAAAGGCAGGAAGAAACGCCAAGACATATTGGCCAAGCACTCCCCTAATTTGAGTGAAAAGCACTAATTTGAGGTTCAGGAACCCAAGGCTGGGCTTTCTCTTTAATCCCAGTGGCCACTGGTGCCCTGGAAACGGGGACTCGACCAGTCATTGAGTGTTTGTTTCACCTCGGCCCACTTAGAAAAACTGATTTTTAAAATAAATAAATAAATAAATTTGTTAGGGGGAGGATCTGTAACCTGAAAAGGTTTTCTTTCTGTTTAAAATGGTGTCGGACCATTCTATCATCACGTATTTAAAGCGGCTGCACTCTCATCAGCGACGGTGGAAGACAGAGGAAGAGGAATGGCGTCTCAAAGCACCAGAAGAAACAATTGTCCGCCAAATAAATTCATAGCAGCAAACGTAACCTTCAAACACAGTCTCAGATAAAGAAAGAATGAAATATTATATTGCTGACAGTCCTGACTTAACTGCTCCACCAAGCAATTCTAAAAGAAGTCTTTCAGTGTGACAGTCAGCTTGCTGACATTGTAACAGAGCCCCCGAGGTGATAATTTACAAGCAGACAAGGTGTTTTGATTGGCAGTTTCCTCCGGGCCTGCCATGACCATGGGCCATCATTGGAGCAGAGGTTGCTGTGGTAACCTTTGATGGTACAGCCATGGCAACCAGAAATGCATAGCAATGCAAAGACAGTGTGGTCTGTGTGGTGGTGATGGGACACTATCACTCTCCTTTAGAAGGTGGGGACCCTTTGACCCTTCCTGCCCCTCAGCTGCACATGATCCTGGGGAGCTCTGGAGTAGGGGGAAGTTAACTGAAGGGGGGTCCTGCTGATGTGAGAAGACCCAGTGGGTGAAGTACTTGAAAGCATGAGGGCCTGAGTTCTGAACCCCAACGTCCACATAAAATCTGGATATGGCAGCGCAAGTCTCCAAGTGTAGCCCTGGTTTGTTGGAGAACTATTGAGCCTGGGGATGCAGAAATGGTGAGCTTCAGGTGCCATGAGAGACCCTGACTCAAAAACCAAGGTGGGGAGTGATAGAGGAGGATGCCTGACATCAACCTCTGGCCTCCACCCATGCATGCAGGCATGAATAAATGCAAATGCACATACATGTGCACATACCATACATATGTGCATACATGCACAAAGAAAAAGACCAAAACCGTACAAGATGTGTACGCTAAGAAGTAGAAAATGTTGTGAGAAAAATCAAAGGCCTAAATAAGTAGAGAAACATTTTGTCTATGAGGATTTTTAAAGCACTGGTATTAAAATGGTAGGTAGCGGGCAGTGGTGGCAACATTCACCAGCTCAGGGGGCTGAATCATCAAGGTGTGAATTTGAGGCGAGCATAGGCTACATGGAGAGACCCTGTCTCAAAGCAAAAATGCAGGCATCACTAAAATGTCCTGTAGAGTTAGCAGAGACCTAATCAAAGTCCTAACAGGGTTCTTGATTCGATTGACAACCCAATCCCAAATGCACATGAAGTGCAAAGGATCTACAATAATAGTTAAAGTGCTTTGTGAGAAGGAAATCAAATTTGGAAGACTCCTTGTAGGTACTCAGGCACTACAGCTGGATGCAGTGGCTTGCACTTGTAATCACAGCGCTTGGGAGGCAAAGGCAGGAGGAGCATTTTAAGTGGAAGGCCAGCCCGGTCTAAATTCCTTCCCTCATAAAAACAGAACAAAAGAAACTCCAAAGCTGTGCTAACTGAGACAGTGGGGATGTGAACGGAAAGACAGCCATGTAGCTCAATGGAGCGTAGAGATCATGCATCCAGGGAAGCATACTGGCCAGTTGACAAGTCAGAAATTGGAATGGCAAGATGGCTGAGCGCTTGACATCAGGCTGAGTTCAAACCTTGGGTTCTCGTGGTAGAAGGAGAGAGCTGACTCCCATAACTTGTTCTCAGACTTCACTCATGGGCTGTGACGTGTGCATGCCCCAGTCTCTCTCTCACACGTGCAGTTAATTATTTTTAATTAAGAAAGAGATTAACCCGTATATTTATCATCAATTAATTTTTAATAAGATGGTAAGGTAGTTCGGTTGATAAAGATTAGCCTTCCACAAATCTTGCTGGGAAAATGAAAATTGAATATCCTTAAGTTGGAAAATTCAATTAGACCCTTCAAGATATATGTGAACATTGACCCTAAATGTGCCAAGGGCTTAAGAGTAAAAATTGTGAAACACCTAGGAGAAAACACTGCAGAAAAATCTTTGCAATTTGGGATTGGATATAGAATTCTTCAATAGCATTTGAAATGCACATCATAGTACAAGCATAAATAAATGAAAAATAAAATAAATAAAACCAAGATTTAAACTTTTGCTTTTCAGTCAATCAGTTCAAGAAAGGATCTGAAGATGTAGCCTAGTTACCTAGTTCAGAGTCTTTGTAGCTTGAACAAGACCCCGAGTTTAATCCCTAGTGTACATAAATCAGGCATGGCGGTTCACTGGGGAGGTGGAGACAGGAAGATCCGAATTTCAAGGTCATCCTCATCCTGAGCTACAGGAGACTGAAAAGAAAACAAATAAACAAGCAAGCAAACAAAAAACATATGAAGGCAAACTACAAACTATGAGAGATATTTATAAATTTTGTGCAACAATGAGAAATATTTATAAATCTATGTCATAAGGGATTTGTACCCAAAATATATAAAGATCTGGAGAGCTGCCTCAGTAATTAAGAGCAGTGCCTGCTCTTGCAGAGGACCTGAGTTTGGTTCCCAGCACACACAAGATGGCTCACAACTGCCTGTAAACCCAGCTACAGGGGATCAATACCTTCTTCCGGCCTGCACACGCTGAATGCACATGGTACACGTGTATGTACAAAGGCACACACTCATACACATCTTTTTTAAAAAAGATCTCTTACAACTTAACAGTTTGTAAGTCAAATAACTCAATCTGAGAATAAGCCAAAGCTTTTCACAGGAGTTTCACTAATGGTGATATTCAAATGACTAGAGAAGTGTGTGGTAACATACAAGCCTGAATGTTCAGAACATCTAGGGGTTGGCTCAACAGGTGGCGGGAGCTGGGAGTAGGGTTGTCTTGCTGTCCTAGAATCTGTGATGCCTGAGTCAAATCTCTGAGCAGCCAATGGGGTAGGAACAGCATTAGTGGACTACATTCACTGCTGATAGCCACGACGTTCTGTCTTTTTCAGAGCATATTGTCACCATGTCATTGGAACCTCATTCACAGAGTGGATAAACTTGTTCTCAAGACCGCCCTTCCCTGGCCACCTGACTGCCTCTTTACATCCCTCTCATAGCCTCCCAATCCCCTGAGTGGCAGTGGCCCAGCCTTTGCCTGCCGTTCCTGGGAAGTTGAGTTGTACCCGGTTGGAACTGAATATTTCCATTCTTCTGATCTAGTTCTGTGAAATGAAAAGCTGTGTCCTGTCACCCTGTCATGTCTTATAAAGGAAAGAAAAGAGAGAGAAGTGAAAACGTTTTCCACAACATTTTCAAGCAGTCCATAGCTGGGACTTGTAAAAGGCAGCACACAGCCACAGGAGCCAAGAAAGAGAGGGAAGTGTGGTTTTCTGAGCTTTGCTGAATAGGAGGAATTTCCCTTGTGGAGCAACTTGCTTGGAACTAGAGAGAAGCGCAGCTGAGACATGTGATTCTCATTACCAGCTACAGCCTTTCAGACAGGACACAGAAATAATTGGACACATTTCTATTTTAATTGTTACTCTTCGGCTTTTAAATAAATGACCAGTGGAAACCTGCAAGCCACTACAAAGCTCCATTTCAGAGTCCCTGGATTTCGGCCTGGCATGGGTCTCCTTCAGCAGGGCCATGGTCACAAGCCACAATTTCTGCTTGTGGTTACAGTCCTAAAAATTTCACCCAAACAAAGATGAACCCATCAATCTCTCTGTGTGTCTCTGGCCTTTCCATTTCTCTCCTTGCCTGTTACATTTATCCTTTTAGGGTACATAGAAACTTTTATATTTCCCCAACCTCTCCCCAAACAAGAAAACAGGGATGGGAGCCTCATGATGGATGAGAGTAGAGTACAGAGCACACACAGTATTCCGTTTTTGTGACTGTTCAGTGTCCAGAATGGCTCTCCATCCTGTCTAGAGTTCCAGGCTCAGGAACAGTCATGAATCTTGAAAAGTGAGTCAAATCAGGACACAGGCCCCCGTGAAACCCAACAGCAGAGATGAGACCCTATAGCTGAACCTCACTGGATCCAGGTGCCTCCCTTTCTTCCTGTCAGTGGTAACAAGGATGCAGGCGTAGTTCCACATGTCAATCACAGCAGCCGAGGGCATCCCTTTGGTTTCTAGGAACTGTGACTCAGGTAAGACCATATCCCTGGCTTCAACATAGCAAAGAATGTCAGAGTGAGCCAGTGTGAATTAGAGATGGGGTTCGTTAAAAGAAACAGAACTGGTGAAGGGACCCCAGACACCCGTGAGCTCCTCCCTGTCTCCGGACTCCCTAAAGACAGCCTACACAGGGCAAGAGCTGAGCTAGCTTTTCTTCAGAAGTCAAGTGAATGAACAGAAGGTGCCCAGTCTGTGTGAGAGGCACACTCTCCAGTAGACAATAGGAGTGGAGATGAGGGAGGCATGCGCCCCACCGTTGGGCTTGCATCGACTCACCCCGCAATCACATGGCGTCTTCACTCACTCCACTTCCACAGTTCCTCAAGAAGTCATCTTCGCCCATGTCTAGTTTAGTTTCTGCTGTTGTGAAAGACTGACCAAAAGCAATGCAGAGGGGGAAATGGGTGATTTGGGTTACAATTCCAGAAAACAGCCCAGCCTTTCGAGGAATTCGAGGCAGGGACTCGGGCAGCTCTTCCTATCACATCCACATGTGGGGACCAGAGAGAAGCGGGTGCTTATGAGCAGTCTGCTCTCGCTCTCAGCCAGCTCTCTGCACTCTTACACAGCTCAGAGCCCAGCTCAGGGAGTGGTGACCCCACATTTAGGGTGGGGTTTCCTACCTCAATTAAAAGTCAAGACAACCCCCACAGACCAGCTATAGGGCGACCTCATCTAGGCTGTCCTTCATTCAAACTCTCCTCTGGGTGATTCAAGATTGTGGCAAGTTGATATTTAAAACTAGCCACCACAGTATGGAAATAGAACACTTTTTAGATGGTTCCCTTATGTAAATAAAAGCATGAAGCACGCGTGGACACACTCCTACACATCAAGACACAAACAGCGAAGCATTGCTAAGCAGTAAGACAAAATACCAAAATTTAAATTGGCTTTTTTTTTTGCATTTATTTGATGTGTGTGTGTGTGTGTGTGTGTGTGTGTGTGTGTGTGTGTGTTTATGGAGGTCAGAGGACAGCTTGTAGAAGTCAGTTCTCTCTTTCTACCGTGTGGGTCCTGGGAATCAAACCCAGATCCTCAAGGCTTGGCAGCACGGGCCTCTACCCACTGAACCACTTTACCAGCCCCCAATACCAAGATTGTGTCACATTAATAACACAGCTATTGTATACTGTAGAAATGCGAGAGTGGGGAATATCAGAGGGATAGTGTCGGGAAATGATTTCCAAATTAGCCATGCCATCAAGAAGGTTCGGCAAATGGAGCAGCAGCAGCAAGTGTAGATGACTGTGGGTGAGCAGATGTCAGTTACGGCTGCAAATGGGCGGTCTTTGAGCAAACAAACCCTGGCTTACAAAAAGTCGTTTCATGCATAGGAATGACGCCTGAGATCTGTGCATGATCCATCCAACAAGTGTGTCTGCTGCTGCTTCGTCCTTTCGCTTGTCTTTCTGTCAGATATCCCGCAACACTGGGGAATGGCAAATTTCATGTGTTCAGAGTTATTAGGAGAGATCTGAAAGAAGGGACGGGGTTGTGGTAGACAGAACCCTAAAGGTGTTCAGGACCTAACCTCTGGAACATGAGGCTCTCAGTGAGTTCCTCATTCTTCTTGTTGCACTGGGAAAATACAGGACAGAAGCCACTTGGGAAAGAGAATCTTTATTTTAGCTCACACTTTAGGGAACTACAGTCCATGGTGACAGGAAAGACTTTGGTACAGACTGGGAAGGCATGGTGACAAGGAAGGCATGGTGACAGACAGGGATGGTGTGGTGACAGGCAACTCCATGACAATGCAAGAGTATAAAGTGACTGGTCACACTGGGATGTCAGTCAGGAGGCAAGGAGAGACTGGGGTGAGAGGCGGAGCCTAGCTGTAAACCTCAAGACCTTCACCCAAGTAACCTACTTCCTTCAGCCATGCTTCATGCCCTAAAGTTTCCACAGCCTTCCTGAAAGGGCTATTAGGAAGGTAAGACTGTAGACAGAAGAAATGCTTACACACATAATTAATAGTTTAGGTAGAGGAGATGTTACATATATTAAATAAGAACACAGGGCCATAGAAGAAGCAATTAAAAAAACAAAAAAACAGGAGAACTCTCTAATGAATTAAAAATATAGTAGGAGAAACTAAAGGTTCAACAGTGCTTCAGGAAATAAGGTCAAAAGGTCTTCAGGAAGTACAAAAGGAAACTGGCAGACTGACTGACAGACGACAGGAGGAAGGGAAAGAACAGAAAGTTAGCAGTTATGGGCTGGTGAGACAAAGGCTCTGGCCAGTAACCGATGACCCGAGTTTCAGCCCCAGGACTCACTCAGTGGAGGAGAAAACCAGCTCCCATGAGTTGTCCTCTAACCTGGACGCATGCGCTGTGGACGAACCCAACTGTGAACACACACACACACACACACACACACACACACACACACACACACACACACACACATGCATAAATGTAATTTTTAAAGGAAAATAAGAGGTTAGTTCAGGAAACCTGACAAAATAATAAGAGCTTCAGAAAGAAAAAAATGGAAAGAGAGGGGATAATCATAAATGAAGAAGCAGAAAGAAAGAAAGAAAGAGAGAAAGAAAGAAAGAAAGAAAGAAAGAAAGAAAGAAAGAGAAAGAAAGAAAGAAAGAAAAAGAAAGAAAGAAAGAAAGAAAGAAAGAAAGAAAGAAAGAAAGAAAGAAAGAAAGAAAGAAAGAAAGAGAAAGAAAGAGAGAAAGGAGGAGGGAGGGAGGGAGGGAGGGAGGGAGAGAGAGAGGGAGGGAGGGAGGGAGGACAGCAGCAACCAGTGGGAGAGCGGCTGGCCACCAGTGTCTGCACAAGTGAAATCTTAAAGGAAAGGCAAGAGATGGAGAAACTTGAATCCTAGACATTAGATACATAAAGAAAACAAAACCAAGGGAAACCATTCCATTAATGAAAATATCTTTAAAAAGAAAAACTCTTCTTTAATTTTTTTCATACAATATATTTTGACCACATTCTTTTTCCCTCCCCCAACTCTTCCCAGATACTCTGTGACTCCCTATCTACCCAACTTCATAATCTCCTTCTCTCTATAAAAAAATTAAAACAAACAAAAACCCCAATAAGACGAAAAAAGAAGAAAAAAGACAGTGAAAGCAAAACAAAAAGTGCACACACACACACACACACACACACACACACACACAGTGTGGAGCCCGTTTCTGTTGGCCAACTGGTCCTGTGCGCGGGGCTTGGCCTAGAGTGCAGTTGGTATACTCCGTGACACCCCATTGGGAGAAACTGCTACTTCCTTTCCCGGTAGGTCAATTACCAATAGCTTCTTGGTTAGGACTGTGACTTTGTGGCAACTGCCCCTTCTTATGCTGGGATTTTGTGTGGTCTTGCACATGCTGTCACAGTCACTGTGAGTTCATAGTGCATCAATCCTGTTATGTCTGGAAGATACTGTTTCCTTGGAGTCATTCACCATCTCAGGCTCTTACAGTCTTTCTACCTCTTCTTCCATATAGGCCCCTGGGTCTTCAGGGGAGAGTTTGATGATATAATACTAATGGCTCCTAGGTTTCTCATTCTCTGCACATTGCCCAGGTGTGGATCTCTGTGTTAATTACCATCTACTAGGAGAAGACACTTCTCTGATGGGGTTTGAGCAATGTTCTCACCTATGGGTATGGCAGTATGTTATTAAGAGTCATTTTAGCCAGTGGTGGTGGCGGTGGCGGCGGTGGCGGCGGCGGCGGCACATGCCTTTAATCCCAGCACTCGAGAGGCAGAGACAGGTGGATCTCTGTGAGTTCAAAGCCAGCCTGGTCTACAGAGTGAGTTCCAGGAAGGGCGCAAAGCTACACAGAGAAACCCTGTCTCGAAAAACTAAAGAGAGAGAGAGAGAGAGAGAGAGAGAGAGAGAGAGAGAGGGAGGGAGGGAGGGAGGGAGGGAGGGAGGGAGGGAGGGAGGGAGGGAGGGAGAGAGAATCGTGAAAGCTGGTCAGTATGAGTGAAGCTTCTAGCTGGGCACCAGCTTGTTTTTCCACGTTTTTTGATGACATAAGAAAGTGATATCTTCAGCACTAAGGCCTCACCATCTGGTTGTGGGGAGTAGCCAACAGGCTTGGAAATTGCTTGTACTGTTTCTGGGGGGTGTCTATGGGAATCTTTGGCCAAAGACTCAACAAGGTATAACCCATTCCTGACTCTGAAAGTTACTTGGGGGTGTAAGATGTCCAGTTGATGCATTGCCACCCACTCCAATTATGTGGTGACTCCATTTAATTTTTTTTTTATATGTTTCTATTTTAGAAAGCTTCTACAGTGGTAGGTTTTCATATGGGTTCCTTCCTTCCTTTCTTTCTTCCTTCCTCCCTCCCTTCCTTCCTTCCTTCCTTCTTTCTTTCTTTTTCTTTTCTTTTTGTTTGTTTTTGAGACAGGAAGTCACTCTGTAGACCAGGCTGGCCTTGAGCTCACAGAGATCTGCCTACCTCTGTCTCCTGAGTGCTGGGATTAAAGGCGTGCGCCACCATGCCTGGCTTCCATATGGGTTCCAAAAGGCCTTTAGTATTGGTTGCTCTCCCCACATTCTTTCCTTTACTCTTCTCTCCCATCCACTTCCATATTTAATCTTTGTATTCTAGTTTCTCCCTAGTCTCTACATAACACTATACTCTATTTCCCCTTGCTTGGAAGTTTTCCTCCCCCACCTAACCTGATTCTTTACTAACTACTTAACCCCAGTGGTTATTCTGATTGAAGCACAGACACCTGAAGCTTAAAAAAATAATATATAGAATATTTGTCTTTTGGGTCTGGGTTACCTCACTCAAGATGACTGTTTCTAGCTCTATCCATTTATATACAAATTTCAATTTTTTTTTTTTTTTTTTTTTTTTTGGTTTTTCGAGACAGGGTTTCTCTGTGTAGCTTTGCGCCTTTCCTGGAACTCACTTGGTAGCCCAGGCTGGCCTCGAACTCACAGAGATCCGCCTGGCTCTGCCTCCCGAGTGCTGGGATTAAAGGCGTGCGCCACCACCGCCTGGCCAAATTTCAATTTTTTAACAGCCGAATAATATCCCATTGAGTAAATGTACCACATTTTGTTATTCATTCATCAGTTGATGGACATCTAGGCTGTTTCCAGTTTCTGCCTATTGTGAACAGAGAAGCAATGAATATGGATGAGCAAGCATCCCCATAGGGATGTGTAGAGTCCTTTGGGTATATGCCCAAGAGTGGTATAGCTCAATTTTCTGGTAGGCTGTTTTTCAACTTTTTAAGGAACTTCAACACTGATTTCCAGTGTCTAACCAGTTTGCACTCCCAGCAGCAGTGAATAAGTGTCCCCTCCCCGAGTCCCCCCCAGCAGGTGCTCTCATTTCTTTCCTTGGTCTTAGTCATCTCAGGGTAAGATGAAATCTCAAAGTAGTTTTAATTTGCATTTCCTTGATGTCTGAAAACGTTGAACATTTTAGAAGTGTTTCTCAGCCTTTTGTGTTTCATCTTTTGAGAACTTTGTTTAGTTCTGTACTGTATTTTTTTTTAATTGGGTTATTTGCTTTCTTGATGTTCAGGGTTTTTTTTTTTCTTTATATATTCTAGAAACTAACCCTCTGTCAGATGCATAATTGATAAAGTTTTTCCCATCCTGTAGGCTGCAGTTTTGCTCGAATGATGGTGTCTTTGTCGTACAGAAGCTTTTTAGCTTTGTGACATCCCATATATTAATTGTTGGCCAACACAGACCACAGCTTTGGCAGGACCACAGACCCAGACATTGCCTTCGTCAGCAGCTTGGGGCCAATGTCACAGTGGCTCTGGGTGGCAGCATAGGCATCCAGATCAGTATGGGCCCAGTGGCAGCATGGCTTTCAAACACCAACCTGGTCTCAGGAGGCAGCAGCTCAGACCCCAGAAATCCACAGGGTCTTTGATGGTAACAGGTGCCACTGATATCAACACAGACTCTGGCTGCTATAGCACCATGGATCCAGACATGGCCCTTGGCAGCAGCCTGGGCCCTGACATCACATGGTCCCAGGTGACAGCATTGGCCACTCAGGTCAGCATGACCCCTGCAGTGACATGGCCCTTGGACACTAACATAGATACAGGTAGTGGCCCCGGGCATCCATGCGGCCTTTGGTGGCAACATGGGCCATGGACATCAACACAGACCCTGGCTGCAGTAGGACCCATACATGGTCCTTGGCAGCAGCCTGGGCCCAGACATCACCATGGTTCCGGGTGGCAGTGCAGACCACCCACATCAGCTTCTTCCTCATCACCTTTGCCTCCTCAATTACACCTCTCTCCACAGCACATGACCCTCTCCTCTTCTCTTTCTCTCCCATTTCTCCACCATACAATTGCTCATTCTAATTGTGCCCAGTGGGCCTGTGAGTGTCCTCCACCTCCCCAGACCAAGCAGGGCCGGGTGGGCCCCAGATCCTGTTTTCTAATCCTATCTGTTAGTGTCTTTTTATTGGAGAATTGAGATCATTAATATTAGTGTCTACTAATTCCTGTTACTTTCTTGTGGTGCTATGGGTTCCCCACTTCGATTAATTGTTCTGAGATTATTTATTTCTTGTGTCCTCTTAGGGGTGGTGAATCTTCTCTTCAGACTGAAGTTTTCCTTCTAGCACCTTATGTAGAGTTGGATTGCTGTACAGAAATTGCTTAGAATTGCTTTTATCATGAAATGCTTTTCTTTCTCTGCCAATTGCTGGGTATAGTAGTTTGGGCTGGCATCTATGGCTTCTCAGACTTTGTGGAGCATCCATCTAGGCCTTTCTGGCTTCCCGAGTCTCCACTGAAAAGTCAGATGCTATTCTAATGGGCCTGCTTTATATATGACCTGGTCTTTCTCCCTTCCAGATTTTAATAGCCTTTCCTCGTCCTGTCCATTCAGTGTTTTGATTATCATGGGGAATTTCTTTTCTGGCCCTGCCTATTTGATGTTCTATGAGCTTTTTGTATCATTTATGTTTATCATTTTGTTAAAAATATTTTCTATGCCTTTGACCTACGTTTCTTCTCCTTTCTCTATACCTATCATTTGTAGGTTTGGTCTTTTCATAGTGTGCCAGCTTTCTTGGAGGTTTTTTTTTTTTTTTTAGATTTAGATTTGTCTTTGATTGAGATATCCATTTCTTCTACCTTGTTTTCATGACCTAAAATTCTCTCTTGTTTTTTAATCTGTTGGTGAGGCTTACCTTGGAGGGTTTTTTGTTTGATAGTCTAAGTTTTTCATTCCCAGCTTTTTTTCAGCTTGGGTTTTCTTTAGTGATTCTATTTCATTGTTAAATTCTACTTTCATATCTTGAGTCATATTACTTATTTAATTCTACTCTTTGTATTTTCAAGATCTTCCTGAAAGCATTTATTCTTATCCTCTTTAAGGTCCTTGAACATCTTCACTTTTGAAGTCCTTACCTTCTGCTCCGGGTCGTTTGTTTTCTCCTGCTACACCGGGCTCCTTCCTTTGACAGAGGCACATGGTCTTGGTCAGTCATTCATCTTTGTTTTTGCGCTGGGGTCTAGGCATCTGGACTTAGGGCATTTTAAGTGTTTCTAGGTATAGAAATCTGGCCTTGCCTTTTTGGGTGGGTGTTCTCTGGTTCTTTGGCTGCCCACTCTGGGTCCTGTCAAGTGTGGCAGCTGTGAGGACCCTGTTGCTGAGCTGTTTTCTGTGGTTTGTCAGGGACTCACAAAGGAGCAAAGATGGTCTAGGAGAAAGGATGGAAGGGGAGGCAGGGGAAAGTGGGGGGCCTGACCTTGAGTCTGCATTAAGAGGCCCCGTCACAAACATGGTCAGCACAGCAGTGTAGGATCCTTCTGCCCTGTCTCTGGGGAAGGGCCACATATGAACAGACACGGGCATGAACAAGACTCCTTTCTGGAAACAATGTAAGCAAGAAAACATGAAACATATCTTTAATTTTGTATAAATCAGTCAGTCTACAGTCCCTTATTCAACAAACTATCTTTCAAAACAGAAGACAAAGCAAAGCTGTTTTTCAAATTAAAATAGAAGGAATCCATCACCAGGAAACTCATATTACAAGAAGCATTTGAGGAAGTCCTGCAGACAGGACAATAACATCGGACAGAGAATTGGATTTCCTCAAAGAAATGAGAGTTAGGAAAAGCAATTCTATGAGGAACTAGAAAGATGGTTTTTATTTTTTAAATCTCACACAAAGATAATGGGCTGCTTAAAGCAAAAGCAATAACCGTATGTTGTTGGGTTTAGAGGTAAAACCTAAGACAACACTATTACAAAGACCTGGAGGGGAGAGATTCTTGCAAGATATATGGGTAATATAACATAATTTGGTACATTAAAGATGGATTCTGTAACCCTAAAGCAAGACAAGAATACTATAACAAAGAGTGACCTTCAATGAAGCAACAGATAAGATAAGATGGGGTCATAAAATATAATCAGCAGCAAATACGGCAGAATAGGAGGGCAGAGAAACAAAGAACAGGGTACACACAGGAAATAAATGCCAGGATGAACGATTTCAACACAACTACATCAGTAGTCATGGGCAGTGAGCATGCTCAGATTATCGGGTTGGACTTTTAAAAAGCAGTCCTTGGTTATATGTTACCTGTTAAAAAATGCAACTTCAGTATAAAGACATGTGTGCACTAAGACATGTATAATTATCCATTACCAGAGAGCTGAGTCAATTTGATAATGAAGCAAGGAAGGGCAAGTTGTCCTAACAATTACCCATAAATGCTTCAGAAGAGTGGTGTCAATAGAGGGTGGCTGGTACAGGAGCAGGCAGATGGAGACCAGTGCACAATACAGAACTGAAATGTGCCTTGGTGTGACTGGAGCTTTATGACCTTTCTAAAAGTGCTCCCACGCCCTGGAAGGAAAGGAGGCATTGTTTCATAAGTAGACTGCCTTCCATCTGGGTAAAGTGAAGTAAGTTTTACTTTACACTGTGTATAAATGGGAACACTGATCAGATTAAAGAACTAAAAATTGAAGGCAACACTTAAAAATTATAGAAGATTCTGGGGAATTATGAGTGTGTGTGTGTGTGTGTGTGTGTGTGTGTGTGTGTGTGTGTGTGACACCCAGTTTTTCTGTGGGTTCTGGGTAGCTTTCACAGCGCATATGCTTACCTGCTAAGCCACTCCCTCAGCCTGCTGGGGAACAGCCT
Organism: Peromyscus maniculatus bairdii; assembly: GCF_049852395.1. Classification (NCBI taxonomy): domain Eukaryota; kingdom Metazoa; phylum Chordata; class Mammalia; order Rodentia; family Cricetidae; genus Peromyscus; species Peromyscus maniculatus. The sequence goes on along the minus strand of NC_134870.1, from coordinate 14,311,378 downwards.
GGTAAAATTAAAAAAAAACTTGGTAGAAAGTCCATCCTGCAGAAGACCATGACCCCTAAAATGGCAATCACAGAGAAAAAGTTAAGGGTTTCTGCTTTACAAAAGGTTCAGTAGACCGAGTCATTGGACAGTTGACAGAAGATATTTGGGGTGAAGATCTTTACAGTGGCAAAAACCTGACAAAGGACCAATATATAGACCCTGAACTGTCCGAGATGACAGCAGCTGGACACCCATTGTTAGTGACATTTACCTTTATATCGTGAAGTGTCACTGCACAGGTGTCTGCGTTCATGTAGTTCCATGAAAAGAAGACTCAGAGGCACCTTAAGAATGAATCTAGCCTTTGTCAGCCTCTAAGGACTGAAACACTTTCCCTTTGCCCAGGGCATTTTTATTTTTCTCAATATTTACACTTTAGCAAGTTGATTTCCATATGCTCAAAACAACCTGAAAGGAGCTCCCCAAAATACAATGCCAAAGGGCAAATTCCTCAATTGTTCAGGTACCCCAGCTTTCCGGGTTTCCTGAACCAGGTTTTGCACAGGCTTTGTATCCTTGGGAGACTCTCAGACAAGATTCACATAGGGCTATCAGAGAAACCAAAGGTATCGGTTAAACAAGGATGGATTAGGGCTGGCTAGGTGCTGCTCTCTGGAGCCGGGCCAGTGCAGCTCAGCAGAAATGCAGCCACAAGTTTAAGCTGCTGAAAATTAAATAATATTTAAAAACCCAGTTCCTCAGTCACATCGTCCACATTTCCAGCACTCTATAACTGCTTATGGCGGTATGTGCCATGTTTAAATGCACAAACGCATTTCCATAACTGTTAGCTGTATGTAACAGAAGTATTCTACGACATGCAGGGATGTTTTATAGAACAAGAAAAAAAAAGATAAGAAACCCATTAGGACAATGGGCAGTGGACAAAAGAGACCCCGACAGTTAGAAATGCACTCCTATCCCTCTAATACCGATTAAGTTGAAAGTTGGGCAATATCCAGTGCTCAGTTTGTAAAAATGAAGCTTCCTGCATTGACAGTAGCAACACGGAATGGTCTGGCTGTTCTGGAAACACTTGTTGCTGTCCACTTCGACTAAATGGGTGTGTACACCCGTGGCACTGATGTCCCTTTGTGAATCCCTTTCTTATTGCATACAACCATCAGAAGAAGAGCTCTTAGTAAGTTAATAGAAAAAGTTTTTTGTTTCGGTTCATGTGTATTTTGTTTGTTTGCTTGCTTTTTTAAAATTCTTGTGACAGTTTCTTGCATTTATAGAATGAATTTTATTCATCCATTCTGCACTCTTACCTCCTTCTTTCTACCATCGAGGCCTTTCTTCTTCCCAGCAGCTCCCTCTCTCACTTTCCGGTCTTCCTTTTGTATGTGACCCACAAAGTTTAATTCGAGTTGCTCGAATAAGTGTGAGCAGAAGGTTATTTACAAGGTAGGCAATACAACAGCAGCTAGACCACTGAAGACAGTGATCTCCCCGTGTAGTACGAATTCCAGCTGGTCTCAATAATACCAATCCGGAGTCAGATAGAGGGGTAAATGCTGAAAGATCAGAGATGTAAAACAGCCAGTCACCTCTGACCTCTACAATTCCTCAGCCTAAAAAAGGGGGGGGGGGGCGCTCCTGTCTCCTCCCGCTTTATATTCCTCTCTCTGCCATATCACTTCCTGTCTCCACCTCCCTAGTGCTAGAATTAAAGGTGTGTGCCTTCCCAAGTCCTGGGATCAAAGGCATGAGATCCCAAGTGCTGAGATTAAAGGTGTGTGCCACCACTGCCTAGCTTGTATGGCTAATGAGTGGCTAGCACTCTGATCTCCAGGCAAGCTTTATTTGTCAGAGCACAAACAAAATATCATCACATTCCCACTGCCAGACTGCCCCCCACCAAAGCCTAAGAAAGCATTAATCGCTAATAGACCCTCAGGGAGAGATTGGAACTCACAGCTCCTCTCCCACTCCTGATGAAATATTGGTGAGCTAGAGTCCTGTGCAGGTCTTGTGTGGATAACCACCATTGGAGTTAATTACAATGTGCAATGGCTATATCACATCCAGAAGACAACCTTTTGCTCCACATCTTCTAGCCCCTGGATCTTCTATTCTTTACACCCTGAGCCTCAGAGAAGATCATATAGACACCCCGTTTATATTATTCTGCCATCACTTATTCCACCATCACATTCTGGCCAGTTATGGGTTTCTGTATTGACCATCACTCTTCTGCAGTTAGAAGTTTCTCTGATGAAGGCTGAGTATAGGACTAATCTATAGATATAAACATAAATATCTAGAAGGCAGTTTGATACCATGACTATTTAACAAAGCAATGGTATTAAGTCCCCTTCCCAGGGTGTATGGCCTCCCAACCACAGGCTCACGACCATCTTTATAGAACTAGGCAAGAATTCACTCCTGTGGAGCGGACCTCAAATCCAATCATAAAGCAGTTGTTACATCCATAACAACCCTACCACTATTGCGCCATACAGTACAACCTGCCTGGCAGTTTGGTACTGTGGCTGCAGGATTTACAGCTGGATAAGACTGTGGACAATATTTTCCCCACAGCATCCTACACAGCACCTTCTGATAATATGAAAACTAGCCCGTAGGGGAGGAGCTTCTAGCTTGTTTCATTGATTTTTCTGTCCTGTGATAAAAGTCTGCAGCGTTTTCAGCAAAGGCCTTTCCTGTCTAGTTCTGGTGGGGAGCCAACAGCAATGACAGTGGCCTGTACGGTTTTGGAGGCCCCTCTGGTCTCCCTAACTGTTGCACTTTTTTTGGTTTGGATACATTGTCTCCCTAAGTAGCCCTGGCTCGCCTTATAGTCACTGGATAGCCTAAGATGTCCTCAAACTCATGATAACCCCCCCCACCTCAGCTTCTTAGGTGCTAGGATTTTATGCATGCCCCACGATGCCCAGTTTATGACTGAAATGTGAAATCACCAAATGCTAAAGCTGAGAAACCCTAAAGAAACTAACTCCTACCCAAACCAAAAATCTTTAGAGAGGTGAACAAAATAGAAAAGATTGGGAATATGGGTTTCAGTCTAGTAAACCAGATTTCAGGATCCTAAAAGCACTATAGATGTAACTTGAGACACCCACTAAAGAACACCATGGATTTTTCTTTAAAGACTCATAAATTATGTAAGGGTGTATACCAGACACATCGGAGCAGGACTGCAGAGGAGCAGAGCCAACAGAAGGGCCCCTCAGAGATGAGGAAACAAAGCAGTTCAGAGGTCATGTGAGCTGCTGCGGACAGTATGTGAATGCCTGAGGAACATCTGCACTCATGGTGACCGATGGAGGAAGGCTATGGTGAACAGAAATTCATGCGTAGAAGGAAGAAAATCAAAGGTCAGCGTGTGGAAGCGACCTTGAAGGGGAACCAACTGGCTTTCTCTTCCCTATGGATGTCTCCTGCTTGCCCCAGAGGCACAAGTGAAAGTGGAAACGAGGTTCCTGTGACTGGAGTCTTTCAAAATGGCAACTTAGTAATACTTCCTCTCCAGGGAGCAAAAGTCCAGTCCAGGCTGAACCCGACGTCTGTCTAGGGTTCGAAGCATTCCGAGTAAGGAAAGGAGACATCGTAGGACCAAGCAATACTTTACGAGGAAGTGAGACTGCCTCTGGCTAGGGAATCCCATCAAGGAGCAAGCTGGAGACACTGCGGAAGTTCTTCGGTACCCCATTGCCTGTAGATGCAGACTCATGCCCATCTTGCCTCCACTGTCCTTCCCACCCCCCTCCCAGTACCAGGAGCTCCGCCTCCTCCAAGCTGACGTACTCAGTGTTCCAGCCATTGGCAAGTTTCCTCTCTTTTGCTGAGAAGCATCTCCCAAAACTCCTTTAGACGCCTGCTCACTGCCCTCCCGCCTCCTGAGACCTTTTCAAACTCTCCGGTCCTTCATGAATACCGCTTATGACCTGCTGGAGCACACACGTCCAGAGCATTCGTCACTTTGTGTTTTCATTGTTACGGGCATGCTATTGTCTTCCAGAGCCTGTTGTTTCTGCCGAGAAGTCAGCTATGAGTCAGTGGCTTAATTTTTAAATTCTTATCTGTTTATTTGTTATTATTATTATGTGTGTGTGCGTAAGTGCCTTGGTGCATTGTAGAGGTCAGAGAACAGCATTGGGGAGTCGGTTCTTGCCTTCCACTGTGGGGTGCAGATCGTCATGTTTGTGAACTACGTGCTTTTGCCTTCTGAGGCCCTTGCTGGCCTATGTTTAAATAAAATCTTTTTATGTGCATTGCGTGTGGCATGTGCTCACAGTGTGTGTTCACTGAGTACGTGTGTGCACGTGTACGTGTGTGCCTGTGTGGAGACTTGAGGCCAATGCCAATAGTTTTCTCTCTCCATCTTATTCACCGAGGCAAGGACTCCCAACGGAACCCAGAGCTCACTAATACAGTTCCAGGGATCCCCTGCCTCCTCCTTCCAGTCTCTGGGACTACAGGGGACTACCACACCCCACCCAGCATTTACATTGCACTCTAATGTTTTCTCTAACTTTAAATCAACTATAAACTCTTGAAATGGGGCTTCTGCCTCACCTCCTTGCTCCTCATCTCAGATTCCTTCCCATAGTTCCTTTGTGGTTGCGTTTGCTGAGATTTGAGATTCTCTTCTGACCCATCAGATGCTCATTCATTTCTTCCTCAAATGTCTACTCTTCCATATCCACAGTTATTGAATTCATCTTTGATTTTTTTCAAATAATCTCATCTTTCGTTCTTTAGAGATCACAACAAGCAATTATTTTAGAGTCAGCTTTTCCCTCTGGATTCCTGCTGGTTTTTAGGCGCTGTGAAGGAGCTGGAGGAAATAATTTGCTTCCCTCATCCCAAGGTCAATGGTTGTGTTTCTCATGTCCAGGTCCCTGAGAACCATTGTTTTCTATGTTTTGTCTGTCCTCCCTGCCTCATGGGGGGGACGGGGGCTGCTTCCTGTGGGAGGGTAAATATAGTCTCCTTTTTTACCTTGGTTAGGAGCAAAGGTCTACTTTTCTTTTGAAACATAACTTATGTGGGCTGGAGAGATGGCTCAGTCAGAAAAATGCTTGTCACACAAGCGTGAGGACCTGAGTTTGATCCCCAGAACCTGCTTAAAAAGAAAGTCAGGTGGAGGGGGTCACTTACAATCTCAGGCTGGAGAAACAGAGACAGACAGACCCCTGGGGCTCACTGGCCAGCCAGCCTGACCTACTTGGTGAGTGCCTGGTAAAAGTGAAAGACCCTATCTCAAAAACAAAAACAACCAAGCAGGCTGGGCTTAGTGATGCATGCTTTTAGTCCCAGCATCCCAGCACTTAGGAAGGCTGAGGCAGGCAGATCCCTGTGAGTTTGAGGCCAGCCTGGTCTACAGAGTGAGTTCCGGGATAGCCAGGACTACTTGGTGAGACCTTGTCTCAAAACAAAAACAAACAAAAACAAAAAACAAAGAATCAACAAGATAAACTGAACCAGAGAAACAATAGCCAATGTCTTCTGGCCTCCAAGGGCATGTGAGCATGTGCACGCACACACACACACACACACACACACACACACACACACACACTTTGTGTATTTTAGCTTGAAGAGTTACATTTATTGTGTTCTAATGTTGGTTAACTCAAATGCTCGTTTCCACTTTCTTGGAGACATGGGCATTTCATTATATTTTAACTAAGACAGCGACCAACCTGAAAGTCTCCTTAGTAGATTCTATTGTGCAAGATGGGCCCAATTCTTCTAAGCTCCCTGTCTTTGCCTGTAGTCAGTGCCGGCCAGACTTCAGAGCCTCTTTCCCAGTAGCTGGGGACAGCTTTCTGCTGCTGTCCTTAGTCCTCAGATATTGTCACCATAGCTGGCTTCCCCTGAAGCAGGTATGGTCACATGGGTCATGTCCACCCACAGTCACCAGCTGTCTGTCCACAGAAGCCCTGGGCTCTGCACAAACCTTGGGGCTCTGGAAGATTTTGACATACGTTTTAAAACCCAGCCCCGTTATCTTTTGGGTGTTTGTGGATTTCTAAAATCAGTCTGCGTTTATCCAAAGCTGTTTCTCCCTTTTTCTCCTCTTTCTCTATTCCCACCCCTGGTCAGCAGTGTTTCCATGAGCTCCAGCTTCCATGCTGCCCAGCCAGACTCTCTGGGGTGTCAACTCCGCCCCATGGGCACCATGGTATGCCTATGGCTGGTGTCATCAACGGTGTCGTTAGAGGCGGACACATGTGTGAGTCCCTGCCCACAGGCCAACTCGCCGTCACATCGGTGTTGACCTGCTACAGGCAGGAAGCTGCTAAGCCAGAGCAGACTTTCTGTCCTGCTCGAACCTCACCCATCAGAGACACGCCCTCCTGAGGGCATTGCTCCATTCCTCCCTGCCCTCTCTCACAGACTTCTTCTGGAACAGTCTGTGCTTGCTCCCTTCACAGCCTCACACCTGGCCCCATGCTGATCTAGCTTCGGCAGGGCACGCTCAGCCTCCCCGCGCATCTCCCAGCCCTTCAAGTCTCATCTTGCTTGTAGATGCAGAACCACCCTCTCCTCTTCCCGGGCCTTCTCCATCCTCGGTCTGACCTCTCCCGGCTCCGGTGTTAGTCCGGAGGGCTTTGTCCTGATCCCTTGCAGGAGAACCCACAGCTCCAGTGGCTTTGATGACTGCAGTCTGATGGAGGTATACATCAAAGAATGAGACAACTTCGTAACCAAGGGAGTATACCAGATCCTGTATTAGACCCTGGGAGGATTTCTGTGGAAGAGAATCAAGCCAGCTGAACAAGAATGGCATGAGGACACACCTGTCGCTCCTGGGCGTGGCATCTGAACGCTGACAAGTCAGTAGTGGCTTGCGTATCCGGAATATGCAAGGCAGGTTCCCACGGTCAGAATAGTATACATCTGGTATTTCATGTAAATGCAGAGTAATCCATCAAATCAGGGAGCTGGATGAGAGCCCACTGTCTCAAAATGCTGAGACCATTCAGATGTATCTGTTGCCACTGACTTGACATGCGTGTCTGTGGACAGTAAGCTGCCCTTCTTCTTCGGCTGCTGGTCTAAACAGTCTCAGCTGGGAATCCTCCTTCCTGTCAAGACTCTACATTCCTTCCCAGCTACGTTTGAAGTCACCTTACCAAGGAACTTATCCACGGTCCCATGTGTGAGCATCCGAGGACTCCCCGTCATTCTCTTGTGACTCTAGTGACTCACGGACCAGCCTTCCCCTACCACTCTGTAGGCTTCTTGAAGGCAGGTCTGGTCCCTCACAGCAGCCATAGAAGCGCTGACCACTGGCCACTGAGCGAGTGCCTCTGACAGATAAGCCTGGAGATTTCTGAGGAAGGTGGCGACGCTTGCAAGACAGATTACAAGACTTGGGGCAGCTCACCCACCAGAGAGGCCTGGTGTGACAACCTGGCAGCCACCGAACTAGGCAGACCATTTCCCGAAGAGAAGAGGCCAGGGGAGAGCGGTCCAGGCTGTCCCTGTCCCGGACTGCACCGCATTCTGCCAACAGACTGGAGGCATCAGCGATGTGAAGACGAGGAGAAGAGGGTGATCCGTTTATACAGCTCAAGTAACGGCCCAGGCCAACTCAGAGTGTGGGGAGGAGGCACCTCAGGCTTAACATTCTGATCGTTCCAGCCATCCAGGTGCCTTTCAGATCTGTTTCTCCTTCCTTCTGCTAGAGCTTCTGGAAACTTCTGTGGCCGCAACTCCTCCTGTGCCCGAGTCTGCTCACCCCCCTTGTTCCACAGCAACGTTTGCACCTGCCCTCCGTCTGCCGGCACACCAGCTGCTTTCCCTAAAATCCTTTCTCGGCCATGCTCAGTTCTTTTCTAGATCAGTGGTTATAGGCTGTAGCTGGGTCACAAGCCAGTTTTTAGACGCATCCTTTGTTTTGTCTGCGGCAGTACTGGGAACCAAACCCAGGGCCTCGTGGGCCTTGTGCTTATGAGGCGAGCACTCTATCACTGAGCTAAATCCCTGGCAGCGTCCTTTATGTTGTAAAGATACTCTTTTTTTTCTTTCTTTCTCCCTTCCTTCTTTCAAAATACAAGTCTCTCTGTGGAGCCCAGGCTGGCCTTGAACCCACGATTCTCTATTTTAGGATGTAGCGCTAGCTATCAATCAGCCCAAACTGAGCCAAGTGTCGCTCCCTCTGGAAACGCTGTCAGGCTTGGGTGTGTGCCCAGAGAGGTTTGCTGCCTCCTGCTTGCTGCCGTTTAAAGCGGTAAGGCCGTGGAAGGCCGTGGAAGGCCAGGAGACAGAACTGTCAGAGAGGATGGCTATCTGGTCAGGACTTGGCATCAGTGAGGGGCCAGCCTCTCCATCGGGCCCAAAAAACTTGCCCATCCTCAGGCTGCGCAAGATTTTGCTACAAAGGAGAAATGCGTGTTATCGGTATGGAGCAGGTAGCTTGTAGCAGCCAGCAGGCTGTCATCCTCAGATCCTGTCAATAACCAGAAATCTGAATGTGAGCAGGTGATAAAGACACCTGTGACATGGCTGTGCACCAGTTGCCCACGGCTGTCTCCCCAGATGGTGGCCTCCTATACAACCCATGAACAGAAGAGGCGCCATTTGCTCTTTCAACAGAGAGGGACTAAGGACCAAGGTGTTGCAATAATGGACTCCCCAGAGGAGGATCCGAGGTAGGGACTCCCAAGAGACCGGAAGCCAGAGCCAGCTCAGGGCCAGAGCCCTCGTCCCCTTGGGGCGTCAGGGACTGGTGCTGAGGAGGAGCCTCGGCTATCTGCCAAACTGCTGGCAGCAGCCCGCCCAGCCCTCTCCGGGATGGGCAGCTGTTCAACACAAAGCCCTCAGGGAAGGGGAGTGTGGAAACCTCAGGCTCAGCGTCACTGGAACAGAGCCAAGGACAGTGCGCCCCTTCTCCTCCGTCTCCTTCTCTACTTTCCCCAGGTTGTTCAGACGGAAGTCTGTAAACCAACACATTTGACAAAAGACCACAAGGAGACCCCGGGAGAACGTTCTTTTCCCCTGAGACGGTTTCACCTGAGTTTCACCAAGGAGGAAATAGTGATAATTGTGGTGACCGCCACATGTTTGCAGCAAGCGTGAGACTCGACGGCACCGTGGGTTTCTCAGGACAGTCTGGAGAGCTGACACCAGCATTTCCCGAAAAAGGAAACAGGTTCACTTGCCTGGGGTGGCCTTGGCAGAAAGGGGCAGCCCCAGGGGAAACCACAGCCCACGTGACGCCTGCTCCCTGTGCCATGACTCTGCCCTGCAGACAAGCTTAATGGGAGGAATCTTCTAGAAGCGTGTCGGGGGTCTGAAAGATAGAAAGCTACATGGCTGTGCTTTCTGTTGCTTTGTGGTATCAGACTGACTTTCAAGAATGGGGCATGAAGAGCAGGCAGCGTAAGAAATGGTGGAGGCAAAAAAGACTGTGTCCACTGGGTCCACTGGGTCCAGGAGGGTTTCCTGGGTCCCAAGGACCAGACCGCTTTGGGGTCCTCTGACCAGCTGACAGATGCGAGACGAGGGCAGGAAGGACAGCAATCCTGGAGCAGGAGATTAAAAAAAAAAAAAAAAAAAAAAAAAAAAAAAAACGCCTGGAGGGCCATGGTGGCTCAGGCTTTAATGCCAGAAATTTGAGAGGCAGAGGCAGGAGGATTTTTGTGAGTTTGAAGCCAGCCTGGTCTACAAAGTGAGTTGAGTCCCAGGACAGCCAGGGCTACATAGTGAGACCCTGTCTTTAAAATAGCTTAACAAAACAAAACAAAACAAAAAAGGCTTAGAGAGCAAAGAGTCTTCAGGGAAAAAAATAACAAAGACCAGAAGAGGCTTTTGCTAGGGGAGTTTGCAGGACCTGGACTAGAGGGAGTCTGGCTTGATGTTTGAGACTCACTCCCAACACACACACACACACACAGAGAGAGAGAGAGAGAGAGAGAGAGAGAGAGAGAGAGAGAGAGAGAGAGAGAGAGAGAGAGAGAGAGGCAGACAGACAGACAGACACAGAGAGACAGACAGAGGGAGAGAGTGATCATAGGAAAAGGCCTGAGAAACAAACAGATGCCTAAGTAGAAATTTTCCCGAGCACAAAAAAATGACCACTGTGTGGAGAGGAGGGCAGAGCACAGGCTGCAGGAGGCCATAAGTTAGGGGAGGGTGGAGGGAGGGCAGGCAGGGAGGGGCGTGTGAAGATCACAGAGTGTATGGGAACAGAGCAGACATGTGGGCGAAAAGAAGGTTCTGTTTTGTGTTAGGTGAATTGGGAAGGGGCGTTGAAGGACTTGAAGAGAGAGACCTCAGAGTCTGCCCAGTGTTGGAGGCAGTCTTGGCAAAGAAACCTCGTCTCTTTCATCAGCTGCCCACAAGGCTAGTGAGTGATTGCCCACATTCCCACAGCCACCCTGGGCCCTCAACACTCCCCAAACTGGCTTTCTCATGGGCATCTAACTCATCTTTGATGTCTCATCCAAACACACTGCTGATGTGCTATGGAGTCCGCATCCCTCTTTAGCTCCCTGTCTCTCTTCCAGCACCGTTAACCCATTGCTTTTGAGACATGTCCTCCAAGTGTGTCCCTTGAAAATCTTTATTCTGGTGTCTTGTGTATGCTAGGCAAGTGCTCTACCACTGAGCTACACCCTAGGTCCATTGCATCCATCTTCTGTCTGATTACTGTAGACAGGGCTCTGAACTGTCTTGTTCATCGGGGTACCCTTTGTGTGTCCACTGTTTACGTAGGGTTGGGGAGAGGTGAGCCCTTTCCATAGCCATCCTAAGGGTGACAACCAATGCTCCTCCATTAGATGACTTAGACGGGTGTTGTGGTCTGAGTGTGAAATGTTCTCTGTAGACTCAAGTGTTTGACCCCTTGCTCCCCAGCTGGTGGCTCTCTTTAGGAAGGTCGTTTTCAGGAGGCAGATCCTTGCTGGAGAAAGTGGGTTATTAGAAGCAGGCATTGGATCTTCATAACCTGTTCAAGCTCTCTTTTTCCTGTGTGTAGACGCAATGTGGCTAGCCAGCCTTCTGCTCCACCACGTCCTCCCTGTCTGCTGTCATGGCTGCCCTGCCGTGATGGACTGTATCCCTCTGGAGCTGTAAGCCAAAGTAAACTCTTGAGTTTCTTTTGTTAGGGTGGTTTTATCGCCATAACAAGCAAGTAGCTAAGACTACAGTTAACAAGAGCCGAGAATGATACATTTTGTTTGATCAAAGTTTTACATGACCCAAAAGCCCTCAGAAATGAACACCCAGGACAGATAGAACTATTTTATTAATATTTTTAAAGTGTGTGTGTGTGTGTAGTATGTAACTACATTAGTGTGATAGTGTTTCTGGTTTTTGGTTGAGACAGGGTCTCATTTAACCCAGGCTGGCCTGAAACTTGCCAAGTAGCTGAGGCTGGCCCTGATGTTCCTTACGCTACCTTCCAAGTGCTGGATTCCAGGCGGGCACCACCACGGCTGGCTGGCTGGAGCTAGTGGGACAGAGCATGGAAAAGCCCAGAAAAGCCCCTGTTAAAATTCTTCCTGGCCTCTCAGTGCGGCACTACTTCTGCTCGGGCTTTCGCCAGGAGCTTCTAGAATAAAGGTTCAAGTGGGGAAGGAAGGGAGCGGCCTTTCCAGATTTCATGGCTTGCATTTGAGTGAAGGGCTCCCAGTGTCTACCACCCACCTTGGGCACGAGGGGCCCTGGTTTCAAGGATGCAGTCAACTGGAGGGCAGAGGGTGAGGGAAACTGCTTCTCTTGAGAGCTTCTAAACCCCTTCAGCTCCAAGTGCCTCACACGCTCACGTTCCCTGCCTTGAGTGGCATTTGTTCCTCTTCCCGTTAATACAAAAGTGAAGTGATTCATTTTAAACTTGGAGAAAAAAAAAAAAGATGCTGAGAACAAGAAAATTTCTGGGGGAAAAAAGGTCTAGGAATGTGGTACAGATGAGATCTAAGACAGACCCATTTACAGGAATCGGAAGAATGGGTACGCTAAAAATCAAAGGAAAAAGAGATCAGTGGAGGCGAGGAGCAGCCAACCAAACAGACAGGACCGCTCTGAGGGCGTGAGGACGACATTTCCATTCGAGGGTGGAAGGAGGTGATGGGTCAGCACCGGTGTCAGGACGGATGGGCCTTTAGAACGACATGGTGGCTAGGGTCGGTGGTAGAGAGCGCTTGCCTGGCATGCAGGAAGCTCTGGGCCCGGCCTCCCGCACCACAGTCAATAAACAGATAAACAAATACATAAACAAAATTGAAAAATGAATAAAAAGCATGCGTTCATGTTTTGTTCTTTATATCAAAGACTATTACAAGGAATTATAAAATGCAGAATTTTTTTTCAACTATGTTTTAATTATGTATAGTGGGAAAGTATTTCCAGGGTCCCCAAGTAAACAAGAAACTATAAAGAAAAAGGCAGAAACACGAAGACTGAAATAATATCAACCTTTAATTTCATAAGAAATAATACTGAACAGTGCGGGGGCAGGCGCTGCAGAAACGGCTCAGTGGTTAAAAGCACTTGTTTATCTTACAGAGGACCCATGCTTGATTCCTGGCGCCCACACGATGGTTCACACCACTATAATTCCAGTTCCAGAGGATCTGATGCCCTTTTCTAGCCTCCACAGGTACCAGGCATACATGGGATACACAGATATACATGCAGACAATAACACTCACACATAAAATAAAAGGAATAAACCGAATTTAAATTCTTTTTTAAAAAATTAAAAAGTAACAGTTTTAGAAGCCAGCCAGCTTCTCCTCAGCTGTCTTTCTCTGACGTGGAGATAACAATTTGGCCACGGTTTTCAAAAAAGAAAAAAAAAAACTTCACAAACTTCAAAATACAAATAAAGACTCTCACAATACATGACAAATGCTGGTTCATGTGTGCAGCAGTGTCTTTAAGATTACTGTAACCCACCGGGCGGTGGCGCACGCCTTTAATCCTAGCACTTGGGAGGCAGAGGCAAGTGGATCCCTGAGTTAAAGACCAGCCTGGTCTACAGAGTGAGTTCTGGGACAGCCGGGGCTACACAGAGAAACCCTGTGTTGAAAAACAAACAAGAACAAAAACAAAACAAAACAACGAAAAACAAAAACAAAACAAACACTTTATAATGCAGAGCTAGTAAACATCTCCTGAACAGAGACTCAACACCATTGGGCCATACACATATGTCGTTATCAGTAGACTTTAACTAAATACAGATGTCACTAAGGAGATAACAACACCTGTGCATATGTGTGCGCATGTGCATGTGCATTTGCACACTTTTTCGAATTCAGAGGCCAGATGCTGGTGACAACCGTCTTCCTCAGTTGCCCTCCACCCTAGTTGTTGATGCTGGGTCTCTCTCACACTGCACGTGGACTTCAGCGCTTCAGCTAGACTCCCAGAGGTTCAGCTAGAAACCCCAGAGATCCCCCTGCCTCCAGCCCTTACCACTATATAGGCCTGCAGCCCTACATAGCTTCTTATATACATGTTGGGGACCAAATCCAGTTCCTCAGGCTTGTATGGCAAGCACTTTGCCAAGTGAGCCGGCTCCCGAGGCCCACCATCAATTTTTATAGTCAGACTGAAGGCTAATATACAAGAATGCTCGTGGTGGCACAGCCTATAAAGGCTAATCATTAATTGATTTGTGACCCCACATCTGGGTGTAGAACTAGACAAACAGAAATGGAATTTGGAACAGATGTGCACTCCCGTATCCACTGCAGAAACGGTCTCAAAAGCAATCTGAATGTGTAGTAACAGATGAAGGGATGAGGGAGTGTAGTATATTTGCACCCTGGATGGAAATCCTGCCATGTGCTATAACGTGCACGAACCTTAAGTCATCGTGTAAACTAAAATAAGCCAGTCACAGAGTCCGATGCTGTGTGACTCCACGTCAGTGAGGTAAAGTCAAAGTCTTAGACAGCACAGTGGTGGCCACCAGAGCTGGGGAGGCTAAAAAAGATGCTTTTTGGGGCCTCCAACATCTGTTGTCTTTTTCTTTCACTGAAATGAGTTTTATCAGTGTATATTAGTTACACATAAGAAAGGGTTGCCATTGTACCATCTCATACATACATACAATGCCCTTTGGTGGTTGTGCCCTTCCATAACCCTTTCCTGTCCCACCGACCCCTCCCCTTCCCAATAGCCTCCCATGTACTTCTCTGTCTCCGCCCGAACCTCCAGAAACTCCACCTACGAGAGAAAACATATTTGCTTTTTCTGCCTGGCTTATTGTGCTTAACATGGTGATCCCTAGATCAATCCATTTCCCTGCAGGCAGCACAGTTTCTTCACCGCAGAGTACTGCTCGTATTCCTCTGTATCCCGGACGGCAATCTGCTTTATTCAAGCCATGGTAGGAAGTTCTCCATACTTATTCCTCCAGCTGGAGCTCAACAAGCCGGAGTCAGAGCCAGCATTAGACAGTGTCAGTCTACACATCGCTACAACCATAGGTCATTTGTTTCCGTAACAGGATGAGTGTGAAAACAGCCACGATTAAACATGTGCGTGCAGATTTCTCTGTTGTAGTCTACCTTTGAATCCTTTGGGTAAATACTTTGAAGAGGTGTAGCTAGAGCATGTGATATTTGGGAATAGCATTTTTCTGAGCCCTAACATTAAGACAACATGCTCACAACAGTCTGTGGTGATACATGCCTTTAATCCCGGCCCTTGGGAGGCGGAGGCAAGGGATCCCTGTAAATTCTAGGCCAGTCTGGTCTATATAGTGAGTTCCAGGTTAGCCAGGCATACATGGTAAGACCCTGTCACAAAAACAAAATAAATTCACACAAAACAACAACAATTTATCAAGTCCACCAAAATGGAAGTAGGAGGTAGAGTGCAGCTTAAGAAATCCAGTTGAAAACTTTCATTCGGTTTCTGCCCTCTAGTGGACAAAAGGACAAATGCGCTGTTTGTCTCGGATCCTGTTCTGTCCTTTTAACTACAGTACATGCATGCTTACTATGGTTCTACAAATATTCTCTACAAGTTAACCGTGTCGGTTTCGCTCCTGACATCGCTGCCCTGCGTTTTCAGAACAAGTTCCACCCCTGCATTCTTTCAACCTCTCAACTCTTCTTCACAGTTTGTATTTCCACTTTAAAGGACCCCCGGAGGATCCCCCTGGGTCCACCGATAATCCCAGGTGTCCCTTGCCTCAAAGTCAGTTCACTAGCGAGTGTCCTTCTGTCTTTGAGCTTAAAGCGCCATACCCAGAGGTGGACCACACTTTCCATCTTCACAGGTTTGAATTTCATCTTTCAGTTTGTCTCCACAGAACCGGTACAACCTGAAACTGCCTTCAAGTAAGAAATAAGAGGCGGGGGTGGGGGTGGGGTTGGGGTGGGGTGGGGGAGTGGAATGTTTCCTTTGGTCAAAAATAAAAGTCTTCCCCACAAAGCTCTCTGGATTTTTTTCAATGTGTTCTGTCAGTAAAATCAAGTCTCTTTGCTAGCCCTGGCTGCTAGTGTGGGTTAAATATGCAAATGTTGGCCAGGTGGTGGTGGTGCACGCTGTAATCCCAGCTCTTGGGGGGCAGAGGCGGGTGGATCTCGGCTTCTTTGCGCCAACACTCACTGGTGTCACCAGAGAGGTCCACTTCTACATTCATGTCAAAGACAATTTTCGGTCTGTTTTGTTTTGTTTTTTGAGAAAAGTTTTCTCTGTGTAACGGTCCTGGCTGTCCTGGAACTCTCTTTGTAGACCAGTCTGGCCTTGAACTCAGAAATCCACTTGTCTCTGTCTCCTGAGTGCTGGGATTAAAGGCGTGTGTCACCACCGCCTGGCAAAGGCAAACTTTTATAACTCAAGAAAAGAACAAAAATGAAGAAATTTCTCAAAAACCTCTTCTTCTTCTTCTTCTTCTTCTTCTTCTTCTTCTTCTTCTTCTTCTTCTTCTTCTTCTTCTTCTTCTTCTTCTTCTTCTTCTTTTCTTTTGGTTTTTCGAGACAGGGTTTCTCTGTGTAGTGTTGGTGCCTGTCCTGGATCATGCTCTATAGTCCAGTCTGGCCTTGAACTCACAGAGATCTGCCTTGCTCTGCCTCCCAAGTGCTAGGATTAAAGGTGTAGACCACTGCCTCCCGTCTTCTTTTTTAACGAAAAAAAAAAAAACTTTCTGTAATAAAAAGTTTTGGCTTTAAAGATTATTTATGCTCTTGGGTTAAAAAACAATTTGGAAAAACCCTGGATCTTTCTGTCTTCTGAAACAGTCCCTGGAGTCACCGACTTTAGTGGTAGAAAGGGTCCTGGCCTCTTGGGACAGTGTCCACTCTCCCCTCTGAGAACATAGATCTGCTTGGGGCGACCGTTCAGTCAGTAAACTACTTGCCACAAAAGCGTGAGGCCCTGTATTTGACCTTCACTTTCAAAACTGGACATGGCAGTGTGTGCTGTAATCTCAGCACTGGGAGGGATGTGGAGCTGGGCAGGTCCCTGGGGCTTGCTAACCAGCTGCTCTAGTTTACCTGAGAAGCTCTAGACCCTGAGGAACTGTCTCAAAAAAAAAAAAAAAAAAAAAAAAAAAAAAAAAAAAAAAAAAAAAAAAACGGGAGAGCTGATATGGTACCTGAGGAACAAGGTCTAAGCACCCAACCTCTGGTTTCCACACTCCTGTGCACATGACTGCATGTGCGCGCATACACACACACACACACACACACACACACACACACACACACACACCACACACCAGTTCTGGGAAAAGGGACCAGGAATGTGTGTCCCAGTCAATGAGGGTCTTCAGTAAGGGGTTTGTGGTGTTGAATAAGAATGGCCCCTATATGCAGGGCGGTGGTGATGCACGCCTTTAATCCCAGCACTCGGGAGGTAGAGGAAGGCAGATCTCTGTAAGTTCGAGGCCAGCCTGGGCTACAGAGTGAGTTCCAGGAAAGGCTCCAAAGCTACACAGAAAAACCCTGTCTCGAGAAAAAAAAGAATGGCCCCTGTAGACTCATATATTTGAATGCTAAGGGAGTGGCACTATTTGGAAGGATTAGGAGGTGTGGCCTTGTTGGAGGAAGTGTGTCACTGGGGTGGGCTTTGAGGTTTTGAAGGCCCATGCCAGGCCCACTGTTTCTCTTCCTGCTGCCTGTGGATTCAGCTGTGGAACTCTCAGCTCCTTCTCCAGCACCATGTCTGCCTGCACGCTGCCATGTCCCACCATGATGATAATGGACTAAACCTCTGAAACCAGCCCCAATGAAATGTTTTCCTTTATAAGAGTTGCCGTGGTCATGGTGTCTCTTCACGGTAATCGGAACCCTGACTAAGGCAGGGCTCTAGCTCCTTCCAGCCAGTGCCAAGGGATAGACATCTGGGGACAGCTGGCACAGGAACCTCAAGACCCAGGGTAAGACAAAGTACCTGCCACGAGAAGTATGAAGTATGAGCTGGGACGCCCTGCTGCTGATGCTAAGATTGGCCCTTGTCACATATACACAATCCAAGTTCAAGGAGGCAATAAGAAGTACCGTGCCCTAAGAGTGGACGTGGAGAACTTTTCCTGGGTCCCTGAGCGTTGTACTCACAAAACAAGGATCACTGATGTTGTCTACAATGCTTCCAATAATGAGCTGGTCCTCAGCAAGACCCTGGTGAGGAACTGCGCTGTGTGCTTATCCACAGCACACCCTACCGACCGGACCTCGGTACGAATCCCACTATGCACTGTTCCTGGGCTGCAAGAAGGGAACCAAGCTGACTTCTGAGGAGGAAGAGATTTTAAACAAACAAACAAAAAAAATCAAAGAAAATTCAAAAGAAATATGATGGGAGTAAACAGACTGCCCAAATCAGCAGTCTTCTGGAGGAGCAGTTCCGGCAGGGCAAGCTTCCGGCCTGCACTGTCTCAAGCCCAGGCCAGTGTGGCCGAGCAGATGGCTATGGGCTAGAAGGGCAAAGAGCTGGAGTTCTGTCTGAGGAAGATCAAAGCCTGAGAAGGCAAATAAACCATCATTCACAGGTCATGTAATAAAGGTGTTTATTGTTCTACAAGAAAGAAAGAAAGAAAGAAAGAAAGAAAGAAAGAAAGAAAGAAAGAAGGAAGGAAGGAAGGAAGGAAGGAAGGAAGGAAGGAAGGAAGGAAGGAAGGAAGGAAGAAAGACAGGGCTATAGGCAGAGTGGCCCTGGTGAAGCCCTTTTCAGGCTGCTGGGACACCCCACAATCCTGAGCAAACTTTGCCCCCAAACCCTTCACCCTGCAGGGTTCTGGAAAGGAGGTCAGCCCTTGCCCAGCGGCCAGACCCATTCTGGTGTGCAGAGGGGCGACGCTACGAAATGCTGTCCCAGGGTATTTACTTCTGCAGCACGGCATTGGATTATGTCGCTAGTGTTCATGAATTGACTTCCCAGATAGGAAAGGGAAATCCAGCACTTGGCTAGCTGCTCCTTGGCTAGCTGCTGTGGAAAAGAGAATTTGGAAAATGTAGGCTAATTCCACAGGAGGAGGCTTCGCTTTCCCAGAGGAAGGATGTCTCTTTCTTCCTCGATGTGTAAATTCTGAGAAAGGACTCCATCCAGGTCACAAGCACACCCGTGTCACAACCAAGCAGCCCACTTTGGCAGGGAGAACATCTTGTACTGTGATTAAGCCATATCTTGACGCTCTTAGGTGTTCAGTCTCCTTATCCTAAGATGTAGTAAGTTCTTAACAGAGCACTTCCTGGAAAAGAAAAGTGTGATGGCATGCATAAAGGCCTTGCACTGATTCTTTTAAGTTACTTGAGGTGCTAAAGTATGTTTCCATTGAGAGGTTTGTTTGATCAGAGGGCTGGGAAGACGGCCTCACCAGCAAAAGGCTGGCTGTGCAAGTGTGAGGCCCCGCGTGCAGACCCCAGCACCTGTGTGAAAAGCCACACCCAGCAGTTTGCCTCTGTAATTCCAGTCTGAGAGGATGGCGGGACCCCTGGGCCTGTGGACCAGCCGCTGAGCTCCAGGTCCCGTGAGAGACCGTTTCACCTTCCAAAAACTAGGGTAGGGAGCAACTGAGGAACACTGGCCGCCACATGCCCATGCACGCATATACACACGCAGGTGCTCCTCCTGTACACACACACACACACACACACACACACACACACACACACACGAATGAACAAACAAAAATGTATCAAATGTTGCCCTTCATAGGCGGCATCTGCGTCCCAGTGAAGGTTTTACATGTTGCTGTTCTGAATGATGGTGAAAACCGAAAACTCACAGTAGCAACTGTTGTCTTCCACTTCCCAGGCAGGCTGTGTGAGGGATTTAGAGAAATCGCTCCCTACGGTTGGTCCTCTGGGCTGCAAACCACAGAGGAACAAACCCGGGACAGAGGACAGGAGCTGAGCGGGAACACAGCCTGCTCGGCTCCAGCAAAGTCACTGCCAGCGACCACAGGTCTTTCTGATTATTCCAGGAAATTTTGCTCTCCAGCTTTCTCTGGCTCTTAGGTAGATCTGAACCTCCTTCCCAAACCCTGCCAACCGGGCTTGAGACCGAAACACACGTAGAAGGGCAGTCGGGTGCTGTGGTGCAGGAACCAAAATGGAGAGGTTGAAAGTCTTCTCAAGACCCTTTCTAGGAGATACTCAGGAACTGCCACAGCACTGGGGGTTTGTCTATTTATATGTTTGACTCCTTCCCGGCGGTGTGTGTGTGTGTGTGTGTGTGTGTGTGTGTGTGTGTGTGTGTGTGTGTGTGTGTGTGTTCCTGGGGTCCACACCGAGGGCCTTCTGCACACGAGGCTTTCATTCTTCCACAGAGCGACACCCCCAGCCTCTGAGCTGCATTCCAACCCGGTTTCTTTTCTCTCATTTGCAACTTGTGAGAGTTTCATATAGTCTGATGACAGATTCATCACGAGGTATATTTTGCAACAAATTTC
This sequence comes from Peromyscus maniculatus bairdii, assembly GCF_049852395.1. Lineage (NCBI taxonomy): Eukaryota > Metazoa > Chordata > Mammalia > Rodentia > Cricetidae > Peromyscus > Peromyscus maniculatus. The sequence goes on along the minus strand of NC_134870.1, from coordinate 14,291,502 downwards.
CTTTCCATTTGTTTTTTTTTCCCCTGTTGTTTTTCTGTTTGTTTGTTTGTTTGGTTTTGTTTTTTAAGACAGGGTCTCACCATGCAACTCTTGCTGAAACTCAGAAGACCAAGCTGGCTTCAGACTCAGCGATCCAGGACTATGCCTCCTGAGTGCTGGGATTAAAGGTGTGCACCAACCTACCTGCCTCATTTGCTTCTTAATGGAGTTATTTTTAAAACTATTCTAAGATTTATTTTTTTTTAAATGTGTATGTGTGTTACTGGTTTGTATGTGCATGCCAACAGAAGTCAAAAAGAGAGAGTATTGACCCCTGAAGCTGGAGTTACAGGCGCTTGGGAACCACCTGATGTGGCTGATATAGGTGCTAGGAGCTAAATTTGGTCCTCTAGGAGAGCAGCAAGTGCTCTTACCATCAAAACATCTCTCCAGCCCCTTACTGGAGTCCTTCGAGGAGCAGAATAGCATCCGAGGAGCAGAATAGCATCCTTCCCACCCTGTCGTGGTTCTGCCTTGTCTCCTCTCCAGGAAATCCTTTGCCTAATCTGAGGTCATAAGATCATTTTTACTTTGTTTTGTTTTTGTTTTTTGCTTGGTGTGGTAGCACAGGCCTTTAATCCCAGCACTCAGGAGGTAGAGGCAGGCAGATCTCTGAGTTCGAGGCCAGCCTGGTCTACAAAGTCAGTTCCAGGATAGCTAGGGCAACATAGAGAAACCTTGCCTTGAAAAACAAAAGAACAACAACAACAACAAAAACCTGAAAAACAAAACCAAATAAACAAACAAAAAACTAACAACAACAATGCCGGGCGGTGGTGGCGCACGCCTTTAATCCCAGCACTCGGGAGGCAGAGGCAGGCGGATCTCTGTGAGTTCGAGGCCAGCCTAGTCTCCAAAGCGAGTTCCAGGAAAGGCGCAAAGCTACACAGAGAAACCCTGTCTCGAAAAACCAAAAAAAAAAAAAACTAACAACAACAACCAACCAACCAACCAAAAAAGAGTTTTAGTTTTGGGTCATTCCTGGTGTCTTGGTTTCCTTCCTATCACTGTGAGAAAACACCAGCCCAAGAGCAGTATGGGGAGGGAAGCTTAGTTCATCTTACAGTTTATATTTATATTCTGTCTGTCATGAAGGGAAGTCAAGGCAGGAATATGTGGAATTGGGAGCTGAAACAGAGACCATGGAGGAATGCTGCTTACTGGCTTGCTCCTTATGGGTCATTTGGTTTGATATACAACCAAAAACCATCTGCCTGGAAATGGTACCACCCACAGTGGGCTGGGCCTTTCTACATCAACCATTAATCAAGAAAATAGCCTACAGATTTGCCTATGGGCCAATATTACAAAAGCATTTTCTCAGTGGCTTGTGACCAGTTGACAGAGAAACCAACCAGCACATATATATTTGCTGTCCATTGAAAAATAATTTTTATGTAGTGTAAGGTAAGAGTCAAGATTCAGTTTCTGAACCAGCATATAGCTCAGATGTTAGATTGTTTGCAGGGGCGGGGGATAAAGAAAAGAAAAGAAAGGTAGGCCAATTCACTTTCTAGAAGATTGCCCACTAGGAAACATTTAAAGTTTCTCTTTATAAAGGCCTAACAAGGCCAGAAAAACAGAGACCTGAAATATTAGGAGTCGGTGGAAACCTGCCCTCAGGTCGGGAAGAGGCACAGTCTTTGCACAGAATCACAGGCCATTTTTGAACAACTGCATGGTTGGGGAAGTTTGAAGGGTTGCATACGGTTTATAGAGTCGTTGGACTGGTAGTACTCCCTAGTATCTGGTTAGTAGCACAGGAAAGTCTTCCCTAGTGGGTTCCTTCATCCTAACCTCAGATTATTCCTGTGGGCAACTTCACATTTAGCCGAACAACCAGGTACTGTGGCACACACTTGCAGTCCCGGCTGCTCTTAGCCACCTCGGCATACAGTCTTGGTTCACGGAATGGCAGAAAGGCCAGGGTTATACCATGGTATTGAGAGTGGCTGGAAACCCGCCCCCGGGAACTTCCAGAAACCTCTAAGGTGCAAGGTTAAACCAATACTGCCAGGTAGCTCAGGAAGGTACTGTGCAGCAAAACCGCCTAGAACATACAGGCATCAACTGCCTAGAATACAACAGGCGTCAGTTGCCAGGGGAAGCACATGCTAGGTCCTGAAGGACTTGGCTGTATTTACTTTATCCAGCCGGCCAATGCGGCCACTCAGTGGACGGCTCTCCTGCGCCCTCCAGTGGCACATTAGAACATTATGTCTTTTGCCACAGAAGAGACTTTTGGGGTTCATTTCACTACAAAACGAGCTAAATAAATACGAATTTTAGTAAACTGTTAGTACCCTCCCCCCAATTCTGGTCTGTGTGGGACCTCGTAATGAGACTTTATTTGCAAATGTACTTCTTTTGCTTGTGGGATGAGTCCGACTGCATGGTGCCCTTTAAGAGAAGATGAGAAATTCATTCGTGGCCAGCGAGGAGAGCAGCCCATGTGAGAACAGAGGGAGAGACTAGTGTGCTGCTACAAGCCAGGGACGGAGAAGATTGCTGGCAATTACCAGCAGCGCCCAAGGGGGGCCGGAAGTGAGTTCCTTCAGTTTTCAGTCTAGTGTGGCCTTTCACACCTTGATAGTGTAGACTCCTGGCGGTTCTCCGAATCACGAGGCAGCATCGTTGCAGTGTTTTAAACCACCTGGACTTTGTGGTAATTTGCCGTGGTAATGTGCCCCAAATACGGCATCATTAAATGTTTATTTGTAGGGGCTGAGGAGATAACTCAGTGGGCAAAGTGCTTGCACAGGCTTGAAGACCTGAGTTCTGGTCGTTATCATCCACATAACCCCAGCACTGGAGGGGTTGGAGGCAGTCAGGTGCCAGGAGCTCCATGGGCAGCCGATCCAGAGCAAAAGGTGAGCTCCTGGTTCAGTGAGAGAACCTGTCTCAAAATAAGACACACACACACACACCACCACCACCACCACCACCACCTCATAAAAATATTTAGCTGCAGTCTGTGATATCATCTCATCAGACCCATGACTGACAAGAAGCAAGACTATGTGGAACTGCGCTAAAAACACAAGGTATTAGGACACCCTGAAATGCTAATGCATGTCTCCAGTTCACTGCACATCGCCGTCTTTTAGATGTGTATTTTTAGGATTGTATAAAATGTATATTCTTCATCTCTTCACTTTCAAAGAGTCACGAAGCCATTATGCTTTTATTATAACGTGTCTAATTGCAGCCATTCTCCGAGTCACGAGGCCCTCCCCTCGTGGATTATCGTCCTCACTGACAACTATGAAATACCTAACAATCTCTGTTCACTTTCAGACTTAACACTTTATCTCCTTTTGCTATTACTTTGGGCTCCCATTACCAATAAATAAAATTTCTCATTCACTGGTGTCCAGTTCACACTCGTGGTGCCATGGCTAATGGGAAACTGACTCGTTACCCATTTATTCCTCCTGTTCTTGTCCGTATCCATGTGGATTTTACATTTGCATGGATTGCGATAGAGATTAACGTGCCAGCCACCACCCAGGGGACAAAGGGATAGATGGCACAGTGACGAATGTCACATAGCTCAGCCTGACACATACGTATATAAAGACATCTTAGGAGAGGTCACAGTTCTTTTGGAGAGAAGGAATGGACGGGGTGGTTAGTTATCCCAGAAATAGAGAACAGGAGAACCAGAGGTGAGGGATACGTGCAATCTGTTAAAGATGCCTGTGAAACAAGTAATGGCATTTGGTGTCAGTCGGTTCCGTAGAGAATTCAAGCGAAAGGTCAGACTCAAGATTCACGTTAGACCTCATTAGTCATTAGAGAGACTAATTGTGGCGGAATTGACGAGCTAGCTCCCAGGGAAACCCACAGTATGACAGGTGCAGGAACCAAAGGTGCGCCGGGACACACCTGAGGGATTGCAGAACAGGACAATCAGCTGGGTCGGAGTGGTCGGCAGAGGAGCCAAATGAGAGTGGAGAAATACAGACAAAGGCTGGAGGGCCTGGGGATGTGTCTCCGGCGGCAGAGAGGCCCAGCATGCATGAAGTAAAGGTGCACTTTTAATTGTGTCTCTGAGGGCGTTTCTAGAGAGAATTGACAGGGTGGATGGTAACTGAGGAGGAACGATCTTCCTGAATGTGTACAGCTCCATCCAGCAGGTGGAGGACCCAGAAGGAATAAAAGAGGGAAAGAGGTCATCCAGCACGCAGAAGCTCCGCTCTTCCTGAGTGGGAGCGTCTGTTGTTGCCGCTGTTACTGCCGGGACATCGGCCTCAGCTCATTCAGCCTTTCAACACAGACTCAGCCAGTGACAACTGGGAGCTTCCAGATGGTCGGCCCCAGACTGGGGCAGCATCCTGGATCCCCTTTGCTCTGAGGCTGGCTTAGGCTGAGAGGATACCAGGCTCTCTACTTTTCCAAGGTGCCCACGGCCAATGTGGGACCACGCAGCCTCTGTGGCTGTGCCATTTATGGATTAGCCAATGGGTTTCAAGCGTCTGACCTCTCTCGTCTCTTTCCTTATTTCCCTCTGCATTCGAATTATCCAGAAGCCCATAAAGTTCCAGCTCCAAGCCCCATGAGCACCGTTGTGGTGTTCAGGAATCCATTCCCCAACCCAGTTGTAAGATGAGAGCGGTTGTGGAACTGTCTTCAGCCCCTGGAGCAGGCTGGTGGAGGAGGACACTAAAGAATATGTTGCGTTCAGTCCCAAACTTATTTTTCCACCGCACTCGAAATTTTGAGGATATAGAAACAAATGAGATACATGGTACAGACCGGTTCTTATCATTTTATAAGGCCACTATGTTCTGTGAACAAAAAGGTGTGGGCGTTTGGGTATGTGTCAGACCTCTTCGTTAAAACATGGATATTTGGAGCAGAGCTACATTTAGTGTACAGATGGGACCAGCAAACTGACAAAACCCCCGGCAGCCTCCTGGTTTCTGCGACTTTACAGGAGCCCAGGACTTGAGGGTTTGTTTTCTGTAACTTTGCCTAGTTGTTGACAGAACTCTGAGAAACGACGATGGTTTGATGTGAGCGAGAGGCATGGGACCCTGAACTCAGGAGAGGTCAAGTCCACCCAGTCTATCTCCTGGCTGTACCAAAGCCCAAGCCCGGAGCACTGTCTCCATGGCAACTCCTCATCCATCCGAAGCCTGCCTCCATCCGGGTCCCTCCGGGTCCCCAAGACCCTAAGCAGCATGGAGCCCGCTGTCTCTGGGATTCTCCCACAGACCTGGGCAGGCCCGCGCCACAGCATCGCCCCTCCCGTTTTCTCCTGCACACCCAACCTGCACTTGTCTGGCCTGTGTTCTCTGAGCTCACACAGAGCCTGTGTTGCTCGCTGAGTCGGTTCCCGGCCCGGGAGGCACCCTGGAACCCCCAGGTCCTGTCTCAGGATGGGGTAGCCTCAGCTCCTGGGACCCTGCTCCTTCAGGCCACCATGTGTGTTGGGGCATCTTTTCCAACATCTCGGGGGGGGGGGGGCGGGGAGCTGGGAGCACTGTGGAAGAACCGATTCCATCAAAAGTGTTGGGTTGGCAGTGTGTGTTGGAGGCTTCCCTCCTGTGACTTCCAGAAGCCTGCCTTAGCCTCTACGACCCACCCATAGAGATATCAGCCCCAAATTCTCGTTCTGACCTAGCATCAACAGGGTGTGTTGTTGCGGGCCTCAGGCCTCTGACTCTCAGACCCTCTAAGAAGGGGGTCACGTCTGGACTCCACAGACTCCACCCAGCCCCTTAGTCCCTGGGAGCCTCCCTCATCTTGCTGTGATAGAGTACTCTTTTACAACATGGTGATAAAAATAACCTCCCAAGGCTTTGTGAGGACTTTAGCAAGTTTTACTAAGCGCTGTAGAGCAGTGTAAAACGTGTCTCCTCTGTCACTGTTTGCAGTCTGCCACGTTGCCGTGTAAAGGGATTTGGTAGCGTAAGCTTTATAAAACCTCAGGCCGGACTCATGTCGCAGCCATATCTCCACTGCTGTGGATAGCGTTTGGAGCGGGGTGGGATAAACCACAGGCTACATGGAGAGGGAAAACAAGGCACTGGTAAGATTTGTCTGTCTGTTGTGGCTGAACTTACACTGGTGCACACACTGTCCAATTTTTAAAATTTGATTACTAGTGATTCATAAACTAAAATGGTCTTCCTTTTCATTAGCAAAAGAATGCATGCAGAAACTGCTGCCCTGGGAAATTACTGTGTTGCCCATAACACTACGATTGACTTTCTGTTTTACAATTTATTTGATAATATACAGGGCAGGATTTGCCTCTCTCCTTTGATCCCAGTATGCAGCTGCCTTGGGATATACTTGAAGCCAATAATCTGAAAGGAGAAGCATCGCTCATGGAGATGTGCCTGCAGGCCGTACTTGTAATTGAGAAATTCAGATAGAAGGTGAGTATTCAATAGTAAAGTAATAGTTAAGTAAAAATATCGATGGTCAAAATGATTAATAAAAGACTATAAAAATAGAATACATTAAGATGAGGACTATGTGATTGCTTTTTAAAAATGGTCCATCTAACATGGCCTGGAGATAGCTCAGAGGTAGAACCCTTGCCTACCATGTACAAGGCCCTGGATTGTATGCCCCATAAGTAATAGTTTTAACAGTTACCAGAAGTTGAAAAATACACCCAAGTCTTTTTCCCATGAGGCCATTTCTTTGGGCTCTCTGAACCTGCTTCAGGGAGAGCGCTTTTCTCAATCCTCTCTTGTCCTTGTTCTCTGGCAGGTCCTTTGCAGTCCTGGCTGTTTTCTTATTAACATTTCATCACCCTCTTGGGCAAGGCTTTTTCAGAAGTTGGAAATCACTCACATACACGAGTTAATGAGTCTTAGCTCCTTGGTTGTTGTAAGAAAGGGATCTTTGAAAGTGGTTGATACTAAGGACAAGGGCAGTACTTCTGTAGTCTTGTTTCTGATCTTGGTTGGTTAGTTGGAAGAGGAATTTGTCTTGTTTCCATTTCTATCTTTAGTGTAGTTTAGGAGCGTCTGTAAGGAGATTCCCATACCCTTGGGATTAAGCCCTAAAGCTCTGAGCTATTGCTAGGCAGAATGTCTGCAAAGTTAGCAGAGTAACCAACATGCCTTCCACAAACCCTGGAGGAGCCTGATGGGATTCTCGTAGGAAGGACAGAAGAGGAAGGGCCTGTGGTCTGGCCCCAGCCTTCACTGCTGCAGCTCTCCAGCCTGGAGTCTGCCCATGATTCCAGCAGTTTGATTCTGGGATTCACCCGAGTCCAGGAGTCTGTGCCGCTCCAGGAACCTTGTCTTGCTTCAGCTACTTTTCTACTGCTGTGACAAAGCAATAGGACCAGCCAGCTTTTTGGCTGCTGTTTTTCAAGACAGGGTTTCTCTGTCCTAGAACTAGCTCTGTAGACGCAGGCTGGCTTCAAATTCACCACCTGCTTCTGTCTCTCGAGTGCTGGGATTAAAGGTAAGTGTCACCACTTCATGATGACCAAGACAATTTATAAAAGAAAGCATTTCATTTGGGGCTTAGGTTTCCAGGGGGTAGTAGAGTCCGTGACCATCATGGCAGGGAGTTTGGCAGCAAACAGGCAGCCATGAGGGTGGGGCAGTGGCTGAGTGCTTAACATCTGACCCACAGCAAGAGGTAGAGAGAGAGAGAGGGAGGGAAGGAGAGGGAGAGGAAGAAGGAGAGAGAGCATAGGTGTGGGCCACCACTGCCTGACAAGTTTTACTTTTTAGATGTATGTGTGTGTGTGAATTTGTGTGTGTTGTGTATGTGCCACGTGTGTGAAGCACGGTGGAGATAGAAGAGGTTGCTGGATCCTCTAGAGCTGGTGGTATGTGAGGGGGAAGCTGACCATGGGCTGCTGGACAGCAGTATGAGCTCTTACCAGGGGTCTCTCCAGCCCCAGGGTGCTCCGGTGTGACTAGATCTCTCAGAAGACAAGGGTTACCATTCTGGAAAGAAGTCCTCAGACTAGGGCTCGAAAGGACAGTTTTCTAAAGTGGGTGCCTTCAAAGAAGTGATGTTGTGAGGCAATTCTCACAATGGTACCCATTTACTACTTTAAAAATGACTGAGAATGGAATCAAGAGGCAAAGCAGATCACAAAATAATACATTTTTATATGAGTATGTTGGTTGTTTTTGTTTTTCCGGGATTAATTTGCTGTAAAGTCTCTTGAAGAATCAAGGCAGTATGCTTTGAGTTAGTTCTTAGGAGTCACAGAAGAGCAAAAGGTTGCAGGGAGCAGCCAAGCTGGATCCTGGCTGCAGCCAAACCGGAGAGTGAAAATGCTGGATTAAAGCTGCACAATGGAGGAAGGGGTGAGCAGGGGTTATGGGAAGGTGAGCTCTGACTGGAATAAAGTGTCTCGCTGTTGGGTCAGAGGCTTGTTTACTGCTCCCATTCACTAATCCAGCAGAGGCTCAGGACGCTGCGGAGGCCCTTTCCTGAATGAGACAATAAGGCAAAGCTTGAGGATCTTTGAAATGTTCTGCAAGGCTTGACCTATGCTTCTAACAGGACTTTCCAAAACAGGGCTCTTTTGTGCCATTTCTGGGACTTGACATGTGACCTAGCAAAGGCCAATGTGACCAGCCTACAATTCATTCATTTACTCAAAGAAAATGTAGAGTTTTCTATGTACCAGCCAGCATCCCAAGACTAGGTGGGAGTACTGTGGTAACCAGGACAGAGACCACCCAACCTTTCCTGGACTTTCAAAGCACAGCTAAGTAATGAGATCACATCTAAGAGTGCCCCTAAGCATATGGGGGCCACTTGGAGGAAAGCGCATTGGCCAGTGAGGCTGAGGCGCCACAATAAGCCTGAGTCATAGTCAGAGGGAACAAGTAGGCAACAGACCATAGACGACCTGCAGGACAATGTGACAATTGTTTAATGTCATAGTTAAGGCGTTTGAGATCCACCGGAGGGTTTAAAATAGGGGAAAGAGGTGGTCTGATTGATGATGCCTGCAGCTGCTTTTTGGCATGAAATAACCAGCATGCATCTATTCTGCAAACTCCCTGTGACAACTAGCCAAGCTTCTTAACTAGTCGCGTCTTGTTTCTTGGATAACTTGTCATAATCTTTGTAAGGCGGCTCGTGGGAGACAACGGTTTGAGCCACGTTTGAGTGCAAACCTCGCTTGCTATTTACAATGAGCTTTCGGCCCTGAAGCGGGAATAGCAAAAGTTCCTGCACTAGAGGATGTCGGGGGGTAAAGAAAATGATTTGCACGCAGAGCGCAGCGATTGTGCCCGGGCACGCCGGCGACGGGCTTTCAGAAATGTTCACTTTCGTGAGTTACTCCAAGAGGGTTCCTAGGAGGAGCACGGGACCCCTGCGAAACCGCCCACCCACCTCCCTCTGGCTCCCCTCTCCCTTTGGGGAAGTGGAACCCAGAGCAGCGCCCACTCCAGGCCGAGGCCCCGAGCCAAGCTCAGCTTCAATGCGGCCATTGTCATCAAGCCGCACCTCCCCCCGCCGCTTACCGCGCGTCCCCATGGCAACTCGGGGCTTCGTCTGCCGCCCCCCCCATACCCCCGCCCCCCGTCCTGCGGACCGGAAGCCGCGCGCGCCGGGGGCTTGTGGGAAGAGGCTGGAAGCGACGGCGCAGCGTCAGCCCGGGACGGCGAGGCGGCGGCGGGTCCCGAGCCAGAGGTCAGCGGCGCGCGGGGGCAGGGTTCGAGGAGGGGGCGCGGGTCGGGGCGCAGCGGCCGGGCAGCGGCCGGCGTCTCGGGCGTGCGCGGAGAAGGCCGCGGCGGAAGGGCGGCGGCGGGGGCGGCGGCGACCGCACTTCGGGGTCTCCGCGGAGCCTCCGGCGCCCGCGTCCTCGCCGGCCTGCGCGCCCCTCCCCCACCGGCCGGTTTTGTTCCATTGCGAGGCTTTGGCGGCTCGCGGAGGGTTCTGGGAGTCGCTCGAGCCGAGGTGGGATCCGGTGGCTCTCGCGCACGGCCTTCTGGGGTTTGTAGTCCCGCGGGGCCCCGTCCTGTGCGGTTGGGTGTTCTGGGGCCTCGGCGGCCCTTCGCGGTGAATGCTGGGAAGAGGACGTCGGCCCCCGGAGTTCCTGGGGGCTGCTGGCCGGGCTCGGCGCTGTGAGGCGGGAGGTCGTTGAGGACCGGGGTCCCGCCAAGTGCTTGACGGCGTTCCTCCTCGTCCCACGAGCCTGGTGCAGTACAAAATAGAAGAAAAAGCAATTTCTGTTACGTAGAAATGCTCGAGCCGTTGACAGGGTCGGGTCCAGGAATAGGAACAGATAGCTAGCTATTGGGTTTTGCTGCCAGGCCATCACCCGACTCAAGAATATTTAACGGATCTATATGATCTGTCTGTTTGATACAGCATTTTCTGATTCTTTGTCTTCATCTTGACAGGTTTCAATAAGGTTTTCTTAAGTTTCTGTTTTTTTATATTGTTGGCTCTGATAAATAAACAGCAGCTGTATTATTCTAGGTTTGTTTTGTTTTGGAGACAAGGTAGCTCTGTGTATCCCTGGCTGTCCTGGAACTTGCTCTGTAGACCAGGCTGGCTTCGAATTCGGACATCTGTCGCCTTTGCCTCCCAAGTGCTGGGATTAAAGGCGTGTGCCACCACCGCCAGGCTAAGCTTATTATTCTTAATGTGCTATGAACCGTGGCACCGGTATGATTTTGCAAATACTAAAAGGATCAGAAAGTAGCTCACAGATTTCCCCAAAGGAAAAGCTAGGGGAAACCACTTAAGGAAAAAGACTCCTGGCCACCGTGAGAAGTTGTGAGTGCTTTTTCCTAATAGAATTCGCTGCGGTTGATGAACTGTAAGTTTAAATGCATGTATGGTGTGGTGGATGCCTAAATAACATTTGCATGTTATGTGAAATAGTTTCTTCCCCAGTGTTCTGTGATGTGTTACTCAACAGTGTAAAAGTGAATCTGTGACAAGCTCTTAATAGCCCAGCTGGCTTTGCTATGTAGATGAGGATAATCTTGCTTCTACCCAGGGGCAAGGGTTACAGGTTTAGGACACCATACCCAGCTACTAATGAACATTTTTCACATACATTTTGTTTAAGGAGTTCCTAAACAACTTAGTATTTTTTTTTTTTTTGTTTTTGTTTTTGTTTTTCGAGACAGGGTTTCTCTGTGTAGCTTTGTGCCTTTCCTGGAGCTCACTTGGTAGCCCAGGCTGGCCTCGAACTCACAGAGATCCGCCTGCCTCTGCCTCCCGAGTGCTGGGATTAAAGGCGTGCGCCACCAACGCCCGGCCGAGTATTTTTTAAATTTAAAGAATTGTGTGTGTGTGTGTGTGTGTGTGTGTGTGTGTGTGTGTGTGTGTGTATTCACATTCTGAGCATTAGCTCAGCAGTAGGGCACATGTGCAAGGTGGGAGGTGGAGTGGGGTGTCGGGGGAGGGGGCAGTTGACCTGTTTCCTACTTCAGATTTGCAAAAACAAAATGTGGGGTGGGCTAGGTGGCTCATCGGGGAGGGAGCTTGCTCCAAGCCTGACAACCTGTGCTGGATCCCAGATTCCACATAGCAGGAGGAGGGAACTAACTCCTGCATTTTGTCCTCAGACTTCCACACCTGTGCTGAGGTGTACAAACACAAAATAAATGTCAAAGAATATTTTAAGTATCCTACAGTTCTGCATATTTAGTTGTTTCTTTTATGTATATGTGTACCATGTGTCTGCTGGTGCCTAAGGAGGTCAGAAGAGTGCTTTGTGGTGCTGGGAATCAAATCTGGGTCCTCTGCAAGGGCCACAAGTGTTCTTACTTGCTGAACCAATTCTTAAGCCCCAAGGGTTCAGAACATTTGGAGAACACTGTGATAGGGTGATTCTTACATGGGTTTTTAGGTTATTAAATTCCCTTTTGTTGACTATATGTCACAGACCGGCAATCTTTTTTCTGGAAAGGGCCAGATAGTAAATTTGAAGTTGCTTTAGATCTTAGCTGAAATTGTTGAACCCTGTCAACTCTGCCATTATAGCCTGAACTATGATTAAATTTAATGGTTTATAGACACAAATTTAAAAAATATTGTGGGGCTGGAGAGATGGCTCAGTGCTTAAGAGCACTGGCTGCTCTTCAAGAGGACCCAAGTTCAATTCCCAGCACCCTATGGCAGCTCCCAACTGTCTGTAACTCCAGTTCCAGGAGACCCAACACCCTCACAGAGACACACATGTAGGCAAAAACTAATGAACATAAAATAAATATAAACCATTTTTTAAAATTTAAAATATTTTTACATTGTGTGTGTGTTTGTAGGCATGCACATGTCGTGTCACACTTGTGGAGGCCAGAGAACAACTTCAGAAGAAGTAAGGTCTCTCCTATGTACATGCTGGTCATTAGACTTGAGTCATCAGGCTTGGAAGCCGGTGCCTCTGCAAACTGACTGACCTTGTTGGTCCTAGACAGAGACATCATATTTTCCTATCATAAAATGTTTCTATGCTTTTTAGCCATTTATTTTTGCACAACTCTTTCTATGGATACTGTAATAGGCAACAGGCTAGATTTGGCTGTAGTCTACTAACTATGGTAGTATTTCAATCAGTGTAGACTGTTGATTGGAATTTTTTAAAAAGTTTTATTTATTATGTACACAATGTTCTGCCTGCATGTATGCCTGCAGGCCAGGAGAGGGCACCAGATCTCATTACAGATGGTTGAGAGCCACCATGTGGTGGCTGGGAACTGAACTCAGGACCTCTGGAAGAGCAGCTAGTGCTCTTAACCACTGAGCCATCTCTCCAGCCCTTGATTGGAATTTTTAATCCAGTAAAAAAAATATATATTTTTTTTCTGTTGCTTTCAAATATCTTGGGGTATTTGGTAATTTATGTGTCTTTTATTTCTTATACCTTAGGAGTACCTTTGAGGAAAACAGAGTATTTCTCTGAGTGAGGTCTTTCCTGCCTCTACTGCCTTTTCCTCAAGTATTGTAACAGGATGTCTGCACAGCCGGTGGAAGAAGATTCAATACTTATCATCCCAAATCCAGATGAAGAAGAAAAAGTTCTGAGAGTGAAACTAGAGGAGGATCCTGATGGTGAAGAGGGATCAAGCATTTCCTGGAATCATCTCCCTGACCCGGAGGTTTTCCGACAGCGGTTCAGGCAATTTGGATACCAGGATTCACCAGGTCCCCGAGAGGCTGTGAGCCAGCTCCGAGAACTTTGCCGCCTGTGGCTCAGACCAGAGACACACACGAAGGAACAGATACTGGAGCTGGTAGTGTTGGAGCAGTTTGTTGCCATCCTACCCAAGGAGCTACAGACTTGGGTTCGAGAACATCATCCAGAGAATGGAGAGGAGGCAGTGACCGTTCTAGAGGACTTGGAGAGTGAGCTTGATGATCCCGGACAGCCGGTGAGCAGGCTTGCCTCACTTTAGTCAGAAACACTAACTAACACAGCAGTAGGCACCTGCTGGATTAACTTGCCTAAGTTAAAGTTGTGTCTGGGCCTCCCTCCTGGTCACGTGCTACTCTGCAATACCTGTGCTGCTCTGTAGGTGGAATCCTCTTTGGGCTGCCAACCAGATCCCTAATAAAGACATGGAGACTTATTAATTATGAATGCTCAGCCACCAGCTCCTTTAACTTAATGTCACCTGTTTCTATTCATCTCCGTTTTGCCTCAGGGCTTTTTACCTTTTTTTTTTCATTCTGTATGTCCTACTTTCCTGCTTCCTCTGTGTCTGGCTGACTGGCCCCTGGCATTTCTCTGTCATTTCCTTTTCTTCTCCGAGCCTAAGTCCCTCCTTCTACTTACTCTCCCTGCCCAGAAGTTCCACCTACACCTCCTCTCTCATACCTCCTCTCTCGATGTTGCCCATTCAGCTTTTTATTAGACCAGTCAGGTGTCTTAGGCAGGCAAGGTAAAACAGCAACACATCTTGATGTAATTAAACAAATGCAACACATCTGTACATAGTTAAACAAATATTCCATTAACACTGCTCCGCTGTCTAAGACTTTGTAGTGTATTTTTTGTGGCTTCTCTTATGTGTGCTCAGTATCAGAATTCCTTCTCAACCGAACTAAAATCTTGTTTTCAGGTTTCGGTCCGTCGGCGAAAACGGGAAGTGCTTGTAGAGGAGATACCTCAAGAAGACGCTCAGGGATTACCAAGTTCTGAGCTTGATGCTGTAGAGAACCATCTCAAGTGGGCATCCTGGGAACTCCACTCTCTGAGGCACTGTGGTGAGGACCAGGACACCATGTGGCTTTTTCCCAGAGTGCTTTGCTTGTTCTTTTGGCAAAACACTTTTAAGCTGCTGTTTAGAAATAGCTGTACTGTTAGAGGCTGACCTTTCTCATGGTAGACTCATGGCCTCGGGTGTGTTTACTCCTAGACTTTAGCATCTTTAGCTTTTCTTTGAGCCTGCTTTCATGAAGACTGCTCATATTATGCTCACAACTGCCTTGTTGTGAGCCAGCGCTTGTTTCGTCCATGGCACTGCTCATCTGTCGCCTGGTTTATTATGCTCTTCAGTTTGTAGTCTCCTGTGTCACCATATTCATACAGTGGGCTGCTTTGGAGTCTCCATCAACCTTTTGGTTTTATTTCTCAAGTCTTCCTAAAACTTCAGCTACTTTTGTTTTTTGCTTCAATATTCTACCTACTCTTTTTTTTTTTTTTTAAATTAAGAAACTCCATTTTATTTTTAATTTTATGTGTATGAGTATTTTGCCTTCATTATGTGTCTGTGCAGCATGTACATGCTGGATGTCTTTGGAAGTCAGAAAAGGGTGTCAAATCCTCTGGAGCTGGAGTCACAGATGGTTGTGAACTGCCGTGTGGGTGCTGGGAATTAAACTCAGGTCCTCTGGAAGAGCAGCCAGTGCTCAACCACTGGGCCATCGCTCCAGACCCCTTAAGAAACTTGTAAAAAGATTTTCTTTTAGAAATTCTGTGTGCTTGTGTATGAGGATGTGCATGTGAGTGCAGGTACTCAGAGGTCAAGAGAGACCATTGGATTTCCTGGAGTTATAGGTGGTTAATGAGCTGCCCAGTAAGGAGCAGGGAGCTCAACTTGGCTTTTTTCAAGAGCAGTATGTGCTCTTAATCAGAGTCATCTCTCCATCCCTCTAGAAACTTGTAAAAGGATTTTCTTTTAGAAATTCTGTGTGCTTGTGTATGAGGATGTGCATGTGAGTGCAGGTACTCAGAGGTCAAGAGAGACCATTGGATTTCCTGGAGTTATAGGTGGTTAATGAGCTGCCCAGTAAGGAGCAGGGAGCTCAACTTGGCTTTTTTCAAGAGCAGTATGTGCTCTTAATCAGAGTCATCTCTCCATCCCTCTAGAAACTTAAATAGAAATAAGAAACAAAAAAACAAACCCAGAAATGATAGGAGGGTAAAGTTTTCACTTTTTCTTAAGTGTTTATTCAAACTAGGCTCCCAAGCTATAATATGGTTTAAGTGCAGAAATATCAAAGTATAATTGTAATAATTCAGATTTTTTTTTTCTGATATACTGGTACTTAATGTTGTATACTTGTTTATATGACCTAGTATCCTAAATTGCTGTGTTGCATTTTGTTTATCTGGAGTTTTGTTTGAGAATGCTTCAGGAATCAGTCCTTGAGGTGGGTGGAGATAATGCTATAGCAGTATGCCAAACATTAGGATGTGACCAGGTTTTCTTCCCGTGGGAGGGGTGGCGCTAGAAATCAGAACTGAGGCAGAGGTGTATCTGCTCACCCTGTGCTTTTTCCTTCTCGTGGGACATTTTTCAGTGTGATAGTTAGAGAACTAACTATACATGCTCTTAGGCGGTGCATTTTCTGCTATTGGCTTTATTTTAGCAGGCTGACCACTTTCACATTCAGAAAGTTCCATTCATTTCATGTCATGTGTCCCCACTTACCTGTCATACTTTCCAAGTATCTAAGCCTCTAACCCCTCGGGCCCCTGGGTCTCCCTCTCCTGCTTTCTTGATTGACTTACCCTTGTGACATCCATTATTGGCCACTGTTCAGTGCTGCTGCTCACCATGTGTTACCTGTCCACTCTGTATGACTTAAGTTTCAGGAAAATTGTCAGTGAGTTTTGCTCTTACCTCTGGCCGTGGGTAGGCAGTGTTGCTACTTATAAATTGAAGCTTTTGTTTTGTAGACACACCTCACTAAGACTTAAACAGAATCATTTTTTAGCTGCTATGACAAATACCAAATTGGGGCAAGTTTCTTTAACACGGAACCTTTATTTATTGTGTGTTGAAGTTTCAGGTGCGATGGATGCCTTTAGTTAACACAGGCTGCGCTCAGATTAGCTTCAGCTTTTGTTTGTTTGTTCTGTTTTTTTGAGACTTGGTCTCATTCTTTGGCTCTGACTGGTCTGGAACTGGCCTTGAATTCACAGGCGTCTGCCTTCTGCCTCCTTTGAGTGCCGGGTTAAAGGAGTGTGCCACCACGCCCAGTTCTTGGCTTCAGGACTCATATGTTGTGCTTTGAGTCTAGTATTGACTGTGACACACTGACTTACTTCAACAATAACTATTGTTTGACAGATTTTTTTGTTGTTGTACCTTCATTTTGATACAATTTCTTAAAAATCATTTCCTAGTGGCCATCATTTTGCTTCCCAAAGTTTCTTTCAGACCTAGCATTTCAGTTTGATTTTCCCCCTTTATTTTATCATGTTTGTCGCCTTTTTGACTATGTTCTCTTTAAAAAAATTTTTTGTGTATATTGCATGTATTTATGTATGTCATTTGTTCAGTTGCCTAAAGAGGTCAGAAGAGGAAATTGAACCCCCTAGACCTGGAGTTATGATGGTTGTGAGCCTCCCAGTGTGGGTGCTGGGAACTGAACTTGGGTCCTGAAAGATCATGTGCTCTTCATGCCTGAGCCATCTCACTAGCCCCTATGTTAAGTTTAGATAAAACCGGTTGGGTGGTTGGTGGTGCACTCAGGAGGCCAAGGCAGGCAGCTCTCTGAGTTTGAGGCCATCCTGGTCTACAGAATGAGTTTCAGGACAGCTAGGGATATCCAGAGACATCCTGTCTCAATAAACCAAAAAAGAAAAAAGAAAAAAAAAATGTAGATAAACCCTTCTGTGTCATTTTGCCACCATGCCGTTAGCTCATTGACATCATAATCTCCCCCCCCTCCCCATTTTTCTTTTTTGAGAATTGTCAACCTTATACATATATCCATAGATGTGTACAGGTTTTGTTGTTGTTGTTTTTAGTTCATGAAAAACTCCTTTTTGCCAGGCATGGTGGTGCATACTTTTAATCCCAACATACTTTTAATTCCAACATTTAGGAGGCAGAGGTAGGTGGATCTCTGTGAATCCAAGGTCAACCTAGGCTACATAGTCAGACCTTGTCTCAACAACAACAACAACAACAACAAAAAAAACAAACATTTTTTCCCTTCAAGTTCTTTTCTCTTCAGATAGGAACTGAGTGACATTTGCATTTTCTTTTTATTTCAGAAGATGATGCCAGGACAGAAAATGGAGCCCTGGCTCCAAAGCAGGAGACTGCTTCAGCTGCAGAAGCTCATGATGTTCCTGGCCCTCTTAATATAGGTGTTCCTCAAATCTTTAAATATGGAGAAACCTGTTTTCCCAAGGGCAGATTTGAAAGAAAGAGAAATCCCTCTCGAAAGAAACAGCACATTTGTGACGAATGTGGAAAACACTTCAGCCAGGGCTCAGCCCTTATTCTTCATCAGAGGATCCACAGTGGGGAGAAGCCTTATGGATGTGTCGAGTGTGGAAAAGCCTTCAGCAGAAGTTCCATTCTTGTGCAGCACCAGCGAGTCCACACTGGCGAAAAACCTTACAAGTGTCTTGAGTGTGGGAAAGCCTTTAGCCAGAATTCTGGGCTTATTAACCATCAGCGAATTCACACTGGGGAGAAACCTTATGAATGTGTTCAGTGTGGAAAATCCTATAGTCAAAGTTCAA
Source organism: Peromyscus maniculatus bairdii (assembly GCF_049852395.1). NCBI lineage: Eukaryota > Metazoa > Chordata > Mammalia > Rodentia > Cricetidae > Peromyscus > Peromyscus maniculatus. Next base: position 14,273,570 of record NC_134870.1, on the reverse strand, counting down.
ATCTTTTTAGACATCAGAGAAGACACAATGCAGAAAAACTTTTGAATGTTGTGAAAGTTTAAGAAATTAGGGGAAATAATAAGCACTCAGGTCTTTTTCTTCAGAAATGAAGACAAAATTAAAAACATGAAATGATACAGAAAAGATTTTTTTTCCCTGTTGACTGAGAAAATTCATTGGGAAATACAAAAAAAAAATCTTCATTCACCATTATTATTGTGAAAGAAATGGTGTTATGCCTAGAAACTGAAATTTTAAATAATTCAGGTGTTAATACCTAAATTTTCCATGTGATGTTTATATTCTCTTTTTCTCCCAAGTAATGAGCTACCTGATTCTTTATCCCTTTCTAACAATTTCCTTTTTCAGACAAATACTTTATTTCTGTGTTGGTCATTGGAATGTTTTGTAAGGATACATACCTTTCTATTTTAAAGGCAACATAGGAATTGTAAAATCTAAAAGCCCATCTTTAAGCATTTAAAAACATCTTTGGAAATTTAGTTTCCTTTTGTTCGGTTTGAGTATATTTGGGAAAATAGAAGATAAAGGCTAGCCAAAGCCTCAGTGTTAAGTGAGCCTTAAGATCTCGGATGAGCAATGGTGGCGAAACTGTCAAGAGTGAAAGGGAGAAATTATACACTGAAGTGGACCAGTCAAGTGCAGCCATCTTTCTAAAGGAAAACTTACAACCAGACAAGAAGCTGATTTTATCTACTGTGTGGGCATCTTACTAATGAAAACAGTTTGCCTGTGTAAAGATAGACACTTGTAAAAGTGAAGGTAAATGTAACACTAAGGAAGAATTCGTATGAATGCTGGTGTTGAAAAGCAAGTGTGAAATTAAGGCAATTATATGATGTGGCTTTTAGGGAAAACTCACAAGTTGAACTCATTTTGCCCTCATTGTAGTTAAGGATAGAAAATTCCTTGATGAGAGGGCAACAGTATCAGGTTTGCTCTTTTTATTCCTTTGGTACAAAAGGGTTGAACAGCAGGCTAAAACAGCCACGCATTTAGTATTAAACATTTCCACCGACAATGCACTGTGCTAGGTACTGTAAGCCTACTGTAAGTAGGGAGGCATTTGTTCCACTGTAAGTCATAGAGGTTCCCCATCAGCATTCCCAGGTCACCTCAGATTCCCAGAGTTGTAGTTCTCTAACACGTGGGTTGTGTTTAGAGGGAGAGACGTCAGCTCAGAAGGCTAGCTAGCTAGTCAGTTCTTAGCACTTTTCAGAGGTGAGTTCAAGACACGCTCTTCTAGTTTGAACATTTTCAATCTTAGACCCCGATGTAATTTCGAGTAGCGTTGCAGTTATAACTACAAGTTAAGTTGAATGGACTGTTCTACTTTAACAATAAACAACTAGGCTATTAATAACTAGTTTATTAACTGTCAGAATTTATTGAATTTTTTTAATTTACAGTCTTAACACATTTTTTAAAAAACATATTAAAAGTAATACATTTTATTAGTAGGATTCTGTATGCTGTGGCTAAGAATCCAAGTACTGTGATTCTACTGTTTAATGAAAAACTCTGGAAGTTAAAAGCATTGAGTGTAAGAAGGGGTTTTTGTTTTTGTTTTTATGTAAGACAGGCATCATTACATGGGAAATGATCCATGGGAGTACAAATATTTGCAGCGATTTGGGTTATATCTGGTGCTTGGTCAAATTTTAAAATGAAAGTGAGATTTTTTGCGTGAGCCTATTGAAAAACAGTAATAAATGCAATGCCAACTGATGAAGTAAGGCAGAATGAAGCTTGTTCGTAGATTTCTGATAACAATTATAAGAAATGTGCTTTATAGATTAAGATTTATTGAAGTATAAATATGTAGTATGCTATAATGTATTTTTAAGTTATACAAGAAAATGTAGGGACTTTGGTTTGGGTCTTTTCTGTGGCGGAGAGGAAACACATTACTGTCAATAAAGCTGTAAGCTTCTCTGCTCTAAGATACAGTCACCCGGAATTGCTGTACTTGTTATTTATGGCTGGCTCTCTCCAGTAGGTGTTTGAGGTGGCACATTTGAATGACTGCTGGGGTGACAGAGTTCTTATTTCAGAGTAACCTCTCAGGGTGGAATGCCAGACTTAACAGTTTTAGGGCCCAAGCTGTTTGGTCATTTGAAAGCACAGAAGAGGTGGTAGTAGAGTTGGCAAATATGTGTTGTCTTGCCAGCTCTGACACCTGTGTATCTGTTGGGAAGGAAGCTCAGACAAGGGGCTGGTCTAAAATCCCTCATGGTATACAGGAAAAGGAAGCGGTGGGTTTTATACTTAATTGACTCTGGCTAGTCGTAAGTTCCCACTAGACATTAATTTACAGTAACAGTGATTGCTGACTTCAGACCTGTCCCCACACAGAACATCATCATTTGGGGGTACCCAGTCTAAAGGTGCCAAGCAGTGGCCTTACCAGTACCTTTCTGGTTAGCAGACGAGCAGTTGTGTGAAGGCATGCATACCAACTGGCCCAACAGGCTGTTTAGTAGTTTTATATATTCACAGATGTTTGACCATTAGCAGCCTGTCTTACATTTGTGTGACCTTAGGGGGAGGTTACCTGTACTGAAAAAAATGTGCATGCTAAGCATTCGATTGAAATACTTAATCTCATCCAGATTTGTGGACTAGAAAAACAAGACCCAGTGATCTTGGAACTTGAGACTTGGAACTTAGATCTTGTGACTTGGAAATAAATGGCCAGTTAGAACTAAAACACACCTAGTTCTGTGGATTCCTGAGGCTGGGTTTTTTTGTTTGTACTGTCAGGAGTGATGGTGTTAGCCGGGTGGTGGTGGCTTACACCTTTAATCCCAGCACTTGGGAGGCAGAGGCAGGCGGATCTCTGTGAGTTCGAGGCCAGTCTGGTCTACAGAGTGAGTTCCAGGACATCCAGGACTACACACAGAAACCTGTCTCGGGGAAAAAAAAAAAAAAAAAAGATGAGCATTCAAATCCTGTTTAGTAGCAGTACATCTTTTGTTGAATGAACTTAAAAGTTATTATATATACCTATATAATTTGAAATTTTCACAATGCAGAAACAAAAGATGAAAAAAAGACACCAGATTTAGCCAGAAATAGTGGTAATCTGGTTTATTATCCTTTCAAATTTAGCTCTATACATGTTTAAACAAACATCTTTTAAAATAACAGTCTTGGGTTGAGTATAGGTACCAACTAACATGCTTTACTATGCTTTAATCCTCAGCAAACCTGAGGTAGGTAGTATCTCCACTGTACATCTACTGTAGTGAGGCTGCTTTCCCTCCCCACACTGATGTGGACACTTTCCATAGTTACCTAGTATTCCATTGCATTATTACACTCATGGTCCATCTAACCAGCCCCATACTGATGGGTTCGTAGGTTCTTCATACATAACAGATTGACATTTCATAAACATCTTACTACCCATGTAGTTGTCCCCGTAACACAGATAACTAGGAGTGGATTCATTGGGTCAGGGAGTATGTAAAAGCTAGACTAATTTTATAACTCCTTTATAGTAAGAATGCTCGTTTGCCTGCGCTCCTCAGTGCTGCATCCTGAAAAGGTGTTGCTCATCCTACAGGCCAGTTCTTTTTTTTTTTATTTTTTATTTGTTTGTGCCTTTATTAGTAAGAAGGAAGTTTTTTTTTTTTTTTTTTTGTTCATTGGCTGTTTTTAATGTCCTGTTCTGGTCTTGTTCATTTCTTTTCTTTCTAATATGAAAGTATAAATAACTGCAGTTAACATCATATGAAACTGAAGATAGACAAATGTGAGAGACCATTTTCCCCAGGTCAGTTCCACTTTCCACTTTACATTCTAGTACAGTTTGTACACATTTCTATGTGAATATACAGAAATGTGGACACCTTTTAAATAAACAGGATTATATGTGAATTTTAAGACATCTTCATCTTACGTATTCTGGTCTTTAAATTCCTGGATGGTTGGCTGTAAAGCATTTGCTGTCCGACACATCTGTAACATCTTCAACTTTGCAAAGTGCTCATTTCCCTACATAGCCTTACCTACACTTGATAGTCCTTATCTGTTTGGGACAAGGAGAGAGAAAAGAGAAACCTTCCTTATTTGTATTTCCCTGATGAATAGTGAAGTTCTTTTTGCGTTTATTGATCATTTATAATCCTGAGGATTGTTTGTTCACAGCTTCTTTTGCCTTTGTATTGGGTTATGTGTGCGTATCTGTTTGTTCAGCATCCCTTCCCTCATTTATGGTAACAGTATCCTTATTTATTGTGGTTAACCCATTCCATATGGCTTTGGTGAGCACATGACCAGGCCTAGCCTCCTGAGCCACACTGGCCCCAGTGATTAGAGAGTGGGCATGTAATTTGAAGCAGGCTAAGAAGAGTGTTCAACAGAACTGCAACTACTGGAAAGAAGGCTTTGGAGCTACTGGAGACCCAAGGATGATGTGAGCCTGCATTTTTACTGTATGGAGAAAGTCTCTGAGGAGAAACTCAGAGGCTAGCAGAGATGGTGAGAAAACTAAGTTCTGATACCATTTTTCTGGAGGCCCTAGATCCAGTTGTGCCTAAAGCCTGCCCTACCTCTGGACTTTAAAGTTTTGTGAGCCAATAAAGTCCCTTTCTTGTTTAAGATAATTGTATTTGGCTTCTGTCCTGATTAATATAGGGTATTTGTATTTTCTTATTGATTTGTAGAAAGCCTTTGTAGTTTTAAATTCTAGATTCATGCATTATATAAGTTAATAAAGTCAGCAATGGCCTTTTATGATTTGGGCTCTGTCAACCTCTGCCATGTGTTCTTTACTATCCTCCCCTCCCCAATTCACACACCGTTCCCATACTTGACATTCTAACGTTCCTTAGTGCTGGCTTCTGTGTCTGAACATTGCCTCCAACAGCACTCTTCTCTCCAGATTCATGTGGGTCCAGGTGTGTTATACTGCTGACTCTGTTAGTTAGGGCTTCCAGTGCTGTGATAAGACACCATGACCAAAAGCAACTTGGGAGGAAAGAGGTTATTTCTTCTTACAACTCTCAGGTTACTTGAGTTGCTGCCCTGACTTGACTTCTGTCTCTAGTTAAGTCAGGGCAGGAACTCCAGACGAACACTTGAAGGCAAGAACTGATGGAAAGGCCATGGAGGAATGCTGCTTTTTGGCTTGTATCTAATAGCTTCTTGAACCTGCTTTCTTACAGCACCCAGGACCACCAGCCCAGGGGTGGCACTACCTGCAGTAAACTGGACCCTCCCCCATCAGTCATCAGTCCGGAAAATGCACCACATGCTTGCCCACACGCCAGTATGGTGAGGGCACTTTTTCAGTTGAGACTCCCTCTTCTGAAGTGACTCTAGCTTGTATCACATTGACAACCAGCACACTGATGTACCTAGCTAACATCGCTTTTAGGGCACTGCCTTCAAACTTCTACTGCATGTGGTCCTTGGAGCCCTTCACAATTACCTTTACCCAACATAGGTTCTGGGGGAGGGGCATTTTATTCTAGGTCCATGGTCTTAAAGCTGTACAAGCCCAATACCTAATTTGGGGGAAAGAAACTTAAGCAAGTCTACGGGGACATTTTCTTGATTGATTTTGATGTGGAAGGGCACAGCCAATTGTGAGCAGTGTTGTCCCTGGTCTGGTGGTCCTGGATGATCTAAGAATGGGAGGCTGAGCAAGCAGTGAGTAAGCCAGTAAGCAGCACTCCTCCATGGTCTCTGCAGCAGTTCCTGCCTCGGGGTTCCTGCCCAGTTTGAGTTCCTTCCATGAAAACTATGATGTGGAAGTCTAAGCAGAATAGACTGTTTGCTCCTAAATTGCTTTTGGTCATGGTGTTTTATCACAGCAGTAGAAACCCTGATACATATATGTGTGTGTACATATAAACTGTGTGTGTGTGTGTGTGTGTTTTACACACAGTATATATGTGGTGGTTTGAAAGAAAATGCCCCCATAGGGAGTGGCATTATTAGGATGTGTGGCCTTGTTGGAGTAAGTGTGGCCTTGCTGGAGGAAGTGTGTCACTGAGGGGTGGATTTTGAGGTCTCCTATGCTCAAGCTATGCCCAGTACAACAGTTCACTTTCTGTTGCCTGTGGATCAAGTTATAGAACTCTTGAATCCTCTAGCACCATGTCTACTTACATGCTGCCTTGTCCTGCCATGATAAGGGACTAAACCTCCGAGACTGTAAGCCACTGAGTTAAATGTTTTCCTTTGTAAGAGCTGCTGTGGTCATGGTGTCTCTTCACAGCAATAGAAATCCTAAGAACATATGTATATGGTATCATACAGATGATGACTATAGTGTTAGGACACTATTTATTTTGGGGTCATTTTTAATTTTTATCTGTTTTCTACTGTATATCCTCCATAAGAGAACATATAAAGATGTGGTGCTGATGGATACCTTTAATCCCAGCAGATCTCTTGCATTTTAAGCCAGCTTGGTCTACACAGGGAGACTCTGTACCAAACTACAGAAGTCCCCCAACCATAAAGAAGCATTTAAGAATTCAACTGGGTGGTCTCTGTTTTCCACACCAGGCTTCACCATCATGTCGCTCCTTTGCCTACAACCTCTCAGTCTTCTAGTGCATTCAGAAGAAAAGTCCCAATTCAGCCATGGCTAACTAGGTCTTCCTGCTGCGCTTCCATTTATCTCTGCCCCCACATAGGACTCCCTGTGTTCATTCTGCTTCAGCCACCGTGGCCCTCTTGCCATTTCCTAAGTAAATCAAGCATTGCTTTCAGGGGTTGCTGTCCTCGTGTATCTTAAACTAAGTTTCTCAATGAAACCTTCCCTGGCTAACTTGTGTGTAAATTGTATTATTGTTCCTTGAAAAAAAAAATACACATGCATACGCACAACTGTAACATAGATTTAAAAAGAAAAGCAACCCTACGTGTCCATATGTTGGCTTGTTATTTTTCCTTCACTTTAGATCAGCTGACTGCTTCTATCTAAAGTTAACCTTACCACTGTGTTGTTTTTGGTCTTTGGTTCTTTAGCTCTTTTGAGGGGCCTGCCACCCAGCTACCAGATAAATACACATGGAGGCTTATTATTTTTATAAATAACCAGCCTTAGCTTGGCTTGTTTCTTGCTGGCTTTCCTTAACTTTAAATTAACCTTTTGCCCCTGGGCTTTTTCCTTTTCTTACTTCTGTATATCTTTTTTTTGTTTTTTGTTTTTTGTTTTTGTTTTTGTTTTTTTTTGTTTTTTTTTGTTTTGGTTTTTCAAGACAGAGTTTCTCTGTGTAGCTTTGCGCCTTTCCTGGAACTCACTTGGTAGCCCAGGCTGGCCTCGAACTCACAGAGATCCGCCTGCCTCTGCCTCCCGAGTGCTGGGATTAAAGGCGTGCGCCACCACCGCCCGGCAACTTCTGTATATCTTATTTTCACTTTTACTCTGTGGCTGGTTATGTGGCTGGGTGACTGGCCCCTAGCATCCTCCTCTCCTTGTTCTCTTGCTCTTCTTTTCCTCCAAGATTTCTCCTATTTATTCTCTCTGCCTGCCAGCCCTGCCTATCCTTTCTGTGCCCAGCTATCAGCCATTCAGCTCTTTATTAGACCAATCAGGTGTTTTAGACAGATGAAGTAACACAGCTTCACAGAGTAAAACAAATGCAACATAAAAGAATGCAACACACCTTTGCATCATTAAACAAATGTTCCACAGCATAAACAAATATAACACATCTTAAAATAATGTTCCACAATGCCACTGGACCCAGGTTCTCTCCTACCTGCTCACCTTTCAAAATACCAAATATTCTTCTCCTTGATATTTCTTAGCATATAAATATGCTGGCTTTTACTCAAAAACTTCTGTATCAACGTGGAGTTGGGGGATCATGTCTAACCTGCCTGAACTAGTGGAGAAGGCACATTAGAAGCAAAGCTGGTGAGACTGGAGACAAATCAGGTAGACATCAGGTGTTTGTCATTACTGGATTTCCCAGACCACCACCTGGGGAAGGGAGGAGCAAAGTTTAGTAGTCTCCCTACATGGAAAAAGTGAACTTGCTCAGAAAGAGGAAATGAGTTCTCCAGAAGATTCTGCCCAGGTATTTGAATAATTATGAGCACACATGAAACAATCCAAAAACTCAAGGTAGAGGACCACTAGAACTCACGAGGACAAAATCCACCTTATAATCCTCAGGGCATTCTCTGGTGGTTTTTAAGAGCGATTTTGCCTGGAGGGAGATAGAGCAGTATCTGAACACAGTTTTGTCACACCAGGTTTAGGGGGCCACAGAGGCTTCCTAGCAAGACCTTACTCAAGGTCAGAGAATCTGAGCTTGCTTTTGATAGACCCACAACACACCCCCATGGTTGTGCATGTCTGGTGGACTAGACACTTCCACCTAGACAGTTCCAGGTCAAAATAGCCATTTCCGGGTCAAGGTGTCTCTCGTGACCAGGACCCTGTGGCTTTGCATGATTGTGTAAGAGTGCGCAATGCAACCATGTGATCTACACATGCGTGGAGTAGCCACATCGACCTGTGTACGCGTGTGCCACCCAGCCTTCATAAGCCGGCGCCATATTCCTGGCTTCCTCTTTCTTCTTCTTTTCCACACATGTGTCTCTCTGCAGGCCTGAGCACTCCTCTGTCTCTTTCATCTTAATAAAACTCTTGTTAGTGGATTCTGTCGTGTTTCCTGACATTTCCTTGCAGGGTAAGAGCGCCACTAAATAACAGCTTTACCCAACAGGGCTGCATAATAGGATGATTTGGCCAAGGGCATGGCTACCAAGTGATTTGAAGGGGCTACATTTGGCTGTACATTGTGCTTTGATCTTGAAAGGGGGAAGTCTTTGCCTCTCCGCTTGGTAGTGTATAAAAAGCCCATTAGAATAAATCTCAAGGCATCTGGATATTGACCCAGGGCCCTCCCGAAGCTATCCTGTGTCTCTGTCTTTCTTGTCATTTCTGCCTATATTTCTATATAATACTTCCTTATTCCTCTCTCCTCCCCTCAAGAACCCTTTGACAGGTTGGAGCTGAACTCCCACAACCAGGGAATATGTCCACTACTGGCATCTACTGGGTAAAGGCCAGAGGGGTAGCTAAACTGTACAATGCTTAACTGTATTAGCCACAAATGGCTTGTAGTGATGTTGAAGAAGTTTGGGGTTAAAGTACCAGGAAGTCTTAAGTCCAGAAAAGAACCCTAAATTAAATGTGCCTTGAACAAAACTTAAGAGCGAAGACTTGGATAAAAATAAACAAGTCCTAGAACAATTAAGATAGTTAGCAGCTCACAAGACACTAGAAAGCCTGGTGTGGTGGCACATCCCATCACTCGGGAAGCAGATTCAGGAGGATCCGAAGTTGAAGGCTGACCTAGGCTATGTGCTAAGACCATGTAACAAACTATGTTTGGCATACATTAAAGAAGTTTACCATCTACCACCTGCCCTACTTGTTTCTGCCAACTTGACCCATGCTAGAGTTACCTTGGAAAGCAGAACTTCACGTGAGAAAATGCCTCCATCTGGGTTGCCTGTCGGCAAGTCTGTTGGGCATATTTTTGGTTAATGACTGATCTGGGTGGGCCTAGCACAAAGTGGGCAGTGCCACGCCTGGACAGGTGGTCCCGGGTGCTGTAAAAAAGCAGGCTCAGTAAGCCAGGAATTAGTGTTCTGAGATGGCTTTTGTTTGAGTTTCTACCCTGATTTTCCTCAGTGATGGCGTGTGGCTTAAGAGTTGTAAGGTGAAATAAACCCCTTCCTCCTCAAGTTGCTTTTGGCCATGTCTTATCACCGCAATAGAAACCCTATGACACATCAATGAATAAATAAAATATGAAGTTAAAAATACCTTGGTGGGAGTATAGCTCAATGGTAAGGTGCATGGCCAGCATATAAAAGTCCAAGGTTATGATGGCATGGACCTAGGAGAGCTGGCTCTGCCCCTTGCCTGAGGAGGGCAGTCCAAGTGGCCCAGACTGACCAGCTCAGCTACCACCCAGACCCATATGCGGGGTCTTGGGTTGGCCTACCCCGTCTATGATTATGATTTGCTGGGGTGTGTGAAGGGACTGGTCCCGAGGAATGATAACTGCAGGATTTCCATAACTCGGGCAACAGCAGGATATCCAAGAGGAATTTTGGTGAGGGGCCTTTTGGCGATGGTGTGCCAGGGGCCTTGAACCAGAATAATGACTCATTGCAATGAACATTTTGTGGGTGGCGCTGATTGGACAAAAGGGTACACCACAGCTCCTGATGCCACTAGGATGAATGAAGAAGTGTTGGAAAGATTGGAAAGATGGAGGAGTGAGGTGGTGTGTGTGTGTGTGTGTGTGTGTGTGTGTGTGTGTGTGTGTGTGTGTGTGTGCATGTGTGCCATGGTGGAGGTCAGAGGACAGCTTGTGGTAGAATTATCACAGAGTCCTCAGGTGAAGTCTCAGTCCCCCAAGACTGTTCCCTCCAACTTTAGCCAAAGATTGCATATCTGTTTTCTTCACTGGTGCTTTGGGCTGAATATATGTCAGAAGTTTCTACAAACCCATCCATGGGTTTGATCATTTGCTACAATGATTCTACTAAACTGAGGGTAACAGTTTACTTACTAGATTAGTGGTTATTAAAATAAGAACACAACCCAAGATGTCAGAAGAGCTGCATGTGACAAGGTATTTTAGAAGGAACAGATCTTTCATCTACAGGAGTTCCACCTTTAGTTTCAACAACCTGGATGCCCTGAATCCTGTCCTTCAGGCTTTTCTAAAGGTTCTTTACATATATATTAGCAAATCATTGGCCACTGGTAATTGAACTTTATTCTCGGAGGTGAAGTTGGGGTGGAGTGGGACTGAGTTTTAGTTCTCTATCGATTGGCTCCCCTGGCAACCAGCTCCAATGGTTCTAAGGTCTTCCCAAAATTACTTCATTGACAAATTATTGTGGAGTTAAAGAGGGTCTGTTGTAACAAGGCAAAATTGTTCTTTAAAAACATTTTTAAAAGCCTGTATAAGTTGCTTTGTCTGCATGTACGCCATGTGTGCCCAGTGCCTTTAGAGGTAAGAAGAAGGTATTGGATCCCCTGGAACTGGAGTTACAGAGAGTCATGAGCTGCCATGTGGGTGCTGAAATTTGAACCCACGTCCTCTGCAAGAGCAGCCAGTGTTCTTAACTTCTGAGCCATCTCTTCAGGCCCTGTCTTAATTGTTGTTGTTTTTTTTTTAACTTAGGGAAATCAAAGGGTTTTAGAAATTACATGTCAGAGATGACAGTCAATTATAGTTGCATGGTGTGGCTTTCTGAAGTTTTAATTAACTTGTTAAACTTGTTCTTAGAAATATAAATGGGAAATTCTAGAAATAATTCAATTTACGAGCCATATGAACCTTGAACCTTCTGCATATCCTCCAGGACGTGAATCGTTGCCTGTATTATCTTCCCCATTAGTCACTTGGTGGCTGTCTGGACCTTCAGCTTCAGTCTCCACACTCTCATTGCTTATGTTCAAATAATCCTTACTTTCCTGAACAATGTTCCCAAGATGAAGAGTAGTCATGCTGGCAATTAAGACAGGTTGAAGAGAAGACAGTATTATTATTACCTGTACCAGAAAGAGTGGAAAGTTTTCATTTAAGGGAAGAGAAAAATCGGAGGATGTTACAGTCTACAGTAAGAATAAATCTTCGTGAAATTGTGAAGGGAAAATTTATTATTATTCTGACATTTCAAAATGCAAGTAATAGCCATGTGTGCAGTAAGCGCTAAAGCAACGGAATGGCGTTAGGGATGCAGTGCTGACCACGTGACACGGAGGGCCCGTGTCTTCTGAAATGCACAGCCACCGCAGCGAGAGACTTCTGCTCTGGCTGTACAGCATGTTTGTAGCTGCTGCTGCTGCCACTCTGTAGCTGGTTCAGTTGTCACCATGCCCACAAAGGGCCCTTCCCCTGCTCACAAACCACAATTGCACAAAGCCTGCAGCTGCTCAACGGGACACCCCGAACATATGGGAGTCCATTCCTTTTGCCTACACAATCTGCCGCTCCTCTCATCCTGCCATCAGCCATGCATTGCTGCAGCGTAAGTACTGATGGCATCTCTGCTGGATGGTTTTGCACATTTATGAGTCTGGGGTGGAGCAGGCTGGCTGGTTTCCTTAGAACTGTTACCACCGAGAATGGCTGGTAACCAGTGCTGGGAACGAACGTCTAGCTCCATCTGTTAGAAAAATTGCACGAACTGCTGGTATCTGATAGTTCTGGCTGTGAGAAGAGCAGCGAAGACACTAACACTAGGATCCGAGTCACTGGCACTCAAAGTTGGAGCTGTTAATTAGGAACTGAGAACCTCTATTACTAATACAAAAGGTGATGCACTTTGCCTATCTGTAGTCTATCTGAATTTAGCAAGACTATCAGCTGATTAATAAAGTTCTATGCCTTGGGGCATATCCCCCATGGATACCATGGAACTACTGTATTTACAGTACCACAATACCGCAGTTCCATTTTTGTTCAGTTGATGGTAAAATAGTCACATGATTCATTAAAATAATTTTTTTCATGTGTTCAGAGGCTGTGAAGTGATTTCAGACCTCATAACTGAAAGTTAAACTAGTATGGCTGTGCCCACCCCAGGGACTCCTGCTCACTAGGAAAACCCAAACTAGACCACCAACAACAAATTACTGCAACAAAGGGACATGGGGTTACACGGGGAATGTATAGACACTCAGCGTGAGCATAGGACACAACTCTCCATCTTTCAGAGGATATGTATGATGTCAGTATTAATACCATTTTAATTACAGGATTTAAGGTTTCCCTACGTTCTCTGAAATAACTTCTGATATGCAGTTGGTAATTGAGACTGAGTAAAAATTTGGGCTTCTAGGAGAGATATGAATATATTTCCCTCAGAATTTTGATTGAGACTTTCCACATTGATTTTTTAAAAAAATGGTAAGTTCTGCATTAATGCCTTATATTTTTTTTATAATGACATCTCTGTGAATTGACTCAATAAAAGATTTCTCTTAGGTTATAGCAAAGGTAAGAGTTTCTATTTTTTTGTCTACTGATTCATTTTTTTAAATTATGAACAATGAAGGTTTTCACACAATTCCCAGAGCCCCTTAGAATTTTCTTAATGTCAGTAATTCTGAGCTCAAAGTTAAATTCTTATAAAATTCATTTTTCCAGTACTTTTTGAATGGAGCATGGGTTGGACATCAATTAAAACCTTTTTCATGGTCATTATAGCAATGGTAAGATTTTTGTTCTAGTATGGTACCAGAATTCGTGCACTCCAGGTTTTCCCACATTTATCACCTTTATGCAGTCTTCCTCCTCAGAATGGATCTTTCCTTTTTCTTTCTTTCTCCCTTTCTTTTCCTTCCTTCCTATTTCTCTTTGTCCCTCCCAGGCAGGGTTTCTCTGTGTAGCCCTTGCTGTCCTGGAGCTTGCTCTGTAGATCTGGCTAGCCTCGAAATAAGAAATCCTCCTGACTTTGCCTCTCAGGTGCTGAGATTAAAGGCATGCACTATCACCACCTGGCTAGGATGGATTTTCTTACAGTACTGATATCAGATTTGTTAAAACATCTGCTACCCTGACCATGAGGGTAGAGCTTCTCTTCTATCTGCATCCCCAGATGTTCAGTAACAATGGTCACAGTGCTGAAGGGTTTCCCACGAGCATCATATTTGTAGGTTTTCACCAGTGTGGATTCTTTGATGGTTAATGAGGTCAGAGCGCCTACTAAAGCTTTTGCCACATTGAACACATGGGTATGGTTTCTCTCCAGTATGGATTCTCTGATGAAGGGTTAGAGCTGAGCATTGACTGAAAGCCTTCCCACACACATTACATTTATATGGTTTCTCTCCAGTGTGGATTCTCTGGTGTTTAGTAAGGTCTGAATTCTGACTGAAACTTCTAGTGCACTGTGTACATGCATATGGTTTTTCTCCCGTGTGGATTCTGTGGTGAAGGATAAGGTCAGAACTCTGACTGAAGGCTTTGTCACAGCTGTCACAGTGGTAGGGCTTGTCACCAGAATGTATTCTCTGATGTTTAGTGAGATCTGAACTTTGACTAAAACTTTTATTGCACAGATTACATGTATATGGTTTTTCTCCAGTATGTATTCTTTGATGCTTTATGAGATCTGGACGGCGACTAAAACTTTTAGAACAACCACTGCAAGGATATGGTTTTTCTCCAGTGTGGATTCTCTGGTGCAGAATAAGGTTGGAACTCTGGCTAAAAGTTTTACCACATTCGTCACATTCATAGGGCTTCTCCCCAGTATGGGTTCTATAATGTTTAATAAGATCTGACCTTCTACTAAACATTCTACTACACTGACCACATGGGTAAGGCTTCTCTCCAGTGTGAATTCGTTGATGATTAATAAGATCTGAAAGCCTACTGAAGGTTTTGATACACTGATTACATAGATAGGGTTTCTCTCCGGTATGAATTCTTTGATGCAGAATAAGAACTGAGCTCTGATTAAAAGCCTTTCCACATTCATTGCATTTATACGGTTTCTCTCCAGTGTGAATCCTTCTGTGTTTAATAAGGTCTGAATTCTGACTAAAACTTTTGCTACACTGACCACATGAATATGGCTTCTCCCCAGTATGGATTCTCTTGTGTAGAATAAGATCGGAGCTCTGACTGAAGGCTTTCCCACAAACGTCACACTTATATGGTTTCTCCCCAGTGTGGATTCTTTGATGTTTTATAAGATCAGAACTCTGACTGAAATGTTTGTTACACTGGTTACACATATAGGGCTTCTCCCCAGTGTGGATTCTCTGATGTTTAACCATGTCTGAGCGCTGGCTAAAACTTTTAGTACAATGACTGCATTGATAGGGTTTTTCTCCTGTATGGATTCTCTGATGTATAATAAGATCTGAGCTCTGACTGAAGGCTTTCCCACATTCATCACATTTGTAAGGTTTTTCACCAGTGTGGATTCTTTGATGTTTAATAAGGTCTGAGCTCCTACTAAAACTTTTAATACACCAATTACAGGGGTAGGGTTTCTCTCCAGTATGAATCCTCTGATGCAGAACCAGGGCTGAGCTTATACGAAAGGCTTTCCCACACTCATTACATTCATAAGCTTTCTCCCAGTGAATTCTCTGGTGCCTAACAAGACCTGTATTCCAAGCAAAGCTTTGGCCACATTCATTACAGTTATACTGTCTTCTTTTTAAGAGGTTCTGGTCATTCAATTCATCCCCCAATTCCCAGAATTCTTTGCCTTTGGAATTCTGGAGAGCATCCTCCTGGAGGCTGCAAGATTCTTCAGTCAGTGTTTCGATGTTTCCTGTCATCTCCTCCTCTGAAGCTGGCTCTCCAATCTTGATCTTAGTCTCACCATCTGGAACAGTAAACAAAATCCAAATGCAAAATGTGCTCCATGTTGTAAGAAAGTCCCAGATGATACAAATCAGTATTTATCTATAGATATTACAATAAGAGGGGAGGATATGGTACAAGGTGGCCCTCGTGGTTAAGGTAATGGACTGCAAATGAGACAGGAGGCTTCCCAACATCTAGAAACACTGAAGAAAACCAGGAAGAATCAACAAGTAATGGATCACACTTTTGTAGAAAGGATTTATCAGATACAAAGGTATGATTTTTCACAAAAGACCTAGAAAAACTGAAATTGATTCACTATGATAATAAAAGTGTGATTAGATTAGAGCTAACAATTTATTAATACACTTAAAGCAAACAGTATAAAAAGTGTAAGAAAGGGCAGTTGGTTGGGTTTTATCTAGCAATGCTCAGGAATTTAGGCTAAAAGTAAGGCACTAAAGAAAAATAATGAACGAGAAATAAAAACCCTTCAATTCCTTTACATCTGCCTTTAAGAAACAGTAAAACACTGTTATCACATGCAAAGAAATGCACTGTACTCTAAACACCCTTACAAAAAAGTCCCAAGCAGGATCAATTCCAGTACAGCAATCAGTTGAAAACTGAATTTGATATAACAACATCTATCTATTGCAAAATAACTGATACTTTTTATTATCTTCTCCAGCTGGAACTATAGTCGTCATCACAAACAACAAGAGGGCAGAGAAGTAAGATGGCCAAGTTGTTTTGACTTTCACAAACTGCATGTACTAATGAGAGTAACAAGAAATCGATTTTCACACCAAGACCGGTTTCATTTTTTTAGGTGTGTTCCAGTACACTTAAAAATGTATGTGTGTTTTGTTTGTGTGTTCATGCCATGTGTGTATAAGTGTCCTCCGAAGCCAGAGGAGGGTGTCAGATGTTCTGGAGCTGGAGTTATAGGTAGCTGTGAACTGTCCCACATGGGTGCTGGGAACTGAACTTGGGTCCTCTAGAACAGTGGTTTTTAGCCTTCCTAATGCTGTGACCTTTAATACAGTTCCTCATGTTGTGGTGATCCCAACCATAAAATTATTTTATTGCTACATCATAACTAATTTTCCCACTGTTATGAATTATAATGCAAACATCTGATATGTGACCCAAGGGGTCACAACCCACAGGTTGAGAACTCCTGTTTTAGGAGACCAGCAAGTACTCTTAATCACTGAGCCATTGATCTTCAGTCTCCAAAGGCAGATTTAAAACATGAAGGGCATAATCATAAATATTTAGACTGAAGTTTGGTGCCATGTCAATTTAGTTAAACCACAACAGTCAAGTCCTCCCTTAGGGTCTATTCCCCAGCCAGGGGTTCTTAACTGGGTCTGACAGTACCAGGCATGTATCTCCCCTGCCAAGCGGGGCATCAAATCTAATCCGACAGTGCTTGTTTGCCCTCAGAACAGCTGTGCTGCTGTTGTACCAGCGGCCCCACCCTGCTTGGCAATTAGCACTGGGGTTTGGAGGTTCACAGCAAAGTGAGGCCCTGATCAAGACCTCATCTCCAGGTTACACAGCACCTCCAGGCACCATGGAAGCTAGCCTCTAGTAAGGACGTTTCCACCTTATTTTCAACTTGCTTTCTGGCAACCAAAGGCATGCTGCCTCTGGCAGTAGGATTTGTTTTCTTATAGGATCTTAATTGTGGTGAGCAACCAAGAGGAATGGCAAAAGTCTGTGTAGCTTGTGGAATCTCTGGGGCCTCCTTGGCCAAGTACTCACAAGAAGGTATTCCTTCCATACCTGGAATTGGAATTTTTGTTTGATAAACAATGGCCTCTAGGAATAGCATTATCCAGCCATCCAGGACATCTAGACTATCCCATCTAACTATTTTCTTTTGTTCATTTGTTTGTTTGTTTTGGTCTTTGAGTCAGGGTTTCTCTGTTTAACAGCCCTGGCTGTCCTGGAACTCACTTTGTAGACCAGGCTGGCCTCCAACTCACAGAGATCCACCTGCCTCTGCCTCCTGAGTACTGGGATTAAAAGCATGGACCACCCTGCCCGGCTACTAACTATTTTTTAACTTAGCTGTTTTGAAACCAGCTTATAAAGCACTGAGTTTCCATACGACTTTGTCGTGTAGCCTTCACACTGGTTAACCTGTGCCCCCAAGCCCCTCATTTCCTGTACCCCTGCACCTCCGTTCCTGCTTGACTTCGTCAATGCCCAATGGCCCCCCCCCACTTTAATGCCCATAAATAAGTGCTACTCTCATCCTTAACCAGAGAAGCTTCTCTGTGCAGAGGATGGCAATGAATACAGAAACTCAGGGCTGTTCAGGTGCTTAGAACGACAGTTCAGTTCTCAGTCATAAGCAGGACCTTCGTGCCACTCCCTTTAAAGTACAGAGAATACTGGGAAGGAAAAGAATAGAAAGGATGAAGGAGCTAGAAGAGATGTGAAATTCTATTTTAGGGTATAACATAGCCATGAAAAACATGATCTCATGGTAGCTGTGGCTGCCTGTACTGGGTTTGCACAAGGTAGAGCCTGTTCAGATCAGGGAGAAGCTAGCTGACCCTACTCTACCTGCTGAACTACTGCTGACTGATGGAATCTGGAGGGACAGTCATTGCCTTCAGGTGTGCACCAGCAAGCCCACCAGGATCCAGTGAATGAGCCACCAGGATCCAGTGAATGAGCCACCAGGACCCAGTGAATGACCCACCAGGACCCAGTGAATGAGCCACCAGGATCCAGTGAATGAGCCATCAGGATCCAGTGAATGAGCCACCAGGATCCAGTGAATGATCCAAACTTGTTGACACACAGACGATCCTGGCTAAAATCATACAAAGCAAACAAACAGGAATGAAAGTGGAAAGGGACTCGTAGGGAGGAAGGGGATAATAGGGATTGCATAAAGATAAGGGGTGGGGTAAGAGGGAACAGGATGTACTATATACATTATGAGACTGTCAAAGCACAAATTTAATCAGCAAACCTTCATCAACAAAAATTTAAAGTCAACACTGAACTGCTATAGCACAAGCAGATACCTTTAAATCCCCACTGTCACACAGTGGCACACAGGACCTTTTTATACCAGCACATGGAACTCTCTGTTTCCACATTTTACCCCAAAATTTGGAGGTGTACAACTGAATGAGCAATACTATAATTTACTAATTAAGCTTCTAACTTATGGAGAGGAGGCAGAAGGATCAAGGGTCCAAGATCACTTTTAGCTATTGCGTTTGAAAGGGTGAGTCATGCCTGCTTGGTGCTAAGAGTGCACATATTAAGTGACATGTGGTGGGGTTTTAGTGGTGGCTTTTAGCATACTAGGGACTGAACCAGGACTTTTCACCTCAGGCAAGTGCCCTATCACTGAGTTACACCCTAGATCTTTAGCTTCCTTTCAAGTTACAGAGCATATTTTCCTCTCTTAAAGCATGAAATGTATTTACCCTCCCAAACATAACACATTGAATGATATGGAGAATAAATGACCAGTTCCTTATCTAGAGCACAACTTATCAGTTCCATCAAAAGTTTGGACTCTGGAATGTAGTGAAGTTCTTCAGTCCCCTTTACCATTTGCTGACTTTCAATGTGCTTTTGAGTGAGTCAGTCCAGGTCCTTTCCACACATTGAAGTTGTCTTCCAAATCCTCATTGTGCCAACTGAAGATGCTCAGCCTATTGCAGCTCTAGGGCCTCACCAGGCTCCACCCTGGCACCTGAAGGCATAGATCTTCCCACACATACACTGGCAGAGTTACGTTGACAGAAAAAGACTGTCCATGAACAGTAACCAATGGCACAAACAATTCAGTTTGGTTAATTAGAAGGCCATCATTTGTCTTGTTCTTATTAAGAGCCCTTCAGGTGACTGCCGGAGCCGTGGATTCAAGGCAAGCATGTTTGGAAGGGCCATCACTTCTACATGTCAAGGGTTGAGTTCTAAGAGTCACGGCAAACCAGCATTTGGACAGCTGAACTGGAAAGCTGCTTGAGTTCACAGACCACAGCAAGCACAGTGATTGCCTAACTATCTCGTTCACACACGGAAGTCCTTAGCTCCCAAGTCCTTGGTATAAACGTGAGCCCACTTGTCAGAGAAAACTCTTCAGAAGTAACTCCTCCAGAGCCTCTTTAGTAGGAATTCTCCCGATTCCTCAGTCAGCTTATCAGGACCCAATCTTCTCAGAGCTGAACTCTAAAGAGCCTGTCCCCTCAGTGCTGAACTCTTCAAAGTGACTTCCAGAACCTGCTCTTCACCATCTGACCCTTCAGGACCACCTCAGCACCAATACCTCAGAACTAACAACTCACAAGGCTAAATTCTTCAATGTGAACCCCAGCAGGACTGTGCAGTGTGGTCCCCAGCAGGAGTCTGCAGTGTGGCCCCCCAGCAGGAGTCTGCAGTGTGACCCCCAGCAGGACTCTGCAGTGTGACCCCCAGAAAGACTCTGCAGTGTGACCCCCAGAAAGACTCTGCAGTGTGACCCCCAGAAAGACTCTGCAGTGTGACCCCCAGAAAGACTCTGCAGTGTGACCCCCAGCAGGTCTCTGCAGTGTGACCCCCAGCAGGACTCTCCAGTGTGGCCCCCAGCAGGACTCTCCAGTGTGACCCCCAGCAGGACTCTGCAGTGTGACCCCCAGCAGGACTCTGCAGTGTGACCCCCAGCAGGACTCTGCAGTGTGACCCCCAGCAGGAGTCTGCACTGTGACTGACCCCCAGCAGGAGTCTGCAGTGTGACCCCCAGCAGGAGTCTGCACTGTGACCCCCAGCAGGAGTCTGCACTGTGACCCCCAGCAAGAGTCTGCAGTGTGACCCCCAGCAGGACTCTGCAGTGTGACCCCCAGCAGGAGTCTGCAGTGTGACCCCCAGCAGGAGTCTGCACTGTGACTGACCCCCAGCAGGAGTCTGCAGTGTGACCCCCAGCAGGAGTCTGCACTGTGACCCCCAGCAGGAGTCTGCAGTGTGACCCCCAGAAAGAGTCTGCAGTGTGACCCCCAGCAGGACTCTGCAGTGTGACCCCCAGCAGGAGTCTGCACTGTGACTGACCCCCAGCAGGACTCTGCAGTGTGACCCCCAGCAGGAGTCTGCAGTGTGACCCCCAGTAAGACTCTGCAGTGCGACCCCCAGCAGGAGTCTGCAGTGTGACCCCCAGCAGGAGTCTGCAGTGTGGCCCCCAGCAGGAGTCTGCAGTGTGACCCCCCCAGTAGAACTAGCAGTGGTCTGAACTCTTCGGGAACTTTTCAAAGCCTGGCTCGTAGCACTAAATGCTTCAGCACCTGGATCCTCAGCAAGAACTGTCTGGGAGTGACCTTCAATTCTGTACTGTTACGTATGTAAATCACCAGACCCTATGTTTATAGATATTAGGCTAGTTAACCTCCATCCAAGCAAAGCTGCCCAAATGCTAGCAATTCACCTGATTTCTACCCCTAGTGATCATAAATTTCCCCCTCTTTATGCAGTACAGGTATATGCCTAGGCAGGTGGGAACTTCCGTATACTCAGGATGCATTACAATTACTGGTTGTTACAAGAGGTGAGTCTGAGGCTAACCACTAGTTAGTGGCGACTGTAACACACCTGGAGCACCACTGGAGCGTTCAGCCCCTGCCTCCTCAGCACAGAACCTTCATCTAGCTATCTCCAGGCAACTGGAGGGTGCTAAGAACTACTAAAATGGGCTGAAAACCACTATTAGTGTCAGGGGCAAGTTTTTACATTTATTTTCCTATGAACAAGACAAGATGTTGGCACCCATCGCCCAGGCTACCCTGGCTAACTTGAGTAAAAAGACTATTAGACCAACAGCCAGCTGGATCACCCTTATGCCATACCCAGCCATCTAGAACACCCCACGGACACTGTGAAAATGACAGGGAGATCACAGCTGTTGCACAGCCTCACCAGGGCTGTCTAAAGAAGTTTTGGCCAGAGGTTTACCACAATCCTCAGTGCATTCTCTCTTTCTCTCTCTCTCTCTCTCTCTCTCTCTCTCTCTGTCTCTCTCTCTCTCTGTCTCTCTCTCTCTGTCTCTCTCTGTCTCTCTCTCTCTGTCTCTCTCTCTCTGTCTCTCTCTCTCTCTGTCTCTCTCTGTCTCTGTACAAGAGCACCACATCAATGTCTCAATGTATTCTAAATGACTCTGCAACCATTTCCATCTAGGCCAGGAGGGTGCATTTGCCCTGGTGGTCTAGGAGAGATGCCTAGTGCTAAAAAACAAGGCTGAACCAGTAACTGCATTTGCTCCTAAGACAAAAGGCTGTGACTGGTCCAAATAAATAGCTACAATTGATCCAACTGGGGAAAAAAAAAAAAGATTGGCTTAAACACTCCTCTTTAACTAAGCAAGCCACCAGAGACTTTTTTTCTGCTACTCGAAGGATGTTGTAACACTAGGATTTACTCAAGTATCCTTTCCTGCTGGTGGCAGGCCGGGTTGTTCAAGGGCAAGGAAGCTGGCTTTCTGAAGCAGCTACGACAACTGTGGCCAGGGCGGAAGCTGGGCAATGGAGTGGAGAGCAAGAGAGGACAGAGCGCTGAGGTGGACGGACAACAGGCTGTGAGGAGCAAGAGAAAGGCAATTACAGGCTTTAGCTGCTGGAAGAGTTTGAGAGAGTCGCCATGTTGGGGCCCAGGTAGAATCAAAGACCCTGTGGATGGAACAGGACTGTTGGACTTTGTTCCCTGAAAGGGTCCTGATTGGCACAGCCAGCAATGGACCCATCCCAGGGTTCTGGGGGGTCCAAGGCCTGGGCCTGGGGCTTGACAGTTTCACCATAAAGGGGTGGCCAAATGTTCTAGACACAGATGTGAAATGCCCTGCTTACAGTATCAGTATGTACCCTGCAAAGAGGAACCAGAGGTTCCCAGTAATTCTGCTGTCTGATGAACTTTACTAATTTATTGTTTGCTCCCCCATCTGAGGACACTAATAAATGTGATGGCTTGGGTGATCAGCACTGCATCCCTCCTGACCCTAGTGTGTAAGTCTTCCTTTCTCATCCCTGGTCTCCCCATTTGGAGTCCCAGCATGAACCCAGGAAGAACCACTGGTCCAGTCCACTATCAGGTCTTTGGGGCCAAAGGTTTAAGAGGTGTAGGACCACCAGGTGTGAAGGGCTCAATGTGCAAGGCCCCGCACAAACACTGTAATGGAAGCGGCGGTCATTCGCTGCCTGTTCTACTTGTCTGCTGCTCAGGGGTGCCGCACACTAAGGGGTCATGGCTGCCAGAGAGCAGCACCTGATGACTTCTCCTTACCTACCGATGAGATTTTCTGGGTTGTGCCAAAGGACCTCCAGCCAACTGGTAATTTGGAGAGCTTTCTTTGACTATTGTTCTAGTTTAGTTTCTATTGCTAAAATATCTTACTAACAAGCTACTTAGGAAAGAAAGTACTTAGTTTATTTCAAAATTCCAGATTATTAGACATCATTGTGGGGAAGTTACAGTGGCGGGAGGTTGAAGCAGTTCGTCACAGCACATCTACAGTTCAGAGCAGAGAGATTTGAGTCGTGGACGGATGGCGGGCTGCTTGCTTGTACTCAGCTTGATCTCTCCACTTTTATATAATTCCGGACCCTCTGCCTGGGGAATGCTGCTGCCCACTGTGGTTTGGATCTTCCCACATCTATTAACTTAATAAAGACAATACCAACAGTCATGCTCACAGGCCAACCCAATATACACAACCCCACAACTGTAACTGAGACTCTTCTCAGTTAATGTAGGCAGTATTAAGTTGACACCTAAAGCCAACCATCACAAATATGATTCCTGAATTTGGCCTGCCACCACCTCCCCACTGCTGACTCACTAACAGGCAAAAAGTAGAAAAATATTTATTGCTCAATTGACCATACACTTGGGTCAACATATGTATTATTTACTCCTTCCTATGAATTGCCTTGAATTCTGGAGCCTCTAACAACCTTTTCTAAAAGGCCATGTTTGTATCAGTATCTCATCTATGCCATTTGTGTTGATTAATTTTTTGTCAACTTGACACAAGCTATAGTCATTTGGGAAGAAGGAACCTAAATTGAGAAAAATTGCTTCCATCAGAGGGCCAGTACACACACACACACACACAAAAATCTATGGGGCATTTTCTTGGTTAATGATTGATGTGGGAGGGCCTAGCCCAACATGGAAGAGGTGCCACACCTGGGTGGGTGACCATGGGTGGAATAAGAAAGCAATCTGAACAAGCCATGGATAGCAAGCCAGTAAGCAGCATTCCTCTATGGTTCTGCTTCAGTTCCTGCCTCCAGATTCCTGCCTTGAGTTGATGCTCTGATTTCTGTTCATGATAGACTATAAACTGTAAGCTGAAATAAATCCTTTCTGCTCCAAGTTGCTTTAGGTCATGGGGTTTATCAAGCAATACCCCACTCCTGGTACCAATTTCTGCAGTAGTTAGCTGTTGCTAGAATGCTGTGATAAAACATATATACACACAAAATGAATACATGATGAATTGAAAATTATTTTGTAAATGATATATATGAGCAATATCAAAACATTACTTGCAATGGCTGGAGCATTGGAGCATTCATAGAACCATGTTTAAGAAAAGATGTGATAATAGAGAATTTAAAAAAAAAGGCATTATAATATAAAACTAGACACAGATGGTGAAAAAAAGTTTTAAAAAAATCAAAGAAAATAAAAAAGTATGCATATTTAAATCTAAACATATCAACTGTTATATGTAAACTACTCCAACAAAAATAATTTTCCTTGAGAATATTAGTGTCTTTTTAAATTTAAGCTCAATATTTTATACACAGAAAAATATATACACCTACTTATATATGGACAGCTATATACAATTTAAATAAATGAAACTAAACTTCCATTTAGTTTAAGAAAAACAAAATTGCCAGAAATTTTCTTAGAATTCGCAGCATGCTTTCTGTTCCTGTCTCCCTCCAACCTCTTCCTCTACCTATTCTAGTAATGTGGATGCTGAACTTTGTGTTTATCCTGAGCTTTTGTTGAAATATTTACCAAATGTCTGTATTTTAAAGAAAATGTTTGGTTTTCCATGTATGATGAAATGAATTGTGTTCCTTTCTACCATCATTCATATGTTGAAGTCTTTAATTCTCAATATGAAAGGTATTTAGAAATGAGGCCCTTAACGAGGTCAAATAAGGCCATGGGGCAGGGTTCTAATCAAACAAAACTGATGTATATGTACAAAAGGAAGAGACACCAGGCATGAAGACACACAGAAAAGACATGTGTGGAGAAGTCAGAGGATAAATTACGGATGGTAGCTGGTTCTCTTCTTCTACCATGCAGGTTCTGGGGTTCAAACTCAGGTTGGCAGGGTGGGTGCTAAGTGGTTTTACCCTCTGAGCCATCTCACGGTACCCTAAAATGACTAAATAAATTGTAGGTTTGCTATTTTTGTTTTTGTTTGAGATACGCTGTAGCCCAGGTTAGCCTGCAACTCATGACAAAATCCTCCTGTCTCAACTCTTGAATGTTGAGAAGACAGATATTGGCTACTACATCTGGTTCTACACACCCCCTCCTTATTATTTTTGTTTGTTTGAGACAGAGTCCTGTAATATAGCCTTGGCTGCCCTTGAAATCACTTTGTAGATCAAGATGGCTTTGGACTCATGGTAGTCTACCTGCCTCTGGCTCACCAATACTGGGATTACAGATATATGCTTCCATAGCTAGGTTGCTACCTTTGAGTCAAATTTGACTTTAGTTCAAGGACAACTATGGCATTAGAGGTGATGGTAAAGATGCTACATGGGAGATTTCTAAGAGAGCTACAGTGGAGCAGTGCCATATATGCTTCTGCTGATAAGGGTTTTCTAAGTGAAAAGCAAATTCTGCATTACTATTTAATAGGCACCAGTGGAGACTTCTTGATCACAGAATACTAAATGGCTACACCGTTATAAACTGCTTGTTTTATACTAGGTGGTTTTGACCTACTAAATCTAAAATTGAGCAAACCAGCATTCCATTGTAAAAGCAAATCCACAAGTAAATTCCACATACAAGTGATTTCAGAACAGGTTTACAGACCGGCCTGAAAACATTCACTCATGTTCCCGGAACTCAGGGATGGTCTCAGACACTGGTGAAAGCAAAGTCCCTCACAGACAGAACTTTAGAAATAAAACTGCTGCCTACTATTTATGAAAGGAAATAGTCTAGTGTGTAAGTCTAGATTGATTCATGGCTAATGACAAGTCAGTTATCAAATACATGAAAAGAACGAGATTGGAATACTAGAAAGAAACAAGAATTCCGGGAGAAACACTGGGATAGACCTCATGGAATGGGCAAAGTATGCAAATATATTTGCGTTCTTTGTACATGTTCATCAAAGGGCATCCAGCAAAGAAGTTGTTTGTGATGATATTTTGTTTGTGTTCTAATGAATAAAGCTTGGCTGGAGATCAGAGTGTGGAGCTAGCCATGAGTTAACCATAGAAGCCAGGCAGTGGTGGCACACAACTTTAATTCCAGCACTTGGGATCTCATGCCTTTGATTCCAGTACTTGGGAGGCACACACCTTTAATCCCAGCACTAGGGAGCTGGAGACAGGAAGTGATATGTCTGGGTGGAGAGAGGAATATAAGGGGGGAGGAGACAGTACCTCACCCTTTTCGGCCGAGGAGTTGGCGAGGTAAGAGGTGGCTAAGGCTTGTTCCTTTGTCTCTCTGATCTTTCAGCATTTACCCTGATATCTGGCTTTGGGTTTTTATTATTAAGACCAATTAGAATTTGTGCTACATCTGGCATTCAACTTTTGGGGCACAAATTCACAAAAAAGCCACTTGCCTGTGGCTTTGCAGCCACTGTTACAGGCTGGAGCTGTATGTAATCAGAGTCACTACTTTGCTTGCTAAGGTTTTCCTTTCTTTTCCTCAAGCCTCTGAGTGAGTTGGGATTTTTCTGTTGCAGCCTATCTGCAGCAAACCACAGGAGTTAGCCACTTTTGCATGTTTCCCTGTGCAGAAGGCTGGATCTTTGGCTTCTTCTCTCCTAATGGGTTGTGACCTTTCCCTGGACTACTCCTCAGGCTGCTGCCACACTAGGTAGCTGCCTTGAAACCCACTTGGGCTTCTATTGTTCTAGGCAGAACAGTCATCCTCACACTTCATCGTTATATGAATCGTCATTGTTGGCATATTTGGTGAGGCAATTGGGAATTCTTAAAGGGAGGAATTAGTTAAAAAAAGAGAGTTTTTCCCCCCATATTAAAAAATGGGAAACACTACTACAATGGAGGGAGTTAGGTCTCTGTATGATAATACACTGCACGGTTTGAAAATGGACCAATTAAATGAGAAGATAATTAATTAGATGGGATTTACATAATGTCAATTATAAATATTACCTGTTTGTTCACTTTTGTTTTATCTATAAAAAAGTTGGTTAATGTAAGTACCAAGATGAAAGTTTTAGAAAAACTTATTAAAACAGATCATAGAGATGTTCAGACCCAGATAGAGGAATTTAAAGAACCAATCTCAACATTGAATTATAAGGTTAGAGAGGAGCAGCCTAAGGTTTTCAAATATCCAACCTTAATTTATCCAATAACCTTACAGGAATTGCCAAATGATAGATATCCCCAGGGCTGTATAAGGGATGAATGGACTCCTGTGCAAATGTTAGATTTGAGGAGATTCAAGGAAGCGATAGTTTCATATGGCATGCATTCACCTTTTATGAAAGCAGATGTTAAACTTGTGGTCAGCTTGTAATAGAATTATCCCTCAAGACTGTAGAGACTTTGTTACAGCAGTCATGGAGCCTGGTCTTCAGTTATAGTGTAGGACCTGGAGGAAAGATGAGGCTAAGACCATTGAATAACGAAGTAGGGCTAGAGGTATTGAAATCTCCCAAGACCAACTTCTTGGAGAGGGAGATTACATCAATATAGAAAGGCAATCTCTATATGATGACCACACCATTGGTTTATGCTGTGAAGCAGCCTTGAATGCTTGGGACAGAATTGAAGTATTAGGAAATAAAACTGAGTCATTTACTAAAGTAATACAGGGCCCCAAAGAAACCTTCACTGATTTTTTACAGAAACTGACTTCAGCAGTAAATAGAATGATACCAAATTCAAAAGCTAGACAAATAATAATTGAATTTCTGGATTTTGAAAATGCTAATGGACAATGCAAAAGGGTAATCAGGCCATTAAAGGCAAGATCATCACCCTCAAAGAAATGGATCCAAGAAACAGTCAATATCAAATTTCATAATCATGATGATGCTTGGATAGGAGAGGTGATTTCCAGAGGTTTTAAGAAAAACTGAAATGTCAGGTGTTTCAGCTGTGGTAAACAAGGTCACCTAAAAAGAGATTGTAAACAGGTGTTCCTAGAAACAATGTTTTTTTTCTAAGACTAATCCCAACAGAATGCCCCATCCCTTCTGGATTATGCAGAAGTTATGGCAAAAGCAGGCATTGGACTAATGAATGTAGAACAACAAGGGACAGACAAGGTAACCCTTTGCCATCGGGAAACACCTTGGCCTCTTGCAGGTCCCCATATCAAATTTGGTTTGATAATTTCCTGTCACCATGGAGGAAACTACTTCCCAGAGGAATTAAAGAACTTAATGCCTATTATAAGAAACCATACTGCTCTGGATCATAGAACAGCTATAGAAGAGAGAACAAAAAATTCAGGATAAACAATAAGGCAAATATTTTGGACGGGCGGTGGTGGCGCACGCCTTTAATCCCAGCACTTGGGAGGCAGAGCCAGGCGGATCTCTGTGAGTTCGAGGCCAGCCTGGGCTACCAAGTGAGCTCCAGGAAAGGTGCAAAGCTACGCAGAGAAACCCTGTCTCGAAAAAACCAAAAAAAAAATATTTTGGCAAACTTCTATAAATGAACAAAGACCAAAATTAAAAATACGAATAAATGACATTGTCATTGAAGGTCTTGTAGACACAGGGGCAGATGTAAAAATAATTGCACCAGAATCCTGGCATCCAAATTGGCCTCTTCAGGAGATAAATGTTCAGCTTTTAGGGATTGGAATATTATCTCAGGTAAAGTAGCACAAGATGGGTCGACTGTATAGGGCCAAAGGACAGAGAGGAAAATTAAAGCCATATGTGGCTAACATGGCAATGAATTTATGGGGATGTGATTTGTTACAGCAATGGAAGACCCAGATTAACATTCCTGCAACCTCAGAAACAAAGCATAAATTAATGGATGTTTCTGGGAAAAATATTAGAAGGTATTATAAAGAACAGTCACCAACCACTCAGGTTGTACAAGAACAGGGCACAACAGCTGCTGATCTTTCAAAGAAACCAACAGCCCTACCTTTAAAATGGTTAACAGACAAGCCTGTATGGGTTCAGCAATGGCCTATAACAACAGAGAAACTGCAGGCTTTAGAACAGCTGGTACAGGAGCTGCTAAATGCTCAGCATATTGAAGAATCAACCATCCCTTGGAATTCTCCTGTATTTGTTATTAAAAAGAAATCTGGAAAATGGACAATGGTAACAGAGCTAAGAGCTGTTAATAAGGTGATTCAGCCAATGGGCTCTACAGTATGGAATTCCTTTACCTTCTCTGTTACCTAAAGGGGCCTCTTATAGTTATTGATTTAAAAGACTGTTTCTTCATTATACCTTTACAGTAAAAAGACAGAGAAAATTTGCCTTTACAGTGCCTACTTATAATAACTCTCAGCCTGTTAAGAGATATCAATGGAAGGCTTTCCCACAGGGAATGTTAAATAGTCCCACCCTATACCAATATTTTGTATGATAGCCATTGGAAATAATATGTAAGCAATTTCCTCAATCTATAGTTTACCATTACATGGACAACATCTTACTAGCTGATTCAAATGTAGATACCTTAGAAAGAATTTTAGAAGAAGTAAAGAAAATTTTGCCTTGTTGGGGATTACAAATTGCTCCGGAAAAAATATATAAAGAGGAGATCCTACTAATTACTTGGGATATAAAATAGGTCCACAAAAATTAGACCCCAAAAGGCACAAATTAGAAGAGATCAATTGCAGACTCTTAATTACTTTCAAAGATTTCTAGGAGATATTGCCCATTGTCTATGGCTCACTATTGGAATAAAAAAATACAGAACTTAGTAATTTGTTTCAAACCTTATAAGGTGATATGTACTTAAAAAGGCCAAGAGAATTATCACTGAAGCAGAGAGAGAATTAGCCTTGGTGGAAAAAAATAACTGGTTATTTTACACTCTACACATTCTCCTACAGGAATATTAATGCAGAGGGAAGATATTATTTTAGAATGGATCTTTTTACCACATAAACAGAATAAAAAATTAAAAACTTATGTGGAAAAGGTCTCTGAGTTGATTCTAAAAGGAAAATTGACATTTTGTCAATTATCAGGAATAGACCCAGCAGAGAATGTAGTACCTTTTACTAATGATGAAACTGACAAATTATGGTAGAAAGTGAAGCTTGGCAAAGAACTTGCAGTAATATTTTGGGAGAGATTAACAAAAAATATCCCCAAAGTGAGAGAATTAAATTTATAAAGAGAAGATTAGGTTGGATTAGATTCTTCCTCATATTGTACAGGGAACTCCAATTTCTGGAGTCCCTACATTTTATACTGATCCAAAAAAATCAGGATAGGCAAGCTATAAATCAGGACATTTAAGTAAAGTGGCTCAAAGCCCTTTTGATTCTGTCCAGAAGTCAGAATTATATGCTATTCTGATGGTATTAACAGATTTTACAGAAACTCTTAGCATAGTTGCTCTCTCTCAGTATGTAGAAAGAGTTGTTTTACATATTGAAACTGCTGAATTTATTTCTGATGAGTCAGAATTAACTTTGTTGTTTATTCAGTTACAAGATATAATCAGGAATAGGAATAATCCCATATATATAACACACATCCAATTCCATACAGGTCTGCCAGGCCCTCTAGCACAAGACAATGATGAAACTGATCAACTGTTGATAGGAAATGTGCTCAAGGCCTCAGAATTTCATTAAAAACACAATGTCAATAACAAGGGTTTGAAAAAGGATTTTTCCATTACTTGGCAACAAGCCAAGGAAATTATAAGGAAATGTCCTACTTGTTCTTCATACAAACTCCACTACCTGCAGGAAGTAACTCAAAGGGACAGTATGTTGTCCAAATTAGACAAGCAGGACACAAAAGAAAGTGACTTCCAAACTTTGCCAAGACAAGGTAGGACAGCCCTTCAGAAGATCCTGCTTCACCAAAAAGTCTGTCAGATATGCCAGGGCTGTAAGCCAAAGATGGATGCCCCAACATTGCAGAGGAATCTTGTGTGATTGTCCAGTCATCTAGCTATTTCTGTCATTTCTCACATTTTTTGGAAGTTGCTTGCTTGCATTCCTGCTAACTCAGGTAATATTATTTCCTTCTTGGTCTCTGATGGAGTTGAAGACTTCAGAGTTATAGTTTTCCTTGTTACCAGATTCAGAAAAGAAATTCACTAAAGAGGTGTAAAGTGTATAAGGTTGAGAGACATTAAAAGATAGTTTTGGTTATGCAAAGTTAGAATAGAAAGTGAATTAGGTACAACCTTTTGGACTCATCAAGATAGAATAAATATGAAGTATTTTCTCTGAATCTGTCAATTGTTAATGGACTAGACATTATTGATGTATTTATTGCCTGTATATATTGTATATAGTTATTGTATTTATTGTATATAGTTTTTCTTATATTAGTTATAATATTTTAGACAAAAAAGGTGAAATATGATATCTTGTTTGTGCTCTAACAAATAAACCTTGACTAGAGATCAGAGCATGGAGCTATTCACTAGTTAACCATAGAAGCCAGGCAGTGGTGGCACACACCCTTAATTCCAGCGCTTAGGATCTCATGCCTTTGATTCCAGTACTTAGGAGGCACAGTCCTTTAATCCAAGTATTAGGGAGGTGGAGACAGAAAGTGACATGGCTGGACAGACAGAGGACTATAATGCAGGAGGAGACAGGAGCTCAGTCTCTTTCAGACTGATGAGTAGTTGAGGTAAGAGGTAGCTGTGGCTTGTTCCTTTGTCTCTCTGATCTTTCAGCATTTACCCTTATATCTGGCTCCAGGTTTTTATTATTAAAACCAATTAGAATTTCCTGGTACAGCCACTCAACTAGAAGACAAGAACACCCACAGCACAATGTCAATCAGCCTCTATTCTACGCTGCCATGGTTAATTCAAGTACAGAATTGTCACAGTGGTAAGTATGGAGGCTATATATAGTGACAAACATATGGATCTCCTCTCTCCAAGGTGGACATGCCTATTATCAATTCTATATGCTTGAATATTCAACAACCAGAGTCAACAGTACATAGCAACTAAGGTAATGCTTCTGAGATAGGGATCAGTCAGTATATACTGGAGGAAGATTCATTGCATGGGACCAGTTTTGTCATGAAGATGGCAGAAATTTGCTTTCAAAGGATTAAATTCATAGTGTAGACACAAATTTGTACTTATTTATGGACAGTCTGTTTGTTACCATGCTATCCTATATAATACTACCTCCAAAAAAGTAATATTATAGGAAAGGAAGAATGGCAGTGAGCTCACATACTTGTAGCTCACAGATCTTATGTATGTTCCCTCATCCAGAAGAATGCAGACTTGGGATTATGATGGAATGATCTAAAGGCTAAGTTAGGGGAGCTGTCATAGAGGAGACACCATGTGCCCTGAGCCAAAAGACAAAAAAAAGCTCATCAATTTTTAATGATTAAAATACATATGCAGTTGTAGGAACCAAGAGTGGAGGAGCTGTTTTCTTCGTTACTGTTACTATTGCTATGATGAAACACCATGACCAAAAGCAAGTCAGAGAAGAAAGGGTTTATTTGGCTTAAAGATCCAGAGACACAGTCCATTGAGGGAAGCCAAGGCAGGAACTCATACAGGGCAGGAACCTGGAGGAGGAGCTGATGCTGAGGTCATGGAGGGGTGCTGCTAACTGGCTTGCTCAGCCTGCTTTCTTATAGCAGCCAAGACCACAGCCCAGGAGTGCCACCCATAATGAGCTGGGTCCTCCCTATCAATCACTAATTAAGAAAATGCCCTACAGGCTTGCCTACAGCCCAGTCTTATGGAGGCATTTTCTCAATTGAGGTTCTCTCCTCTCAGATGACTTTAATGTGTCAAGTTAACATAAACCTAGTCAGCACAGGAGCTATGAGAATGCTTCTTCCTATATATGAAAAAATATATATGTACGTACATATATATATGTATGTGTACACACACACACACTCATATATATATATATATATATATATATATATATATATATATATATATATATATAGAGAGAGAGAGAGAGAGAGAGAGAGAGAGAGAGAGAGAGAAAGAGAGAGAGAGAGAGAGAGAGCGTGTGTGTGTGTGTGTGTGTGTGTGTGTGTGTGTGTGCGCGCGCACCATGGTGTACTTGGTGCTTGTGAAGGCCAGAGAACAACCTATAGGAGTCAGTTCTCTTCTCCCACACATGTGGGTCCACTCAGGTCATCAGGCTTGGCAGTAACTACCTTAACCTGCTGAGCCATCTCACTGTCCCCCATTATGTACGTAACAATCCACTTAGGCTACTTTTGCTTCCTATCCCCAATTCTAGGCCTTGGTAAGTCTGAAGTTATAGCACTCAATGGAGAGATGCTTCTACTGTGGAATAAGATCATGATTGCTGGTAAATTTGCCTCTTGGCCATTTTAGGCTCTTCATACTGTAGAACTTGTGGTCAGAATGAATGGTCCCAATTCCAAGGAATAAGTTGCTACTGTATGCCATGAGCAAGAACTCTAGAGAATTCTTTGGGGTACCTCTTCTCTCAAGTCTAATTTTAGGGCCAAACAATGGTACTCTGAAGAGCCTGTAGGATAGTGCCCTGCCAAAGACTTAAATAATGTAAGAAATCAAGTTTATATTATAAACTAAAGAACTCTGAGCTATAACTAAGGATTTAAGGCTACAGCTATGCATTAACTTAATTGTAAAAGTTGATAACATGGGAAATCCAAGGCAAGTAAAGTTGGTTGTTATATTATTCTCTTAAAGACAGGTTAAACAGGCTGAATACACAATAGGATAGCAGTCTTAAGTGGCCTCAAGGTGTGAGGTCACTTATTAGCTCTGGCTGTGAGGTCCAGCAAAAGTTCCAGTCTCTTAGAATGTAAGAGATATTTTAATAATATTGCATCACCACATGTGGGGGATTATCTTGATTAATCAGCATATAGAAAGGAGAAAGCGAGCTGAAGACCAGTATTCACCCTTCTCTACTTCTTGGCTGCATGCATAATGTGACCAAATGCTTCAAGTTCCTGATGCGGTGAGTTTTCCACCATGGTGGACTGTAATCCTGAGCTGTGAGCCAGAATAAATCTTTTCTCCCTTTAGTTGCACTTGTCAGGGGATTTTGTCATGGCAATGGAAAAAATTAACTAATGTGTTAGGGTTAGGGTTAGGGTTAGGGCTGCACTTTCGCCAATAGCCTCCCAGGCTCTCTTTGTGGAGTGAAGCCTCGACTTCTTTACATGACTCCTTGGTTCTGGGTTTTCAACTGCCTCTGAGGCCACACCTTCACCAACGGCCTCTCCTGACCTCTCACAGTGCCAAGCCTCAGCTGCTCTCCATGACCCCTTCATGCCTTCAAAACCAGTACCACCTGGGTGATGTTTACATTTCCAAATCAGCTGCCAGCACAAGGTACAACTTTGGCTGCTTCTGGAACACAGCTTCTGTGTGCTGACCCCAAGGAAACACTTCCCAGAAGATTTCATCTCAATGATGCTGGTCTTTTCTTAATCACTGTTAATTTCTTAGCTCCGGCTAACCAGCATCAATTGTCCCAGTAAAGCAAAGGTTTCTGTAGTAGTTTGAATTGAATTTACCTCCATAAACTCATAGTGGGTGGCACTGTGAGGAGGTGTTGCTTTGTTGTCGTGAGTATAGCCTTGCTAGAGGAAACATGTCACTGTGTGTGTTGGGGGGTGGGCTTTGAGGTTTCCTATGCTCAAGACATCGCCCAGTGTTGGAGACCAGTTCCTGTTGCCTTCTGATCAACACATAGCACTTTCGGCTACTTTTCCTGCCCTGCTTTAGTTCCTGCCCTCACTACTTTTGATGATGAACTCCAGCACTATGTCTGCCCGCATGCTCGCTCTGTAGACTAGGTTGGCCTCGAACTCAGAGATCCACCTCCTTCTGTCTCCCGAGTGCTGGGATTAAAGGCCTGCACCACCACCACCCGATTCCATGGCTGACTCTTCAGCTCCAGCTGCTCAGAATGACAGAATCTTAATTCAAAAAAGCAAATGGCTATGATAGTCTTTAAACTTACCTCTGAAACTTCACAAGCCAGGCCTCTATCTTCTGCCTTGCCCTCAACATTCTTATCTTCCAAGCTCCTAGAGAAGAGCTCACCAAGCACTGAACACTGAATGGCTTTTCTTGCACAAAGTTCCAAAGTCCTTACACAATCCTCCATGAAACATGGTGAGGTCTGTCACAGCAATACCCCACTATCCTGCACACAAGTACCCTGCATGGGTGGACAATGTTTTCCCAAGAAGACATGGGTAAGTAAATGAAAATCTTAGTGCCAGTCATGGGATACCCTCCTGTGAGTTATTATCAGGTCCCCCCACAAAACAACACAGGCCATTGCCATTGCTCCTGGCTGCCCACCGGAACTAAATGGTTAAGACTCTACTAGACAGAACACATTCTGGTCGCAGGACATAGAGAAAACAAGCGGGAACTAACCTGAAAATTTTCTCCCTGCAGGCTAGATTTCATAGTGTTTGAAAGTGCTATGCAGGCCACTGGGAGAGAAAATCCATCAATGGTATTACCCAGCTGCAAACACTGTGTGCTGTGCAAATACTGACTCTGGTGGCTTGGATGAGAATGGCCCCTATAGGCGCACAGATTTGAATGCTTGGTCCCCAGTTGATGGGATTGTTTGGGAAGGATTAGGAGGCGTGTCTTTGTTGGAGAAGGTATGTCACTGGGGGTGGTGGGCTTCGAGGTTTTAAAAGCCCATACCATTCCCAGTTAGCTTTCTCTGCCTTGTGGTTATGTCTCAAGATGTGAGCTCTGTGATACTATTCCAGATCATACCTGCCGGCCTGCTGCCATACTCACATGCTGGTCATGGACGTGAACTTCCTGAAACTGTTAAGTAAGCCTCCAATAAATAACTCCTCTCTATATTGCCTTGTCCATGATATCTTAGCACAGCAATAGAAAATTAAGACCCTGACCAGCCAGGCAAGATGTGCTCACATGTACAATGATGGCACAAAGATCATGGTGGAGTTTTAGTTACTGTTCTATTGCTGTGAAGAGACACCATGACCATGGTAACTCTTATAAAAGAAAGCATTTAATTGGGGCTTGCTTACAGTTTCAGAGGGTCAGTCCACTGTCATCATGGTGGGTAGCAGGGTGGCATGCAGGCAGACATGGTGCTGGAGAAGTAGCTGAGAGTTCTACATCTGGATCTGCAGGCAGCAGGAGGAGAAAGACACTGGGCCTGACTCTGGCTTTTGAAACCTCAAAGTCCACCCCTAGTGACTTCCTCCAACAAGGCCGCACCTCCTGATCCTTCTCAATCAGTGCCACTTCCTAATGACTAAGCATTCAGATATATGAGCCTATCAAGGCTATTCTTATTCAAACCATCACAGGGAGTAATAACTGCTTTTGGATTGGATTTCAGCCTGATTCACAGGAGATAATTCATGCCCAGCACTGTAAATCTGGTTAAAAGTCATAGGCCCTAGTGGAGAACCCATTAGTGATATCTTGCTAAATGGACACACTGTCAAACCGCCTTCTAAACATTTATGTTTATACACCTAGGTTAGTGCTGCCCTCATCCTTGGCCAGAGAAGTTTCTTTCTGCAGTGGTTAGCAGTTAATGCAGAGACTATTAGCTGGTCAAAGTACTGAGCATAAGTGACGACTGAGTACTAAGTCCTAAATGGGACATCTATTGTAACCTGCCTACTCCCTAGGCTCAGGGAGCACCCCAGAAGAAAGGGCCGAAAGGTTGAATGAGCCGCAAGATGGGGAGAGAGTCTATGGACTGCTGTCTTTTAGACACGACATTGTACTCTTTGCAGCTATGATTATCTGCACAAGATCAAGCCAATAAGATATGTCAACATTCCTACAGGCAGCTTACAACAAAAAAAAAAAAAAAAAAAAAAAGAGAGATGATATGAAGCGGGGAGCATGTCTGGGTAACTGGTAAAGGGAGTTGGGGTGAATGTGATCAAAATGCATCATTTTATGTATAAAATTGTCAAAAAATTAATAAAAGATAATCTTTTTTTTTCTTTTTTGGTTTTTCAAGACAGGGTTTCTCTGTGTAGCTTTGCGCCTTTCCTGGAACTCGCTTTGGAGACCAGGCTGGCCTCGAACTCACAGAGATCCACCTGCCTCTGCCTCCCAAGTGCTGGGATTAAAGGCGTGCGCCACCACCGCCCGTCTGATAATCTATTTTTTAAAAGAGGCAACTGAATAAAAATTGGATTGCTAGAATTCAAAACAAAGCCATATGACTTTGCGTGGAGCACCGAAGACACGGTGTTGCTTACCCGAGAGGGAGTGGGCGATGGAGATTACTAGTATCACATGCAAAGCAAGGCTCCTCACCTGATAGAAGGTGATGATGCTCTTGAGAGTCACAACTGAATTGGATCTCCATGGGGCACAACTGGACACCTCAGGAAACAACTGGAGAATTACCATTTCTTCTGTAAGATCCTCTTGTCCACATAACGATCTGAAGCCTGCAGGCAACGTGGTAGCCCCGAGTTCAGATGGGAACCACTGTGCAGAGGAGAGATGTCCTTCCTGAGACTAGGGCTTCTAGATACGGAAAAAAAAAGTGAAGGAGAAAAAGCTTATTCAGCTTCCATGTGCTTTTCCTCTAGGTGAAAGCTTCCTTTCTGATCGTCCAGGAAGTGGGAATTAACCCTCTCCAACACAGTTCCCCTTACAAGATGAGAGGTGTTCAAATAAGACTGGAGATTAATAATACGAAACTAGAGGTCTAACTGGAGCAATAATGCCGGTGTGTGTGTGTGTGTGTGTGTGTGTGTGTGTGTGTGTGTGTGTGTGTGTGTGTGTGTGTGTGTGTTAGTATTTGCACTGGAAATTACGATTGTGCTATTCTCTGTCTTCCTTCACTTCTAACACTCACAAGTCAGGTATCTCTTTTCCAGCTGCGCAGGCTGATTACTGGGGGTTCACCCACTTCGCGGTTCCACTAGCACCCCAACATTTCGGACGTTCATGCAGTTGAATCGAAGGCCCCGTGAGCACAGGCTAGCTGTGCACAGAACACCAAGCCATGAACCCACTTGCTGTCCGTGGCCAAGAAGCCACGCTGACCCTCCAATGCTGGAGAAACTGCCTGTCAAACATCACCACCCACAGTCCCCCCACCTTCCGGACGCTCCCTCGGCCGCTCTAGGAATCTGGGAGGATCACAGCTCTATGGTGCATCATCAAGCAGGCGCAGCGAGAATTAGGAGCCAGGGCAGTTCCCAAAAGCGGCTCCTCCCAGCTTTCGCCAAAGATACTCGCTTGGCCCAAAGCTCATCCTTTGCTGCGGTTTACTGGTTCTTGAGGTGAATGTCAAAATCCATCATCTTGCGGAAAAACTCTCAGGACCGGGTATTTTCCTGACCAGATTGACTCCCGTGCCTCGTTTCTCTGCTGCATCTGCCTCTGTCCACCCTCCTCCCCAGCACTTAATCACTTTCCTAAGTGAACTTCCTAAGTTTATTCCTCTTTTTTCCCCCCCTCTCTCCTCCCTGCCATCCATCCATCCGGGCACATGAATATGCTAGTGAAACATTCTACTACTGAACTATATCCCCCGCTGACTTACGTAGCCCCCCACCCCACCCCACTTGTTTTAGTTAGGGTTTCTATTGCTGCGATGGAACACCATGACCAAAAAGCAAATTGAGGAGGAAAGGGTTTATTTGGTTTACTCTTCCATATCGCTTTTCATCATCAGAGGAAGTCAGGACAGGAACTCAAACACAGCAGGATCCTGGAGGCAGGAGCTGATGCAGAGGCCATAGAGGGGTGCTGCTTGCTGGCTTGCTTCTCAGGGCTTCTCCAGTCTGCTTTCTTACAGAACACAGGACACCACCAGCCCAGGGAAGGCACCACGCACCATGGGCTGGGTGCTCCCCTCTCAATCACTAAGTAGAAAATGCCCTACAGTTGGATCTTATGGAGGCCTTTCCTCAGTTAAGGTCCCCTCCTCTCAGATAACTAGTTTGTGTGTCAAGTTGCCATAAGCCTAGCCACTGCCCTCCCTCCCCCACTTACTAAGCCAAAGCCCAGGCCTCGGATTTTCAGTGCTTCTGTCTGAGCCTAGTGTTGCTGGGATTCCAGATGTCTCACTAGACCTGACTCATTTCGTACTCTCTCTCTCTTAAAAACGGCATTATTTATTTAGTGCGTATGTGTCTTTGCACATGCTATAACATAGCATGGAGGTCAGAGGAAAAATTGCATTAATTGGCTGTCTCCTTCCATTTTGTTGAGTCCCAGGAATTGAATTCAGGTCATGAGCTGTGGCAGCAAGTGCCTTTATCCACTAAGCCAACCCTGCAGTCCTCTTGTGTGGAGGTGCATTTTGTTTTGTTTTTTGTTTTTGTTTTTGTTTTGTGAGATAGGGTCTAGCTGTATTGCTCTGGCTGACCTGGAACTCACTATGCAACCCAGGTTGTCCTTGAACTCCTGCCTTAGTTTCCTGAGTGATGAGATTTTAGGTGTGCATTACTACACCCCTTTGTCATCATGAAATGGCTTTCCTTATTGATACAGCATCAATGTTCAACCACAGAAGCAACAACAGTAGTAGCATGTATGTGTTGCATGTATATACTTAGGGAAATTGACTTATACAAACACAGGAACTGGTCAGGTAGTCCTGTAATGCTCATGTGTCTATGAGTCTAATGCTGGAACCTGATATGGATCAGGCAGAAAGGAACATAGGAGCAATGTGGAAGAAAGCCTCGTCAAGCTAGGAGCCACAGTGTTAAGTTGAAATTCACAATCATGGAATGAAAACCTGGGTTAACATTATTATTGTCGGTTTTTTTTTTTTTTGAGAAAGGGTCTCTATTATGTAGCTCTGACTGTTCTAGAACTCATTATATAGACCAGAACTTCCAGAGATCCACCTGCCTCTGCCTCCTAAATACTGAGACTAAAGGTGTGTGCCACCATGCCTCCCTAACTGGAATTTTCTTAGGACTATGTGAATTTATTTATTCAATAAGTATTTCTGTATTAGATGCTGTGCTACAACACAGTACAACATTTAGAATGGCCTTCGAAAACCTGAGCCCTCAGCTTGGAGATTCATGGAGAAGTGAGGAGATGCATGCAGAATCATGTGTCATGACTGCAGGATTACACACTGTACAAAGCTCAGTGTATAACAGAACTAGGGCCAGAGAAAACAGCAAGAACATTGTCGGTTCTTTTTGTTGTTTGTAATCACGTTTTTCCCCCTTATTCTTCTTTTTTAGTTTTTGGAGACATAGTTTCTCTGTGTAACAGTCCTGGCTGTCCCAGAACTCACTTTGTAGACCAGGCTGGCTCAAACTCACAGAGATCCACCTGCTTCTGCCTCCCAAGTGCTGGGTTTAAGAGTGTCGTGCCTCCGTGGCGGGCTGTAATCTTGTTTTTAAGAAAACAAGTGATGCATATAAATGACTAGCTTTGTTGGAAGGCCTGTATGTAGTTCACTATCTGAGTCCTGAAAGAACATTCTGAAAGGTATTTCAGAACCTGTTTAAGTATTGTATGAGGCTCAAGACTTATATTTTGATTTAATCCTTTTTGGACATTCAGGAAAGCCGTATGCCTCAAAACAATGATCTTAATAAAGTTGAGAAATAATCATTATCAACGGGGGTCCTTTGCGGCCAGATCAATTTGAGAGAAAAGTACACATTATTTTAATTATCAATAGCTTCATGTGGCCAATAGTGTCCATATTGGATAGCACGGATACTGAACACACCTTGAAAACCTCTTCCACGCACTGACTTGATTCAGCTCTCAAGATCTGGTTCACCGTAATCTTTGATTGCAATTTTATCATCTATTCCGTCACTCCCTTTCCCCAGCACGCCCCACAAAGAGCGCGGCAGCCACAGAATAGTAGTCCTCCGGGGTTCCTAGAGGGGCATGCTCATCCCCACTTCCGGGGGGCGTGCGTCTAGTGGCTTCCCCGCTTTCCCAGGGCGGTTCGGGCAACCTTCGGAGCGAGGTGAGTGCCAGAGGGCAGCCAGTCGGCTTCGATGCCTTCCAGACCCCACTGGTCGGGCGGCGAGCCTCCCATATACCCTCTCCCCTCCCCATCGCCCCGCGTCCGTCTCGGGGGAGCCTGGAACCGTGCCGGGGCCACTTGGTAGGTCCGCGGGTCGCCTATCTCTCAGCTGGTGCCTCGGCTTGCGGCTTGCACTGATTGCCCTTCCACTGACGGGCGCCTCCTGTGTGTCGGTCGGTGCTGGCAGGCTCTTTCCTGTGAACAAAGCTCGTTCCAGGGCCAGATCTCAGTCATGGTCTTGGCTTACCCTCTTTTTTTTTTTTCTTTTTTTGGTTTT
This sequence comes from Peromyscus maniculatus bairdii, assembly GCF_049852395.1. NCBI lineage: Eukaryota > Metazoa > Chordata > Mammalia > Rodentia > Cricetidae > Peromyscus > Peromyscus maniculatus. The sequence goes on along the minus strand of NC_134870.1, from coordinate 14,232,506 downwards.
TCGAGACAAGGTTTCTCTGTGTAGCTTTGCGCCTCTCCTGGGACTCACTTGGTAGTCCAGGCTGGCCTTGAACTCACAGAGATCCACCTGCCTCTGCCTCCCGAGTGCTGGGATTAAAGGCGTGCGCCACCACCGCCCGGTGGCTTACCCTTTTTTTAAACACTCTGAGAGCACCAACCTTTCTGTAGGTTATCGTTTTAAAATCTGACACAGGATCTCACTAGTTGCCCAGGATGGCCCCGAACTCACTCTAGCCCAGGCTGACCTTGAATTTGAACTCCTGCCTCGGCCTCCCAAGTAGCTGAGCTGGCAGCCCTGCCTGTGCTACCAGGTCTGGCTCTGTGTAATTTGTATCCACTCTTAGATACATGTGTGTGCTTCTGTTTAATACACGCCCCTCCCTGTTGTTAAATTCCGTAATGGCAATGTCTTGATAACTGCTTAGCTCCCGATATAATGTCTGCACACAGTAAATATTAACAAATCTGTGAAAAACAGGCCCTCTTCTGATGAGCGCTTTGACTCTGTAATGGAGGCATTTCAGCAGAGGAGTCATCCAAGAGTGTGGACCCTGGAGGCGGACCTATAATCCCAGCACGCAGGTGGTGGAGGCAGGAGGATCAGATTGTTAAAGGCCAGCTCAAAGTATGAGCCCCTGGTTCAAATAATGAAACCAAACCAGAATCAACAGTGGCAGTCCATATTACCTCCCAAGCTACACAAGGTGGGACAACTTGCATTATATTGTTTCTCTTCAAACAGTTGAACTTACACTATAGCATCTGTGAAGACAGAGTGAATTGGGGCATTAAAATGGGTTGACAATGCTGGGATCGACTACAAAGGTGTATTGTTAATTATTAAGTGATCAGCAGTAACATTCTGACACATAATAACATTTCAGGGCAGATGCATTAATAGTAACAGCCTGCCTCCGCCAGTGGAGGATTGCCCTGGCATGTCCTGGGGGTTTCCTCTTGGTTAGAATGATGGCCAGTTAACAGAGGGGGGCTTGTACCCCAGTTCAGTGCCTCCCACCTCTCCATTGCCCTTCGCCATTTGCTGGGTGACACCTAAGCCCAGGTTTTCTGATCAAAGCAGTTACTGTCTATCCTCAGGGACAACTTGCTTCTTCAGATTTGTGTCCTAAGGCCCGGGAGTGGGGCCCTGAAACCCTGGAATGCCTCTCTCTAGACTTGCCTTCTGTGAGAGGACGGGAAGGAGGGTCAAGGCCCCGGGCTTGCTCTTATTGAATGTCCTTTGGAAGTGGCAAAAGCACATTGTGTGTTTGCTCGTTTGCGTCCCTTCTGCGCACTCTTGGAGTCGGCGATTTCCCTGCTTGTTTGGTGCTGACCTTGAAGGGGTCAGAATTGGAAAGTGATGGTCTGGAGGGTGAGAGCCTGACTGAGAACTTGGGCTGAGGGGATTCTGGGTCTGTTGGGACGCTCACACTGAGTTGCTTACTGCTGTGGGAACTGGGAAGCGCTGAGAGGGACTATTTGTGTGAAAGCATGGGAATAAAAAGGTGTGTTTAACACACCAAGCAGCACTACCTCCCCCCCCCCCCCCCAACCTCCATGTTACTTTATTGGCTCTTCCCAGGAGAGGGAATGGGACGGCAGAAAAGTTCAGCTGCTGAGTAAAATCTCACTGTGATGACCTGACAGGTTATGATTGTCTGTCTCCGACACTGGTGCTTTTTGTGAGCTACATCACTTACCCAAGGTCTGCTAAATGCTGTGGAAATGTTTTCCAGTTGTACTAGGTACCCGACAGTGTTGACCAGTGCCTCTTTGAAATGCTTGTTGTGTAGTCATGGGCAAGACCAGTAGTTCCATTAGGTGTGTGTATTAATTTATGTACTTATTTTATTTATGTGTGTCTGTGTGCATTTCTGTGCACTGTGTGCATTCTGGTCCCTGGAACTGGAGTTAACAGGTGGTTGTGAGCCACTATATGGGTGCTGGGAACTGAACCTGGGTTCTCTGTAAGAGCAGTAAGTGTGCTTAACCACTGAACCATCTCCAGCTAACCCTCCCCACCCAGGAAAGTGGTTTTTTGTTTTTTACAAGCTTCGAGGGAAATGCAGTTCCCTTTAACCTCGGCTCTTACAACCCCTTGACTGAGAGTTCTCAGCACTGACACATCTCAGAATCCTTGGTGGACTGTGTCACAGATGGAGTTATTGGGATCTGATTTAGGGGCATCTGACTAAGCTAGAAGCCATCCCACTCGCATACCGAGTGAGTGGGATGAGTACATTAAAAGAGGGCTTCCTGAGAGGTTTTTGTTTTAAAAAACCAAGCCAGAGGCACATGGAGGGAACAGATGTAGCATTCTTACTAATTGTAGATCCAGCTGACAGCCAGAATTGATGGCTAACTAGTGAGTGATGCATTGTGGAAACCTGGTCTGGCCCATAACATTTTTTTTTAAAGATTCATTTATTTTTTATTCATGTACATGTTCTGTGTACTAAGTGTTTGCAGAGCCCTTGGAAGCCAAAAGTGGGCATTGGATCTTCTGGAACTGAAGTTACAGACTGCTGTCAGCTGGATCTACTAGTAGGTACTGGACTTGATTCCAGATCCTTTGGAGGAACAGCCAGTGCTCTTAACCCCTAAGCCATTGGTCCTGTCTCCCAAGAACAGTCTTGATAGCACATTACAATCACATTAAGTATCAAAAGTCAAAAACAATAGCTGACCCTGATCAGTAAACACCGCTGTGAGCAAAAGTTGGTCAGAGGAATATAATCATCTTTTCCATTTGTGAAGACCACACTGATTACAATGTGGGTAACAGACTGGTGGGGACTGAGGGAGTTTGGGCAAACTGGTGGTAAGGTGTGTGGTTTGACACACAGAATAGTCAAATACGGTGATGACTGGATTTGGAAGGGCAGACTCTAGAGGGAGGAAATAAGCCAGTAGGGCTTAATGTGAAGGAAGGGGTTAGAGAGGACTGTTAGAGATATGTTGGTTACTGGCCACACAGCCACATGGATATGCCTGTCTACTGAAGACAGCCCCCGTTCACTCCCCGCAAGACACAGTTTTTCTGCCTAACCCTGGCTGTCCTGGAACTCTTTCTGTAGACAAGGCTGGCCTTGAACTCACAGAGATCTGCCTGCCTCTGCCTCCTGTACTGGGATTAAAGGCTTGCACCACCACCTCCCAGCCTGAATATAGGTTTAAGCTGGCAAGAATCATGAATTGGTTACCTCATGATCTTATGAGATACTTTATGAGGTATAATATTATGATTTATGCTGCATCTAAAGTCCTTTTGAGAGTTTCAAGAGAATTCATGATGAGAATGAGCAACTGTAGGCAGCCAGGTCTAGAGATCAGGTGATGGATAGTAGCAGAAAGTGAGGGTATGGAAGTCTTGAGGGATGTGGAGAGGGCCAGTAAAAGGAAGTGCTAGGACTGATTTTATGGGCGGCACTGGAAAGGAACTGGAGGAGCAGAATCAATGCCTTATGATTATAAATAAATTCCCTCAGCCACACAAGCCTGAAAGATAAGTTGTTCGGGCACAGTATTTATAATAAAATTGAGTGAGAGCTGATGAGGTAGCTCAGGGCTTATATTGCTCTTGCAGAGGACCTGAGTTCACTTTCTAGCATTTATGTTGTCTGGCTCACAACTGCCTGTAATTCCAGCTCCAGGGAATCAAATATCCTTTCCTAGCCTCTGTGGGCACTGCGTGCATGAGTGCAAACCCATACAAAGATGCACATCCATATATATAATTAAAAATAGATCATACATAGACACACACACACACACATATATATATATATAATTGAAGATAGATCATGAAAAAGAAATTTTAAAAATTGAGTAATATCATGACACTGGAATTGAAAAGCTAGAGATGTAACAGACCGATGATCACTAAGTGAAGAACACACATCCGTGTGCAGCCCTGGCATATGCTGTGACATGCCATGAACGAATGTGATGGCATGGCACATATCATGTTTCCCTCTTTGTTTACATTTTAGTTTATTTTGGGGGTGTGTGTATAGATGAGAGGAAAACATCCAAGGATTCTCCTTTACTCTCTGTTCCAGGTCATCAGGCTTGGTGGCAAGTGTCTACTGTGCCATCTTGTCCTTCCATTCCCCACCCCTCCCCCACAAGGTATCACTATGTAGCCCTGAAACTTCTTAAATCCTGACTGATTTAGTAAGAACAAAAGTAATTATTTAGTATTTCTCTCATACTAAAATTGAAGAGTTTGGGAGGTGTTTAAGAGACATGGATGGCTGTTCCGTTCTGTTCCGTTTTCTCTTACTATCATCCATTAGTGTTCCAGGATCTGGCATAGACTCTTAAACCTGGGTGCATAGAAATACCTGGGGCATTTACTAAAGCCATATTCCCGGAGATTCTGACTGAAGCTGTCATAGGGTCCATCCTCCATGGCTAAGTGAGCTATAACTGGAGGTGACAGCCATTAGTCTGCTGTCCCTAAACCACCACTGGCTTCTTCAGTGGGCCATGTCCTCTCACAGCCATTGTGTCATTCAGATCAGGTTCCTGAGGTTTCTCCTACAGGCAGCAATCCCTGCCTCTTCCGGTCCCTCTCTCTCTGGTCCTGGTCAGTGGTCTTTTTCTTGTGTTTACCTTCCTTTGATTTATCATGCTTTTTGCCTGTTTTTTCCCCCCACATTGAACTAAGAGACCCTGGGAAGAGAACTTTTAATGTGAGACTTCTGCTTAGCAGTCTGTATAGCACACAGTCAATTTTTAAGTATTTGTGAAATAATGAAAGAAGGGAAGCCATGACTTTTTTTATGCTGTGACTTAACAGTCAGTCAAATGATCTCTCCTTTGTGCATTCATGGACATTTCCTGTGACCCTCCCATCCAAACATTTTGCCATTACTAATTGGCAAGAATAACCAAGACTGGTCTGGGCAGTCAATTCTGGAATAAAAACAGCCAGTGACTGAGCATCAGGTAATCCTAGGTTCACATCCTGACCAGTTTAGGGACTTGGACAAATTCAAGATGCTTGACTTCTTCATCTGTAAAATATGGGGATGCCATTTCCTGCACAATGGTATCACTGAGACTCAATAAAATAGCTCTTGTAAGCTGGCTAGCCCATAGCAAGTGTTACATTTTGAGTTCCTGTCTTTGGGAGACTCCATGGCATGACAGAGCTAAATACTTGCAGAGTCCAGCCCTGCTGTTTATTAGCTGTGTGCCTTTGGGCATATTATGATGCTCAGAAGCCTCGTTTGGAGCATGGACAAAAACACAATTGTCCTTATGGGGCACTATTTTATCATCCCCAATGCTATCCCTAACGTTATTACTAAAGGTGGCATGATTTTAGCTATACTGAAATTTTGTCGCATGTTCTGAAAACAATCTTGAATTATCTATAGATTATCATTTGTATGGCAGTTCCCTTTTAGTTTGTTTTCTACACAGGCACTGTAAGCAGTGAGCTGAGTTCCTTAGTTCTGCAGGTCAGTCCCCCAGCCCCCAGTGGTACACACCCAGGTGGCCATCCTTCATAAACGTGTACATACATTCTGAGCACATGCTTTCCCTGTGTAACCTGAGCACTGTCCACCTCAGGGGCTCTTTGGATCCACCTCCTCTCTGCCTCAGCTAGGTAGTCTTTTCAGATTGTCTTGCCCAGGATGTTCAGAGAGGCCACAGCCTTGGCCTGTCATGCTCCAGAAGGACAAAATGGACTCAGCGTTGTGAAAGCTGAAGAAGAAAATGTTTGGCGGCGGGACTTCAGTCTTCAGGGAAAGCTACAGAGCCAGGAGGTTTTCCGCCAGCAGTTTAGACAGTTTGGCTACTCTGACTTCGCTGGGCCCCGGGAGGCCCTGGACCACCTGCAGAAGCTTTGCCAGCAGTGGCTGAGGCCAGAGGAGCACTCCAAGGAGCAGATCCTGGAGCTGCTGGTGCTGGAGCAGTTTGTGGCCATCCTGCCTGTGGAGCTGCAGGCCTGGGTGCAGGAGCACAGACCTGGAAACGGAGAGGAGGCTGTTACTCTGCTGGAGGAGCTGGAGAGAGAATTTGATGAACCTAAACAACAGGTAAGGTTCATCAGGGTTTGTGTTGGTTTTGATCTGTTGTGGCTAATAGAGGAGCCATTATGAGTAGCAGCGCCTCAGTGCTCCGGGAACTTAACCAGTTTCCTGTCTCTTGGTAAATGAATTATTCACCCATTAATTCAGAGTGGGGCGGGGTGGGGTGGGGTGGGGGGTGGGTCTGTAGTGCTTTTCTTTTTTCTCTAGTCATCTGAAGAGTTTTCTGGTTCTTTTGTCCATTGCTGTAGGGCGTTTCTCCTGTAGTCCATCCTCAGTCACAGTGCTGGTACTTGTTACTCTAGGACACAGCTCATGGCCATGAGATGATCTGCAGAGAAATGACACTCATGGGAACACAGAAGTCTCCAAGTAGCCCACAGCAGTCCCTGGAGAACCATTGCAGGAGTGAAGCCCAGGAGCCCCGGGGTTTCCAGGAGCGAGATGAGGCAACCCTACCATTTAGGGTTGAGGAAGGAGGTGAGGACTATCACATGTGCCAAGACTTTCTTAATGGCTGTCACCTGTACTGTCACTAAGTAGTGTGGGAAATCCTGCTGACTTTGGCTCAGCCTACAACCTGAATTTCAATATAATTTTTTACACTTGGATTAAGAATGAAAGTCTTTCATAAGATTTTCTAATGTGCCAGGCGGTGGTGGTACAAGCTGGGTGGTGGGGCACACACCTTTAATCCTAGCACATGGAAGGCAGAAGGAGGCTGATCTCTGTGAGTTCGAGGCCAGTCTGGTCTACAGAGTGAGTTCCAGGACAGCTAGGGCAGTTACACAAAGAAACCCTGTCTCGTAAAAAACCAAACCAAACCAAATCAAACCAAAAAACCCAAAAAGAAAGAAAAGGTCTTTCTGGTGCCATATTCCAAGACTGATACTGTTTTTTTTAAAGTATTTTTGTCATTCTGACAATGCAGTTTCTAAGAGTGACAAGAATATTGTATCAGTAACTAAAGTCTCATAATAACTTGGAAAAGGGAAAACTTAATATTCAAAATTGTCAGCTGCAAGCTAGATGTTGTGGCATACACCTATAATACCAGTACTGACTTGAAAGGCTGAGAGGTAGGAGGCTGCATGTTCCAGGCCAGCCTGGACAGCATAACATGATGGTCTCAAGAAGAAAAGGAGCAAGGCATTGACCACTATAGTATCACTAAAAGTCAAACTCTAGAACGTACAGGGCTAAGGTGGAAAGTCCTCAGAAGAACAAGTATGCAAGAGGTGCCATGTTTCATCTGCTCCTGCTAGGGCTGAGATCATGATATTGTTAGAGACAATATCGTAGCAGATGGAGGTGGAGACGTGCTTTGAAATGCTCAGTAGGCTAGATTCAGTAGAAGCCACCTTAGAGGACTAAAAGCCTGCCAGAAAATTTAACTTAGCATAGAATTTGCTGGGAAGCTGTCAAGGTGGACAGTTTCTTTGAAATTTATTGGAACATGTGTGGTTGGGTGTCCTGCATGCTGTAGGAATGAACACAAAGGTCTTCTTCTCCACTGTTCTTCCAACTCTCTCAACTGATAAAATGTATGTGCTAGCATAATGCCAGTATTATAGATAGGACAGTGATAAATTTGAAGTAAGGAGGCAATAAGTTGAAAGTATCACAGGTGCCCAGGGTTAGCGCCAAAAGGACTTTAAGTTATTGACAACATCTCTGTGGACAGCAGCCACATCAGGTTTATTAACCTGTTGTTACATCTAACTGCTTCTGACTTCGTTTTCACCAAGCAATCTTGTTACAGTCCCAGGAAGCTTAACTATATTAAGTCAAGTCTATGTAATTTACATTATTAATAGAGTTATACTGTATAGTTACAAGTGTTTGGCTAGTATGAGTCCACCTTAAGAGGTAAATCTGTTCATTGTATGTTGATATAATTAGGTATAAGGGTACAGAAGCCTGAAGGCCTAACCTTGGCAGTTCACCAAAGGAATCATATCAGTTATCTACTGAGGTTTCTTTGGAAACACCCACTGAACCTTACTCTACTTACCTACTCTGATACTACCCTCTTAAATACCCTGTGTATTAAGCAGTAAGCATATTAAAATGCATTTAAAAATGATCTTATCATATTGCCTTACAGGAGACTATCTATTAATACATAATAATAGCTAAATGTCTGTATTAGAGGTGTTTTTGTTTTGCTGTTTTGTTTTGTTTTGTTGAGGATTTTCTTTTATTTTTTCGAAACAGGGTTTCTCTGTGTAGCCTTGGCTATTCTGGAACTCACTCTGTAGACTAGGCTGGCCTTGAACTCAGACTTACCTGCCTCTGCCTCCCAAGTGCTGGGATTAAAGGCATGTACCACCACAGCATAGCATCTGTATTAGACTTTAATCAGTATAATGAGAAACCTGAAACAATGAACACTATAAAGAAAAAAGTGGTTTATTAGCTCGTGCATCACTAAGTTTCAAGCTGTGTTACTTTCCTTGGCTCGTTTCTGGTCAGGGCCCTTTCTGTAACATCATAATGTTGGTTGTGAGAGTACCGACAGACGTGCTCACATAAAAGCAGGAAGCAGAGATAGGCTTTTAGAACAATCCTTGCAAGAACTAACGAGTTTCATGAGAAACATCCCAGTCCTTTTTGAGGATGTTGCAGCTGATTGGGATCTCCTACTAGGCCTGCCCTCTTAAAGGCTCCATCAGTTGCTACATGATTGTACTGGGGACCAAGTGCCCAAAAGATAAGCCTTAGAGAACAAACAGCATGAAAACCATAACAATGTCTAAATCTTTTATAGTACCCATCCCCCCCCCACCTTCTTTTCTGTCTCTATTACTGTTTTTTTTCAGACAGCCTTGCTACATAGCCTTCACTGTCCCAAACCTGATACTCAATATGTAGACAAAGCCTGTGTCTCTGCCTCCTGAGTGTATTGGGATTAAAAGGTGCACGCCACACCTGGCCTTCTGCTTAGTTTTATTAAGGTCTTGACAGTTCTAACTACCTTTATAGGTTGAAGCTTTAGCTCTTATCTTAGTACCTTAGAATGTGACTGTACTTTTTGGACATGATGTTACTGTGTTCTTTGTCCATTATGCCTGCTGTCTTTTTGGGAACAGGAAAAAAAAAATCTTGCTTTTCTGATTTATGCATCTAAGGTCAAACTTTCTTTGGTTACACCATTTCACTTCATGTAGTATTTGTTGTTGTTGTTGTTTACAAGACAGCATCTCACTATGTAGCTCTGGCTGTCGTGGAACTCACTGCGTAGACCAGACTGACCTGGAACTCACAGAAATCCACCTGTCTCTGCTTCCTGAATACTGGGATTAAAGGTGTGCACCACTATGCTCAACAAGTGCACTATTTTTATGCCTTTATTATATACTAGTATTTTGTTGGGTGTTTTATTTATATATACTTTTTGAGACAGGGTTTTAGTATTTAACCCTGGCTGGCTTGGAACTCAGTATGTAGACAAGACTGGCCTCAAACTCAAAGATCTATCTAGTTGTCTTTGTCTCCTGAGTGCTGGGATTTAAGTTGTGTGCCACCACCTAGCTATTTTCCATAACTTTTAAAGATAAACACAACCTTGAATAAGTTGTCACTATAACTAATGATTTAACTTTCTGAAATCCAAGAATAGTACAAATTTCATTGTTCAGGTCTTATCTTTGCTGTCTCTAATTTCTCATAAGAAATGGTAGAAAAAGAAGCCAGCTTGCTCTCAGCTTTTGTTAGACATTCAGGATAATGCTGTATTGTTTCCAAGGTGTTGTGAAACTTGCATATGAGAAATACTTATTTTTATGTAAAAGCATTGCTTTTCCAAAGATGAATTAAAATAAGTTTTAAATTATTTTTTGTCTCAGTGCAACTACAGCTCTGATTCCAAAAAGACATGCAGGTAACTTGGGGAAAGACCTTAAAATTTGAAGTTAGCCATCATCTTTAATCTTGACCACCAAGTAGTAATCCTATCGTTTCCCATAGCTCTTGAAAGCTTCTGTTTTCTGATTGGTAAACTGCAGTTTTAGAGAATTTTCGAAGAAATAAAAATAATTTAACAGTTCAGACTTTACCCTTAAAATATTAAAATAATTTAATAAATATTAAAATAATTCAATGTATATTAACTGTCTCTAATAGTTCCTGCTTAGAGATACTAGAAATTTAGAAATAAAAGGGCCTGCTGTAGGATAGCTGGATTTGCCCTTAGGCAGTTGTTTGTATCCATTTTGACCATTTATATTTGTGTGGCGAATTACTAATACTTCCACCTGACCCAGAATGAGTAAGGAACCCAGAGTATTTCTTTCTAAATGCTTTGTGTCTTTCTCTACTGCTTATATTTATTTGCCCTATTTAGAACCTGCCAGAATTTGCAAATGCTGTCTTGCTCTTTCCTGCCCACCTCCCTGTGTCTAATACTTATCCCCCAAACTACTTTGTTAGATGTAATGCTGATCTACAACTCTTAAGACATCTTATTCCTGGTTCTGTATCACCTCTTCTCCTTTCTCATATTATCTAATCTAGTACCGTTTCTGTCCTTTCTGGTTTATGATTGGTAATACTGTTTGTCACTTCTAAGTATTGTTTTCTTGTTCACTACTCAACGTCGCCAATACTTATGTTCTTTGTCCATTTTACTCTCCTATAATCTTCTATATTGGGAAGCTAATTGTCATTTCCCCACCCATATCCCTTTCCCAGTCCTGGAGATCAAACCCAGGGCTTTGTGTTTGCAAGCACTCTGCTACTGGGCTGTATCTAGCCTCCCCTTTTTTAATGTGCATGAGTGTTTGCCTGCACGTATGCATATGAACTACCTGCATGCCTGGTCCCCACAGAGGCCAGAAGAGGGTGTTGGATCTCCTGGAACTGGAGTTAGAGATGGTTATGAGCTACCAGGTGGGTACTGGGAACTGAACCAGGGTCCTCTGCAAGAAGAGAATGCTCTCTCAAATCACCAAGACATCTCTCGAGACCCAGCATTTCCCAGTTTCCTTTGGTTTGTTGTTCCTCCTATAACTTTTTTAACATGAAAAAACAATGACACAGCCTGTTCACATTTTTAGATAGCAAGATGGTGGCTGACAAAGTATTGACAGCAAAGCAAGAAATTGTTGAATGTGTTCCAGCAGTGGCCGTGGCATCTCCAGGAAGACTTCCTAGGGCAGCTTCTCCAGTACAGACAGCTGAACAAACTCTGCAGTATCTGGACACCAATGAGAAGCAAAGAGGAAGTGATACAAGCAACAAAATGAGTCCACTTTCTTCCCAGGAAAGCTATCTCAATCTGGCAGCCTTTACCAAGAAACCCTCTGCAGAACAGAGCACCTTGGAGTGTAATGAAGGGGAAGGACTTCTCAGTCTAAACTTACATGGTACCATACAGCCCAAAACGCCCACAGGGAAACTGCTCTATGAGTGCTTGGATTGTGGGAAAGCTTTCTGCCATAGGTCAAAGCTGATTAGACATCAAAGAAGTCATACTGGAGAAAGACCTTACGCATGTAAAGAATGTGGAAAAGCCTTTGGTTTCAGAACAGATCTTGTCAGACATCAGAGAATTCACAGTGGTGAAAAACCCTACAAATGTTCTGACTGTGGAAAAGCTTTCAGGGGCAGCTCCGGGCTTATTAGGCATAGGAGAATTCATACTGGAGAGAAACCTTACGGTTGTGATGAATGTGGGAAAGCCTTCAGCCAGAGCTCTACTCTTATTCAGCATAAGAAGATTCACAGTGGAGACAAAGGCTATGAATGTACTGAATGTGGTAAGGCTTTTAGGAGAAGTTCTGTTCTTATGGAACATCAAAGAATCCATACTGGTGAGAAACCTTATGAATGTAATGAATGTGAAAAATCCTTTAATCAAAGCTCAGCACTCACCCAGCACCAGAGAACCCACTCTGGGGAAAAACCTTATGGATGTTATGAATGTAGGAAAATATTTAGGCACAGGTCAGGCCTTATGCAGCATCAGAGAACACACACCAGAGTTCAACTCTGTGGGTAAGAGTTGTGTAATTGTGAAATGCAGGGAATTCACTTTGAAGGTTAGACTCCACAAAAAAATAGAAGTTTCCCGACTGTAGGACTTTTGTCTCTCCAGCCTAGTTCAGTTCTGTAAAAAAATCCACACAAAAATGCTTCTATATCTAGATCTTGTCAATGAAGAATGGTGAAAAGACTGACCCATTTCTGAATGAGGACTCTCACCAATCTGTTCTTCATCCCATTCCTCACTCCAGATGAGCTGTCTTTGAGCACCTTCATGTAAGTCCATGACTGAGACACAGATCCTGCAAGATCTCTTTGTAAGGCGGCAAAGATCCCTGTTCAGCAAAGTGTTTGTGTCTGACGGGAGTAGGCATGTTTTAAGAGTTAACTGAACTCTGAAATGTTGAATTGAGGCTATGAAATGTCATGTCCTGAATCAGTTTAATATCTGAGGGATGGAAGCTCATTCAGCCCCCTTGCCAGTTCTTTCCACCCTGAGTTTCCTGTTGCAGTCTGCACCCTTATTTGGTACCTCCTGGGCTTAACCACTGGAAGAACAGACTTGGTCGCCGCACTCTCAAAATAAAGGGCTAATGGAATATACAGATTTATTGGACAAGTTATTATGGTGGGAGTATGACAATAACTGCCAGATAAATTCAGTGTTCTGTTGGAAGACATTTCAGAGATGCTTTACTTAATCTACGAGGTAACTAAAGATTTCCTGGGTGTGATATGTCATTGGAGACCTAAGATACAGAAGTTGCCTGGCTATTGGCAGAACAGAAGCAGAGTTTTTCATATGTACATGGCATGATGAGAAGAGAGGGTCTGGAGACATTCCTGTTTCTTGACTTCAATTCCTGCTGAAGTTTTCTTTGACCCCAGTTCAGAAGCCAGGTGGGTTTCTTTTCCTGTTTGTAATAGACTGAGTTGGATACCTTGTTTCAGGTCATAAGACCTGTATGATCTAGATGTATTCAGAATTAGCATGGTCAAAGAAACCCCTGTGTTTGGAAAGTCATACATGTATACCAAGGAAACAGCATAAATTGGAAGCTGAGGGACACTGAAGTCTGGAGTCTCCCTTAGCATTAGGTTTGCAGATGATAAGCCACTTGAGGGAAGTACATATTGAATCAATCTTCCAGACTCTACAAAAACTTCCTTGATTTAAATTTGGCAGTTTTAGTTAACCCACAATCACTGAAGGTAATTTACTTAGGAAAATGCAGAATTGGCGAGAATAGCTATTATGAATAGGGGAGGTAGGACTGGATGTGGTTTTCGCTTCCAAAGGTTGTACAGTTATCATTTAAGCTCTAACTTAAAGGGATAATTCAAATGGACAGTGAATTGCCTTTTCTTATAGATGACAAGTGAATGAATCAATGTTTTAAATATCATTAACCCTTTTTCTAATTGTGAGTGTTGAGAAATATAAATCATCAATAGTCCTATTACCCATAGCAAAACTAACTTCCTATTAGTGTTTTTCTGTAATCCTAATACTTTTGGGAAAAATCTTTAGTATAATTTTTGCTATTTTTAATACTTATATGTTCAATATGCACTCCAGTTGCTTAGTATCAGTATGTAATGGAATGTATTGTAATAAAACTGAAAGTTTTGCTTTTAAATCATTCAGGTAAAGGAACAGAACATGAGTGTAGTTGGGCTGGAGGGTGGGAAGAGTGTGGAAAAAACGTAGGTAGCACACTTAGTTTCTAGTTCCTGGGTTAAATAAACAGCACCAGGAAGCTATGACAGCCAGACTTTTAAGGTTGAGTTGCTGGAGCATTGGAATGAAAGTAAGAAACTTTTAAATTCCTGTACATACTAAATCCACCAAGATCTCCTCCCTCCTCAATCCTAAGTGCTGAGAAAGACCTTGAGAATGACTACTTTTAAATTATGTGCATGTGAATGCAAATACCTACAGAGGCCACAAGAGGGCACCAGATCCCCCTGAAGTGGAGTTACAGGGAGTAAACCACTCATTTTGGTTGCTGGGAATGGAACTCTGGTCCCATACAAAAGCAGTACCTGCTCTGAGCCATCTCTCTAGTCCCATGTTTTGAGTAATCTTGAGACAGGGCTTCATATGAAGCCTAGGCTGGCCCAGGAGATGGGACTTTCCTCTTCAGTTGTTCACAAACAGAAGTAGGTTTTTGGGTCACTGTCAAATGACTGACTCAGTCCTCTCTCAGTGTTAGTTGCAGGCTGTGGAAATGAGGGAGAAAGACAGGTATGAAGCTGATTTAAGACCCATGTGAGGCAAGCACTGCTTCAGACTGCCACTGGAGCAAGAGGAAGAAAAGCACAGAGCAGAGAGAAGGACATTAGTTATTTCCTCTCCGAAAAGGCTGTTGAAACTGACCATAAGATCATCTTCAGCTGCTTTAACATGAGCCTATAGCTGTGAGCTAACAACTTGTTTATGCCTGCTGAATTCATGGAAAAGCACTCATGACAGAAGTTCTCAGCCACAAATCTTCATGCAGCCAACTTGCACAGGAATTTAGAATCTGAAGGGGATTCTTCTAATACTATGAAGTAGGTATGTCTGCATTGATTTCATCAACCATGAAAGACCAGAGTTAAATTAGTTAAGACTTGAGAAAGGGATGTCCTAGAAGGCAAGGGCTTATTTTCACACCTATTTTGGGCCTTTATTTACTACCTGCTCTGCCTAGGGCTGGGAAATCTAGGGATTAAGCTTGAGGCCTTAAACATGGTAAACTTATGCTTTACAACTGAACTGTATTCTCTTGTCCCTTCCAATACAAACAGTATTAGATTTTGCAGTAAAACTTGAACTATAAAAACAACACACTACCTGTAACTTCATCACCCAGGAGTAACCAGTATAACATCTTGACATTGTATATTTCCATTATTTTTAATGCATAATGTTTTACACGGATCATGTTGTATATATTGTGTATTTAATATATCATGAATGTTTAACATGTTTTAACAGCTTGTAAGGATGCATATTCAGGGTTTCTTAAGTGTATTTCTGGGTAGAATGTCAAATTCCAAAGCAGTGCTTAAGGCTTCTGGCCAGAGATATGTATTCACAGACCATTAGCAGCAAGAGAGTCCTAATTTGCTCAAATCCTTGTTAATTTTATATGGAAAACAAATACCACCTTCACCCCTATTCCAATATGACTATAACTTGTAAGACTGGACATATATGTATTGTTCACAGACACATCTGTGATTTAAATGTTAATGGGACTTTTTCATGGATAGTAGTAAAGTGCTTCCAGAATAGAGTTCTGAGTTAAAATTCTGACCTTTTAGCTATGATAGCCTCCATTTCCTATGTGTAAAATATGATTTGTACTAATGACTAACACATACATAAAGCCCTTGGCAAATAACCATTACATTTCCTTCTGATCTATGTAAAGAGCTCTATGGTATTTCTCCCTTTTCTAACATCTACTTAACGTCTACATTAGACATTTAGTTCATTATTTTTATTAGTTAGTACATACTCACCTATAAATGTCCAAGACAGCATTACTTTTGTATCTTCATAATAATTATTTTTCTGTGTTTCTACATAGATTTGATTTTGGTAAGGTATGTTATTTCTCCAAACCATTAGGTCTTTGAATTGACTTTTTCTCCACAGTATTTTTGAGATGGGTTCCCATCTTGTAGCTCAAACTGACCAGGAATGCCTCATCCTTTTGTCCCACTGTTCAGAGTGCAGGGATAACGGGCTTCTTGAGTTGATCAGCTTTCCATCTTGCACTGCACCAGCCTTACAACACCCTTCCTGATGGGTTCCTCAGAAGAGGGAAAGACCTGACAAAATTACCCCTTTCTGTTGTTACTTCTCTAGCATCGTCCTTAAAATATTCAAGATACTAATAAATATTGCTGACATAAGACAACGTATGTGCAAGGCATTTGGAGAAAACACCAAAGACCAGAAACTGACAATGTTTTGAGCACCTGAGCAAGGCAATTGTGCTCAGGTAGAGAAATCATAATGGAGCAGCCTTAGAAAGAGTTGCTATGGCATCTTCTAACATAGCAACTCCAATACTGTCTAACGAACCCAGAGTCTGCACCTAGGCTGTCTCGTACATACTGCACTCCTACCACTCTCCCTGTAGATGTTTAAACACTGTATCAGGCTGTACCAGGAAACCACTTACTAGCCCATTCCATTAGACAACATTACCAAGACAAAGCTTTTCATGGTGCTGTGACCAAGGATTCTATCTAGGCTTTTATCTGTTAGAAACTTCTTCATAGGCTCATATGCACTTCTTGAGTCTGGCTGTAGTCATACTTCTCACAGATGTGATGCTAATTCTGAACTCAATAGGCAGTGTTCCATGTTTTGTTCCTGGTGTTAAAAACAAAACAAAAAAATTGCTTCCTTTATTATAACCTGGCCTTCCTTCCTGATTAACTCCTCATTCTTTTTTTTTTTTTGGTTTTTCGAGACAGGGTTTCTCTGTGTAGCTTTGCGCCTTTCCTGGAGCTCACTTGGTAGCCCAGGCTGGCCTCGAACTCACAGAGATCCGCCTGGCTCTGCCTCCCGAGTGCTGGGATTAAAGGCGTGCGCCACCAACGCCCGGCAACTCCTCATTCTTTATATCATTTTAGTTTCCTTTATCCAAAGTTCTTGGACAAGAGGGAAATGGGGAAAGTGCCAGGCAGTGGTGGCGCACGCCTTTAATCCGAGCACTTGGGATGCAGAGGCAGGCACATTTCTGTGAGTTCAAGGCCAGAATGAGTACCAGGACAGCCAAGGCTATACAGAGAAACCCTGTCTCAAACCCAAACCCCACTCCCAAAGGTTGTAATAGACTGACCATACTAAAGTGTCATTACCTGACTGGTAATTGCTGTTAGAATACCGTAGAAATGATCTTTTGTCATTATATTTCTAGTCCCTGGTACAAAGCAGGTATTAAAAAAAAACAGGACTGAGCACTTTCCTAGCTTGTGCCACCCTAAGTTCAATACCCAGCACAGACGTGGGGAATGGACAGGGCCCCCAGCTTGTATAAACTAATTTGTATCTTTTTCTTCTCTAGCTCATTTCATTTTGGGCCTATCTTGGGATCAACAAATCACTGATGAAACTGTTTCCTCATTTTACTTGAGTAAAAACCACTGAGTAAAAACTTTAGTTTCTTAGGCAGTTTCTCATGCCATCCATATTATCTCACAAACCTGGTACAAACAATCAGATGTAGTGACAGACAGAATGAAGCCTTTTCCATGACATTCTCATAGAAAATAAGATCTCACTATTACATTACTTTTTTTTTTTCCTGAGTATTCCTAATGTTAAGAGCATAGCTCAAAGTAATGGCCTTGTATCTTGTGGTAAATCACAGCAAGTTTCAAAGAAAATTTGCACTGCATTGGTTAGTGCTACACAAAGCAAGTTAGACTGACTAAAGACCATTTGTTTTTAAAACTACCTTTATGGAATCTTGCTCCAAAGTCAACCTTCTGGCTAATACAGAGGAAAATATACTATTTACCAGTCATTGTATTAAGTTACTTAACAGCATGGATTCTCTGATGGCGCATCAACACTGATCTGTGCCTAAAAGCCTTCCCACATTCATTACATATATAAGCTTCATCCCCAGAATGGATTCTCTGGTGCTGAACAAGGGCCGAGCTCCTTTTGAAGGTTTTGCCACAGTCATTACATTGATACGGTTCCTCTCCACTGTGAATTCTCTGATGTCTTATGAGGTTCGAATTCAGACTGAAGGCTTTCCCACACTCACTACATTCATAGGGTTTCTCTCCACTGTGTATCCTCTGATGGGTAATCAGCTCTGAGCTCTGCTTGAAGGCTTTCCCACATTCATTGCATTCATAGGGCCTCTCTCCTGTATGAATTCGCTGATGTCTAATAAGCTTTGAGCTCTGGCTAAAGGTTTTCCCACATTCATTACACTCATAGGGCTTCTCACCAGTGTGAATTCTCTGATGTATAATTAGATAAGAACTTTGACTAAATGCTTTGCCACACTCATTACATTTACAAGCTTTCTCACCTGTATGAATTTTCCGATGTCTAGTGAGGGCTGAGCTCTGGTTGAAGGCTTTTCCACATTCATTACATTCATATGCTTTTTCACCACTATGGATTTTCTGATGAATAATGAGATATGACCTCAAACTAAAGGCCTTCCCACACTGATTACATTTATAGGGCTTTTCTCCAGTATGGATTCTCTGATGTTGTGTAAGAGAGAAATGCTGTTTAAAGCTATGCCCACATACATCACATCTGTAAGGTCTATCTTCTGGAGAAACTTTCTGGCATGTTACAGAGTTTGTACTTAGAATTAAGCATCTTTGAGATTCATCGTGATGGTCTCTTTTTGCTAAGGATTTGTGTGTGAAGATCACTTGACTAAAACGACCCCTATGGAGAGGAGGGGGACTTCTTTGCTGCCACTCTAAATTGCTTTTGTGCTCACTAACACCTCTAAGTGAAGGATCCCAAGACAGTCCTGGTGACTTTTCTTCTGAAATGTCCTCATTTGCTGTTGTTTCATTATTCTTTGAATCTGAAATAGTAAAAGCAAAACAAAGTAAAATTAGTAAACCCCAGGATTTACATTTCTTCAGTTACTCTCAAGTCTTTCTATGTTCCACAGGTTAGCCTGCTACTTCTGGTCTCAAGGGATTCTTCCTACCCATCTTTCCAAGTAGTTGGGATTATATGTAATCTCCACTATGGCTAACTTAGTCACTTTTTATGTAAGGGAAAATAGAAGGGCCTACTTAGAAAGATGTCACCTGGGATCTTTTCTTTCCCAATGCTAAAGCCTACATCTTCCTTTTGACTTTCATCTTTTCTTTCTTTTAAGACTTCAACTGATCAATTGCTCACTACTTTTCTATTATTTTCAATCTCTTTCCAAGTTGACTTCCTATAATGGTTAGTTTTTAATTATCAATTCAACACAATCTAGAATCACTTGGGAAGAATGTCTCAGTGATACTGTCTAGATCAGGGTGGCTTGTGGGCTTGTCTGGGGGGGGGGGACGACTGTCTTATGTTAATTGATGTGAAAAGGCCCAGCACATTGTGGACTGTATCATTTCTAGATATGGCTCCTGGACTGTCTAAGAGTAGAGAAAATGAGTGTAGTAGTAGGCTTGTGTGTTTTTATCCTTTCTCTGCTCTTTACTGTGGATGTGACTAGTTGCTTCAAGTCCTTGCTGTCGTGACTGTCCTTCAATAATGAAATACAATCTATAATCATGAGGTAAAATAAACCATTTTCCCCTTAAGATGCTTTTGCCAGGGTATTTTATCATAGAAACCCAAAACAAACCAAGGCAATCCCACTTACAGCTCAAGTCCCTCCCTCCCTCCTTAAAAAGCAAGCTCCTTGCCTATGTATCTGTTGAGCAACCTTACATTCACAGTAGATTTCTTAAAATGGTTTGTCTGGAGTCATTCCCATTCTGCAGTCTGGTTTCTAGTTTACCTTCCTCTTGAATTCTGCTACTTCTACCCACAGTAGTCTTGTTCAGGTTACAACTTTTTAACTGTATATAATTGAATGGGTACTTCTTGGATCTTTTTCTAGCATGATTCTGAGACACATACCTTCCATTGTTCTGTTTTTCTTCTTGACATAGGGTTTCACTCTGCAGACCAGGCTGGCCTCAAACTTAGGGCAATCCTACAGCCACTCAAAGGCTGGATTAAAAATGTGAGACACTACACGTGACCCTCCTTTTCTCCATGTTGTTTTAGCTTTTCCTTTTGGATTTTAGGGTTAGTAACTAAAAAGACTATGTTCCTTCAGTCTACCCTGGGTTTTCATGTATCTCAACTGTTGAAACTCTCTACCCTAGATTTCAGTTACTGCTTATATTTAAGCTATGTCTTTTCAGATCTTCAAGTCTACCTTGAGACTGTCATACTGGATTTTTGCTTGTATGTGTACCCAAATGTACCATACCAAATACATCAGATTTTTTTCTTTTTTATAAACAGTACCATTATTAGCCAAGCTGTTCAAGACTGCAACTTGATCACATTCAGATTATTCTCTTTCACGAACTGCTTTTAATGATGACCATCTACTGCAATGCACTTTCAATGCTGAGAAATAGGATTCAGCTTGAATCTTCTCTCTGCCCCAGAGTAACACAGATTTCCTCATTCACTGTAGCCTCTTGGATTTCAAGTCTCTAATAAGCGTCTCATCTTGCCTTTCTCCAATCACTTCTATACTATCCAGCTGAGTTCTAAACCACAACTCCAATAATGCTGTTGTCTTATCCATTACTCTTCTACTGCACCCTTTACATGGAGGATGTGAATTAGTGGGACATAAAGGCTTTAACAACTATGCTTCATTTTCTCCTTTAGTTTTTCTTTCATTATGCCTTCCCTTACCAATTCTCCAGGCAAACTGAAGAACTTATAATTTCCATAATGGTTTGCATTCCCTCACCTTCACTACCTATTTACCTGGCTTTCTCCTACTAATAGTTCAAATATGGTGCCACAGGGGTCAGTAAAGGGTGTTGGATCTAGAGTTACAGTTGTGAGCTGCCATGTGGGAGCTGGGAATTGAACCAAGGTCCTCTGCAAGAGCAGCAAATGCTCTTAACACTGAGCCCCTCCACCTCTCCTGGAATCTCATACTAGGTTGAGATTCTCTGTGCTGCTGCAGAACCCACAGCGCCCACTTGTAGTCCGTAATTTACTGCACCAGGGTGCATCTGCCTTCCTCTGTGAACCACTCATGAAGGCCTGAAAGTTCCTTGAAGATGGAAGCGTACCTACTGTGGGACTGGCCATTTCTAGCGCTCTTCCATGTTATAAAACGCTGAAGGGAATGAATGACAGGGAACCCCATACAAGGGAGGATGACTGCAATTCAGAAGGATCACGGGATACAAAGCTGCTCAAGTGAGGTCCTCTGGCTTTAATGCAAGTGATGTTCACATGCAACAAGTTTATAAATGCAAGTCCGCATCTTCAGAACCAGAGGCCTCACTTACGTAAATTTGAAGATAAGTTTCTATTCCTACCACTTTTAGAGGAAAAGCAAGGTTTCCAGGATTTCAGCTGTGTCTTCAAAGGCCGGACTTGAATGCTTGTTGAGTCTTGGGATGCTTTGAGATACGTTAAATCTTTCCATGACACTGATGGTCCTTGTGGACTATCTGGGACCTGGAACCAGAAAATATGATTAGTAAAAATCTCAATTCAGGTAAATGAAGCCACTGCCACAGGTGAAGAATGGGTGGTGGAGATAGGTATGTGCTATTGTTATATTAAGGTTGTGGCTCCTCAGAGACATTTTAACCAGATAAGATACTACATAATCTAGGCTGCATTTTTTGTTTCAACAACACATATCTCTGTTCCCACCTGCTGCGCTGGATCATCAAACTCTTTCTCCAAATCCTCCAGCAGATTCACAGCTTCCTCACCACTTCTTGGGCCATGTTGTTGAACCCATGTCCTCAGCTCCTCAGGTAAGATGCTCAGGAACTGCTCCAGCACCAGCAGTTCTAGAATCTGCTCCTTTGTGTGCAACTCTGGCATTAGCCACTGATAGCAGAGTTCCTGGAGTCGACCCAGAGCCTCTCGGGGCCCAGGTGTTTCATGGTAGCAAAACTTCCTGAACTGCTGGCGAAACAATTCTTGGCAAGACTGGGTACTCCCATTCTGTTTACATTTCTCACTCCAAGAAAAACTATCTTCTATTTTTACTAGTATTAATTCTTCTTCTTGATCCTGAGGTTTTAACGTTGAAATTGCTCTGGATTCCATAGCCATCCAAAAACCTTAGTACAACTGTGTTTTGTGCTTGGGGAGGATCCTACAAGATATGGAAACATTATTAACCTACAGCATTGAAAGAAAAATCTCCAAAAACTTGTGACATTGAAAGGAATCAGGCGTAAGAATAAGTTGACACAATTTTAAGATCATACCCCCCACTGTGTAAAATTCTACCACTAATTACCAAAAAATTTTAGAAGTGTAAGAATGCAATATTAATATGAATTACATAGTGAGATGATTTCCTTTTCAACTATGTTTCAGTCCTGATTAAATTCTTTACTCCAGCCAGGCGGTGGTGGCGCACGCCTTTAATCCCCATACTTGGGAGGCAGAGGCAGGTGGACCTCTGTGAGTTAGAGGCCAGCCTGGGCTACAGAGCGAGATCCAGGACAGGCACCAAAGCTACACTGAGAAAGCCTGTCTTGAACTCTCTCCCCCCACCCCCCCAAAAAAAGAAAGAAAAATTCTTTACTCCATATGTAAACCAGAACTTTCCTCAGTGCTGGAATGAACTCAGGCCTTACACAAACACCCAACACTTTCACTTTGCTGCTCAGCTGCATCCTTGGCTTCCTTTGACAGTGCTGGGACTGGAACTCAGGCCCTTCACCATATTGGACAAGCATTCTACCCCTGGGCTACAACCCCAGCCACAGAAAAATTTTAATAAAATACAGGCTGCAGATTCAGAAATCCAAAGGTAATAATACTTTGGCAGATTTTTTTTTTCCCCTGGGTTTTTGAGACAGGGTCTATGTAGTCCTGGAACCTGCTGTGTAGATTAGGTGGCCTTGAACTCACAGATACCCTCCTGCCTCTGCCATGCTACTATTAAGGCAAATAACACCATGCCCAGCTTTTGGTAGACTATAATGCAGGCTTAATTTTTTTAGTTATTGTTTATTAGAGCAGGTAGTGTTGGTCTACATTTAAGGTAGTAACATTTTTAAAACTCACACTAACCATGAATTTGTTGAAATAAAACATTGCTGTATATTTGCCATTTGGTCCCACTAGTATACTGAGTTTTTCAACAAACGTGGAGGCACTTACTGTGTGTGGGCTTTTGTTCTGAGCCAATATTATAGAAAGGTTTGGTTTATGAATGAATTTAGTGAGGAATTCAGTAACGGTAAAATACTTAGCTTGGGTTAAAAAGAAACATGCTATTAGGGACGATAAGTCAACTTAAGCTCTCAAAAGCTGGAGTATTCTAAATTAAATTGCATTTAACTGAAATATGGTAGTAATCACGTACTAGCTTTGGGGGACACACAACAAACACGACCTGAAGTTTGGAGGGGTATATGCAGAGGCCTGGGTGCCCCTCCACTAGTGTTGAAACCCGGCCCTAAGCTCCCAAGGCTGAGCGTAGGATGAGAAGCTCCCCACTGCCCGGGGCCGAGGCAGCGGCAGCATCCTGTGTCCCCGATTACACATTAACCGAGCCCCGCTCCCTACCAGCGAAATCTGACCCCGTCCAGAAGCGCAAAGTCAGCTCCCTTCCCTGCTCTAACGGAGCAGGGCCACCCATCAACCAAGCCTGCGTCTCGGCGGCGCTGCAACTCTCCTTCGCCCCTGCCCACACCTCGGTTCCGTGACAGGGGACCCCACGCGCCGACGACACCGCCACTCCCCGCACAGCTAACAACATACCCACCACCAACCTGTCTTCCTCGGCAGCCCCGCGGCACGCACCCGCTTTAGCTTCCGGGTGAAAGCACGGCGTCGGCGTGTGCCTCGAGGGGCACCACCGGGCCGTCCAGCGGGAAGCGGAGGGGTTGAGGAACTCGCCGGGACGTGCCACCGCCTCCCCTCCGACCGAGCGCCGGCCCAGGAGCCGCCGGGCTGTGCACACACACATACACGCACCAGCCACAAAGAGCCGCGGCGCCTCCCCGCCCCTTCCGCCCGCGCGCACGCGCCTGCCTCCGTCCGCCCCGCCCCTTCCGCTCGCGCACACGACCCTCTGCCCCTCCCACGTGGGGGTCTTCCTCCCGCCTCCGCCCCCGAGCTCCTTTGTCGCGTCTGCAGCTTCTCACTCCCCCGGTTTTCCAGTTCCCTATTCAGATTTTCCCGTCGTGACAGCTGTTTTCCGTGACCCCCGACAAGAGTAAACCTACGCGTGAATGCACCGAGCAGGAAGTAGCGGTCCCTCGAGCTGCCCCTGGTGCTCGGCGCGGCAGCCGCCCCGTCGGTCCCCTGTGTGCACAAAGTCACTGCCCAAAGCCCAGCTGCCGTGACTCGGGCGCCAGACACGCCCTTAAAGTCGGGTTTCCTGTTGTTTTTTTTTTTTTTTAAGTGTCTGTTGTCCATGTGTATAAATGTTTTCCCTGCGTGTATATGTACACCATGCATTGCGGGCAGAGGCCAGAGGAGGGCGTGGAATCCCCCGGGACTGGAGTGATAGTGGTTGTGCACATCGGTACTGGGAACCCAACCTTGGCCCTCTGCAAGAGCAGCAAGTGCTCTTCACCTCTGAGCTATCTTCCCCAGCCCGTCTGTCCTCGTTTTAAAATATTTACCTTTATTATTTGTGTGTGTGTGTGTGTTTGTTTATATGGCATGCGTGTGCAGTGCCCACGGAGATCAGAAGAGGGTGTTGGGTCCCTTGAAACTGGAGTTACAGGTAATGTGAGCCCCCATGTGGGCGCTGGGAATGGATCGTGGTTCTCTGGAAGAATAGTAAATGTTCTTAACAGGTCCATTTCTCCAGTCCCAGCTTGTCTCTTTTTAAAGTTAAAGTACTTTACTTTGTGAAATATCTTGTATTTGTTAAGGACGTCAGATATTTTTCACAAATAGTTTTCCATTTATTTGTAACTTTTTAAAAAATGTTAATTAAAAAAAGTGTAACAAGGGTGATAACAGAAATAAATTCTCTTTTGTGAACTAGCACTTAAATCAGATATTTGGAAACAATGTCCATTAGGCTCTAGATCTATTAATAACTCAATAATCATAGATATTGTGAAATAATAGCAATTTTAAAATAGCAAATAGGTAAGTTTGAGCAAAACTTCCCAGAAAGAAGCTATACCTTACATTAACCTTTGCAAGGCTGATTAACTAGAACTTAAGTGACTTGGAGATTTTGGGATGTTGCAAGTCCAGAGCCAAATTATCTAGGCCATCTTTAGCCCTCTTAACAGCCATTTATTACTTCCCTGTGTATCTGACCTAATAGCTCTGTGACCTTAGGTAAATCATTTGGAATGTATTAGTTGTCTATTGAAAAGTATTATTAACTGTTATCAGACAGCATCTGAAGCCTATTGCTGAGATTTCTCCACTGGGCTATCACCTGATTCTGAGGTCTCCACCAATGTATTTAAATTAAAAAGTGTCTTGATGTTCACGACTTTTTTTTTTTTTTTTTTTTTTTTTTTTTTGGTTTTTCGAGACAGGGTTTCTCCGTGTAGCTTTGTGCCTTTCCTGGAACTCTCTTTGTAGACCAGGCTGGCCTCGAACTCACAGAGATCTGCCTGGCTCTGCCTCCCGAGTGCTGGGATTAAAGGCGTACGCCACCACTGCCCGGCCAATGTTCACGACTTTCTTTGTTCTGTTGCTATAAGGATTTCATGAAACTGCTTGCACATTGTGACATCTAATTTGGGATGGCCTAAATCTGTGTTCCCTGGCCGTGACTACTCATATTTGACTCCCAAATAAACTCTTATCCCCTTTGTGTTTTTCTGTCAAAATAATACTCCTTGGTGTTTGTTGTCTATTGTTGGATAACAGACCACTCTAAAGGCTTAGACATTACAGCAAATGTTTTGTTGCTCACAATTCCATGGCAAGGAATTCAACAATGTTTAGCCGAGATTGCCAGGCCTTGCCTTATGAGACGCCAGCTCTGGTGCTTGAGCCAGGGTTGGAAGTTCGAAGTGGCTTCACTTACACTCCTGGTCTTGATGCTTGCTACCTTTCTGCTAGTGCAACCTGCTGTTCCCACTCAGGAATCTCACCACGTATTTAGTCTCATCCATCATTTAGATGGTCAGCATGAACGTTCTTCCACAGTAGCTGGCTTCCATAGAGTGAAAGAGAAAGAAAAACCTAGACTTGGAACCAGCGTTATATCACCTCTGCTGAACTTTGTTGATAGAGAGATACATTCATGGGATGGTTACCAGATTCCTCCTCTGACTTGGAGCAGCAGCTTGAGCATAAGAGGAATGTTTGCCAGTTATTTTTGCTTCAAACTTATTGCGTATTCTTCTACTGAGAAGCTGTTTAGGAATGGAAACAGCTGAAAGGCAAGGCTATGTTATCAGCTGTAAGGCTTTCAGTTGCTGTAATGGAACCTTACTAAGTGTCCTTATGTTAAGTCCCCTCTACGCTTGGCCTAGATAGCTATGTACATGAAGCCATTCCCCAGGGTTGATGGATTTCGTGTCCTGACAATGTCAATAAGTCTCGAGATGTCTGCCTGTTTAAGGTCTGCCATCTATGGACTGGGATGTTCTCTGGCCAGGTTTCCTTTTCTGACCCCCAAGTGGTGCTCACAGGTCCAGGTGACAGATGGTGTCTGAAGCAGGAAAAGGGCACACTGCTTTCTTCTGTTTCAAGGCCAAGGAAACCCTCTCATCAAGCAGATTTTTCTCCTTGTGTCTCATTAAATAAAATTGCTGTAATTGCTTATGCTTAGGCAATGGGTGTAGGGAAGGCCTCTGTGATAGGTTTAAGCCAGTTAAGATTTATACCCCAGCACTGAGGAGGGAGCTGGCCTCTTCTGAAGAACACAGATCTCCTGATAAGGGTCCGTGAAATTCAGATTATGTGTGAAAAGTAGAGGCGTGGGATAAATAGATGGATGTTGTACGGGCAACAGTAACATTCATTTCAATGGGCATCAGATTCCTGAGTATATAAGATGAAACACTAGGAAAAATGTCAGGCTCATATCAAGATGGTACCCAGCCCATCTGTTTCTTGCCCTCTATGTTGTAGGCTCCTCTGCCACGCCTTCCCCACCATGGTGGATTGAACTCTTTGAAACCTGCTCTATTTCTGAGGAGATTCCTGATTCGAAGTATGGAATGTGCTGGAAAACCACAGAAGAGAGCAGTGGCTAAAGTTGCCACTGAACTGGATGTTCTGATGTTCAAGTTGAAGACCCTTTGAATCACTGGCGTGTCCTGCTGGAGTTCAGTGGCGCAAGAGGGAAACTCTTCACACTGTAGGCCCAGGACACAAGAAGGTACCTGGAAAAGAGCAACACAACAAAACTCTGACTCTTTCCCATGGAAATGTCTTCCTGGATTTTCTGACCATTCAACATCCCTTCCAAAGAAAAGTTCCAACTTTCTCTTTTCTACGTCTTTCCCCTTGTGTAGGTCACAAGCATTGTTTGTGAGGTATTATATTCAACTGGGATGAACATCATGTAATAAGAGAAAAAGGCAATGGGTCACATATCTTAAAAATACACAACAATTATTTAGTTGCAAAAGATATAGACTAGTTATTCAGAACCAACATCCAGATTTGGGGTATCAGCTAAATTGACACATGAAGCCTTTTTCAAAAAATTCTCCTTTATATCAACCTCATTTAGTGTTTACTGTTCTCAATTATGCTAGTGCCTTCAAAGGTCCTTCCCCACATCATCTTCCATACACAGGGACTTCGTCAATATGAAATCTTTATCTCATAAACTATTGAACACAGGGTGGGGAATAAAATATAATTCTTTTGGTTTCCAGTATCAGTTACTCTTGTGTCATTGTGACCAAAAACACATGCAGAGACAAGTTAAAGAGGAATTTGTTTGGGCTCATAGCTGTGATGGTTTCCGTCTGCTGTAGTGGGAAAGGCGTGGGGGAGCGGCTTCGTCTGTGGTCATGGTAAGAGCAAGGCGGCGGCAGCTGTTGACATCGCTGTGGGTCAGGAAGCAGAGAATGGCGGGAACTGGGGTCTGGGTTAATAACCTCCAGGGGTCTCCACCCACTGAGTCAGCTCAGCAGCCCACAAGATGACTCCTACTATCAGGTAGTTTGGGAACTGGGATGTGATAGCTAGGGTCGAGACCTCGGGGCCACATGTTTTTACTCGGAAGTTTTCTCTGTTCTCTAGGCAGTGCTGTCTAGATTGTTTAAGTGTTAGGCATAATAGCAGGAACTAAACCTGAAAAAAACCTCTCTCTCCCCCCTTGTCTTCACAGACCTTATCATCTGTTGTAATTCCCACTCTGAATTTCTAGGCATTGAAGCCATGGGCCAGTGCATCGTTCGGGGAGTGGGGGGGTGGGGGTGGGCGCGGGACCAGCCAGGAAGAACCTGTTATTTCCATTGAGTAAAGAATTCAGCACTGGGAAAAATGGCGACTTGGTTGGTGACTTGATGGTGGCAGAGACATTATGTGTGTGGTTCTACATTTCAGTGAGAAATTAAACCCCGTGACCACTCAAAAGCAGCCAGATCTTCTTAAGTTTGGAACATCTGTATTTATTGTCCCATGACTGTTGTCAGGTTTCCTAGGTTGATTTAACATATGCTGTCCAAGTCCCCTTGGAAAGGGAGGATGCTAGAGCATGACATTGAATTTTAGCTTCCTGTGCCCTCCCCCATGACTGAACCCAGGAATATTTCAACTTTCTCATGGCTTTTTTAAAAAGCCAAAAGTACCATTGGAAAATAATTTGTTTCTCTGATGTCACTGGATACCGATAGTATTTGACTGCTGTTTGAACTAAGTTGAAAATGACAGGTGTCATTGACTTCTTAGGTCAAAGCAGGAACTATAACTCATCAGTGTTGTTTGATTTTTGGTAATGAATTAAAGAACACGGGTTTTTATGGTTGATAGAAGAATGCAGTTTAACCTAGTACTTTAAAAGAGATATTAAAACACTGTACTTGTTTTTGGTTTTTTTTTTGAATCAGTGTCTTGCCGTGTCTCCAGATGCCTTACCACTCACTGTATAGTCCAAGCTGGCCTTAAACTTTCTCATGGAAAATTGAACCCATTGGCCAAAGAAAGCTGACCAGATTCCGTTTCCTTCGGACCTTAGCTGGCAGCACAGTCTGCTTGGCACCTTCTCCCTGTCTTTGATTCAGGTGCACAGGCTGGCAGGGAGACCTGGGACTTCTGATCATCTCCTCTCTGCCTTCTGAGCACTGGGGTGACATGTGTGCCTCACCACACCATTCATGTGGTGCTGGTGGCCGAACCCATGGCTTTGTGCATGCCCTCTGCCAACCGAGTGCAGCTTTGCCCCGAGGCTTTAAGTGGCATTTTATCCAGTGCTTATTACCTCTTTAGAAGCCAAAATGACCACATCTTCGCTCCTTCTAAATGTGCTGCACATTTAAAGTCTTTTGAAAAAGAGTGCATTGATGTATTGGATTCCTTTAAGGCTGTGGTTTCACTCCAAAGTATGATTTTTGGAAATGATGGAAGCATGGGGATCAAAATACCTACTTATTTTGCTGTTAGCTTGATGCAGTTCTGTCTCTTCTTCCCTGAACTGAGCACTTGAACACAATGAGTTTTCAATATCGACCTGCCCACTCTGGCATTTCCCCCTAGTGACAGCCATTTGAGGTTCCACGGCACTAGTTTTCTCCACCATGTCCTCTACCCTCTTGCCTCCAGCTAGCTGATCTGTATAGCCTTTTATCTAGGCTTCTGCCAAGTCTGGCTTCAGAATTCTTTTCTCTCCCCATTCCTTCTCTGAAGGAATAACTTTGCTCTTTTACTGATAAATAAATCTCAAATTCATATTTTATCTCTGACTTGTCTACCATGCTACAAATATTTTTGACCTTTTAAATATTTTGTGTGTGTCAGAGTATGTGTGTGTGTGTGTGTGTGTGTGTGTGTGTGTGTGTGTGTGTGTGTGTGTGTGTGCAAGGCAGCCAGGAGAGGGTGCTGGATCCCTTGGAGCTGGAGTTACAGGTGTTTGTGAGTGATATGGGTGCAGGGACCTGAACTTGGGTCCTTAGGACAGAGTAGCAAGTGCCCTTAACTGCTGGCTTTCTCTCCAGTCCTCCAATTTAAAAAAATGTTTTTATTAGCATATATTAATTATATATAATAATGGGATTCATTATGACATTTTCAGAGTAGGTGTAAACTGTTGAGATCACATTTGCCGCCTTCTCCACCTCTCTGCCAACACTTGACTTACATCTGTTTCCCCAGGACCTTCTAAAGCACTTAGAAGAAAGTACTTAGAAACTACTTATGACTTCTAAAAAGCTTTCCTCAAAGGCAAACCTAAATTAAAGGGCGACCTGTGGTTCAGTTAATCACCCCACCCCCCTGGCATTCACATGTCTCTGCAGAGTCCTGCAGGACAGTCTAATAGTGAGAAGGAAACTGCCTTTAGGTACACTTTTGGGGGAAGTATGTTCATGAGGTCGCTCTGAGCTCTTGTGACTTCTACAGCTCTATATAAGGCCCGACACTTGCAGGAACCCTGCTTTAGATACACACAGCTGTAAACCAAAGTTGATTTCTTTTCTCAGGAAAAGAAACTGGGAGGCCATGTGAATCTGTGCACAGTCATTGCTCCTTTGTTCCTGGGCCTCCTAGTTTTAACTTCTGCTGTGCTGGCTGCGGCAGGTTTTAGCAATTATCCTTAAGGGATCATTTTTATTACCATTTCAGTCCCGTTCTTTGGTAAATTTCCTTTGTTCAGCTTATTTGTGCACCAAGTCCATATCTTCCGTCCCATCCTTACATTTACCAAATCTCTAGAGCACACAGAGTACAGAAAGCTTGGCCGAGCAGTTCATCCCTCAATAACTTAGTCAGCTGTGTACTAGTCGGGGAGTGATGCTAAGTGGCTGTGCGTCTGTGGCTGGGTCACTATAGGGCACTGGCTGGGCCTGTGGACAGGGGTATTTCACCAAGGCTTCAGGTTTCGTGTGAGATACCAAACCCAAACCTGGCTTATACTCTATTTATTGCCTGACACATTTCTAAACTTAGGGATCACTACCTTATATTCTCAAATAAGTATCAATAAACTTTCAGCAATTTAGTAACAGAATTGATACGTGATATATTGTTTTCTGTTGATAATAGCCTTGAAGAAAGAAAAATACTAATTTTCTGCATGCAACTACACCCATTAACATAAATACCACTAACTACACTGCAATTCAACAGGTAACGGAGATCTTTGGTCCGTTAATTTCTTCATTCTTTGCTTATTTCACTCTACCCATCCCTTTGCCTTCACTCTGGAGACTGTCTCTAAACCCAGATTGTATTTATTTATTAATTTTTAATGTTTGTATCTCCATGTATATGTGCCATGTGTTCAGGAAACCCTTGAAGGCCAAGAGAGGCATCAGGTCCCCTGGGGCTGGAGTTACAGGTGGTTGAGAGTTGCCTGGTGTGGGTGCTGGGCACTGAACAAATGTCCTCTGGAAGAGCAGTAGGTGCTCTGCACAGTGAGCTGTCCCTCCAGCCCCAAGATGGTCTTTAATAACCTCCCTGCTCTTCCTTACTGAAGACAAGACTAAGCTGACAAGTCATCAGTTTACTTTTGTGTTTTCAATAGTAACTGGTCATTCCGTTTCCTGGGAAGCTGTACAGGAAAGTAAGCACTCAAATGAAAATGGTTTGGAAAGCATGCCAGGAACTCTCGAAGGTTTAATTCAAGGGTGCTGTTACCTAATGGTTTGTAGGTAAGCATGTCAGCCTGGAAGAATAAAACCAATTAGGGAGGTATACATATTAGTACATTTTGCTACTGACCAAACCAAATCCAACCAAATAGACAACTAATTGTATGTCTGTTTTAAAATCTAGTTACCTAAAATTATAGTTTCATTATTCTGAGAAAAGATTACATGTCAGTAGCATAGGTGTGATGCATGGTGTGAGGATATTGTCAGTCTGAACAGAAGGGCCCTTCCCAGGGATGAATTCTTTGGCAAAAATGGAGGATTTACATGTCCACAGGATCAGTAAGTTAACCAACTTAAAATCCCCACTAGTTTTTGTAGCTGTATGATTTCATTACAATCAGTAGTTATCTGTGTTAGCAGGTAACGGGCTAGCCTTGAAAATGGTACAAATACACCAAATGTTAATCATGTGTATTGGCTTGAAAGTTCATGAAGTATGCAGATAATGAGGTTCTAGATTCCTTGAACTTTCTCCTTCCCTCCCGCCCTCCCTTTGTCCCTCCTTCCTTCCTTTTTTCCCTGAGGTCTTCTTCCCTGTTAGCAAAGAGGCGATAATTAGTAACAGTGGATCCAGTTGTCTATTGGTTGAACCCACCCCACGATCCCTGCTGCTTTGAAAACAGTCAGCGGGAGCCAGAAGCTCTTTGTTTACGTACTTTTCAGAGGAGGGAGTTAATGGGGGCGGTTCTGAAAACCGAGAAGGCGGCGCACAGCAATCTGGTGACATTTCGCCGGAGCATGCTGCCACCTCCTGGCCACACAAGGCAGGGCCTCTTCATAAGATGGCAGGTAGCGCCTACAGTGTATGTAGTGTCTCATTTCCACGACATAACATCTTCTGGACACAGAAATTTAGATTTCTTTTGTGTGTCAGATGTCACACAATATTCAAATTAAAAGGGAAAAAGCATATCTCATTCGAAGGCACCAACTCATCTGCAATAATTTCTATACCTTGAACACAGAGATGATGGAAAAAAGTTGACTTTCAAACAAAAACAAAACTAGCCTTGGAGAGCTTCACTATGATGTTACAGTGACACTCTTCTTAAAAATTTTATTGAAAATAAAACCGGGCGGTGATGGCGCACGCCTTTAATCTCAGCACTCGGGAGGCAGAGCCAGGAGGATCTCTGTGAGTTCAAGGCCAGCCTGGTCTACAGAGTAAGATCCAGGACAGGCACCAAGACTACATAGGGAAACCCTCTCTTGAAAACCCCTCCCCCCCCCAAAATAAATCTTGAAAATAGATCCCCCCACGCCAATATATATTCTAACTATGGTTTTCTCTCCCCTTCCCCATTTCTGTCTCTTGTTGGAAAACAAACAGCTGGGGCCCTGGAGAATGGCTCAGCGGTTAATTAAGAACACTGGTAAGAGTACTGGCTGCTCTTTGAGAGGACCCAGGTTCAATTCCCAGCACCCCCACATGGCAGCTCACACCTGTTCCAACACCCTCACACACATACATGTAGGCAAAACACTAATTCACATATAAATAAATAAATAGATGGGTAAATAAATAAAAACCAAACAGCTACCCAAGGGAAAATAATAAAAGGAAATAAAATAAGATAAAACAAAACAAACCGATCAGAATAGTACCAAAGGGGTACGGAAAGGGGCCAAGAAAAAGTAGAAGAAACACATGGCGTTTGCATCCACAGGCGTTCCATTAAACACAAAACCAGAAGCCACAATATATATGCTAAGGACTACAGGGATGCCCTTCCCATTCAGTTTTTCTTACTAGCTTCGTAAACTGACCATTTTTTCCTTCTCTGAGACAGGGTTTCTCTGGGTAGTCCTGACTCCTGGAACTCGATATATGGATCAGGCTGGCCTCGAACTCACAGAGATCCTTCTGCTTCTGCCTCCTGAGTGCTGGCATTAAAGGCGTGCAACACCAGGCCCAGCTTATAAACTGACATTTACTTGACAGAATATACAAAAACAAAATAAATTCAGGCTAAATGAAGCTGTTGGATATCTGAAGAGTCACTGATACATGAAATATGTGCTGTAACTTTTGATTTTTCGGTACTTTATTAAGTTAAAAAAATGTACTCAGCACCAGTGAGCCAGACACACTACTCAGTTCTGTGACATCAGAGTAAATAAAAGACACGGAGCTCTGTCCAGAAAGCCATTAGCAGGTGAGACAGAAGCAGCAACAGAATTCCAATGCACAGGAGAAGGTGCAGTTCCAATGCACAGGAGAAGGTGCAGTTCCAATGCACAGGAGAAGGTGCAGTTCCAATGCACAGGAGAAGGTGCAGTTCCAATGCACAGGAGAAGGTGCAGTTCCAATGCACAGGAGAAGGTGCAGTTCCAATGCACAGGAGAAGGTGCAGTTCCAGTGCACAGGAGAAGGTGCAGTTCCAGTGCACAGGAGAAGGTGCAGTTCCAGTGCACAGGAGAAGGTGCAGTATACAGAGCACTGGGGGACATGAATGAGACACTCGCAACCTGAGATGGGATTATGGAGAATGAAACAGACTGGCCTCTAGCAGACAGAGACTTAAATTTATATATTCTACATATCTGTTATAAAGCTTCCCTCCTTCATCTCTTGAGGAAAAAAAAATCCTCAAATTTAAAGCTGTCTGTGGCTTCTCCCCACATTTCCAATGTTTCAATGTCAGTAGTTTACTATGGAAGCTTAGACAGACGTCAGGAGGTCAGGAGTGGCTCTGAAAACCCCCCTGAAATCAACATTCAGCAAGCATCTTAGCAATGATCACTTTTGATTTTCATAACGGCTCATTATAATCACCCCATTCCTAATCTTATAATTTAGGTTAATGTTCTGTAAAAATAATTGCCTCCTCAAATTGATTTTCATTTTCATGGGCCTATCAAGTTTGGAGAATATAATTCCCTTCTGCCCTTAAATATTTAATCTAAAATGAGAGCCCAAGTTTGCAGCCTGTAAAGAATAAATAAATAAAGGAATGAGCAAATGGGCCAGCACAGCACTCATACAGTACACGTAGGCGCAAGCTGCTGGGATATTTGTGCCGCTGCAGCAACCGGCAGACCCTTGGTCTGTTTTGGTAGGCATCTGTCTCCTGCGGAAGCCACTTGC
Organism: Peromyscus maniculatus bairdii; assembly: GCF_049852395.1. Lineage (NCBI taxonomy): Eukaryota > Metazoa > Chordata > Mammalia > Rodentia > Cricetidae > Peromyscus > Peromyscus maniculatus. The sequence goes on along the minus strand of NC_134870.1, from coordinate 14,197,890 downwards.
TCTCCCCTGCCAGCCTTCCACGTCCATTTTCTTAGATCTTGTGTCCCTGTCGTATCGTGGCATTGGCAAGCCTCAGAGTCCCATTGTTCTGGCTGTTCGCAGTCACTCAGTGAGGGGTGATTGAAGCACCTTCTTGTCCTCCTCTGACTCACCTTGGTAGATGTTGACGTTGACGGTCTGCTGGTTGGTCATGAGCTCCTGCCAGCCTTTCCAGTCACAGTGCCCTTGAGGTTGTTGCTGCTCTTAGGCCTCACAGGGTCTGATAGCTGCTTATCATCCAACAATCTTTGTTTTCACAGTCACATGACCGGCTCTCACCTCTTTGGCAGAGAGCTGACCCTATCCCAGCTACCCACACGTCTCTGAAATCTTTGATGGTTACCTCATCGCTAGGGCTTTGTCTGTGGGGTGACAGAGGGGTCTCCTTTCTTGTTAAAACCCACCTTTACCGTGAAGTCTGATACAATGAGCTGCATTAGAAGTAAGAGTAAAGGAAAGGGCCGCAGTGCCCGAGTCATGATTCTCAAGGCAGGGTGGCTTGGGTAGCCGGTCAGCCTGGCCCCCTGCCCTCTTACGCAGTCTACTTGGCTGTCTTGTCCCAGGAGTAAGTCTCTGCTTCTCATCCTCACAGCTTCAACGCTGACATTTCTTCTTATCCCTCATAACCCTTCACACTGTATCATCATGAGCGGATCAATCCAGTTAGGGATTAGTAGCTTAGTGGGTTTCGTGGAGGGGGGACTTGGTTATATATAAGATTGAACTGGCTTTCTTTCTGTTTTCTGGCTTCCATGGCCTGAACAGCCCTCTTCGGCATGCATAGCTGTCATGTTTGTGCCCCCTCTCTGTATGCCTAGGGCAGTATGAACGAGTGACTGTGGACCCTGATCTCTAGAATCATGAACTCAAATGATCGTTCTTCCTCCTCCTCAGGTGTTTGGTCACAGTGATGGAGAGCTAAGTTACCCAGTGAGTATAAAATTTACCGTCACCACCCCATGACTATCCAATTTGTTCTGTACCACTTATCAAATAGTTCATCTTTCCTCTAGTAATTTCAGGTGATACCCTATCCATATACTGCATCCGCGTACACTTGTGTTATTTATTTGTATTTATTTATGCTGGTAGTATTGAGGATTGAGCTTTGGGCCTTATGCATGCTGGGCAAGCACTCTGCTCCTGGGCCATGTCCCCAGCCCTGTGTCCTTTGTTTCTTGGCTTTCTATTCTGTTCTACTCCTTTGGTTTTGCCCAGTTATACACATGCAAACACATGCAAGGCTTCTTAACAGGCATTTTGATTATTAAATATTAATGTGATTTTTTTTTTGTCTGTCTGATGAATAGCAAGGTTGTAAACACCTTGTGCTTTGGAAGTAATATTTTGATTCTCAAGGTAAGGTCAGATTAAAGTGAGATGCCAGGGCTGCCTCTGTCTACCTTGAATATGTTCCATGTCTGTTCTTTTGTGTTCATACTGCAGTCTAGAGTTTTCTTATGTAAGCTTAAAATGTCTTATCAGCTATGTATGCTTGGTCTAGACCACAGAAAGCTACAGATAAAGGTAGGCAGGTGAACATGTGATCCTCCTGCCCCAGTCTCCTGAGTACTTAAAACAGCAACAACAACAAAACCCCTCAAACCAACCAACCAACCAACCAAACAAACAAACAAAAACAACCCTCCCCCCAACCCAAAACAACAACAAAAAACTCTGCCAATATAGTTGATTTTCTTCTCCTCCCCCTTTATTTATTTACTTTTGTTTGGGTTTATGATACTTCTGAGTTGATTCCTTCTTTTCTCCAAGTCTGGTATTTATGGATACACACACACACACACACACACACACACACACACACACACTCACGATTTTAGTTTACTTTGCAGGAAGAATTTGTTTACCTCACCTTGTTCTGAGACCAGAAACTCATGGAGTAGCTTTAATTATGTCATGATGTTTGTGTTCAGATTTAGAAAACAGGGCCTCTAGGAGCTGCCAACTTACAGTGACTTTTTTTTCTTTTCTTTCAAGTGTTCTACAGTTACCACTAGTGGTATTATAATTTTATGTCCTGAAGTCACAAGAAAATGTCAAGGACAAAGATTAAGATATCAGATGCAAAATGTAAATGTATTTCTGGGGAATATAAAGCAACTCCTTTACTCAAAGAGAAAAATAAAAGAGAACATAACAATAAATAGCCTGTAAGTAAGACCAGCTAAGGCCAGTCAGGGCGGTTCACACCTGTAATCAAGGGCACCGGGGAAACCGAAGCAGAAAGATCAGGAGTTCAAGGCCAGCCTGGGCTACATAGAGACCACCCACTGTAGCCACTCTAGGACTGATTCATTTCTGGGAGCTTAATAATAAAATATCCCTTTGTGAAAGGAACAGACCTCACAGTCCATTGGATTGGAGCTTTATTCCAAATTTACACATGCAGAGTTTCAGGGAGACATGCACTCATGGTTCTATCCAAGTTCCATCATGTGTTTTAGTGCGGGCATGACAGCCTGAGTTACAGACTGAGTTACAGCCCGAGCTACGGCTGCCTTTGTTAGTGGGTAAGCAAGTGCCAGACTCCAGCTGTCTCAGAGCTGGCAGAGTGGCAAGGAGACCAAATACAACTAGATTCCTTAAAGAAGGAAGACAAGACATCCCAGCCTGAGCTGTTTTCTGTAAGTTTTAAGCTTCAGTTTAATCCAGGCCAGCCAAAATGATTCTACCCAAGAGTTATGATCACATTCCTCCTTTGGAGAGCAACCGCTACGGGACTGTTGGCATTCACATCAAATCCTCCAGAAAAAAAAAAAAAAAAAAAAAAAAAAAAAAAAAAAAAAAAAAAAAAAAAAACCTTCTTGTGGCCTCCTGCCTCCTAACTCTGACTTCTTTTTCTTGTTGACATATTTATAACATTATTTGGAAAAAGGAGACTAAGTTTTCATTTCTAAATCTCCAATTTAGAATTATTTTTCAGTAAAGATAATGAATCTGAGAAAAGTCATATTTGGTAAAGCCGGAATTTTAGGAGGTTCATCATGGGGAACCATATATATATATTTTAAGCCAGAGAAAGAAAATACAAAACAAAAACAAACCCAATAGATGATGGTAGTACTCTTAGACTGACTTTAAAAACCACCATTTTCTCAGCAAATTGAGGCCAGCCTGAGCTGTACTGGGAGGTCCAGGGCAGTTTGGGTTATATAGTGAGACCGTCTCTCTCAAACAAACAAGCCCAACCCCAAACCAAACAATTCCCAACAACTTTCTATTTATTTAAATAGCTCTTGGGTTGTAACTTCATGAAAAACAGATACATTGAGTAACGCCTTCCCTTTCCACGTGTTTCTCTGTCTAGTTTCCATAGATGTTATGTGAAAGAGACAATATTTAAAGATGTATTTATTCTATCTCATCTGCCTTGTTAGAAACAGCTATTTCTTTTACATCTCTTCCTATTTTATATGCTGGTCTCTTACAACTTAATAAACACTTTGTACAACACTCACATTTAGTATGTGCCTGAATGCTTGGTGTGTGTGTGTGTGTGTGTGTGTGTGTGTGTGTGTGTGTGTGTGTGTGTGTGTGTGTATGCACGCGGTGTGCTTGTGAATGTCAGAGGACAACTTGTCGGAGTCACCAGACAGTTGTCAGTCTTGGCAGCGCTCTGATTTGTGAAGTTTTCTAGAAAGGCTCTCAAAGCTGATTAGGGCAGCGCACGCTGTAAATTGGGAACTACATGAAAAGAACCTCCCATTAGTGCCGGGTGCCCACCTCTGGGTCTGCCCTGAATCTCACATCTGTGGCCATTTAACTTCGACACATTTTTATGAATATTGATTTAAGTCACTCATTGAGAATGATCAAATGAGGAACAGTTGCTTCTGATTTTTTTTTTTCTTTCTTTCTTTTTGATGTGACCTGTGGAAGATGGAAGGGGCTTTTCCTCTTCTGTTCTGCTTTTCTGAGTCCGGAAATAGAGTAAGTTAGCATGCCATCTGAAGGAGTGTGGCTGGCTGCTCTGTGCTTGCCTGCTGTAAACACGAGGCCTTATGAATTATGGAGGCCACTTCTGGTAGGAGGAAAACTTGACTCTGAACAAAATCACTGGGGTCCAGCCATCCAGAGTTCTCTAGGGAACAGCTTAAACTAAAGACCTTCTCTGCTCCGGTCATCAATCTAAATAAAAAACTGTCTGTTCATTAAACAGCAAGGGGCCATCTGCCTGCTGAATCACGTGTCTTTTGCCTTTCGGCTGGTTATCACTGTCTAGACACCTCTTTACTAATTAGAATAAACTTGAATAAATAAAGGTTGGTTAAATAAAGGCTAATTTTATCTGGAGTCGAGTATGGGTTATTCCATTTGGTTAAACAATCTGAGAGGAAATAAGCCAAATTTAGCATTATTTTAAAGTTTACGGGCTATTTAGAATCTGGATTGACATTTGACTTTTGCTGAGAACCTTTGAGCACTCCCAAATGAATTGTTTTATGTTCTTGGCTTGGCTTGGCAGAGGGGATGGGTGTATTCACAATTCACTGTTTAATTTTAGAGTCTGCCAGTATTGCTTCTTTATTAAGGAATATGTGTATGTTGTAAGGGATCCAGCTAGAAGACAGGCTGATGGTTAGGTACCAATGTTAACACTGTTGTACGTGACCAAGTGTGCAGTGGCCTCAAGATTGAAAGGGGACAAAGGCAGCTATAGGAGGATGTGGTGCGACAGGGCGCAGGGACGGGCTGATCTCAAGACAAAACCAGGGGTGCATCACTGTCTGCTTCCCTGGGTCCTGGTAGGACAGACGAAGCAAAGCCAGCCTGCTCCCACCTCCCTCCTTCACAGCGTCAGTTTGTCCTCAAGGCTTAAACTTTAAATTTGGCAAATCAAAATTTTTGACAGCAGAGGTGCAGAAGTAAGGCTACGTATGATTTGGAAGAGGCTTTTTTTTTTCTTTTTTTCTATTTGTTTCTTCTAGTTTTAGGCAGTGGTTCCACCCAGGGAGCTCTATGGAGCCTGAGAATAGGAAGCTGGGTATCATGGCAACCATTCCAACATCTGGGGAGCCTGGAGTGGGACAGTATAAATGGAGGCCTGGGACTGTTCCAAGGTTTAGTCCTCTCAGGCAAGGACCATGTGTGTATCCTGTGGGGACCAAGTCTGCAATCCTTCCATGCTGCCCTATGTGCCCTGACACCCAGGGGGGAGACCGTCTGTGTCCAGAACAGGGCTTAGGCTCACACAGAGAATTCTAAGACCACTGGGACCGGAGCATGTTCTAGGGTGGAGGTGCCTCTCACCCTGAAGAGAACACCTTCACAGTGACAGGAGGAACAGATACAGGGCCCTAGGAAGGCCTCTGCATTTGGTATAGAAACGGGTAATTGGGAAGACTTAACCCAACAGAAGAGAGACTGAGCATGTCCCTTGGATAAGTCATAATTAATGCCTCCACCTGGGAGGCTATAAAGTGGTTTTCAGCCTTCCTAATGCTGGACCCTTTAATACAGTTCTTCATGTTGTGGTGACCCCAACAATAAAATTATTTTCATTACTACTTTATGACTGTAATTTTACTACTGTTATGAATTGTAATGTAAATATCTGTGTTTTCTGATGATCTTAGGTGACCCCTGTGAAGGGTCTTTCTACCCCCAGTTTGAGAACCACTGCTCTAAAGCAATATGGAAATGTTTACTGTGTGCAGCATCTGCCATGAAATAACCAGGCTGCTAAACTGAACAGAAATTTAGGATCCGTGCCAAGGACTTTATCTGCTAATGTTCTGGCATATCTGCACTGAAATGTAACTTCTAGAATGTTGCTGCAGCTTTGTTTACCACAGTAAAAATTATTTGGTATTCTGTAGGGACTGAGTAAATAAATTATAGTATGTTCATGTGTGGAGATACCGCATGCTTGACAGGATGTAATGATACCAGTGCGAGATCCTCCATGAGAAGTACTTTAAGTGAAAAAGAGAAATTTGTATACAATGTATGTCTACTGGATTAAAAAAAATTAAGAACTTTGTAGACACGGAAAACTAAGACTCCCAAGATGGCAAATACTGTAGGACTGCTGCCCACTTCTCACAGCGACACTTCTGAAGTGCCAAGTGTCTGCTCAGATCAGCGTGCCTGTTGACTCCTGTTCTTTTACTTGGATTCTAATACTTTATTTCTTCGGTTTCTTGCTTATAATCACACAGATAAGTTACTACCACAGATGAAAAGGAAATGATCCTAGATTGATTACATTTCACTCCGGGTACAGGCAAGTTGTTTAAATTGTAGCCTCATTAATTAGCATCTAAACTCACTTTTAACTGTGGCTTAACTCCTGAAAATACGATTCACTGAAATTGGAGAAATTCCCTTGATTTATGCGTAGCATTTTCATATGCCCTTTGCAATGCCTTATTCAAATGAGTAAGTAATCAAATTGCCAAGTTATGTTTATATAACTTGGAGTTCTAATTAGTTTAGGATGTAGCTCATTTATGTGACGCTGCATTACAAGCCAAAAGGAGTGTTGTAATTTTTAATTAAATGGTTCAGATCGTAGAGCTACTGAATTTTTTTTACCTTTTTTTTTTTTTTAAATTTGAAATCTCCCTGTTTACTCTAGAGGACCAGATTCTGTACGTCTGTTCCTTGAACTTTGCTATTCCCCCGCCAGCGTTATCTGACTGAAGATGGTGGAAGTTGGATGTGTGTGGAGGAGGGGGGTGGATATTTTGTAGGCAGAGCTCTTGACGGATTTGAAAATTGTTTATCTTTCTCTGTAAAGTTTGGCAAGCTGCAGAGTAGGGTATGAACAACCTGGGCTTTGACGTTAGGCCAGGATTAGAATCTTGATGCACTAATTAGTTACTTTATGTGACTCACTAGGTGTGTCTATTGGAAATTAAACTTTCTAACATGCAGTTGGCTCACCTGTAGAGTAGGGAAACAATAAGAGCAAATACCTCAAGGATTTGGACACTATCTGGCATTGATGTTTTTCCAGTTTGGCCTTTAATGTGGGACTTTACATTGAGTACCCAACACTGTCTGTCACAGTATCATTCAAAAAAATCACATTTCCTAGATAACTTCTTTTCATTATTTGTTGTTGTTTGATACGAGGTCATGCAGCCAAGGCTGGCCTTGAACTTGCTATGTAGCTGAGGATGACTTTAAAGTTCATATCCTCTTGCCTCCACCTCCCTGATGCTGGGATGGCAGGCATGAGCCACCACACCTGGCTCTAGATGACTTCTTAATAACGCGTTCGTGGCCCTGGGGGAAGTGGTGGTAGTTATGATTAATATGCATTGTATCCACGTGTCCTGGCTAGTTTTATGTTAATTTGACATAAGATAGAATCATCTGAAAGGAAGGAGCCTCAACTGAGAAAATGACTCCATAAGAGCCAGCTGTGGGGCATTTTCTGTGGTGCCATTCCTGGGTTGGTGGTCCTGGGTTCTAGAAGAAAGCAAGCTGAAGAAGCCATGAAGAGCAAACCAGTGAGCAGCACCCCTCCATGGTCTCTACTCTGCTCCATCCTCCAGGATCCTGCCCTTTTTGAGTACCTGTCCTGACTTCCTTCAATGATGGACTACAATGTGAAAGTTAACCCTTTCCTCCCCCAACTTGCTTTTGGTTATGATGTTTCATCACAGCAATAGAAATCGTAACTAAGGCAGCATGTATGAAACTTTCAATAAATAAATAAATACATTATAAAATTAAAAGCATAGGTCACAAAATAGTTGACTATAGTAAAGAATATTTTATGATTTGACACTTTCTCTTACTCTACATATCTTTGTCTTAGGGTTTCTATCGCTGTGAAGAGACACCATGGCCATTTCAACTCTTTTTTTTTTTTTTTTTTTTTTTGAGACAGGGTTTCTCTGTGTGGCTTTGCGCCTTTCCTGGAACTCGCTTGGTAGGCCAGGCTGGCCTCAAACTCACAGAGATCCGCCTGCCTCTGCTTCCCGAGTGCTGGGATTAAAGGCATGTGCCACCACTGCCCGGCTCATGTCAAGTCTTATAAAGGACAACATTCAATTGTGGTGGCTCACTTATAGTTCAGATGTTCAGTCAATTATCATCATGGCAGCCTGCAGGCAGACATTGTGCTAGAGAAATAGTTGAGAGTACTACATCTTGCAGGCAACAGGAAGTGGTCTCAGATACTGGGTCGTATCTTGAGTATATGTGAGCCCTCAAAGTCCACCTCCACGGTGACACACTTCCTTCAACAAGGCCACACCTACTCCAAGGCCACACCTCCCAATAGTGCCACTCCCTTTGGGAGCCATTTTCTTTCAAACACCATAATCCATATGCCTACTGTATAGTAATGATGATGTATATTCACTAGTATATCCTAAGCACAAGGATCCTTACACATGATTAAACATAGTATAAGTCATACAATTTTAGCTTTAAGCATTATTATTACTAAAGGTCTTCATTGGTGATGATGATGATGATGATGATGATGATGATGATGATGATGAGTCTGCTATGTGTGGGGATGCACACATGCCATGCCATGGGTGTGGAGGTCAGGGGATGGCTTGGTGCCGCTGGTCCTCCTCTCCCACCTTTACTTGGGTTCAGGAATGGAGCTCAGGTTGTGACGCTTACATGACAAATGCTTTGCCTGCTGAACTGTCTGGCCCAGGATTGTTAGAACTGCTTAAAAGTCAGAAATCCAAAATCACAATAAAAATCTGAAATCCAATTGGTTGGGTTTCCTTCTGGGAACAGGCAAAAGATCTATAGTTTAATCTTTAATCCACCTTCTGGGGGACTCTTCCTTTTGGTGAGGACTTAGCTTAGCTTTCTCCTGCTAACCCTCTCAGCCTTCTCTTCTGACCTATCTCCATTTCTTTCCCAAATCCAATCCCCAGAAACACTTTCCACCAGGGCCCCCAGTGTCACCCTAGGCTGGGACTCAGGGCTCAGTGATCTGTGTGGAAGACAGGCAGAGAGATCGGAAGAGCCAGAGGTGACGGCTGACCCCAAGGAAACGGCGGCTTCCAGACACGACAGGATTGGTGCACATGTGGAGTTACAGAGACCAGCAGCATACACAGGACCTGCACAGCCAAGTCCGACGGGTCCAGAGCTGAGAGGGTGAACTGGACATGAGCTCCTACCCTAACCAAGGCGCTATCTACCACTGACACCTACTTGCAAATCTCCAGGGAAGTCTCACTGGGTATGTATATTAGCCACACTTCAGGGCAGGCCCCATGTTCAGGAGTAGTGAATTGAACTCAGTGGTATTCTTGTAGACTTTTTGTCTCATATTGCTTTGTTTGGACATTTTTTTTTCTCTTATTGGTCTTCTGCTTACATTTTTTGTGGCTGTGTGTGTGTGCGCGCGCGCGCGTGTGTTTTAAAGAGAGAGAAAGGGCATGGAGTTGGATGATTGGGGAGGATCTGGGAAGAGTTGGGGGAGGGGAAAACCATGACCAGAATATATTGTTAATTTTTTTTTCCCTCAGGATCCATCCCTGATGCATGAGCTGGCTTTTTGGAGCCCCCTACCTATGGGGGCACACCTTGCACAGCCTTGATGTAGGGGAGGGACTTGGACCTGCCTCAACTGAATGTACCAGGCTCTGCTGACTCCCCATGGGAGGCCTTACCTTGTTGGAGGAGGGAATGGAGGATGGGTTGTGGGAGGGGGAAAGGCTGGAGGGGTGGGAGGAGGGAAGAGAGGGGGATCTGTGATTGGTATGTAAAATGAAAAAAATTCCTTAATGAAAAAAATTAAAAAAATATTTTCTATAAAAAATCATCTTTAGGAACTGGAGAAATGGTTCAGCAGTTCAAAGGACTGACTGCTCCTCTAGAGGACCTGGGTTCAATTCCTAGAACCTATGTGGCAGCTCATAGCTGTCTGTAACTCCAATTCCAGGGACTCTGACACCCTCACACAGACATATATGTAAGCAAAACACCAATGCACATAAATAAAAATAAATCAGAAATATATATATATATAATTATATATATAATCTTTTAAAAAATCATCTGAAAAAAGAAAACAAAGCTTAGGTTCTTTACTGCCACCGTTTGAGGCTGCTATTCATACCTGGCTTCTTCTAAGTGTTCCCATTATGTCTTTTTGGTCAGCTCCTTTTCTGGAGTGTTTCTATGCTAGGAAAACTGACTGCGCCTTACATTATATAGACATCATGCACAGGTCAAGACTCTTTCAATGCGAGGGAAGTGTGGTGGCGGTAGAAAGGCAGCACCGTCTCTTTGAGGTTGATGGGGAAAGGCCCTCCCTCTCATCCTGACCATCATTGTGGAAGATGGGATCTATAGCATGAAAGTCCACCGTGAGTCATTCCACCACACCACGATGTTTCGTAACTGTCAAAAACACAAGCAAAGGATAAAAGAGGGCTTGTACTCATTTCTACAGAGCGATGGCTAGCAATATTAGTGCGTGGATGAAAAGGCATCCGATTGATCAGGAAAACACCATCTAAGCTGGCAGCATCTACAGTGTTAGACATGCGGCATGTGCATTTTATTTCTTGGTGGCGGGCCCATAGCATTTCATTCCCTGTGGCATCTGCAACCAAAATGATGTAAAGAACCAGTATATCTAAATTTAATATTATGAAAAAGTGATTTTCAAAAGAAGATAAGTTTAAAGAGACAGAGATAGCTTATGAGAATACATCTGTCATTTTGTGCTCAGCTGCTTCATCTTCATGGTGAAGAGCAGTTGACTCATGATCACCACCTTGTCCATTGGTAACTTAATGTCTATGGTTCCAATTCCACTTCTGTGCAGTGGGGATAACAACACAGCACTGCACAGGGTGGCTATGGGGATAATACTAGAAGAATGGAATTATTGGTGTAAAGCATAGATTATCTAAATAGAGCTAACAGTATTACACTTGATTCATGGGTGCTTCTGAGGGATGATAAAGCTTAGTTATGATTTGGATATGAAATACTTCCCTCATGCTTATGTGTTTGAACACTTGGTTCATAGGTGGCGGTGCTGTTTTTGGAGGTTGCAGTGCTGTTTTTGGAGGTTGCAGCACCTTCTGGGTACGAGGCAGGCTGGCAGATGTTGGGGCCAGAGGGTTATAGCTAGCCTTGGTTCCACAGAGTGTGAACAAGCGACCCCAGAACTGCCTCTGCTGTATCTTCCACCCACCATATCTTCTGTCCTACCAGGATCGATCGGATCCTCTCAGACAGAAATAAGTACTTCTCCCATTCAGTTGCTTCTTGTCAGGTAATTAGTCATAGAGATGGGGGGGGGAGGGGAAACTAACACAAGCTTCACATACCTTAAAACTTAAGATAGTGTTAGCTAGGCTGATATCGACAAAAGCAAGGCAATGCCACCGAGAAAACGACAACAAGGGGTAAGTTGGTTTTAAGTGAATTTGCATCAAGACACAAGGCGGAACTGTGAGTATCCAAAACAGCTCTGCAGGCCCGTGGAGGCTTGGTGGAGAAGTGGTGTGGAGGCTGCCCTCTAGGTCCACGGAGGCACAGTGGACCAGGGCTGAGGGACACCTGCAAGAAGTAGCCAGTTCTCCTGCAGAAGCTCTTCAGGAAAAGGAGTCAGATGCCCCCGTGTTTAATTCTCCAAATGACGTCTTCAGGGGCGTCCCTGCTGCTGGCAAAGCCACTTTTTACCATGCCTTACTTACCACAGTAACGAGCACACCTGTGCTGAAAATGCACGAACCTGTGAAGGGGAGGAGCAGGTGGGAAGGAGGGATAACCGAAAATGTTGCGGAGGTCCTGTTGCTCATATGGCAGTCACAGAGAGCACACACAGACGGAAGAGAGAGTCCTTGGCCTCTTTGAAATGAAGTTGTTAGTCAAAAGAAAGGAGGACTTCCCCACTCAAAGTTTTCCAAACAGAGACTACAATGAGAAAGCATTTCAAACAACAGTCTCGAGAACTTGGACCTAGAAATCAATATTAATGAATTAGCTATTTTCTTAGTGAAACAGCTATACTTCCAGCACAGAGCCAAGCACATAATAGGGCCCCCATGTTTCTCTTCTATCTTTTCATGTTTACTCATTCAATAAACACTTCAGAGCTTGCGGCTGGAGACACCACACACTGTGGTCACAACACACAGAGAAATCCGGTTGGTACCGACCAGGAAGCTTCCTCCTTGCTGGTGCTGTGTAGGCACTCTCTCCTCTGTGTGTGTGTGTGTGTGTGTGTGTGTGTGTGTGTGTGTGTGTGTGTTCAACAGTAGTATCTTGCTGTGGGATGGTCTGTATGTCAAATTTCTCTGATTGGTCAATAAATAAAACACTGATTGGCCAGTGGCCAGGCAGGAAGTAGGTGGGACAAGGAGAGAGGAGAATTCTGGGAAGTGGAAGGCTGAGGCAGAGAGACACTGCCAGCCGCCGCCATGACCAGCAGCATGTGAAGACGCCAGTAAGCCACCAGCCACGTGGCAAGGTATAGATTTGTGGAAATGGATTAATTTAAGCTATAAGAACAGTTAGCAAGAAGCCTGCCACGGCCATACAGTTTGTAAGCAATATAAGTCTCTGTGTTTACTTGGTTGGGTCTGAGCAGCTGTGGGACTGACGGGTGACAGAGATTTGTCCTGACTGTGGGCAAGGCAGGAAAACTCTAGCTACAGTATCTAGCTGTGTGAGCCCTGGGAGCTACAATAATGACCGATATGTAAAGATATGGAGTGTGAGTGCAATGGCGGCATGAGGTTATGGGGGCAACAAACCACTTTTACAAATTTGATTGAAGATCCGTATCACAAGAGGGAGTATTACTGTAAATCTGGCCCTAAACCCATGGACCGCTCACCGACCCCAAGGGTGAACCTCCTGCTGCTATTTTGCTGAAAGAGCATAGTACCAAACTGCTCTCTAAATTTGTATCGGTACTGACAGATTGATGCAGCTCTCAATCCTCATTAGGGAAGTTTTCGTTCGTTCGTTTGTTTGTTTTTGGTGCAGTGGATGGTGATTTATGGAGAACTCAAAACTAATCAAAGTCCAGAGAATAATTGTCATTGGTGTGCTCAACTGCAAATGGGACATTCATGTCATACCCTCCCCCCAAGAAGGCTCAGTGACCACTGCAGAAGTGCCAGAAATCAGGGAGGACTAGAGGGAAACAGTATTTTCTGGACATGACAGGGTTGCTGCAGTATGAACTCACATCAGCTGTGATTGCCTGCATAAGACCTACACACGATCGAGCATGGAATGGGAAGAGGCTCATGAGGCTCCACTCCTGAGGAGCTATTGATAGTTGATAACTTCAGGGGTAGGAGAGTAAGTTTTCTTTAAGGGTGTGGTGCTGTGGGATGTTCTGTATGACAAATGTGTTAATAAATAAAACACTGATTGGCCAATAGCCAGGCAAGAAGTATAGGCAGGACTAACAAAGAGGAGAATTGAGGAAACAGGAAAGGAAGGGAAAGACTGCCTGCAGCCACTGCCAGGACAAAGAAGATGTAAGGTACCAGTAAGCCATGAGCCACGTGGCAAAGTATAGATTAATAGAAATGGGCTAAATATAAGAGTAAGAGCTAGATAATGATAGGCCTGAGCTAATGGGTAAGCAGTTTAAATAAAATAAGTGTCTGTATGTTTATTTTATAAATGGGATAAGGGACAGCCAGGGCTTGGTGGGACCCTGAGAGAAAACTCCAGCTACAAATGGTGCCCAATGTGGGGCAAGAGTTTCCACCTAAAACCTAAAAAAAAAAAAAAAAAATTCTAAAACGGAACTAAAAACAGCTTCTTAGTTGTCTCTCTCATTAGCAGTAGCCTGTAGGTTTGAGCTACTATATGGCGGGTTCATGGCATGCGTGTTGTCTTAACCTACACTGTGTTACACAGAGGTGTCTCCAAGCTGCGCACTATGCTGTCTGTTGGATATAGTTTTTGCTAGTTAAAAAAAAAAAAAAAAAAAAAAAGAGGTTTCTGGGCTACATGCTGCTTTGATAGAACTGCTTCTGATCGTTGATGGTACACATTGCTCCAGACCCAGAGCTGGTGGTAAACTGTACTACCGCCATGTTGGGAAGCTGAGGTGGGTGGAGCCACCAGCCACAGTGGCCATTTTGGTCATACAAATGCTACAGTTTAAAACAATAGTTACACAATAAGACAGATTCAGATGAAATAGTTTACAATATATAAAAATGTACGTAGGCTTAAAAGGAAAAAAATATACATAGTTATATAAAAAAATACATAGTTTTTAAAAATAGTCTTTAGAGAAACAGTAAAGGTAGTATAAAAAAATTAGCCATGTAAAAATGGATATTACACAGAGAATCTGGATTGTGTTGTCTTTGAGATTTTTAACTACAAAAAAACATTTGATCATAAAAGCTGTTGAGTTAAACCAATATAGATATTTTAAAGGTACCTTGACTTCAAAATTTGGATGTAAGGATATGTTGCTTTGGAAAGGAGGCTCTGCTTTTGTTTCCACAGAAAGCCAGAGGCTATGGATTTGTTCCAAATTAAGATGCATCAGGTTTGACCACCAAGACCCCCTGAAAGGTCTACGATGACACTAAGGCCCAGATGACCCAACATCCAAAACTGTTTCAAGGCAACTGGCTCAGACAATACACCCTCACAGACTACTCCATAATCCTAAAATTTTCTTTATGTCCCCAGAAGATACAGTGCCCCCCTCCAACAAAAAGTAGTAAGAAAAACTATGCCCAAATTCTCAAGTATACCAAGAGAGGAAATTGACTCACTCCCCCTCTAAACCCAAACATATTGCTAAAAAAAAAAAAAAAGGTTAAGAGATTCTTATGTCCCAAATCAAAAGAGCCCTCTAGTGTGGGACAGAGAAAAACTAATATTTTTATTTAAAACAGGTTGATTATAAATACAATCTCTTTCTAAAAAAAAGGGATAGTTTAGATATGATAGGATAAAAAGATAGAGTAATAAACCTACTTTTAAAGAGTAACAACTTGTTTAAAAATGTTTTACATTGCTATGGATTTTAGTTTATTGATACAAATTTAAACTTAATTTTGTTGTTTTATATATATGTATTTCAATTCTTGTTTGAGGTATTATGTTTATGTAACTCATTTAGATTGTAATGAATAATTAAAAAATACAGATTAATAATTAGTCTTCTATGATAGTCAAACTTATAACATGTTAGTTAAGTTTTCTAGGTATACATAGATGTATTTCAGATAGACAGGTAATCTTCAAACACTTCAAAGGCCTACAAAATATGACATTTAAAATATTTTTAAAAATTTAGGACAGTAAGACATGTCTGGCAGCACCAATTTACTTCAGAGAGAAAGATGGGCATCAAAGACACTCGATATGGAGTTTATCTTCTTCTTGACAAAAATAGCCATTTGGGCAAGAAACTGTTCTTGCCTGGACTGCTTAATCGACTGGACATACAGGACCCACAAAAAGGTGACCACTAAACTTTGCTTGACAAAATGTTCCTTTAGGTTCCTGCTTCACAGAGGAAACTGCCAGACATTCTACAGGACACACACACAAAAAAAATGTGTGGTATTGTATTCCCCCAAATATCTGTGCATGCTAATAAACTTATCTGGAGTCAGAGACAGAACAGCCACAACATTAAACATAAAGGATAGGCAGTGGTAGCACACGCCTTTAACCCTAGCTTTCCAGAGGCAGAAATCCATGTGTTCAAGGATACAGCCAGGCATAGTGACACATGCCTTTAATCCCAGGGAATGAGTCTTTAATCCCAGAGAGTGATGGCAAAAACAGAAAGATATATAAGGCGTGGAGACCAGAAACTAGAAGCATTTTGGCCTGGTTAAGTGTTTGGCTGGTTAAGCTTTCAGGCTTTAGAGCAACACAGTTCAGCTGAGATTCATTCTGGATGAGGACTCAGAGGCTTCCAGTCTGAGGAAAACAGGACCAGCTGAGGAATTGGCAAGGTAAGATAGCTTTGGCTTGTT
This sequence comes from Peromyscus maniculatus bairdii, assembly GCF_049852395.1. Lineage (NCBI taxonomy): Eukaryota > Metazoa > Chordata > Mammalia > Rodentia > Cricetidae > Peromyscus > Peromyscus maniculatus. Next base: position 14,181,901 of record NC_134870.1, on the reverse strand, counting down.
CTACATCTGATCTACCAGCATTCACCCCAATAACTGGCCTCAGGTTTTATTTTTTTAATAAGAACTTTTAAGATTCATGCTACAAAAATGACTGAAAAATTCTAGCCCTGTGGGCTAAAGACAGATGCCCCAACTTTACAAGAAAACTTTAGATGACTGTCCAGGCTGCCAGCTGTCTCTGTCTACTCTTGCAAGACTCCTGAAAGTTGCTTGCATCCTTCTCCCATTTCTCAGGTAGTATTATATCCTTCTGAGGTCTTTGATGTAGTTAAAGACTAGATAGTTATAATTTTCCTTAGTTATGATAAAAGATAAGTTATATATAAAACCTAAGACTCACAAACCTAAGATAGATAGGATATCTTCTTTAATTTTGCCAGATAAAGTAGTTATTATAAATACACTAGCTATTATAACTGTAATTCTTGCTTGACAATTGTTTTGTTATATGTAATTTTACTATGTAAAAGTTAAAACCTTCCTTTTTTTAAAAAAACAAAAAAGGAAAAATGCTGTGGGATGTTCTGTATGGCAAATGTGTTAATAAATAAAACACTGATTGGCCAATAGCCAGGCCAAAAATATAGGCAGGACTAACAGAGAGGAAAATTAAGAAAACAGAAAGGAAAGGGAAAGACTGCCTGCAGCTGTCGCCAAGACAAAAAAGATGTAAGGTACCAGTAAGCCACCAGCCACATGACAAAGTATAGATTAATAAAAATGGGCTAAATATAAGAGTAAGAGCTAGATAATGATAGGCCTGAGCTAAGGGCCAAACAGTTTAAATAATATAAGCGTCTGTGTGTTTATTTTATAAATGGGCTAAGGGACTGCCAGGGCTTGGCGGGACCCAGAGAAAAATCTCCAACTACAGTGTGGCCCCTGGTAGGTCAACCATGCTCCAGAGGATGGTCCCATATCCATGAGTATATGGACATCACACATTGGATGGGGTGGGTTATGACAAGAGAAGAGTACACCAAGTTAGTCGGGGTTGGGAGATATTAGGGAGGATCTGGAGGTGATAAGGAAAGGAGTGGGGACTAAATATCATCAAGGGACATCATATGAACAATGGATTAATAAAAGTATTATATTTAGACACACACACACACACACACACACACACACACACTAAAAAAAACCGAGTAAGAGAGATTCAAGATGGCGGAGACAAGCAGACGCAGGTAGGCCTGTGGCAGCGGCCCGCAGAGGTAGACGGGTCTGGCGGCAGTGGCCGACAGGGACATTTAGGCCCGGCGGCATCTGGCGGAGACATTCAGGCCCAGCAGCGGCCCACAGAGGTGGACAGGCCCTTCGGCGAAGATAAGCAGACAGAGGTGGACAGGACCGGCGGCGGCGGCGGCCGACAGAGACATTCAGGCCCAGCGATGGCCCACAGAAGTAGACAGGAAGACAGAAATAGAAGGAGACAGGCGGACACAGGTCGGCGACTCGTGGAGGTGGAAGGGCCCGGTGGCAGCGGCCAACAGGGACATACAGGCCCCGTGGCAGTTTGCAGAGGTGGATGGGCCGGACAGCAGTGACAAGCAGAGGGCCCAACTGCTGATCCTGTGAAACCCAACAACTTGGAGGTGTTGATGAGACTACCCTGCTCAGCTGAAACCTATCTGTGAGAGGATTCAGATGCCTACAGTTTGAAGTCTGAAGAAACAAGATCAGCTGAGGAGTTGACAAATGAACAAAACGTGACCTGGGAACACAGAAGAAGGCGCTACCCAGTCACCAAACCAGATCACCAGAATCATAAGTATATAATTCACCGACTGAAATCAGCTGTCCCTGAAGAAACAGCCCAATAGCACCAGTTTAACCAAGAACCCCTACTAAACCAAGACTAAAAATTAGAACAAGAGAGGCACTCTCAGACACAGACACCACCTGCACCGCACAGAGGAAAAGATGAGTAGATGCCAGTGCAAAAATACAGGCAACAACATAGAGACCTATATGGCAACATCAGAACCTAGTGATTCTACACCTGCAAGACCTAAACATACCATGACAGAAGAAACAGAAGAGATCAACCCTAAAAATGACTTTAAGAAGATGATAGAGGCCCTTAAAGAAGAAATAAAACATTCCCTCAATGAGGAAATAAAAACTTTCCTTAAAGAGGAAATGAAAAACTACCTTAAAGAGGAAATAAAAACTTTCCTTAAAGAGGAAATGAAAAACTCTCTTAAAGAGGAAATAAAAACTTTCCTTAAAGAGGAAATGAAAAACTCCATTAAAGAGGAAATAAAAACTCCCTTAAAGAAATGGAAGTAAAAACGAACAAAAAATGGGAAGAAATCAAATCAAGCCAAGAAAAAGCAATTAAACAGATGAAAGAAACATTCCAAGATCTGAAAAATGAATTTGAGACAATAAAGAAAACACATGCTGAGGGAATGCTGGAAATAGAAATCCTGACAAAAAGAACAGGAACTACAGAAACAAGCATAACCAACCGATTGCAAGAGATGGAACAGAGAATCTCTGACACTGAAGACACGATAGAGAAAATAGATTCGTCAGTCAAAGAAAACACTAAAGACAAAAAAGTCGTAACACAAAACATCCAGGAAATTTGGGACACCATGAAAAGACCAAACCTAAGAATAATAGGGATAAAAGGAGGAGAAGAATACCAACTCAAAGGCACAGAAAATATATTCAACAAAATCATAGAAGAAAACTTTCCTAACCTAAAGAAAGAAATACCTATGAAGATACAAGAAGCTTACAGAACACCGAATAGGCTGGATCCAAAAAAAAAGTCCCCTCGCCACATAATAATCAAAACACTAAACACACAGAACAAAGAAAAAATATTAAGAGCCACAAAGGAAAAAGACCAAGTAACATATAAAGGTAAACCCATCAGAATAACACCAGACTACTCAATAGAGACTATGAAAGCTAGAAGATCATGGACAAATCTCATGCAGACACTAAGAGACCATGGATGCCAACCCAGACTATTATACCCAGCAAAACTCTTAATCACCATAGGCAGAGTAAACAAAATATTCCAGGATAAAACCAGATTTAATCAATACCTGTCTACAAACCCAGCCCTACAGAAAGCACTAGAAGGGAAAATTCAACCCAAAGAAGCTAAACACATCCATGAAAAATCAAGCAATAGATAATCCCACACCAACATACACCACAGAAGAAACAAGCTGGTGTAGCTATCCTAATATCTAGAGAAAAAAGATGTTTCAAAAGAGAAGTCTTGTGGCAATGCCTCAGTGGTCCAGGTAACTACCAGAACTCGGAAAAGTTGGTTGAACTTGGGATTGACTGGGAGGCCAAAGATTTAAAAAGCAGAAGATTCTCTCAAGACACAAGTTGTGTGATAATAGTGTGTTTTGTGTGTGTGAATGAGAATTTGTAAATGTTGAATTCTAGGCTTCGACAATCATTGTCAGTGCAGATTAAGCTGCAAGTATTTATGCTTTAAAACTTAAATTATAAAGCTAGTTACATCTTTCTAACAACTAGTTTTAATGTTTATGAGCATATTTTACCTACATTACCTTTTCAGGATGTTGAGAAAGATGCATCACAAGCACAGGCTGGAGGCTGGGGGCTAGATGGTTTTGAGGAAGAGGTCTTGGTGGACTCTTTCATAGAGCAAAGGGAAGCAATGCCTTCTGGGAAATGAGCTAAGTTTTAATCTAGTCTTTAAGATTAGAAGTCAAAAACAAAAAATATTAAGGAAAGGAAAACCTAATTGATCTTTGAAGTATTGTTATGTGGAATTGAGTGGGACTTTTGAGGCCTTTCTTCCAGAAAACAAGGACTTGGTTGTCAGGCCTATATTAGGCCTAAACCTTGGTGCCATGTAGTTGTACTTAAATCATTTCAATGGAAAGTGTCTTAGTGATTGGAACTTCTAGTGCAGTTTGGAGTTCTTCCATTTGAAAAATGTGATATTTGCATGGGATTGTTTGAATCTTGTTTTCTAGTCCCTCCCCATCACCACCCTCATAGTCTGAAGGTAGATTTTTCTCTTGATAAAGGAACAAAAAAGGTGAACATCTTGTTTGTAAATAGGTATCTAGTAACTAGTGGTAAACTTGAAATGGTAGAATTCTTTAAAGCCTAATTCTAGATAGCCTTAAGAAAATGTATCTTAATTACTTTTGAACCTGTATTCACCTTGTTTTTTTCAAATATCTTAAGTTATATTTTCTTTTTCAGAGCTGCTTCTTATTTGGGGCTACTTTTTTTTTAATTGAGGCGTAATTCATAAAAGGGCATATTGTTTTGATGAGACTTTTTACAACTGTGGCTGGATGTCTTTCTTTAGTCTTCCAAGAAGGGCCATTTTACTTTTTTAGAGTTACTTTTAAAAATCATGAGGTCAACAACTTGGACTACTATGCATGTAAGTGCTAATGCAAATTAAAGCCCAAGTTGACCTCCAGCAGCAGTTCATTCTATGTTGACAGTGAGAGAACACTTTGCCTGTTAGGATACTGTTACTCGTGGACTGAAATGCTGAAGAAACCCCTCCCCCTATTTTGTTTTTTTTGCAAAAATCAAGGTATATTCTAGGGTTTCCTGGTTGACCTCAACAGATAAACTGAGATGATAGTCTTAGTTCAGAAATGATCTGAATGTAGATTTACAGTCTACGTGTACAGCTGGCTAAGTGAGATCGCTTTCACAGTTCTGCATGTATCCCATCGGCTCCCCATTAGTCACTGAACTCTTAAAACTGGTATTGTAACATTATCACAATGTTTTGCGCCAATTTTATAAACTTTACAGTGCAATATGTGTTCCTTTTCTGAGGCAAACCAAAGGTATATTTCTCAAGGTTCTGCTGCTATCAGCAGCGTTGATGGAGGATTTTTTATACATTTGTAATAGATAGAAATAAACCAGAAAAAAAGAAGAAAAAAAAGTGGTGGAGGAAAAGGTGAACACTGCAAGAATACTCAAAAGGGCTGAGAGTTGCAAACGCCAAGAATGGCTTCGCATAGTAAATGGAATAGAACAGCTCTGAACTATAGCTTACTTTTCCTGGTTTGGTCTGACAGAATGATTGAATGCTTTTGTACAAAAATCAGAGCCTTAAAAACAAGGATTTGGTGAGATTGTAAAATGGTGTGCCACTTTGGCAAAACAGTTTGGTGGTTGGTCAAAATGCAAAACATTGTTACTCTGTTACTCAACAATTCTACCCTTAGGAATATATCCTCAAACTACTGAAAATGTGCACCTATGAAACATGTACATGAATGTTTACAGCAGTGTGTTGCTAATAGTAAAAAAGTAAAACAACTCAAATAGCTATCAAATACTGGAGAGAAATAAAATGTGGCTTATTCATACAATAGAATATTATTAAGACATAAAAATGAATGAGAAACTGACAGATTAAATGACTTTGGTGAACCTTCATAAAAAAAATTTAAAAAAAAAGTATTATATTTAAAACCCCGTAATCTTCAGAGCTTCTTAGGAACTGAGGTCAAAATACCACTGTGTTGTTGATTTTTTTTCTAGTGAATGACAGAACATGTTTGCATAACACAATATGTTTTGAAATTATTTATTTTTATTTTATGTGTGTGTTTTGCCTGCATGTCTGTCTGTATGCACACTGCACAAGTGCCTGATGCTCATGGGGGAAAAGTGGATGCTGGATCCTCTGGAACTGGAGTTATGGATGGCTATGAGCCACCATGTGGGGGTTGAGAACCTAATGGGTCCTCTGCAGGGGCAGCAAGGGCTCTTAAATCATGAGCCATCTTTGCATCTCTGACAAAATATTTTTTAACCTTGAAGAACATGGTCTGTATAAGCTTTGTGGCATCTTTTAGGGTCAAGTATCCTCTGCTCTCACAGGACATGAAAGTTGAAGCATTCTAACCAATGGAAGACATGTTTTGTCGTTTTTCTTTTCCTGCAGTAAAGGCCACAGAAGAGCTTATGGATTTGCACTTAGGTTTTATGAATGGGATATGAGAACATCCACTTTTCTTTCCCAGAGACTCCCTTTTCCCCCTTTCTTTATTCTCTCATACAATACAACCCAACTGCAGGAAAATGCTCTTCCATTTCCCTTCAGAAAAGAGCAGGGCTTCCCAGAGATATCAACCGAACACGACATAACAAGATGCAATAAGACTAAGAATAAACCCTCATATCAAGGGGGCATGAGGCAACCCAGTAAGAAGAAAAGAGTCCCAAGAGCAGGCAAAAGAGACAGAGATGCCTCCACTTCCATTGCTAGGAGTCCCACAAAAACCCCAAGCTGAACAACCACAGCACGTATGCAGAGGACCTAGGGAAGATTCACGCAAGCTCTGTGATTGCCTCTTCACTCTCTAAAAACCCCTATTAGCCCTGCTTAGTTGATTCTGAGAACCTTGTTTTCCTGGTGTCCTCGACCCTCTGGCTCCTACAATCTTTCCTCCCCTTCTTCAGGGTTCCCGAAGCTCTGCCTAATATTTGGGTGTGGGTCTCTGTATCTGCTTCCATCAGCTGCTGTAGGATGCCTCTCTAATGACGATCGGGCTAGGTACCCATCTATGAGCATTAGGAATCATTTCATTTACTTTTTTTTTTTTTGTCAGTCATGTTTGATTTTACCCTAGGTCTCTGAGTCATCCAGCTTTTGGATCCTGGCCATCCAAGCAGTGTTGGGCATGGGCTCCTCTGTTGACCTGGGCTTCAAATTTCCCCAGGGCATCCTGCAGGAAGGATATGCTATGCATTGTAGGTTTTGTGGCTGGGTTGGTATCCCAGTCCCACCACTAGGAGTCTAGCCTGGTTACAGAAGATGGCTGGTTCAGGCTCCATATCCTCCATTACTGGGAGACCTTGCTAGGGTCACCTTCAATTGCCCCCTAAATGCCTACCTATTCCAGTCTTCTCTCCCAATACTCTTTCCCTCCATCCCTTCCTTCCTGACCTGATCCCTCCTGCTCCCATCCCCACCCACAAAATCTGGTCTATTTCTCCTTCCCAGGGAGTTCCATGGGTCCCTTTAGACCTCTCCTCTTTATCTAATTGTTCTTGGTCTGTGGATTGTACTGTGATTCTTCAGAGAATAATCTCTTTCAGGAAATCATGGAGTTGGTCTGGTCTAGCTGCCTTGAGAGGCATGGGTCATAGGTTTTTCAGGTTAGAGTCCGTGGCTCCATGGCACTGTGTGCCTTTCACAGTTCCTAAGAACCCGAGGCTCTCCCTCAGGCTGTGCAGCATTCCGGGTTCCCTAGAAGTCAGCGAAGCATATAGAAGCTTGACTGGACAATTAGTCTTAGACATTCACCTTGTGGACCCTGTATGGCTTGCACACATCATTGTATCCTGGCAACTATAATTCTATTCTTCCTGGCAATTGCCATGATATTCTGTTTCTGACAAGATATAAGAAGTCTGATTGCGGCCGGGCGGTGGTGGCGCACGCCTTTAATCCCAGCACTCGGGAGGCAGAGCCAGGCGGATCTCTGTGAGTTCGAGGCCAGCCTGGGCTACCAAGTGAGTTCCAGGAAAGGCGCAAAGCTACACAGAGAAGCCCTGTGTCAAAAAACCAAAAAAAAAAAAAAAACAAAAAAAAAAAACAAAAAAAAAGTCTGATTGCTTCCAATAAACTTGTCTCAGCTCAGTCTTGCTGAGATCCCTCCAACCTGGCTTTTGTTCCCACTGACCATCCCAGCAGACCCTGTTCTGGTAAGTAAGTGCTGACACTTACAACCTCTGTTGTAGTTTTACTTTTGTTTTGTCTTTGCACAAAGCTGGTAATTTGTAATCACAGATTTGACTGAATATATAATCTCAATATTCAAGCATTTCAAATTCTCTTTGGCAACTGTAGAAAATATCTTGTGTTTCCAAGGCGAACGATCAGTTTGCTTTCTCCTCTAATTACAAGGTGGCTTTAATCCTGCCAGAGGAGGTAAGTTTTGATCAAAACAAAACTCCAGATGGTATGATGGCATGCATAGCGAGAGAAGCTGAAACCATGCAGAATGTCGAGTGAGTGACAACTTACATACAATTCAACTCCTGCCCCTGGTGCCATGAGAACACCAGTGGTCAGAATGATGCCCTTCAATCTTGGACAAATCCCACAGCTCAGAATGTCCCCCATTCACGGTGGAGAGATCTCCTCTTCCAATCCCTGTGACTCATAATTTTGTAGTATAGAACTTTGGGGAGCTCTTGTGTTTCTTTTTTAGTTCTCAAATGATAAAAATTGTATTTAACAGTCTGGAAGGAAAGTTCAGGGTCAAGGTGGCTGCTGGTTTGGCGTCTGGTGGAGACCACTGTTTGGTTTACCCATGGTACCTAATATGGCTAATAGCCATGTCCTCACACAATGGAAGGTTCTTTATTTTTATCCCCATAGTCATTAATTTCATCCCAAATATAGACTTTCCTATTGTACTCTTGTTTTTAAAAAATAGCACATTTAAGTATCCGAGATACTTCTTTGGGAAAGGTATTGTTAAGATTGGCTGGCCATAGAGCGCTAGGGATCTACTTGTCTCCATGCCACAGCACTGGGGTCACAGGTGTGCACACAGCCAGGTCTGGCTTTTACATGCATGTTGGGGATTTGGGTTTTTTTTTTTTTTTTTTTTTTTTGGTTTTTCTAGACAGGGTTTCTCTGTGTCGCTTTGCTGGAACTCACTCTGTAGCCCAGGCTGGCCTTGAACTCACAGAGATTCACCTGGCTCTGCCTTGCCAGTGCTGGGATTAAAGGCGTGCACCACTACTACCTGGCGCATGTTGGGGATCTTAACTCAGGTTTCAGTGCTTGCACAGTAAGAACTTTACGCATGGAGCCATTGCCTTTGCCCCAGTAAGAATTATTATTTTGATACAGAGTCTCATGTAGCCTGCTGCCCTTGAACCAGCTACGTGACAAGCCTGTCTTGAATTCCTGATGTTCCCAGTTCCTGCCTTTACCTCCTGAGTACTGGGATCACAACCTTATACCACTACATCAGGAATTAAGCAATTTTTTAAGCCTAGAAAGGTCTGGTTTGTATTAGCCATGTGTATATACAAAAGCAGAGCATAGAGAAAGGGAGACCAACACAGTCCAGAGCAATTTGTTTGTTTATGTAGAGTGAATAGCCCACAGGCAAAATCTGGCTGGCCATCCATTTTATTTAAATAAAGTTTTATTAGAACACTGCCAGTGCCTGTCCATTTATGTATTATCTACAGTGATTTTTATGATACAACAGCAAAATTTAGTAGTTGCCCATAAACCTAGACTGTATGGCTTGGAAAATGTGAAATGTTTACTATTTGGTCCCACATAGAAAAGGTTTGCAGGCTCTGAAGTAGTGTTTTTAGCCTTTTACATTCATGGATTTCCTTTGTTCAACAGTGAATGCTTTCACTACAGATCCGGCAGAAGCGCTTCCAGCTATGCTCTCCCTCCCTGAACTCGTGAGAGTCCGTAGGTCGCAAAACTCCCATGAAGCGGCACATTGTACCACCAAGGAAGCCAAAGGGCTGCCCAGTGTCACAGAATGAATTGTGACTGCATCTTTTGTGGTGGCACTGTGGACCATTGAGAGGAACATGAAGATTACCTTCTGAGCATTTACGCAAGATAATTTAATTTTAGAGCTCATAAACAAGTCAGAGTTATGTGGTTTGACAAAAGGTCTCCTTATGTGTACAGACCCTTGCCAAAAGTGTGATGAAATCCTGAGGCACGAGAACCTTAATGTGCACTTCAGATTTACATGTGGTCTGCAGAATCCACTAGTGTGTGTTCATAAATACTGCTGCTGCTGTTAGGAGGCGCTTGGGAAACCCAGACAGTTCTGTTAGAGACAGAAGGACCTCCTCCCATTGTGGGGTCCACATCCTAACAAGTGCACTCATAAAGACCTGCAGGCTGTTTTTCTTTTTAAAAATGTATGTTCTAGAGCAAACATACTCATCTCCTCCCAACATCTCATCTATTTACTTGAACCTTGCTTTGTTCATTAAATGTGTCTGATAGCAGCTCCTGCTTCTGCTTGCTTTACAGCTTCTAAAATTGTGGTAGTGTGCGAAAACAGCGAGGTCTATCCTAATCAGAAACTAAAACATAAATTTGGCTTATTTGCCAAACTTTCCCAGAGACGCTTCAAATGAAAACCAACTGTTTCTTTCAGTGTACTTTGAAAATATCAGGTCAAATCATAGCGGATTTATCAACGGGAGGAAAATTAGTAGAAGAAAAAGTCTGTTCTGCAAGGCACAGATAGTTAGGGTTTGTACTACTAGTTCTGAAGACTGGTGGGATTGGCCACTGGCCAGTTTCACTCAGCGAGTACTTAGAACAGCCTTTTTGCAGAACATGCGTGTGGATCTGCTTCTTATTGGAACGGTACTGGAACCACGGTTCTATGCCTGCTTGTAAGCTTCAATAAAGATGCTGTTTTGGTTACTTTTCTCATAGCTACCTCGAAATGCCAGACAAAAACACCTTAAGGAAAGAGGGTTTATTTTGGCTCACAGTTTAAGGGTACAGTCCCTCCCGGAGGGCAAGGCATGGTGACAAGAGCTTGTGACAGTTGGTTGCAGTACATTCACAGTCTGGAAGCAGAGAGAGATGGATGCTGGCGAACAACTCTTTCTCTTTTTTTATTCACTCTGGGACTCCAGCCTATGGGACGATTCTACCCACAGTTGCGGTAGGTCTTCCCTACTGTCTGGAAACATTCTCACACACACATACAGAGGTTTTTCTCCTGAGAGTCTAGATCCTGTCACATTGGCAAGATTAACCATTATAGACACTTAAAGTTTTTTGACTCATTAATTTAATATCTAGAATGTGGGAATTTAATCACTATAACAAGAATGGCATCTTATTATAATGATACCGCCCATGTTCCACTTTACCTTATAGAACATACACAGTATAAACTTCACTGTGTATATTCTATAATATAGAATTAAAATAAGCAGATTGAAATAAGACAACTTAAGAGTGGCAGATGGGTGAGATGGACAGATTTGATGGCAGCCCATGTGCTGTGTGTGACGGGAAATGACAGCGCTCACTCACTGCTGGAGGAAGCCTCGATCACACAGAGATGTGGGGGACAATTTGACAATGTACATATGAATGCGTTCCTTTGACCCAGCAGTTCTCCGAGTTAATTCTACCAACATACCCAGACATGTACGAAAACGCACATACAGTAGTATTCATTGCAGTATTGTCGTAACAACAAAAAGCTGGAACAACGTAGTCTGTACTGCATCTACTATGGGTTCAACTGTGTCCTCTGAAAGCCACACGTTGACGTCCTCAGCGTATTTACTACGGGTTAGAAAATGCATTTGGAGGCAAGACCTGCAAAGGGGCAATTATGTTAAATAAAGTCATGGGTGTGGGGCCCTAACTCAATGTGGCTCCTGTTTATGATGAATTGGGAGAACAGGAAGAGCACAGGGCCCTGAATGGAGAGTCATGGTGTAAGCGAGTCATTTTCCAGTGAGGTCTCTTTGTTTTGCTTTTGTGACATTGTTGTGGCTTGTTGGATTCTTGATTTTGGAAGGAGGACACAAGGAGCCTTGAACTACATCTTGAATTAAAAGAGTCTACTGGCAAGATGGATGCTGAGTTTGAGCTGAAATTAGGTGGGGGCTGGCACATATGGGCATGCATACACACACGGGCATACACATGCACATGTGTGCCCCTACTGTGTGTCACAGGGAAATCACTTCTGTCCTCAGAATCAGTAGTATTTGGTTAACTAAAAACCTGAGTACAAGCTGGATCTCATCCAGCATGAGAGCACAGATGTGAGAAATCCACTCCAGAGGAGCAGGGGAGAGATTCCTTAACTTCATCGATGTTTTTTGATTGTTTGATGTTCTGTGGTCCAAATGGTCTCCAAATTGAGAACTGATTTTCTTCCAAAAGTCTACTTGTAAGTTAATTGTCAGAACTCAGAACTTATTTCTGTATAAACAATGCTATATTGCTAGTCTATTCCCAGGCTTGCTCTTAAATGCTTTTTTTTTTTTTAACTTAAGTGTACTGAGAAAAGTTGCTATAAACCAAGTTTACTAGTACTTGAAGGCTCTTCAGGGACCTTCAAGTTAGTAAAACCACTAGGCTGTGCAGTGGATCATGGAGGCTAAGTAACTTGGTTAGCGTTATCTAGCATAACCAGGGCTGGGTCTGCAATTCCTGACTTTTATAGGCCAGTCACTTCCTTTTTTTTTTTGAGACAGGGTTTCTCTGTGTAGCTTTGGATCCTGTTCTGGAACTTGCTCTGCTGGCTTCGAACTCACAGAGATCTATCTGCTTTCCTCTACCTCCCGAGTGTTGGATTAAAGACATGCGCTACCACCACCTGGCTCAGGCCAGTCAGTCACTTTCCCTGTATAATATAATTTATAAAATCAGACCACTTCTGACCATGGCATAGCTCTGAAAATGATCACTTCTGAATAAGTAAGTATCACTTTAGGCTTTGGGAAATGCCTTCTTATGTATTTTATGAAGCTCCAACACCTTCATAGCAATCCCATGAAGAGAACAGCAGAGCTCTGGGAGGTTCAGTAAAGTGCCTAGTGCTGCCTAGCAAGTGAGTGGAGAACCTGGGGTCAAAGCTCAGCCGGTCTTGGTTGGAGGCCAGTGGCTGTTCCTCCATGGACTTTGGCTAGGAATGGAGTCCGGAATCTCTGCCAGGGTATCCATGCAGGAAGCACGTAGCTGTGCAGGTGGGAGAAAGGCTGGCTCCATTGTGGAGATGGGTGGCATCTGCTGAGGAAGGCTGCAGTGTTGATTGACAGCCAAGGAGGAGCAGGCCTGGGAACGAGGACCAAGGGCTCTGTGGATTGTAGTTTAGACAGCCAGTGACATGGGGAGGCTGCACTTCTCAGTGACGGCAAGCAGTGGCCACGTGGGCGAGTTGTGCTTGCTGGGATTTTGCTCACAGCACTGCCTGTCCATAGAGTTGATTTTTACTTCAGTAGATTATCTACTGCATGGCTGATGTTTTTATTAGAATCTTGTGTAGTTCAGGTCGCAGGGCCTTGTTAAAAGCATGCCACTTGTTAAATATTTAGCCTGAATCCTTTAATAAAATACTTCTGGGTTTAATAAAATCCTTTAATAAAACACTTCTCTTAAAAACAAGAGCTGTAGGATGACTTTCCTGATTGCCTTTCTTCCTCCCTCCCTTCTTTTTTTCCTTCCCTTCTCATCCCCAGTACCCACCCCTTCTTTTTCCATGTTGAGAATCCAACCCTGTGCCCAAGCAAGCTAGACAAGTGCTTACCCTAAGCTTTAGCCTCAGGCCTACTTTTTTGTTTGTTTGTTTGTTTTCTTTCTGTTTTTAAATTTATCCCCATTTGAGGGACTAATATATTGGTTAAATTTCCCTCAGACATACATACACAGACACATACACACAGACACACAGACACACACACACACATACACACAGACACACACAGAGACACAGGCACACATGCACATGAGCTTTGTTTGTTTTTATGGTGCTGTTGGTTGGACCTGGGCATTAGGTACCCTCAGTAAACGTCTCTCACTCCAGCCATGACTTTGTGGTTCTCAATTTCTACCTTTGAAGAAAGAAATGTTTATCTTCAAAAAGGAGACGAATAAGTGTGGAAGAAGCTATTTCAACTGTAGGCATAGTAAGGGTCTGGCCACTGTGAGTGTGATTTATAAACTCCCTGAATCAGAGGGAGGAGAGTCTTCTGGAACAGCGTGTGGATGCTCATTGCTGTGGATGCTCATTGCTGCGGATGCTCATTGCTGTGGATGCTCATTGCTGTGGATGCTCATTGCTGTGGATGCTCATTGCTGTGGATACTCATTGCTGCGGATACTCATTGCTGTGGATGCATACGGTGGTTGAGCACACTGGTAGGGGTCTGCCTGTGCTCAGGGACGCTTTGCAGAGTTCTCCCTGATGACTCAGGAGCAAAGATGGAGGAAATTCCAATCTACAGCCTGCTGGATGGAGGACGGTAGAAATACACTCTGTAGCAGAGCCTGTGGTGGGGAAGCTCCCTTTGGAATGAAAATGATTTCAGAATGTGGCCCTGTTTCAATGTCGTGTGCCCCATTTTGAAGCATTATGTCATGTGTGAGTATAATTTGCATTCCTCGGAGCTTAATTTTCATTGTGAGGGTCTGTTTGCTCACTGATGCTTTCAATTTATTACGCCGCTATTGCAAAATGTATCACTCAAAGTTGCTGATCCTGTTAGTGTTAGGAAAGGGAGGGAAACCCCACATGGAAGGACATAGAGCTAAGTTGTGAAATGCCTGGAAGGCCTTGCCCGCCTCCTTTTCTGGCATTCAGCTCACCCCGCTAATTGTTTTTGTCTCTCTCTTTTCAGTGATTTTTCCCATCCTCTATTCCTTTTGCTCTCTGTAACACTTTTCTTTATTTCCAGAATCTACCCCATCTTGCTTATTTTTGTGCTTCTCTTCATATAATTAGTCCTGTCCCGACTTCTCCTCTTAGCCCTGTAGGCTTAGCATTCATTCTCTCACGTTCCTCTTCCAAGCTTGCTCAGCTGCCTCCTCCGGACTTTGTCTCTGTTTTCACTTGTTTTTCCATCTTTCCTCACAGTATTTGCTGTATTTGGTCTGTCTCTGTTTCTGTCTGTCTGTGTCTGTTTCTCTCTCTCTCTCTCTCTCTCTCTCTCTCTCTCTCTCTCTGTATATGCTCATGTGGATGTGTGTGGTTGTACATGCATGTGTATGCGTCTGGAGGCCAGAGGTCAGTATCGATGTCTTCCCCTACCTTGCATTTTGAGACAGGGTCTCTCACTGAACCTGGAGTTCACTGATTTGCTATACTACCCTGCCAGTGAGCCCCAAGGATCCCCATGTCTCTGCTTTCCCTGATGTGGTGGTTTGATGGTAATTGGCCCCCATAATCTCACAGGGAGTGGAACTATTAGGATGTGTGGCTTTGTTGGAGTAGGTATGGCCTTGCTGAAGGAAGTGTGTCACTGTAGGCACAGCCTTTGAGGTCTCTTTTGTTTAAGCTTAGTTATCAGTGTCACAGTTGACCACCTGTTGCCTAAAAGATGTGCAACTCTCAGCTACTTCTCCAGCACCATGCCTGCACGCTGCCATGCTCCCCATCATGATGATATGGACTGAACCTCTGAAACTGTAAGCGAGCCACCCCAATTAAGTATTTTCATTTATAAGAGTTGCCATGGTCATGATGTCTCTTTACAGCAATAAAAATTGTGGTGGTATTCTAATTGTACTGAAATGTGATTTTGATTGTATGTTAATAAATAAAGTTGCCCGGGGGTCAGAGCTATTAGAGCCATAGACAGAGTGTGGCGGTGGTGGCACACGCCTTTAATCCCATAGATCTCTGTGTGTTCAGGGATACAGCCAGCATTGGAGACATATGCCTTTAAGACCTAGGGGGCTGTACATTCAGACAATGACGAGGCAGTCACGTGTTTGGGTTTACAACCAATGAGAAGGCAGAACAATAATACTATAAAAAAGACGTACAGACAGGAAGTAGCCCTCTTTCGGGAAGCTGGGACACCATGGGCGGAAGGGTGAGATTTTAGCTCTAAGCTCTGACCTCTCGGGTTTCTCTTTTACATTGTTTCTGTGTTTCTTATTTAATAAGACGGTTGGTTACATCAATTAAAAATCCTAAGACACCTAACTTTTGACCTGGGTGCTGGGGTCTGAAGTCAGGTCTTTATGCTTGGCCAGCAGACACCTTACTTACCGAGTCATCTCCCCAGCCCCTTGGGTATACCGTATTTAACTTAAATTCCTCCTTGGGTTCTGAAAAAAGAGAGGCGCTTCTAAGCTTATAGACTGTATCCTAAAATGCTTCTTGGGAATCAGGGATAACTTTCACAGTAAATACAGACAGCTAAGGAATGCTGAGAACAGGAGAAACAGTCTCCCCTAGGGATGAGCTCCCTAATTGGTGACCAAGTGGTCAGCCCTGAAACCATGTGCAAACAAGTAACACCAAACTGGAGCAAGCAGTTTGTATGTACATATTTATGCATATATGTACACACATGTGTGTGACAATAACCATTAAAGAAACGAGGCCATGGATTTGAAAAGGAGTGAGGAGGGGCACAGCAGGGCTTGGTGGGAGTAAAGAGAAGGGGGGAATTGTACAGCTCTGTTTTAACTGGAAAAAAATTTAGGGAGAAGGTTGCCGGTGAGTCCAAAGTATTTGTCGCGTCGTATCGCTAGCACTGCTGGTGAGAGTCCATTCGGTGATGAGCTACACCTGGGGTGGGTCGTCTCCCTTGGTTACGGGCTCAGAAAGCATTCCCAAACTCTTCCTTTGAGGGAGGCAACGCAACACTGTGGGAAAAAACGTGAACTTTTCAGTCAAACAGATGGGAATACGGGCTGAGACTCTGACCCTAATTAGCACTGTGTTGCGGGGAGACTCTCACCACCAGCTAGCGACTTGTCTTTATTATTCAGTATCGCAGACTTACGGAGAACCACACTGGAACATCTGGTCACCTACTGTTTCTCATCATCAAGCTCACCATTCTGCCATATTGCTATCAGAGTTCTTTTGTTGTGTGAGTTAAAACGTTTTAGACATAATCACTCTGGTTAGGAATTCCTTTGGCTCTGAAATGGGTGTGGTTACACCTGCGTTTTAGGATTAAAACAAATGTAGTGTCTGCCATATGGGAAGTATGTATAAATGCTTTCCTTGCTTCTTTTTATTTTTTCCTTCTTCCGTGCGTGCGTGCGTGCGTGCGTGCGTGTGAGCGCGTGCGCACATGGGGGATTGAGATGGATTTCTGGAATCATCTACCATCGCTCTCACCTTCCTCCTTCTTCACTGAGTCAGGGTCTCTCAGTCAAACCCAGAGCTCACCGATGTGGCTAGTGTTGCTAGGCAGCTTGCTCGGGAGATCTTCTGCCTCTGCTTTCTGAGGTTGGAGTGACGAGACAGGCTGCCCCATCTGCCCTGCTTCTGGGGATCCCAGCACAGATCCTCATTCTTGAGAGGAAATCACTTCAAATGTGGGGCTATCTCCCGGGTCCCTCTTCCGTTCTTCAGCATGACATCATGACCGAATCATTTCAGTGGACTTGGAGAACTTCGATGAGATTTAAAAACCTCACGGAACATAATTTTGATAACTAAAAGATGCTTTTGTTGATTTAGGTAATAAATATGATTTCACACCTACTGTTTTAGTAATATAACCCCAAATTTAACAGTTCTTGAAACTAAATTTAACTAAACTAAATTTCTAGGTCTGAACTTCAAGTCCTAAGTGGTTCCCCTCTGGGTGTGTTTTAAAAATAACATCATCTAGTCACTAAATTTAAAAGGTTGTTTTTTTTCCTAGCACATAAGGTCTGAAATGCTCTCAAAGTGAGATTTCCAGAAGCTGAGATGGGAAGGGCTGCTTCTGGTAGCTACTGTAGCAGCTGCCCTAATACATTGTCCAGGCAACGAATAAAGAGTATCGTAGGTGTGTGTGTGTGTGTGTGTGTGTGTGTGTGTGTGTGTGTGTGTGTGTGTGTGTGTATTGGGGGACTTCAGGGATAGACTACTAGGGAACCCAAGAGAATTGGTGTTCGGATGTCTGGAGCCGTCTGAATCTAGCTAGCAGCTCCCCTTACGCCTGCTACGTCTTCCCTTCCTGTGGGAATCCCCAGCCTTTGAGTCTGGGGGGGGGGAGTGCAGCTTAGGCAAGCCAGCCCTGCTGCCAGTCAGAGTAAGCACCTCAGAACTGAGTTGTGGACAGTGAGACGCTCAGTGGATAGAAGCGTTCATCATCCGAGCCTGACCATTGGAGTTTGATCTCTGGAACACACAACTGAAAGAGAGAACTGACTTCCAGAAGTTGTCCTCTGACCTCCATATGTGTGCTTATATTCATGTGAACTCACACACATACCAACACACACACACACACACACACACACACACACACACACACACACACACATTTATTTTTAAAGTAATTGAATTGGAAAACTGATATTCTTAGTTGTAGATCATAGACCACTACACAGTTCAATAATTAGACCTTTGTTTTCCAATTTCTAAATCCTGTCTGAATCCCTTGTTCTAAACTATTTTATTTTTTTTTTATTTTTGAGACTAGCTCTTTGCTCTCTTTTTGATAGTTCAGGTCAATTCATTAATGCTCAGTTGCTAAGTCTCAGGCACTAGAGGCACCTTGTCAGATACATAGAATAAAATAATTTTTTTAAAAAAGACTAAAGCTCATTCCCTGCTCTGCAGAGTGTTAGTTTGGGAGAACTGGTCATACAGATATGCAGTGGTAGCTCTAGCTGAGCCGATACAATAAGGGCAAAAACCTTGTGTCTAGAGAAAACACAAGCTTGCCTAGTGTCTTAGATAGGGTTCTATTGCTGTGAAGAGATGCCATGACTATGTCAACTCTTAGAAAGGAAAACATTTCATTGGGGCCGGCTTATGGTTCAGAGGTTTAGTCCATTCATCATGGCGGGAAGCATGGCAGCATGCAGGCAGACATGGTGCTGGAGAAGTAGCTGAGAGTTCTACATCTGGATCAGCAGCAGGAACTAAGTGACACTGGGCCTGGCTTAACCTTCTGAAACCTCAAAGCCCACCCCCTATGACACACTTCCTCCAACAAGGCCACACTTCCTCCAACAAGGCCACACCTATTCCAACAAGGCCACACCTCCAATAATGCTACTTTTGTAGGTGTCTATTGGGGTCGTTTTCATTCAAATCATCGCATTTAGGAACAGGATACCAAAACTCAGCCCAGGCCTTACAGCCTCCTATGACAACCTACCGCGAAACTTCCATGCTGGTGGCTGCTGACCTGCCCTTTTCTAGTCTCCATTCTTTCTTGATACTGACCCATAAGTGCCTTTAAATATTGTATATGGAGTTTAGAGACTGTATTTTGTCTGTTGCTTGTACTGCTTTTTTGAAGCTAAATACTTGAATATATCTTTCTTCCATCTCTTTTCTTTTCTGTCCCCTTCAACCTCACTGGAATACACCAGATTCCTACCTGTATTTTGGGCGCAGAATATTAGTGGTCATAAACACAGACAGCTTCAAACATATACTAGAATTTGAAACTACAGTGTTTAGCTCCGGATGCAGAGCCCTTTCTGAGAGTTCCTGATACAGTCAGTCAAACATTTGGAAGGAATATAAGGAGTCAGCGTGAACCATAGTTGTAGTAACTGCCAATCCTGTCACATTCTTTTTTGATAAAGGTGAGTCTAAATCTTTTTGGTTTAGTGTGGGTCACCTATGGGTACTTGATTTTAGTGGTTGAGACTTAAAAGGTAACTTAGAAGATATGACAGAGCTCTTGTCTGGTTCTCTCTTGAGATGAGCCACCGTGTTGGGAGGAAGCCCAAGATGTGCAGAGAAGTCATGTGTAGTGGCCCTTGCCTCCCCACCTGCATCCTCCTCACCTGCATCCTCCCACCTGCATCCTCCCCGCCTGCATCCTCCTCACCTGCATCCCCCCTGCATCCTCCCCTTTGCATCCTCCCCTTTGCATCCTCCCCACCTGCATCCTCCTCACCTGCATCCTCCCCACCTGCACCCTCCTCACTTGCATCCTCCCTGCCTGCATCCTCCCTGCATCCTCCGCCCTGCATCCTCCCCTTTGCATCCTCCCCACCTGCATCCTCCTCACCTGCATCCTCCACACCTGCATCCTCCCCACCTGCATCCTCCCCACCTGTATCCTCTCCCCTTTCATCCTCCCTACCTGCATCCTCCTCACCTGCATCCTCCCCACCTGCATCCTCCTCACTTGCATCCTCCCCACCTGCATCCTCCCCTTTGCATCCTCCTCACCTGCATCCTCCCCATCTGCATCCTCCCCACCCGCATCCTCCCTACCTGCATCCTCCCCACCTGCATCCTCTCCCCCTTCATCCTCCCTACCTGCATCCTCCCCACCTGCATCCTCCCCACCTGCATCATCCCCACCTGCATCCTCCTCACCTGCATCCTCCCCACCTGCATCCTCCCCACCTGCATCCTCCCCTTTGCATCCTTCTCACCTGCATCCTCCCCATCTGCATCCTCCCCACCTGCATCCTCCTCACCTGCATCCTCCCCACCTGCATCCTCCTCACCTGCATCCTTCCCACCTGCATCCTCCTCACCTGCATCCTCCCCCCTGCATCCTCCCTATGCAGCAGCCTGCTGTCTAGTTTCTTCATTAGGGTTTACACATGATGCCTTTTGAACTTGTTCTTTTTTCCCTCTAATTTAAGGTAGGAGCTGAAGTTGTGAGATATTCCTTCTTTCTTTTATAGATTGTTGAAACTATACATTTCATTTTAAATATGACTTTAGTGGTCACTTGTAGTTGGGATGTAGCTCAGCTCCCTTCCCTGTACCATGGCCTGAAAATTCTTTCAAGCCAGTATGATGGGAACATCATGAGGTTCACCTCATTTGTTCCTCATTTATCAGGAATTATTGTTTGTCACCTGATATCCAGTGGTCCTCAAACCATGTTCCATGTATGTCATCTCCCCTACCCCCAGTCTTTCTGGTGTGCAGGTAAATATGGTTTTTATTAATCTATCATACTTGGGAGCAAAAGTTCATAGGCATTTTAAAATAAATAGTCCCATTTGTAGGCAATATTTTCATTATAGTGTGCTTATTATTTGGCATATTTATCCTAAAATGCCTCTTTTTTTCTAATTTTTCAGGCACCAGCCCTGGTATTCTATTCACCATGACTCAGTGTCATGTGGTATTTGGACACTCACTCTTCTCCACGGACTTTTAGTTTACCACCATCATTTACTTATTCATTGTGTTTGTTTGACTTCTGTTCGCTCTCCTCTCTATATGGAGAGCTTGACTGACAGCCAGTTTAGCCAAAATGGAAAGCTCCAGGTTCAGTGAGAGACCCTGCCTCAAAAGATAAGGTAGAGAAATGATTGAGGAAGACATCCTGATATCAACTTCTGGCCATCACATGCTCTCATGGGCTAGTGCACCTGCACACACATAACGTACGCATACACACGCGTGCGCGCACACACACACACACACATACACACACACAGACACACGTACACACACACACACACACACACACACGCACACGCACGCACGAGCATCCCCCCCACACACACATGCACATGCGCAAAGAAAGAAAAGCTAGGAAGCTATGTTTGTTCAGTGTTGCTACCCAGGAGCTGATCATTTTTTTTTTTTTCTTTTTAAGACAAGGTCTTTCACTGCCCTAAAAGTTGCTGATGAGGCTAGGCTGACGGCTGGCGAGCCCCAGTGATCCTCTTTTATGTACCCAGTGCTGGAATTACAAGAATGTATCAGTCACTCTTCTGTACTATGCTAAAACACCATGGCAAGGCAGCTTATGTAAGAAAGAGTTTTGGCTTGTGGTTCCATAGGGATGGGCAGCAGGGGCAGAAGCAGCATGCTCACATCTCAATTGTGAGCATGCCAGCAAGGTAGCTCGCCTGAACCTCTGTAGACAGCACCACTGACTGGAGACCAAGTGTTTAGATGGCTGAGCCTGTAGGGGGCAGTCGCGTTCAAACCGCCACACAGCCACCACGCTCAGCTCTTTACGTGGGGTCTAGCATCAAACCCAAGAGCCTTCAACGCTTGCGTGGCAAACACTCTGCTGACTGAGATATCTCTCCAGCCTCCATTTAGTCATCTTGAATTTCATTTCCCTCTAGTAAACTGCAAGATAACATCTTCCCTGCCTAGGTTTTATAACAATTAGAGATGATATATAGAAAACATCTGGCACTATAGTAGGGTGACCCAGGACCTGCTAGAATTATTGCTGTCATTTTCAGTATCAGTAACATATTTGCATACCTGAATATGTTAATTGTGATTCTTCATTTACTGCAAAGTGGTCACTATCTGACAGGTATGTTTAAGCTTTAATTACTCTTTTAAACCTGTGCATATTGGAGTAATGGGGAAAGTGAATTCTTGACATTTACCTCCAGGAAGAAATGAGGCTGGGTAGATGTCACGGGAACTGAAGGCTCAGCAGACAAGAAAAAAATCTGAAGTTCTTCATGC
The DNA here is from genome assembly GCF_049852395.1 of Peromyscus maniculatus bairdii. NCBI lineage: Eukaryota > Metazoa > Chordata > Mammalia > Rodentia > Cricetidae > Peromyscus > Peromyscus maniculatus. The sequence continues at coordinate 14,159,816 of NC_134870.1, read as the reverse complement.
CTGAATGGAAATCTATTCTCATCCACACGTGTAGGAAAGATCCAGTAACCTGCCTATATCAGCCACCAAGAGAACTGTGCTAGGTTTACAAATAAAATATACATTTTAAAACACTAGCTTGCAGCCAGGCTGTGATGGTGCACGACTTTAATCCAACACTCAGAAGGCAGAGGCAGGCAAATAGATCTCTGTGAGTTTGAGGCCAGCCTGGTCTACAGAGCAAGTTCCAAGAAAGTCACGGTTACACAAAGAAATCTTGTCTCAAAAAAACCAAACCAAACAAACCAAACAAACAAAAAACAGTAACTTGCATTACCCTCCCCTTTTTAAGAACATGATTTGAATGGTGCAGTTGAAGCCAAAAACTCAATTGCTTATTAAATCAAAAAGTAAGGAACTTTAGACAGTTGATCCAGATAGCTCAGTTAAATCCTTCTGGAAACAGCCTCATTAATAGAACCAGATGTGTGCTTCCATAATGATTCTAAATATAGTTAAGCTGAAAATGAAGGTTAACCATTGTGGTATTTTGGATGAGAATGGTACCCCTAGAGTCATATGTTTGAATGCTTGGTCTCCAGTTGGTGGAACTCTTTGGGAAGGATTAGGAGGTGTGGCCTTGTTGGAGGAAGTATGTGACTAGGGGTAGGGTTTGAGGTTTCAAAAGCCCACACCATTCCCAGTCTGTTGCTCAAATCCTAATGGTCTTTGAATAAAAACCCAAAGTGAAAGCTGAAAGATCAGAGAGACAAAGGAACAAGCCACTAGAGAAACTTCTCAACCACTACTGAATCCTCAGGCTGAATGGAAGGTGAGATCCTATCTCTGTAAATACTAGACTGCAAGCCTCTGAGTCCTCAGCTGAAAAGGCTTTAGTTCCTGTCTCCTCAGGCCTTATATACCTTTTCTCCGCCCAGCCATATCACTTCCTTCCTAGTGCTGGGATTAAAGTCGTGTGATTCCTAAGTACTGGGATTGAAGGTTTGTGCCACCACTGCCTGGCTCTTGTTTCTTCCTAGACTGAATCAATCTCATGTAGTCCAGGGTGGCTTTTAACTCACAGAGATCCAGACAGATCTCTGCCTTCTGAGTGCTAGGATTAAAGGTGTGTGCTACCACTGCCTGGCATCTATGTTTAATCCAGTGGCTTGTTCTGTCCTCTGATCCTCAGGCAAGCTTTATTTGATACACAATATACCACCACATCAGTCTCTCTCTCTCTGCTTTGTGCTTTGTGGATCAGATGTAAGATCTCAGATATTGCTCAAGCTCCATGCCTTCCTGCCAGCCTTCTGCCATGGTCTCCACCATGATGTTTATGGACTCCATGAGCCCAAATTAAATGCTTTCTTTCTTTTTTTTTTTTTTTAAAGATTTATTTATTACATATACTGTGTTCTTCCTGCATGTATGTCTCCATGCCAGAAGAGGGCACCAGATCACATTATAGATGGTTGTGAGCCACCATGTGGTTGCTGGGAATGGAACTCAGGACCTCTGGAAGAGCAGCCAGTGCTCTTAACCTCTGAGCCATCTCTCCAACCCTAAATGCTTTCTTTTATAAGTTGCTTTGGTCATGGTGTCTCTTCACAGCAATAGAAAAGTATCTAAGACAACCATCCCACCAGTAAACACAACCACAATGAAATTACTGCCCTTGGAAAGCTTACCTTCGTGTGCATGTGTGCGTGTGTGTGTGCGCGCACACACACACGAGAGTATACATGCAACAGTAGCATGTTACAGAAGCATCCATATAATCAATTACACACAATAGGTTAGTATGACTTCCTTAAAGGCTCAACAAGGAAGAGGTTGTAGGCTTGCCACTGTAGACTCAAGAGCAGCTCCTTGAGTGCATTCTGGCCTTGTGCTTTTTAGTCTTTCCTGTGACAAACTGTTTTCTTTGCTGCTTTGGTCTGAGGGAGGCTTGGGCTTTTTTCTAGAAGCGTGTGTTATGAAAGTAAAGGCCAACTGACCCCCAAAAGAGACTGAAATGATATCTCTAGGGATCTAATTGCGTTGTGAGTATTTTCTGGAGAGGAAGATGTTGGAATTCAGGAACATCTTGGAGAAGGAGAATTGGAGGGGAGCTTCAGCATCTCCCGTGACACGCAGACTCCAGGTGTGTATCCTCTAATGTGGAGAGAGGCTGCTTGACCACAAAGCACAATACTTACCGGGTTTTGTTTGTGTGGCTCTTGGGTAATTGCTGACTGGGTACTTTAGAGAAATGGCTAAGTAGCTTTTGAATCTGGGGTTAAGGACGTTTTTTGGATCTCTTTTCTTTGTCGATTTTTGGATCTAGACTTCCAAGCTGTTTCAGAGCTCCAGCAGGAAATTTAGATTTAATCTCAAGAGTCAGTGTTTTGTCTGGTGTCTCTTCTAATGGAACGCAGATGTTAGGATGGCTTTGTTTGATTTGAACACTCCTTGACTCGGCTCTATTCCTCTCCTCTTTGTAATGGAAACAGTCTAACTCCAGTGCGCACTAAACTCAGAAAATACAAGTTGTAATCTTGAGTATGTACATGGGGAGGGGATAGATTTAGGCTATTTACATAGACGACAAACCCCTAAACTGTTGCAGTGTTCGAGGGAGAAACATCTCCTGGGGGTGGGGGAAGGGACACAGAAAATCAAACAGAAAAACGAAGTGTTCATTGGAAAATGCCCCTCCTAAGTGTCCTTGTTTTGAGTCGTGTCTGTTCATTACCTGGATGGCCTGTAGTGTGGCTGGGACACCACTTTCCAGCACATTCTGTGTTCACGCTGTCTGTACTTTCTCCTTCCAACTGCGCTGTTTGACAAGTTTGCACAGATCATCTCAGTGACCGTCCCAGCATATAACCCTTTCTCATCAGCTTCCCAGAGGAGATTAGCATGTGACCGGGGACTGTGATATACTGAACCCAGTCATATTCTCCTGTTGTTGCTTAAACAACTATCTGGGTTTTTATTTATTTATTTATTTTTATTTTTTTATTTTACAACTATCTGGGTTTTTATTTCAGCTTGGTGACAAGTTTATTTGGGAGGAAAAAGAACTCACTGTATAATGTGGACACAACTGTGAGCCTCTGTATGTGGTTTTTGTATTGTTTCTTTATTGGTCTAGTGACCTGATCTTCCAATAGTCTAAAAAATGCGTCATAAAGTATGCTCCCTTTAGATTTATGTGATCCCAGGCATTTTTGTTTATTTATGTTACTGAGGAAGATAAACACATACATATGTCCTCAAGCACTACAGATATTTTTGCTCTGGCAGTTAAGGCTAACTATGCCATAGTCAGAGCTGTCCAGAGATGGAATGGTGGCTTCTCCCGGGATGTAGTAGCTATTGGTCAAAGCAGCCAGGTGACTGGCATGTGTCCAGGTAACCTCATGTGTTGGGTGAACTTTTCCCGAGGACAAACCAATGTTCACTCACTCTAGGTAGGGCATCGATGACAAATGATCCTACCCAAGTGTAGCTTGGTGAACCAATAAGCCTAATTGGAGTTTGTCACAGGAGGAGCATGGGCAACTTGTGGGCAGGTATACTACTGAGGAAAAAAAACCATCTCTCTCTTCCTTAGCAACCCTTAACTGCCTATATCTCTTCAGGAAGACGTGGTACCTCTGGAGCTTCTCCCTACTAACAACTGTCTAGACATCCTCTGGGACTAGCAAGGTAGGTCTTGTGATCCCCTCCCCTACTCCATAGTGGGAAGTTAATGTGCCCAGACTTCTTCAGGTCTCCTACAAGTAATCACAGCTGCTGAGAGTTCAAGAGGGTAATGACCATGTTATGCACAGAAGACTGCATTCCATGACAGGGATCTAGCCAAGGCAGCTTGGATGGCTGGCTGGTCTATATGACTTCCATGACCCCTTGTAGCACTTAGCTCAGTACTCTCGGCACGTATCTGTGGAACTTGATTATTTAATCAGTTTGAAGAGCTGATCACATCTCCTCTGTTGTGTACCAGTGAACATGCCAATGTTACATGTGGTACGTAGCTGTGGTGTGTAGAATCAGCAATCTGTGCAAAGCAAAATTTAAAATCATTTATGGTTTTGGTGCTGACATTTTCTTTGAAATGTAAAGTTTCTATCATGCTCTTTAGAAATAGGAGGCATCTAGCTTTAAAAAGCTCAAACAACACATATCAGTTGGTACTTCTAAAATAATAAGAGACTATAGTAATGACAACATTTGTTGTGTTAGTGGTGCCACTGTCACTGAGGGCAGCTAATTAGTGTGTCTGGTAAGGAACTTTGTTATTTTAAAATAAGGCAATAGACTATTTCTATAAGTTTTACTTTGGTACAATTTGTAATTGCTTTCTCCCTGTCTCCTGCTTGTCATACACAAAGCTTCTGTGCATCCTTGCATTTAGGCTGGCTCTGCACAGATTTATACAGCAGGATATACCTAACAAGGTAAATAGTATGTATCGATGAGGAAAGGAAATGGCTATTGGTTGAGAACAGCTGGAACTAGAATGCCAGACATGAAACCCACTGGTTGTGCTGCGGCCAGTGAGTCTCCAGCTTTTTAGATTATTTGGAAAAACACTTTGGATCTCTAAAGTACTGCTTTCATAGTCCTCTGCCTTCAGAGGAACATCCCCCCTTTTCTCCATATATATATGGTTTCTCTCTCTGGTTTTTTGAGACAGGGTTTCTCTGTGTGTCCCTGACTGTCCCGGAACTCACTCTGTAGACCAGGCTGTCCTTGAACTCACAGAGATCCACCTGCCTTCTGAGTGCTGGGATAAAGGGGTGCGCCACCACCAGCTGGCTAGAAATATATTTTCTGAGAGGGATGGCTGCTCCCAGCTGGACTCAGGGCATTTGTGGAAAGAGGTGGGAAAGTGGGATAAAGGAAACACCAAATCTTTGGGCCCTCCTTTCTCACATGCACTATGACTTTCACCCTTGTCCAGTGGGTGATGGGATATCAGGGGTGGGAGAGGAAAGAGCAGCAATGCAGGGAGACCAGGATGTGCTCAACACACATGGTTTCCTAAGGTAGGATTTAGCTCAGAGACTTGTGTATCACACTTCTGAGAATTTGTAGGAAATCTGCTGTGTGTGTGTGTGTGTGTGTGTGTGTGTGTGTGTGTGTGTGTGTGTGTGTGTGTGTATGTGTGAGGCTGATCTAAAGAGGACCCTAAAGAGCTTGTATGAAGCTTTGCTCCCTTCAATGCCTCACACCTTCTTGTTTTCTCTCCTTACTGTCTCTGTGGCCTTTTCCCACATGACATGTAGGTCAGGCAACTCAGGGTGTATATTCATATCTGGAATGCTTTCTCTATTGTGAATAAAGGCCACAAGACTTCAGTAGGTCATATTTCTGACAAATGCTCTTCCAAAGTAGTGGTGTGAGTCTTTGAACCAAGATTGCTTGGATCAGCTTGGCCATCTTCAACACTGCATATTTCATAGCTGTCTGTTTTTGGCAACAGCAGGTCGTGCCTCACAGGGCTGGGTAGTTAATGTGTTGTGCTTTCTGGATCTTATTTAAACTTAAAGTTGTATGTATACAGAAGATTGTTATGGTTTCATTGTGAAGCATCCCCCACAGGATCATGTGTTTGCATATCTGGTCCCCAGCAGATGGCACCGTTTTGAGAGCTGAGGACTATTTATGATGGAGGTCCCCGCTGGCAAAAGGAAATCAGTAAGGGAGACCTTTGAGGTTTTTAGCTGGCCCTGCTTCTGGTCCCACTTTCTTCTTCCTGTGGCCACCATGATGTGGCCAGTCACCCTGTACTTCTGCCACATGAACTGAACTGTTCCTTCCAGCATGTTCTTTCTACAATGATGGACTAACATGCCATGAAACTGTGAGCCAAATTAAACCCTTCCTTTCTAAGGTTGCTTCTGTGAAGTCTTTTTGTCACAGTGATGAGAAAAATTTACTAATACAACTCATTACTGAAGTCTTTGGATCTATAGAACTCAAATTATCAGGTGTTTTGACGTTCATACCTGCTAATAATTATAAGGTGTCATGCAAATTTACTTATGGAGGACCTAGCAAAACTCATTCTGTAAAGGATGCCATCAATTAAATTATCCCAGTTTGGCTGACTTTGAGTTTAGTTTGCCTAATCCAAGAGAGGTGTATTTCAAGAGAGGTATATTTCAACCATAGTGTCAAGAGGACATCTGAGTGTGACATTCTTGTCAGGCACTCTGACACCACATGTAGATGTAGGGAAAATCTACTGTATGCCTGGAAGAGAGTAAGTGAACAAGGCAAACACTATCCTGGTATCATCATGAAGATGATTTTGATTCCAAGGACTCTGTGGAGGATTGCTTAAGGATGTCAAAGCTCCTGAGTTGCATTTTGAGAATGACTGGTGTAGAAGATTGCTATGTTTTTCTCACTTGGCCTTTTATTTTTCTTGTTCATGACCTTTGGGTTGTAGTCATGTGGTTTTATATAAGGAAAGTCTATTTAAAACACTACTGTGTAATATTTGTTGGTAGGCTTGATTCAGGTTCTAAGTTTTAGCCTATGATAAAGTGGTAGTTTTTAACAATTGTGATGCTTGCCTTCCATGCCCAGAGTTAGCCATTCTTCATTTCTTCCTCATCTTTCTCATGCAGACCTCTTAGACTGTCGTGTTCTCTAATGTAAATCATGTTTTGTTCTCAGTGTTAATGGATTTACAGCAAATCACACTGATGTGAAATTCGGCTGTGGCCCTTCTCACTTTCCTTTTTATTTAGTAAACCGAGTTTTGATAAATGCTTTATATTGCCAGAGGCTGGGGACATTAAATTTATGGATCAAATGATCTCATCTGAAAACAATACCCCAGTAGGAACAGCTTCAACAGCAGTGGTCACATGGTGGCCTAGCTGCTTCAGGTGAAGTCTGAGCAACATGGTGGGGTGATGCTCTCTTCTTTTTAATACTTTTTATGTTATTTTATTTATTGTTACACATATGTGCATGTGTGCATATGTGTGTGTGTGTGTGTGTGTGGTGTGTGTGATATGTATGATATGTATTAGTGCAGGTGTGGGTATGCCATGGTGCCATACCTGTGGCGATCAGAGGACAGCTTTGAGGAGTCACTTCTTCCACGGTGGGCTATAGTAGAATATTTGAAGGTGTGTTTATGTTGTTTTGTTTATGTTGCATTTGTTTAATTCTGTGAAGCTGTGTTACTGTGCCTGCATGAAACACCTGATGGTCTAATAAAGAACTGAACAGCCAATTACTAGGTGGGAGAAAGGATAGGTGGGGCTGGCAGGCAGAGAGTATATATAGAAGGAGAAAACTGAGAGGAGAGATCCAAGATCTAGCAGCCAGAAGAGGAGGACTCCAGGGTCCAGTCACTCAGCTACACAGCAAGCCATGGAGTAAGAGTAAGATTTACAGAAGTTAGAGAAAAGGAAAAGCCCAGAGACAAAAGATAGATGGGATCAATTAAGTTAAGGAAAGCTGGCTAGAAACTAAGACAAGCTAAAACTGGGCATTTATAATTAAGAATAAGCCTCTGAGCCGGGCGGTGGTGGTGCACGCCTTTAATCCCAGCACTCGGGAGGCAGAGGCAGGCGGATCTCTGTGAGTTCGAGGCCAGCCTGGGCTACCAAGTGAGCTCCAGGAAAGGCGCAAAGCTACACAGAGAAACCCTGTCTCGAAAAACCAAAAAAAAAAAAAAAAAAAAAAGAATAAGCCTCTGTGTGTGATTTATTTGGGAGCTGGGTGGTGGGTCCCCCCCAAAAAGAGTGAAACAAATAACAATAGTGGGCTGCAGAGTTTAAACTCAAATCCCCAGGCTTGTGTGGCAAGTGCTTTTACCTAATAACCCATCCCACCAGCTCCTTTTCTCTCTTCTCAGACAGTAGAAGGTGGTCAGTGATCTCCTGTCCCAGTTGTCTGGACTGGAAACCATTTAGGTAGGATTGAGGATCCAGAGATTCCCTTTGCTCAACACGAAGATCAAAGCTCACCTCTCTTCAGTGCGCCAAGGGAGTCTCTGTTCTTCTGGGAGCTCAGTGTAAGCCAGAAGAGGTGGAGTGTGTGGGAGGTAAGTCAGTGGTCAGGAGGGGTGGCAGTTAGAATAGAAAATGGTGGTGGGAGGGATCTTAAAGGGAGCAGTGGGGTAGGGACCGTCTCCGAATGGCACTCCTTGTCACACCACACTTACATTTAGCTATTGATGGGAGTGTCTTTTTGTAAGCTGTGAAAATATGTTGCTCTGATTGGTTGATAAGTAAAGCTGTTTGGCCAATGGTGAAGCAGAATAGGGTTAGGTGGGACATTCTAACTAGAGAGGAGGAAGCAGAAAGGCAGAACAGTAGACGCAAGCCGCCGCCAGGAGAAGCATGATGTAAAGATACCGGTAAACCACCAGCCACGTGGCCAGGTATAGATTTATAGAAATGGGTTAATTGAAGATGTAAGATCTAGTTAGCAAGAAGCCTGAGCCATTAGGCCATACAGTTTTAATTAATATAAGCCTCTGTGTGTTTATTTGGGTCTGAGTGGCTGTGGGCCCGAGCAGGACTGGAGAAAACAAGTTATGCATGGAGAGAACAGTACCAGTTCCCTATTGCCATCACTAGTTGGTCACAGCTGCTAGTGATCGACGTAGCAAGTACTCACTGCACTGTAAGTGCACTGCTAAACTCTGCAGCCGTTGTTTTATTAAGTTCTCATAACAACGTACACTTGGGTTCTTTTCATTCCCCAGGATTCTGTATTCCTTTATTGTGCCGTTTAACTGTGTGCTAGGTGACAGGGTTGAGATGCTAAGCCAAACAGATGCAGTCTAGATGGGCCTGGAGTTGGGAAGTCAAAAGTTTAATATAATAATTAGAGGTATAATCTCACTAAAAAAATGCACACAACTGTACACTGTGCCTTGAGGGTTTGTGTATATAACTTTTGTTTTTGCTTGTTTGGTTTTGAGATAGGGTCTCTTTGTGCAGCCCAGACTGGGCTGGAACACACTTGGTAGAACAGGCTGGCATGGAATTTACAGAGACTCTCCTACCTTTGCCTCTCAGATACTAGGATTAAAGGTGTGTGCTGCCACACCCAGCTCATGTATCTAACTTTTATGGAGCACTTATTATGAACCAGGCCTTGAGCACACATGAAGGATACTGTTATAATCTCTGTTTCAGATGAGGAGATGCATAAGTCTCAGTGAATAACATGATAAATGATCAGATTGTGGAGATACGGCCTTATCTACTGTACTACCTAAAGGGTCACTGAGAACTTGCAGGGAGTGTCTGAGAGAAAAGCACCCCTGTCTGAGCCTGTCTTTTGTTTTCAGACAACTGGGCATCTCACCAAATTTGGCCTCAGTTGAGAAGTGACCGAGACAGGGCATGTTGCAAAGAGCAGATATTTCTTTTCTTCTTAAAATTATGTGATTACAATGATTGCACATGGATTTTCAACATTCTGCAACCTCACAGGACCCTTATGATGTGTTTTATGTGGAGGTCAGAAGACAGCTTGCAGGAGTTGGTTACCTCTTTCCATGTGGGCCCCAGTGTTTAACTCAGCTTGCCAGGCTTAGCAATAAGCACCTTTACCGTCTCATGGGCCTGGATATTTATTTCTTCTAGCTCTGGAGGCTGGGAAGTCTAAGGATGAGGGAACTGCATCATCTCATGGTTAAAAGACAGTAAACTATTGCATGTACATCTTCAAAGCCTTTCACGGTGGGCATTAAATCACTCATGAAGATGGAGTGCTTAAGACCTCATCACCTCCCACCTGCCATCACTTTTGTGTTGGAGATTGATTTTCTAACACACACTTTTAGGGGACACACCGAACCCATAACAATCACCATATTCCCCACAGTACGTCGTCACAGGTGGCTAAAACAGTGTGCTGTGGGGTCTCACCAAGCTACCGAGGGCCATCAAACTGATGAATGAATCAATGGCTAGCTTCCCTTTCAAATGTGCATAAGTTGGGAGTACAGCGGGGAGCAGGGAGTATGATTTCTGTGTTAAAAGCCAACAGTGTGCCTGGTGAAATACGTGCTTTAAATGAGCCCAAAGCTGTTCCATTGTTTGTTTGTTTGTTTTACAAGACAGGGCTTTTCTGTGTAGCTCTGGCTGTCCCGGAACTCACTCTGTAGATCAGGCTGGCCTTGGACTCACAGAGATCTGCCTGCCTCTGCCTCCCTGAGTGCTGGGATTAAAGGCATACACCACCACCCAGCTCCAGAGCTGTTTTTTAAGTTACAACAAATGAAAGGCGTTTATTCCAAGGACACATTTCCTATTACCTCTTCACTGGACAGAGCCCAGCCCTCAATACAAGGAAGGAGTTTTCTGGAGGAAGCCTGGGGGAGACAGCAGAGCAGGAAGAGGAAGCATTTATAGACAAAGGAGACCTTTAATGAGATTTCTTTAGCCTCTGTGGCCTCCCTACCACTTTGACACATGGTGGCTTAATCATCTGTGCCGAGGGATGTTAGCCAGATGGGTTTGACATCAGAGTCCATCTCTGGTTCAGTTTTTTCCCCCTGGTTCTTCAGTCCTGTAAACCATCATGGAGCCACTGGAAAAGGTGGAGAAAATCAACCCAGAGCATCACTGCTCCAAAAATGGTGTCACAGCGTCGACAGAGTCTACATGGTAAACACGTTTGGTCTTTTCATGTATTTGGGGAGTGGAGGGAAAGGGGCGTGAACGTGTTGGACACAGGTGAGGCTGTCTTCAGGTGGAGGAGGGTACATGAGAGATGAGTGACAGGAAACAGTGACCTGCGGCTTCTGCCGGTGTGGCAGCGCTGGGAGGAAAAACAGGAGCCCCAGTCCTGTTCAGTGTGACCTTGTGTGGAAAACCCTGGGGATTGGGGCAAATGTGTACTGAGAAGAGTGAAGGAATTACACAGAGCTTTAGAGGTTAAAACAAAACTAAACAACTTCACATTGAAAACCCACTTTGGACCATTGGCCTGTGATTTCTATGCCTTCCCTCATTTGCATAGGGAGTGACCTCAGATCAAAGCACTGAGTGAGGAAAATGAATTAAACGATCCATGAAAGTGGACCTCTCAATTCAAACAGTAGTTTTTGAACCTACTACCTTTTGGGAAGCAGCCTACAAAAGTTTTACACACACACACACACACACACACACACACACACACTTCTAGGGAAGGAATACATATCCCAAGGCCATTCTTTTGGTGTATGGCTTATTAGGAATGAGAATTTCTTAGACCTCAGAGGTAACTCAAAGATCAGGTGGTTTAATTCTCTCATTTCACGTTTGTAGTCTGTGAAACCTACTAGCGTGATATGCTTGAGTCATATTTGGTATCTATTACAGCAAACACATTCCTTTTGCATGATGCCTGTACAAGCGTCAAAATAAAATCTGTCCTTCATAATTGCCATGCTCCCACAATTACCTATGGTTACCTAACAAGCCGCCCTAGTCATGACATTTTCTCATGGCCCCATGGCATAGTTAGGCAGTGCCCACTCAGGGTCCCTGCTGAGGATGCTGTCACATGACTGGGTGTTCAGACTCTATTGCAGGCTGGCAGGGGCTTGGCATGGAGCTGGCAGGTGAGCTGACTGCTAGCTAGCGGCTCGGGTGGACTTGGCAGTGGTCTTTCTGAAGGTCCCCCTTGATCCTGAAACTCAGACAAGTTACTCTCTCTCCAGATCTACCTCACCACAAGGTCCTAAGTGGCAAGGGAGAGAACGGCGATTAAGTTACCCCAGCCTCCAGCTCACACATACACACAGCCTCTGGAAAACAGACCGAGTGTTTTAGCTAAAATCCTCCTTGGTTCTTTCCTGAGGGTCTGCTCTTCTGGGTTGGCCATTTTCATCTTTCCATTTCAGAACAACTGTTTATGTTTAACTCCCGATCACCAGTCTTCTCGGGGGTCCCTGTCCTTCCAGCCTTTAGGCTCAAGCTCCCACCTTGAAGGTCCCCCACATCCAGTACACAGAGAGAGGTGAGCTGGAGAGCATCTGATGACTTAGCTCAGAGGGTCAAACCATGTGATTGCTGGGTTCCTGATACCGCTCGTAGGTGAGAGGTCCCTTCAGGATCATGTGACTTACACACATTACCAGAGGCTGTGCTGGCTGCAGGCTGGAACGGTGCTGAAATGTCTGGAACAAGGGTAATATACCGTTGTATATATCAATATATGTAATACATTAGCATCAACATTATATATTATGTCCCTCACAGGACTGTTATTAAAGCCAAGATTACTGAAGACAGCTACCATTTATTATTTACTCCATGAAAAGTATTCTATATCCATCATTTTAGATTATTTTCTAAAACAACTGTGTAAGATAGGTATAATATCTATATGTATATTTATACATATACATATGTGTGTATGTGTGTGTGTATTCAAATGAAGAGGGCCTACCAGATGGCTCAGTGGGTGAAGGTGCTTGCCATCAGGCACAAGGACCTGCCTTTGATCTGTAGGACTCACATGGTGGAAAGAGACAGCAGACTCTTGGGAAGTTGTCCTCTGACCTCTACATGCATACCGTGGCACGCACGCTCCTCCCAGATAAATGAATAAATAAGTGTAATAGAAATTAAAAATGACGAGAGGGAGAATGGGTGGCAATTTACTTAAAATGATACAGCTAGAAGCGGTATATCTGGGAAGAGTCCAGTTTAGACAGTTTTGAAGTCTTCTGCCTCCTCTGCAGGATTACCATGTGTGAAACCATTCTGCACGGTGGAGGGGTTTTCACAGATATGACACGAGTTGCTGTCTCCCTGTCTCCTTTCATATTTAGACTTGGGAAACACACCAGCTGTCAGAGGATTTTCTCCAAGATAGGCTTTTAGATTTAATTTCATTTAACTCTTTGGTGCTGAGGATAGCAATGTGAGAATTTGCACACGCTAAGAAAATGCTCTACCTCTCCAGCAAATTTTTAAAATTTCAAGGAGTAAAAATTAATTATTTTACAGTGAAAAAAAAAAACAAGCAGAAACAAACTCCCAGAAGTCTCACCCTTGCCATGTTTCTGGTAAGCTGTGTCCCTGTGGGACTACCCCTCCCTCGTCCCCAGGAGGGTGAGGTGGCCTGCCTGGCCAAGATCCTCAGCATCATCCTGAGAGCTGCTCCACCCTTAGTTTTGTTGACTGCTGGGAAAGACAGGTCCCTTAATCAGCATCCTTCAGCGTCTGCCCTCTAGTACTAATGGGGCCACGTAAGCCACACCCTGCTACTCAGTGTTTAGCTGAATTGACTGACAGTACAAGCAGGAGGGCTGGTCCTCTCACCCACCCTCGAACACTTCGCCCTTTGTCCTGGGATGCGAGCCAGTTCCCAGGGAGCTGCTACATGCCCAAGTTTGGTCCCTGATGGACCGCGTCCTACGGAACTGCATCTTGTCAGTGTGTCATCAGGTCTAGCTGGGACAGTCACTTTATGTGCTGAGAGACTTGATTTAAAGTCAGGCTCCCTAAGTCGTCTTAGGATGGCACCTAGCAGGAGCTTTGCAGAAATTCCTCAGGCCTAAGCCATCGGTGACCTTACTGATATAGTTTCCTCCCATGGATAATGTGTGTGTGTGTTGGGCGGGGGGCGTGTTGTGGACATTCCTGTAGGGGCCAGAGGACAACAACCTTGGGTGATGGTCCTCAGGAGTCAACCACTTTTCTTTTTGAGACATGGTTTCTCACTGGCCTGGTACTCAACAAATATGCTAGGATGGCTAGCTAGTGGGCTCCAGGGACCTGCCTGTCCCCACCTCCTTGAAATGACAAGCTCATGCCACTATGCCCAAACCTCACTTTGCCAACTGAGCTGTCTCCCCACCCCTGATGGACCCATTAAGTGATGATTTCATCCTTGACTTTGTTGACCGCTTGGAAACTCGAGGGACTGTGTTTCCTTCAGTCCTAGGAGAGTCCAGGAGATGTTAGGGTGGAAATAAAACTACAAACCTCACTTTGGGATTCATCCCTTCCCTCCTTCACCCCGCTCTCTCCCTCCTCTGTGCTTTATTTGTGTATAGCATGCCGCTTTAGAAAACGATGTAAATGCCTTCTTTTCTTTCCTACCTGAGGCAGGTAAGCTCAACTTGGTAAGTCCAGCATCCTCTTCCTGTAGGTACCACCAGGACACGGAGACCAGCAACATGGTTTGAAAAGAAAAGAATTGCTTCTGCCTGCTGGGCTTACTTCATAGTTGGTGCTCAGTTTTCAAGAACAAATTGGAAATCTAGGCATGGTTGCTTATGCTATAATTTCGTGGGCTGAGGCAGGAGGATTGTTGTGAATTCATGGCCAGCCTGGCCTACCTAGTGAGTTTCAGGGCAGCGTGGGTTACAATGTCAGTCTCAGCAAAGCAGAACCAAACAGAACTGAAGGTGGGATTTCCACTTCCTGTGTTTTCTTGGGGAGACTCCTAACCTGTCTCCCATGAGAGTTTAGTCAACACTCAAACTATATGTCTTTTTCCTCCAAGAATTGTGCCCACAAATGAACACTGTATCTGTGCAGCAGCCACCAACTTCTCCTTGGGTCTGTAGGACATAGGCTCTCCAGAGCAGTCACGTGACCAGTGACTGTCACGTGATGGGGAAGGAACTGTTTGCCTCTTTTGTGCAGATGGTGCAGTTCTTTGTGCGATGCTTCCAAGGCCTTCGCTCTCACCCTGGCTCTGTGAACCTTTAATTCCCATGCGGGACTTGGCTTCTCACCTTGCCTGCCCTATGAAGGCCGGCCCAGCCTCTGACTAAGCTCATTTTATGAGGGCTGTTCTTGTTGGGCCCAGTATGGGCCGATAGTAAAACCAGGTACAATGATGGAAGGCCACAGGAGGATTCCGAAAGTATTTTAGAAGAGGGGACTATCTCTTCTCCTGCTGTCACCTTTTCCATTCATTCTTTCAGAAGGTGGTGTGGTGGGGCTCCTGGCAAAGGCGAGTTGCTCCAGGGCACAGCAAATCTCAAGTGTAGCTAGAGTTTTCCTGCCTTGCCCACAGTCAGGACAAATCTTTGTCCCCCGCCAGTCCCACAGCCGCTCAGACCCAACCAAGTAAACACAGAGACTTATATTGCTTACAAACTGTATGGCCGTGGCAGGCTTCTTGCTAACTGTTCTTATAGCTTAAATTAATCCATTTCCATAAATCTATACCTTGCCACGTGGCTGGTGGCTTACCGGCATCTTCACATGCTGCTGGTCATGGCGGCGACTGCAGTGTCTCTCCGCCTCAGCCTTCTGCTTCCCAGAATTCTCCTCTCTCCTTGTCCCACCTACTTCCTGCCTGGCCACTGGCCAACCAGTGTTTTATTTATTGACCAATCAGAGCAATTTGACATATAGACCGTCCCACAGCACTCAAGGATACAGCTTTGAACCCTAGTATAGCTTTCACAAAGTCTGTAGCAAGGTTCATGTTACCAAACACCCTGGTTAGACTTGGGGCTGTTCCTATACATCCATTTACCTCCCCCACTTTTTTTTTTTTTTTTTTTGCTTTGTGGAATGTGACACAGAGGACAGCCACACAAGAATATGACAGGGGAGGCTTTCATAGCATCCTGTAAGCTAGGTGGAGAATACATGTGGTAGTTTGAATGTAATTGTTTCCCGAAATCTCATAGGGAGTGGCATTATTAGGAGGTGTGGCTTTGTTGGAGGAAGTGTGTCACTGTGAGGGCAGGCTTTGAGGTTTGCTCTGCTCAGGATACTGCCTAGTGTCTCATTCCACTTCCTGCTGCCTGCAAGATGTAGGACTCTCAGCTCCGGCACCGCATCTGCCTGCACACTGCCATGCTCACTGTCCTGATGATAATGGACTGAACCTCTGAAACTGTAAGGGAGCCACCCCAATTAAATGTTTTCTTTATAAGAGTTGCCATGGTCATGGCAATAGAAACTCTAAGACAGAAGTTGGTATCAGGGACTGGGCTTGACTATGTTTTGTTTGGAGTAATATGGACTTTGGGAGTTCAGGTTAGGAAAGCAGTGCTGCTTAATGGGCCAGACTGGTAAGAGCCTGCAAGACAGTGGTGCTGAATGTGATTTGAACTGTGGAGATCAAGAGGTTTCAGAGGAGAAGAATGTTAGTATGTGGCCTAGAGATGGGTCTTGTGATATTTTGGTGAAGAAAGAGTCTGTCTGAGGCTAAAGTGAAGAGTTTTGGATTACTTACATTGTCAGAAGAAATCTTAAAACAGCCTAGTATAGACTCTGCCATGTGGTTACTAGTGTTCATGCTTATAAAGCTTTATCATGAAAAGGAGCAAGCTGAGCAGGTTAAATTACAAAATGTAAATTTTGAGGAGTAAATATTACCATCAAGTGGAATGGAGCTAAATCCTGTGTTCAAGGTGATAAACAGTTTAAGAAATGGAATAAAGGAAGTGGTGACCTTAGACAAGCTCCCACCCAGCTAAGTTTCCAACTTGTGGAAAGAAACTAAAGAAAAGCTTAGATCTAGGTGTGGTGGGGCACACCTTTAATCCCAGCACTGGGAAGGCAGAAGCTGGCAGGTCTCTGAGTTTGAGATGAGCCTGGTCTACAGAGCAAGTTTCAGGACAGCCAAGCTTCGGCAGTAAAGGACAGAAAGCTGGTGAAGAAATTATTGAACAAGGGGGCCATGTTCCAGTAAGCATGTAGAACTTGGCAGCTTTGGTCTTATGGTTCTGGATTTAGAGTTAAGGATAGAAGAAACAGGTTATAGAATTTGCTTCTGTGCTTAAAGAAAGGTGTTGAGGCCAGGCATGTGCCAGTGTGTCCCTGAATGGAGGCCTAGTAGAGGAGCCATTGTGTGAAGCTATGAAGTTGAAGCCTGGATTGCCTCGGAGATCCCAAGATGTTAGAGATACCAGAGTCCTGGGATACATGCTGAGGAGAGCTGCTAACAGGGAATGTGAATAGCCCAAGAAAAAGAAGTGTGTTGCAGTCAACAAAGCTGAATGCAGTTGAAGATCTGAAGAATGTTTTGACATCAGACATGAAGATGTAGATTTGGAGTTTGCCCAGCTGGTTTTTGGTCTTGCTTTGGTCCAGTATTTCCTCACTATGCTCCATTCCCTATGTTTTGGAATGGTAATGTATATGCTGTGCCATTATACGTTGGAAGTATGTGATCTGTTTTTTGATTTTGCTTTTTACAGGTGATTGCAGTTAAGAGATTGCATCAGTCTCAGAAGAGACTTTGGACTTTAAAACATTGTTGAGACTGTAATAGACTATGGGACTTTTAAGTTGGACTAGGTACATTTTGTATTATGATATTGTTACAAGCCTTTGGGGGCCAAGGAGTGGAATATGGTAGTTTGAATGTAATTGCCCCCCCACAATCTCATAGGGAGTGACACTATTAGGAGGTGTGGCTTTGTTGGAGTGGGTATGGCCTTGTTGGAGGAAGTGTGTCACTGTGGGGGTGGGATTTGAGGTTTACTATGCTCAGGATACTGTCTAGTGTCTCAGTTGACTTCCTGCTGCCTGTAACATGTAGAACTCTGTTGTGGATAGAATATTTGTTTAGCTATGTAAAGATGTGTTACATTTGTCTATGCTTCATTTGTCTAACTATGTAAAGATGTGTTGCTGTTGGTTTTTTGTTTGTTTGTTTGTTTTGCTCATTGACTCTTTGGGGGACCCACCAATCAGTTCCCAAATAAATCATACATGGAGGCTTATTCTTAGTTATAAATGCCCAGCTTTAGTTTGGCTTGTTTCTTGTCAGTTTTTCTTAACTTTAAATTATCCCATTTATCTTTTGGTTCTGGACTTTTTCCTTTTCTTATTTCTGTATATTTTACTCTTACTTTGTGGCTGGCTGGGTGGCTGGGTGCCTGGGTGGCTGGGTCGCTGGGTGGCTGGGTCGCTGGGTGGCTGGGTCGCTGGGTGGCTGGGTGGCTGGGTGGCTGGGTGGCTGGGTGGCTGGGTGGCTGGGTGGCTGGCCCCTGGTGTCCTCCTCTCCCTGTTTTCTTGCTCCTTCTTTTCCTCCCAGATTTCTCCTTCTATTCATTCTCTCTGCCTGCCGGTCCTGCCTAGCCTTTCTCCTGTCTCTCTATTGGCTGTTCAGCTCTTTATTAGACCATCAGGTGTGTTAGACAGGCACAGTAACCCAGCTTCACAGAGTTAAACAAATGCAAAGTAAACAAAAGTAACATAACTTAAAATAATATTCCACAACAATGTGCTGCATTTGTTTCACCTTGCCTACCTAAGGCGCCTGATTTGTCTAATAAAAAGCTGAAGCTGCTAATAGGGAATGAAAATAGCCAATAGCTAGGCAGAGGAGGGACAGGCAGGGCTGGCAGGCAGAGAGAATAAGGAGGAGGAATCTAAGCTCAAGAGGAGAGAATGAGGGGAAAAAGAGAGGGACATGCTAGGGGCCAGCCACCCAGGCCTCCAGACAGACAGACGACAGGGAAGAAGCAGGCAAGTAGGACATACAGAAGGAAAGAAAGGTAAAAATGATAGGAATTCCCACCATGCCCCATGGTTGTGCACGCCCGGCAGGACACTTAGTCATCTCTGCCTAGCCATTTCCGGGTCATACGTCCTGCGCAACCCATGCCCCATGGTTAACGCGGTCCCGTAGTCGCGTGGACGTGATTGCGTGATCTCTGCGCATGGGCCTGTGTGTGCAGGTACGTCCTGGCCTTTATAAGGCGTCCCCATGTTTCTCTCTCTCTCTCTCTCTCTCTCTCTCTCTCTCTCTCTCTCTCTCTCTCTCTCTCTCTCTCCCTCCCTCCCTCCCTCCCTCCCTCCCTCCCTCCCTCCCTCTCTCTCTCTCTCTCTCTCTCTCTCTCTCTCTCTCTCTCTCTCTCTCGTCCTTCCACAGGCCTGATCACATCTCTCCCTTTCTCTTTGTCTTGATAAAAATCTTGTTAGTGGATTCTGTTGTGTGTTGTGACTTTTCCTTTGGGACTAGAGTGCCGCAAAACAAACAAACAAACAAACAAACAAACAAAACAGAAAACAAAAAACTTTCAAAAAAGTCCGGAGGCAAAACATAGATGAAAAGAAACAGGTCAATTTAAGTTAGAACCAGTCCTACGCTTGGGCTGAGCATCCATAACTAATAAGTGTCTGTGTCTTTATTTGGGAGCTGGGTGGTAGTCCAAAGAGAAAGCCTGCGATAGGACTCTCAGCTACTCCAGCAGCTCCATGCGGGCCAGCAATGCCCCCATGCTCCTCACCATGATGATGATGGACTGAGCCTCTGAACTGTAAGTGAACCCCCTCAGTTGAATGTTTTCCTTATAAGGGTTGCGGTGGACACACAGCAATAAAAACCCTAAGACAATTGCCACAGTGCTTGTTGGCATTCAGGCATGCCTGACGCGCCCCTTGGGGACCTGGCAGAATGCGCTCGCCAGTTCACAGGCAGTACTTTGGCCTGCTCAGGGTCCTGACATCATGTGCTCACTCTCACTGCTGCATAGACTCTGTACACGTGCACTGAGCCTCCTTTGAAAGGCGGGGCCCCCATCCCTCTTTCCCCTCTTCTCATCTCAGCTCTGTCGTCTGCCTTCCCTCGCTTCTTCTCTCCTAGGCTCCTGCCCGCTTTCTCTCTCTCTCTTCCCACTCTGCTTATAAATTATAACACTGCTAGCTTCTTGGCGGCCAATGATGTCATTTCATAATACCATCTGATAAGTGTACTATATAGCTTGTAGTTGAGGTACAATAGTTAAGCTAAACGTAAACTGGCTATAAAGTGACAAAAGTCACGTGTCTTAACTAGGAGTTGCCCGCACTGCAGTCTTTACTTAGTAAAAATCATGCTGCTAGACCACACTGCTTGATTTCCATCACGGTGTTGTCCAATGAGACAGAGCCCTTCAGATCTGCATGGGCTGGAAGCACTTAGCATGTCCTCAGAAGCAAAGCTCAGCCAAACCGAGGATGCTTGGCATCTCAGGTACAGCTGGGCAGCATCCTGTCTCACTTCTGAACTGCTTTCTCAAGAAAACTGAAAAAAAAATGTTCCCAGGACAAATTCCTATTCTCTTCCTCTTCCCCACTCTCTCTTGAGGCTAGTGTGCCTGGATAATGTCTATGACATCTACCTATCTCGACATCATTTAACCCCGAGAAACTAACCAGGAGGCTGGCGAGATGGCTCAGCAGATAAAGGTACTTGCTGGGCAAGCCTGATAGCCTGAATTTGACCCCCAGAACCCAAGGTGGAAAGAGAGAACCTGACTCTTGAGAATTGTCCTCTGGCCTCCACATGTGTGCTGTGATATACAAGCGCCCTGATGAAGAGGATGATATACAGGGCCAGACATGGTGGCAGCACTCAGAAAGCAGAGGCAGGTGGATTTTCATGAATTCAAGGACAGTCTGGTTTACATAGTGAGTTTCAGGCTAGCCAAGGCTACACAGTGAGATCCCGTTTCAATAATAGTAACAATAGCAGTAACAATAAATTTCAAAAAAATTGAAAGAAACTAATATAACTCACTTTCTCTGTTATTGTTTTTTTGTGGAGAGGGTGTCTTCCAAGCTCCTTAAAATTTTCCCATTACAGCCAGGTGGTGGCCATACACACCTTTAATCCCAGTACTCGGGAGGCAGAGGCAGGCGGATCTCTGTGAGTTCGAGGCCAGCCTGGTCTACAGAGTGAGTTCCAAGACAGCCAGGGCTACACAGAGAAACCCTGACTCAGAAAAAAAAAGTTTTCCATTAGTGGGAGGTCACAGTTCATCTAACAACGATACCACACCGGAAGAGAGCACACAAGAAGTAAGCTGTGCTTTTGGTCAAAGTGAAATTCTGCACATGCAAATGTCTAGTATTTTCTAATTCGTATAGGCTCACTCAACAACCTTTTACCAAGAGAAATCTGCTCCTGGGGATTGAATCTGGGTCCTCAGACATTCTAGGTAAATGTTCTAGAGTTGAACTGTCCACTCAGCCTTGGGAACCTACCTTTAAAACCTTTGGTTGTACAGATGACCTTCGAGACCTGAGGCAATGCTATGGTGTGAGGCTATGAGGTTACTTAGGGCTCAAGAGGAAGTGTGCGCTTAGCTTTTCATTCTCTGGAAGAATACACTGGGCTATAGGCTTGGTTCCTACGGCTACTTCATACATTTACAGGTAAATTACTGTGTTGTTACTTTTCAGAAACACAGAATTTACACCCAGGCTTGATAAAGGAGTCCAAAAATATTACAAGAAATGTGATTAAGAGATCAAAATTTGGCAAGCTGAACAGGCTTCACCCTTTCTTTTAGAAGAAATAAAAAGCCAGTCAGTCTGTTGACTTTACTGGGCTTGCCATGCTGCTTATAAGGGTGGGTCAGAGCCTGGGCTTGGGATGCCAGAAGGTCCTCAGGGCATCAGGAGTTTATCTTCCAGTTCAGCTTCCCTTCAGGCACACACTGCAATGCTCACACAACGAAACAGGAAGTAGAGGTCCAGAGAGGCTAGAAGTCAACCCCTGTGCCCTCTGGTGCAGCCTCGGCACCGGAAACAGCATTAGCAATGTTCACTAGTGGCAGCCTTCATGCTCAGAGTGAGGAAGCTGCCTAGAGAATGGTTTTCGTCAAGTTTCTCTGAGAAACAGCTCCGTTTCGCTGCACGCCACCAGAAGTCGTAGGTGTTCCCAGTCTCTGTCATTGGTTTCTCACGTATTCTGACTTTGAGGACTCAGGAACTCCCCTCCCTGCTGGGCCAATTTTCATAATTTCTTTTTCAGCCATTCCAATACCTTTAAGTTCTGTCTTCCACTAATAGCTTATGTTGCTAAATCACTGTTGAGACTCAGTAATCAATGTGACAGAAAACAGATTATACAAAGAACTTATTCCAGTTGGGTCCTTCTAGACAGCCCTCCCTTGAAGGTCAGTGTATCAGAGTTCTCTAGAGGAACAGAACTTACCGAACGAATCTCTCTCTATAGAAAGAGGGTTTATTAGAATGGCTTACAGGCTGTAGTCCAGCTAACCTAACAATGGCTGTCTATAAAGAAGGTCCAAGAATCCAGTAGTTGTTCAGTCCATGAGGCTGGATGTCTCTCTCAGCTTGTCTTCAGTATACTCCAGAATTCTGAAGAAGTAGGCTCTAATGCTAGTGAAGGAATGGACTTGCCTCGAGAGCCAGACCAAGCAGGCGAAAGGAGAGTGCTTCCTTCTTCCATGTTCTTTATATAGGCTGCCAGCAGGTGTGACCCAGATTAGAGGTGGATCTTCCTACCCCAAAGACCCAGATAAGAAGTGGGTCTTCCCACTCCAAATTACGTAGTTAAGAAAGACTCCCTCATACGTGTGCCCAGCCGTTTAGGTTTTAGTGCATCCCAGATGTGGTGAGGCTGACAACCAAGAATGGCCACCACAGTTGGCTTCACCCTGCAGCTCTTTTTCCAGCCCTGTCTTGTCCATGTGGGGCAGGGCTGGAACAGCAGGTGTCAGGCAAGCTATTACTTACAAGAGCAAAGCTTCTTAAGGGAGTATTTTTATCACACATGTACACACATATATTTGGTGTACTTGCTAAGTCGTATGCCAACGCGACACAAGTATTGCCGTCTTAGAAGAAGGAACATCAATTGAGAAAAATGCCTCCTGTAGGCAAGTGTTAGGGTGTTTTCTTATTTAGTGATTGGTGTGGGAGGGCCCCCAGCCCATTGTGGGTGGTACCACCTTGGGCTGGTAGTTCTGGGTTCTATAGCAAAGACTGAGCAAGCTGGTAAGCCACACTCCTCCGCATCAGCTCCTGCCTCCAGGTTCCTGCCTTGTTTGAGTTCCTGCCTTGGCTTTGTTTAAGGGACCGAGACTCAGGATCTGTAAGCCAAATAAACCCTTTCCTCTACAAGTTGCTTTTGGTCATAGTGTTTCATCATAGCAATAGTAACCTCAACTACGACACTTGGTAAAATTGTTTTCTAAGATATTACAGGTGCTACATTTGATTTCAAATAAGCCTGTACTTCCTGCTCCAACATTTATCCATCCACAAACACAAAGACCCCCTCCCCTCCCTGTGTAAGTCACTAACAGAGTGTGGATTGGTCTGTGAATCCACACAGACATCCTGTTACACAGACACATGCTCACTGGAAAGACAACTGTTAGCATAAGAATGTGAGAATCTGTAAGTCCAGGCAGATTTTAACATATATTTTTTTTATTAAATATGTAAAAAGATCAACGCAAGTCAAGTTATTCACAATTCAGAGACAAAAAGCTATCCTACCATGCGACAATAGGTGGGTAATGTAAAATGAATGTGATGCATCTGATAAGACCTCTTCATCTATTATGCCATTACTTATCGATATTTATAATTAACAATACATATGTTTACATTCCTTTCAGTTTACATTTAATATATAACAAAAGCTTTATGGTGTACTATTTAGTAAAAGTAATCTGAATGCATATTAAACCTTAACGGAATAATGGAGACACTCACCAGGGAAGGGAGGGAGTCTTGGTTCCCTTCTAGAGTTTCCTTCTCTCAGTTCAACAGGGTGTTTATCTAACCCCTTTTCCTGCTTTTCTTAGAATGAACATGAGTTTTCTCTTTGTCCCCTGCTTCGATCACTTCCAATCTGACCATGGTAAAGGAAGTGCTTATAATCAGACATCAGTGGGTGTGGGACGACCAAGAAAAAAAAATCAGACTTCCTGAGAGGGAGGAGCAGGGCACACATGCTGGGATGCCATGGACCCAATACGATGTCGTGTGACTGGGATGGGGCTTAGAGGAATGTGTGCCCTGAATGCCAAGATGAGAGAATGAATGTGTCCCACCACCCATCAGTGGTGGGTGCCCAGACACAGGGGCTCTAGCCTAAGAATAATTTGGAAATAGCTGTGAAGGATTTCCCCCCAAGCCTCCATGGCATCATCTGGGACATAGTACTTCAGAAGATATTTAAGATGGGCATGGGAAGAGGACAGACAGCTTTTCTCTAAATGGATGAATGGTCTGGCCTGAGCCCCTGGAAGGAGAACGAAGTATACCACCCGGGGAACATTTATTTCAGGTAAAACATGTGGCCAGTAGGTCTCCAGCTAAGTCGTCCAGGGAGGTGGAGAGGAAGAGTGATTCCAGCAAGAGGAATCGGGGGAGCTTTATGCAAGTTTAACAGCTTCCAGAGGCCTGGGAGAAGACAAGATCCTAACTCCCTGGTATCCATTCACAGGAGTGAATCACCCAGCCCTATGTATTACTGAGATCTCCTGGGCAGGTAAAGCAACCACTCAGATATCCATGAGTAGCTGTTTATTGTACCTCTTTATAATAGCTATTAAAAAAAAAACCCAAACAAAAACAAAGTGAGTGAATAAAACAGGTTCAGAAGAGCAAACAAACCAGTAAGCCTGATGCTGTGTGAAGCACAAGTCACTATCACCACCAGGCCTGGGAGGATGTCACTGCAAGGAGCAAGGCGTTCCAGCCTCAGAGAGATGAGCTGCTGCTGCAGGGCTGAGTGAGCAGGAGAGAGAAGGAAGGGGAACCAGACACCATGGAACATCTGTCCACTTCTGCACAGTGCGTTGTGATCAATTCAAGAATGCAAGCCATCTTCCCACAAAGACCTCAGTACGTACAACTGCTGCAAAGAGTTATTTCGGAAAGCCGCCTCTGGGTGCGAGGCTTCAATGCTAGAATTTAAAGTTAGCATTTCATCAATTAATAAAGAAATTTCAAGGCTTTATGATGCATAATTCAGAAATTTATTTTAAGATTTTTTTTAAGTGGAAGGTGGGGCGGGCACATTTGTTTCTCGTTTTTTTTTTTCTGCACTTGCTGGCCAAAGGACCAGCGACAGTAAACCTAAGGTTAAAACCAAATGAAGGGAGGGAGCTAGAAGGGGTACCATCTGTCAAAAGGGAAGACGGGCAACGGCCAGGAAAGACACTAAGAAAATGTGCAAATATTAGTTAAAAACGAGGAATGCTTTCAATTTATTAATGTTTCCTATTTATGAATTGCCGTGGCCTAGCAAATGTCAACGAGGGAGGGCCCCTGGGTTGCAGAGGTGGGGAGAGTCCTTACTCCGGAAGGGGACGGGAGTCACTGGTGTCCCTGGGTAGAGCCACACTTCTCCCTTGAAACCACGCTACCAATCAAGTCTTCACCCCCAACCTTGCAGCCGGCACCAACACGATGCCGAAGGCTGGCACGTTGGGTACACCCTCAGGCTACCCTTGAGTACGGGTCCCCTGACGGGAACCGCAGGACTTGGATTGAAACACTTCTGAGGAGGAAGAGGGAGGAGGCAGGAAGCGTCTCGCCTTCTGAGACCCCCCCCCCACCTTTGCAACTGCAGACTGCGAGTGACATCTTGCGGGGGAATGGACCCCCACCAAAAGAGGACCCTGAGAAAGAAAATTACGTGAGAACCTGGGGAGTGGGAGCGGGGGCGGGAGGGCGGGGGCGCAAAGCTGGGATGGCGTTGTCCGTGAGTGAAGGTCTGAAAACTAACAACTGTGTGGCTGTCTGTATGCTGCTCTATCAACACTGCTGGGCCCTGAAGTCCTAGTTTTGAATCCATTTTTGTTTTCCCTTTAGTGTTGTGAGTAGAGGGAGAAACTGTGTTTTCCCCACGACACAAGCTCTGTCATATGGCTTTCATATCAAGTATCTGTTTCCCTTTGTTCCAATTACTCATCTGACCAAATTAACGATAGGAGGTTAGACTCGCAAACATCAAAGCACCACGAATGCGTGTGACATCTAGTGACACTGGGTTGAGAAATGCCAATATAAATACCATATATCAAATTACCATTGTTTCACACCAGGATAAAAAGGGGTGGTGGTGGTGGTAGCGGTGGTGGTGATGGTGGTGGTGGTGGTGGTGGTGGTGGTGGTGGTGGGGTGGGAAAGAGTTGTTCTGGACAGAAGTAAGGGAAGAGTAGAACCAATTTCAAGCAGCCAAGTGGTGAAGTTGAAGGTATGTGACCCTATGACCTCGCAGGTAGGTGACGACCAGGACGGCCATCTGCTCATGCATCTTGGCAAAGGAAATGGAAACCAAGTGCAATGGCTGGCGGATGCGATATCGCTGTGGATGGTAACGGCAAAGTTGGGAACAGCTGCTTTCTACTGAGCTCCAGGCCACACACGTTCCAATTCTCCAGAAGAAAAGTCCCCACACACGATGGATGTGTCAAGAGCTGCTGAGATGGTTCAGTACTCTTCCTGCTGCTGGGGCTGTTGGTCATGGGCTTGCTCTTCCGCTTCTGGCTCTTCTGTTTGGCCCTCCTGTGGGGGAGGGGAGAAATTTCAGCCAAACTGATTTACTTTCGGGCCCCGTGAAGTGTCAGGCCTAATCACCATGAATCACCAAAACCCCAGGCTCTGGAGTACACCAGGCTCGGGACAACTCAGCACGCAGCAAATGTTCTTGGCTTCCAGGTGTCAGCCCTAGATACAGGGACACCTTCATGTCCTTGTGCCATCCAAGAAGGACCATTCTGCAAAGCGCAACTATCAAAAAGTGTTGAGGACCTGCCTTCTCTTACAACTGCTTTATAGGAGATCTTCACAGGACACGCCGTGTACTTTCCTACCCTCAGCAAGAGCTGGTCCGTCAGACACAGCGACTCAATAGCCCATAACTGCAAAGAAGCCTAAAACAAGACCCCAGGCCTCTGCAGATGTGTAGGATGGTTGCCCCTCCCTAAGGGCCCATGATGCATTGCTCCTGATCTACTTCCTGGTCCCTCTGATGCTGCCATTCTTCACGCCTGGTAGTATCTGCCTGAAGCAGTCCCTTTCTGTCACCTAATGCCAGGATGGCCAAAATGAGGTGGACTTGAGACACCAGAGAAGCAACTTGTGAGTTTCTGAGGGGAAGGAGAAGGGTGACAGTGGATTTCATGGGCAGCCATAGGCAGAGAGGCCCCTTTCATCACTGGGCTCAGCTCTGGCTCCAGGACCTTGTCACATGTCTTTGGGGTGTGTGAAGCCCTACCTGCTTACCTTCTGCTCACTGACTGGGAAGCAGAGAGCGGCAGCGCTCCTTTACTTGGCTCCACGTGTCCTATTTACTCAGTGAAGCGGATCACAGGCACCATCTCAGCCTCAGCTGCAAATCCTTCCTATTTTTCTTTCTTTTTTTCTTTTTTGATGTCACAAAGAATAATTAGTTCTTTATCATCGAAGCAGAAAGAGTGAAGCAAACTGATAGTAGCTAACTGCCCCTCAGGCATGGCACAGGACTTCAAGATGCAGTGTGGCATGCACATTGGCACATGCAGACACTTGACACACTGACTCCTGGTCTGCCAGGCTCGCACTCTTCCTGCCTGGCCCTGTTTCCTGTAGCTCGGGCACACCTGTCAAGACCCAATTCAGACAGGACTTCACCACCTTCCTGCTCTCTCCTGCATCTGTAAAACTCACTTGGGAATGAGGCTATGTGGTAGACGGCATGCTCAGTGTTCACAGGTTTGAGACCCAGAATTGCACAACAAAAATCAGCCATCTCCCTCAACTTCCCAAACGAAACTCACTTGGAATCTTGCTCATCTGGAGCCTTTTCTATTGGAGCCTGAGGTTCTTGAGATGGGTAGCCTTGTTCAAATGAATCCCATCTCGTTCACTATAGCATTCTACAAGTGCCACATCAAGAAGAAGAAATCAGATTCCAGAATGGATGACCAAGACAGATTACCAGCCAAAACTATATGGCATTTTCTCAGAGATCAAATAACATTACGGTCACGTGCACTGACCATGGAGTTCTCTGCAATTAGTGACCTGTGAGGCTTTGGGCTTACAGTGCAACTGCTGAGCTCGGTTTTCTCAACTGTATAATGGGCAGCAATAGGAATATTCAGGTAGTAGAGTTCATAGTGTTTCACCGATCAATTCAACAATGCACTCATTGTACCCAACAGAGAAACTGGTAGTTAAAACTGGTAACATGCCTTGTTGGATGTTTTTCATAGTCAGTATTTTAAGTGTGAGCTGTGATTATAATTTCTTAGTGAGAGAACACTTTGGAATATATTTCAGATGTGCAAACAATGAATAGAAAGTTGTCCTTTCTACAGCAGGCAGAGTGCAATGTGACATCAAACTGAAGACCCGAGACTAATTCTAGTACCTGTCCTCTACTGGCTCTGGGTCAATGGCCACATAATTCGGTAAAGGTGAGCTCTGACTATGCCTACAACCATCCTGTTTTCACCTCCTACAACCGTCCCATCTTTAGAAGGTGAAGGCAAATACCCTACTCTCTCTCCTCTTTTTCTGATCCCCACTCACACTCCGGGCCCCAGGCTTTGCCAGGGCTGCACTTTCGGCAGCATCCTCTGCCAGCCACTGCCCGCTGCTTGGCATGTATGGCGGTAGCGCTCTCAGCTTGCGGAATCAGGGCCCCAGCTGACCCTGGTACTGTCAGAGCGAACTGGCAATGCGAATACTCACAGATCAGGCAGCAGGTGTGGCCCTGGCCAGAACAGGTGGCTCTCTGCTCTAGGGGAAGGCGGGAGGGCACAGGGTCCACTCCCCACGGGAAAATATACTTCCGGAAGCCTTCCCTCTCTACCTCTACTCTCGTACTAACGGCTCCTCTGGCCAAGCCTCCATCTTTCATTTTCCCTTCTGTGTGTAGTCTACTGGGCAACGACCCAGCTTCCTCTGCAGCCAGGCTCGAGCCCCTGGGGGATGATGACTTACTAATTATCCTAAGTCCTCAGGCCGCTGTGCCGTTTTTTTCATACTGTAGCTAGCCTTCAGCTGCCCGAAGCACACACTAACATGATTGTTTCTGTGTGCCGTCTCAGACACGTGGGTTGTACTGTGCGTTTTTCAGACAGTCTCGTCACCATCGGGGGGTCAACTGTGCGCTAACAGTGTTATTCCAGGACTGGAAGCAGAAGGACTGGACTCCAGGAAGCACGGAGCAGGAAGAAGCTGCTGGTCCTGATTTCTGGCTACTGGAGTCCAGGCCCCCTCTCCTCAGGTCCAGGTCAAGCAAGGAGGTGGATCTACAGCCTATAGCTTGGAGAAGGCAGTTCCCCACATGCACCAGGCTGAAGTGCCAGCCACGGGGAAACTGCTGGTGATGCCACACACCCACAGGGACTGCCGATCTCCAGGACATGCTTATTGGGCAATGCTGGCATGAACAGCCAACATGCCCGTTTAGCTGCTTTGCTAATGCGTGGGCACGAGCTGATTCAGGACTCTCACCATGCTACCATCGGCTCCCTAGAGGTGGCTAGGCAAAAACCTATGCTGAACACGGAACTGATATACTGGTGATTCACCAGATGGATACTAACATTTCCATGGCAACCCATTGCACTTCTCCAAATGCTGAGCTGTGAGCGATGTTGCTATTCTTATTTTTTACTAGAACCCTCAGAAAGAGAAGCAGGTTGGGAGACAGTGTCAAAGGAGGGCCTTGGCCATGGTCGATGGAAAACAAGGTCAAAGGTCACCAGCGGCTGATGTTCCTACTCCCTAAATGGGAGACACTAAGCCTTATCCCCCACTGGGTGCCCGCCACGGTCGGTCGGCTGCTCTTTTCTCTTCCATCCTGGCTCCGTAACTGCTGATGTCCCTAGTCAGTTCAACCTCCAACACAAATGCCACCTTCACAGTGACGTCTGCTGGGTTCTCCAGGCTTATGTGTGCCCCACACAAGTTATTTATGTCTCTGTCATCACACTGATCACAATCTGCCCCATTTCCCAGTCAGCCTTGTCCCTGACTGTCTCCCTTCTCAGGGCTGTGAGTTCTAAGGTCGTGGCTGTGTCTATCTGTGGACACCTAGCATTTCAAGTCCAGTGGAGGGCACAGATTCCCCACTGACAGAAATACAGACTGTTTCTCAAAAGTGCCGAGGAGAAGGAAAGTCTCTAGTTCATTTTAACAGTGGTTCCCATGACAGTCAGTACCTCAGGAAATGAGCAACTCTTTATCAGCTGGTATACCTCTGCTGACAGGATCCACAAGGTAGCAGGCAGCCAACAGTTAAGCTAAGACACCTGTGGCCCAAGTTACACACGAGGGGAAACCATACTGAGAATGATAGAGAGGCACTGTATACCTGGCTGGCCATCTGTTCTGGAACCTTCCACTAGGCTGCTACACTTCAAAACTGAGTAACTTCCTGACTGCGCTGCTCTAGACTAGCATTTTGCCTCCTCTAAGCATCCTGTTCTGGGACTGCTTGACTCTCAAGAGACCAGTCACCAGCAAAAGAAGTTCTGAAGGAAGATCACTTATGGGAAGAGGCCACCCAACAAATTCTCGTCCTGGGAAGTCAGGCCATGTTCACACCGGTTAGCCGAAGAGCACTCAAAACCGTCCAGCCTTTGATTCCTCAGCCCATCTTCCATCTATCTCTGGGAAAGCCAGACAGCCAGACGCCTCTGCCATCTCGGGTGGTTATGTGTACTCATGTTGAGAGCCTCAAACGAAATACAGATGTTCCTTCCTGGGTTCCACACACATCAGACCCACATAGGAGCACACACCTGCTCACCTCTCAGTTGTGGGAATGGCCTGGAAACAGGCCACAGCATCAGGGCAAGCACAGTGTAGGACAAGGAGGATGGGAAGGTTGAGGGTGGTACTGTACCACGACACGGAGGCCACTGAGCGTGTGTTTCCAAGGTGATGCTCTTCAAGGGCAGGCAGCCTCTTCTACCCAGTCCTCTCTAATGCTGGCTGTGCTTCAGGGAGGCCGCCACAGAAGCCTGAGGAGACCCATGCCCCTCAGAGAGGAGGGCGGGCGCCCGAGGTTTCTTGGAAGACTCCTTGAGCTTCTAACAAGGAAGCAGGACAGTGAGCCAGGACAGAGCTGTGCATTGTGTGTGTGTGTGTGTGTGTGTGTGTGTGTGTGTGTGTGTGTGTGTGTGTGCGCACAGCATGGGAGAGACCCACCCAGCATGGTGTGTGCACATAATCTTTCCTGTTCTTACTATAGAAAATGGTCTCGGGTCTTGCCACACTCTAAGCAAGGATTCCTGGTATGCCGTGGATCAAATGCCTTATTCCCGGTGGGAATCTCACTGCAGCCTGATGCCTGTTGGGAATTTTCTGGACACAGAGTTGCAATGTAATGTATCCTGAACTGGATACACTAACCCAGGAACTGCATGTGTAGAAGCCGCTGTAGCAACACACAGGGCTGAAGTCATTTCCCTTCTGGATAATGTCTGCTTCCTCTAACTCTCTTCCTGGCTGTGGGATATGGTTAAGCGGGCATGCTTTTCCTTATCACATTTCTCTTCACTTGATGATAACTCAAGGCTAAGGTGCTGCTCAGTGGTAGAGCACATGCCTGGCATGCACAAGACCGAGTTTACCACACAGTACCAAAGGCCCCCCCCCCCCTCAACACAGAAGGGAGAGCATGGGCTCAGGATTCAGATTCTAGTTGCTTACAAAGTACTGAAGCTTTTTGCTGCCTCAGTTTCTCCCCATCCATGAAACAGGACAGTATGATGAGATGCTCAAGAGAAGTAAAGGTTCTGATAACCTACTGTACATAAAGCACAAGGCCCCACTCCAGTTGTCTGAGAAGGGTCTAGTGACCCCATTCAGCCTCACTCAGTGAAGGAGCTTGAGCGTGAGTGCTCTGTAACCAGGTCCACAGCACGAGACTTGTTCTGTGGTTCTAGGGGGCGGCGGGGTACACCAGGGTCTGGGGGGGGGGACTGGAATGGCAGAATGAACCCGAGTGTGCACATCCAGGCCGGACCTCCTCAAACCACGCCCTGGAGTTCTGGCCTCAGCCAGGAATCCAGTGGTGTCACACAATTCACCAGGTCCTACTCCAGCACCAGGTCTGCCTCTTGGGACCAGTTCTGGCTTCAAAAATAAGGTTTTCCTTCCTGCTCCCAGGGCACAGATGGGAAGATCCAAGCATGCATGCTGGCCTGGCTCCTGCTAGCACCCACGGCCACAGATGGCAGCCCCATGCACTCGGCCTTCCAGGATTTGGAGTGCTCATCTGATGTCATCTCAAGCAAGCTTCAGAGGCAGCCACTGTAACTGACGTGCGCCGGCCAGACCACATTATGTACACCTTCCATGGTCACAGGCACGCTATGAAACCAGCCTCCATGCTGAGAGCCACATTCTGAGACATCATCATGGCCTCGGGGACTTAACTAGATAGAGTCCCAAGGCTGCAAAATCCACTCTTTGAGTTACTAGTCCACAAGAAAGAAGTTACAAAAAAAAAAAAAAAAAAAAAAAAAGAAAGCGGTGGCGGGGAGTTCCCAAACCTGGCACAGTTCCCTGTAGCCGGTGGAAGTTTCAGCGCTCGGATTTTAAACCATATGTGGAGGAAACATCTGCCTCTGGCTGGAAAAGGACAAAATACGCTTCCTGGTGGCTCGCTACGGTCTGTGGAGACACTAACACATGTGACCTCCACCCCAGTTCTCCCTGAGCACCCACAGGCCTCCAGGTCAGAGAGCCAAACTCTTCGCCATTGTTGGCCTAGCCCGGCCCTGGCCTCCTGCCTCCCGCAGCTCAGCTCTGTAGAAGGGGGAAGCTCCGACTTCTGCCTCCGGGCCAAGCTTTGCCCTCTTGGCACACACAGGACTGCGCTGACTCACCACGGTCTCTGTAGTTTATCCTGCCTGTCAACTGCCTGGTCCGTAACGTCCTTCCCTACCCCCAGTGTCCAGGCTCCCCCGCATCAATTCTTTTCTTTTTTGGAGGCAGGGTCTCACTATGTAGCCCTGGCTGGTCTGGAACTTGCTGTGTAGACAAGGCTGGCCTCAAACTCACAAAGATCCACTGGTCTTAGGCTTTTAAGTGCTGGGATTAAAGGCATGTGCCACAATGCCTGGCTCCCATTTTTTTTTTTTTTAAATAGGATATCACGTAGCCCAGGATAGCCCTGGAATCACTGTGTATTCCTGATGCTCCTGCCTCCACCTCCCAAACGACAGGTGTGCTCCACACACCCAGCACATCTCACTACCTTCACAAAGCCACATCCCGGGTCTCCCCTGCACTCTTGCTCAGTGGCAGGTCCTCCCTACAATGAAGTGTTTTCAGTAAAGTCTGTCCCCCAGTCTGGTCTGTCCTGGCAACGAGTCACAAAGGCAGCCAGCTGTGTCATCACGAGAGACAGCAGCGGGGCGCAAAGGGACAGGGAAAAGTTATTTTCTCACTTGACAATTCCCAGACAGCAGACCTTCTTCGTACAACTCTTTCCTGTCGGTTGGCTCAAAGCTGAAAACCTCCTGGGGTCTGGCTGTGTGTTTCAGTTCAAGTCCCCACCTCTACCTGACTCCCCCCAAATTAACTTACGGATGGATGCATGTCCCACAGGCGTGGGGGACAGAGATCTTGGCGACAAGCATACTTACTTCTCTGGGACCATCGAGGCCGCCAGTAAGCTAAGTTGTAACCTCACCAAGACCCCAGGGAAGTATTTAAATGCATGGCCGTGTTGTACTTTGAACGAGTGTCGTTTTAGAACCCAGGGGCTGGCAGCTTCGCACACCCACCTGCTCGTCTGAAGCGTAGAGCACTTCCATGAGTCGCTGCACGAGGTCATCGTTTTCCTGCCCATGTTCTTGGCACAGCAGTTCAATCTCTCTCAACTTCCCGAAGTAGAAATCCCTCTCCTTCTCCACGCCTTCCAGGGCAAGTTTCAATGAATGTACCTGCAGAAGAGCGGGTGAGAAGAAAACCATGAACCAGAGTAAGAAACGTGACCTGCTACGTGACCTGCTATGTCTGTGCACAACGGTGAAAACCACACGGAGCCAGACACGGAAATGAATGGAAGCCCCAGTGTAAGGGAGAAGCCACAGGCCGGGAGACCAATCTCGGGAGCATGCTGCTGTCCGGAATTAATTAACCAGTTAGGATGCTCCATTCACTTGCACAGCTGTGTCTGAGCTTACACAGCCTTCCTTTTCTTGGTAACATGGGCCAGACTACATCTTCTTGCTGTGATCTAGGATGTCTGTGTCTCCCCCGATTCTTATGCTGGAACCCTACAACATGATGGTATCAGGAAGCAGGGCCTTTAGGAGGGGAACAAGATTTGTGTATGAAGCCTAAGGGATCCTTCCGCCTTCTTAACATGAGAAGACCAAGAAGAACCAGTCTTGGCTAAACAACTGATCTGCTGACATCTTGGTATCGGACCTCTCAGGCTCCAGAATGGTAAGAAATAAAATTCTGTTGTTCACAAGCCACCCAGAACAAGCCACCCAGCGTAAGGTGTTTTGTTACAACGTCCCAAACAGACTCAGAACACTCGTTTGTAATCTACTGGGAAGGGAAGTGGGAGAGCTGTGTGTTTTAAATGACCCTTGCTTCAGATCACGGGTGTTAAAAGCCCTCCTCAGATGCCGAGTCAGAGCAGACAAATGCTGTCCTTTGAGGGGGCAGATCCTGGTGCGCACACACAGAACACAGTGTAGGGTGGAAGGCTGGCTGTGCCGATCTGCCTCCATTTGCCCAGTTCTGGCTTTGTGTTCGTTCCTCTCTGGAAGGGCAGGGCGGCCGTGGAGCTGCAGGCAAACATGGCCCCCATCTCCCCCACCCTCCCGGAGGTGGGTTTAGGGAGCTTCTAGAGTCAGAGTGAAGTCTCTAACTTCTAGGTCAGTGCAAGTCATGGGCTGGAGCTAACAACCACGGCAGGACTGTAACACTGACATTCAGGTGTTGTCAGTACTGAAGAGGAGGCCTGCTGACTTTTAAATCTTAGGATACAATTCTCCGACGTGTATAACAACCACACACAGGTCCCGGAGAATTCTCTTTTGTAATACTTCATTTATATTTATGTAGAGCAAGGATTCTAAATGGTAGGTCATGACCCCCCCCCCCACTGGGTTGTGTAACTGAATGTAAGGGGGGAAACAGTAGACATTTGTGGTGTTCAAGAATTAAAGATTAATTAGAAATCAAATGCGCACTGGGCTTGAGGTGTTTGTGGCAGAGCTTTCCTGTGCTGCATCCTGTGACTCCACTGCAGCCTTGGTTCAGAACACCTGACACTTTACATCATGCATGCTGTCATGCCACACACTGCCGACACGGGCTGCCTGAGGCGCCTCAACTCAGCCGGGAGCTTTTCAGTCTTGAATTGTAGTGTTTTCACTGCCCACATTGTTCTTAGAGAAACTGACAGTCTAATTACAGAAAACAAACACTAATGCTTTCCACTATCTCTCCTTAGCAAGCAAGTAGCAAATTAGTTTGCTTGTATGGTACTGTTAGACAAAGACACACCACTTCATTAGTATGCAAATTTGTTTTTTGTTTTGTTTTGTTTTTGAGATGGTCCTATCTGGCCTGGAACCACTGAGATTAACCTATCTGCCTTCTGAGTCCTGAGATTAAAGGTATGTGCCACCATGATGGCTCCAAAAAACTATTTTAAAATAAAATTTCTTTATGATTTATGGCCAGTTCATTTGTTTTGTTTCCCCTTTTTTTTTGTAGTGATATTTATAATCTAAGAAATAAAACTTGCCTGAAGATCAGAGAATAGAGCCAGCCACAGAATTAAACATAGAAGTCAGGTAGTGGTGGCATATACCTTTAATCCTAGCACTCAGAAGGCAGAGATCTGTCTGGATCTCTGTGAGTTCAAAGCCACCCTGGACTACTTGAGATTAATCCAGTTTAAAAGAGACACAGCCAGGTAGCGGTGGCACACACCTTTAATTCCAGCACTTGGGATCACACACCTTTAATCCCAGCACTAGGAAGGTTGAGACAGGAAGTGATATGGCTGGGCGGAGAAAGGAATATAAGGCGGGAGGAGACAGGAACTCAGGCCCTTTCAGCTGAGGACTCAGGGGCATTCAGTCTGAGGATTCGTGGAGACAGGATCTTCCCCTTTCAGCTGGGGAGTTGGTGAGGTGAGAAGTGGCTGTGGCTTGTTTTCTCTGATCTTTCAGCATTTACCCCAATATCTGGCTCCGGGTTTTTATTATAAGACCATTTAGGATTCGTGCAACACCTTTTATAGTCCTATAAACCTGGGGTCACATGAAATTTCTGGAGTAAGAAGAGGATGTGGGTGCAGAAGGCTGAAGAAACCCGGGCACAGCAAACACTGGGGAATAAAAAGTCTTATGGTTTCTTTATGTGAAGTTTGCTTTTCAGTATATTAAAAAAAAAAAGTCCTATACATTATTTTTAGTAATTACTTTTTAGGTATAAAATCTCCTCTTCTTTTTTTTCTTTTTCTTTTCTTTTTTTTTTTTTTTAAATAAGTTGGACCTTTGTTACACGATGCCTGGAATTACCGACATTCAAACCCATACTGGTCCACGTAGCCATTCCTTTACCCCACATCTGACAAACAGATCTATGCTGGGATGGAGCCCTTAGTGCTGATCTCACGGATGCCCTCATGTAAGCACTCGAAAGGTGCGTGTGTGGGCTCAGTTAGCTAACCCTGCATGTTCATTCCTGAGAAGGCTACACATTTGCAAAAACACAAGGCCACCAGCTTCCCTGATCCTGGATCCCAAATCTGAACTCAACCATAGACTCCCTCCCAGCAGGCAGAAGGATCACAACCTGCGGCTTCCCCAAACCAAGCAGGGGCAATACTTTAGCTCCTTCCCACAGATGCGACTCAAGGGAGGGGTTGTGACCCACAGTTCGGGGGTCAGAGGTCACGGTGGCGTGGATGGCATTGCAGAGGGCATGGACCGTGGCACCAGGAGCCAGTAGCAGCTGCTTGTTACATGGTACTGGCCAGGAAGCAGCGACCCAGATGAGAAGCGGATTGAGCTATACACTTCAAGGCCCACCACATTCAGCACCCCACTTCTTCCAGCGAGGCCTCGACTTCTAGTTTCCACAACCTCCCCTAACAGCACTGCGGGCCGGGCTGGGAACCGCGTGTTAAAACACGGGATGGGAGGTGGGGGTGGTATTCAAACCACAGCAGACACAGTTAACCTACACAATCCAGGTTGTGTGCCTATGGATAGTGGTCTAGTCTGCACAGCACACTGAGGCTTTTGTGGAAATACTCTGTCTCAGCTGGGCCAGGCTGGCGTTCCTGACCTGTTAAGAGAAGGGGAATGGGCCTCTCAACACCCGGCCCCCTAAAAACTGACAGCATCTGGGCACGGTGGTATACACCTGTAATTCTGATACTCAAAAGACTGAGGCAGGAGAGTCACTGTAAGCTCAAAACCAGTTTGGGCTACAAAGAAAAAAAAAAAAAAAAAGAATCCTGGCAGTAGCTACTTTAAATGACCCAAGATCAGCTGGCAAACACCATTCCATTCCAGTGGTGCCTCTAAGAGACCAATGGCCAGCCTCATTCCTCACAGGTCACTGCAGACGCCCAAGTGATGGAGGTTGAGAAAGTCAGGCCCCACGGGGAACTTGGCCTTCATAACTTCCCAGCAGTGTCCACAGCCTATGGTCCTCCCAGAGGCTCTGTGACAGCAGTGACTCCAATCCACTTCCTGCTGGCTAACCCGGCGTCCAGAAAGCCTCTAACCATTTCACTAGGCCGTTTCCTCCCTTCACTTCTGATTCATTGCGATCACTGGGACTGTGTGGCGCAGTGTATCATGGGAGACGGCCGGAATAAAGGATCGGGGCCAAGTAAATGAAAATCCTCTAAGTTTATGGTGGCTGCCACTTTCTCTATTACCACCATAATTCACGCTTCTGCCTCTGCATTTCCTCGTGGCTTCTCCTTGTCCCTGTGTTCTCAATTCCAACACGGGGACACTTGTGTGGCCACCCATTAGCCTCGGGGTCTTCCTCCTGGACTCAGGTCACCAGGGAACTGGACTTGGATGAGAGCTTGGTAAACATCTGTGCGGTTTAGGCTGTGCCTCAACTGTCTTCTGAAGGACAGAGAGGAGGCAGGTATGTCCCTCTCAGCGTCAAGGTGGGGAGCAAGGCCTCTCTCGGAAGCCCTTTAGCGAGGATAGCAGGTAGACTATTCCCTCCCCCGCCCATCTGCCCTCTCTTGAGTGGCATTAAGGATCACCAAGCCATTGTGGAACCAGACCCCTCTGCACGTGATTTGAGAACTGAAGGAAACCCAGAACCAGCCTCCTGAAAGGAGGCAGCCGACTAGAGGAGGCCGGAGGCCATGAAAGACTGGGACAGCTGAGGAACTGGGGCTTCCCACGTGGCCAGAATTTGGGCTGCTGGGTTGGAAACTATGTTGGGGTGGAAGGAAAAGGTGGGTGGGGTGGGAGTGGGTGGGTATTGGGGGGGAGGGGGGTGGACAGGATACCTGAGTTGCTAATGATAAAGAAGAAAGTTCGAGCTGCTTTGAGGAAGGGGTATAAATCTCGAGTATGATGAACTCAGGCTTGATTTCACCAGATCCACTCAGGCTGATGTGAACCCTTAAGCTGGTGGCTCGAGGTTCATGGTTGCTGCTTTTTTTTTTTTTTTTTTTTTTTTTTTAAATCTGAGCAGAAGTCATTACTGAAAACCTCCAACAGAAGACCAGCAGGTAACTAGAACATTCCATGATTACCCAATCAGAATCCTGAGAGGGCTTAAGATTTACCTGAAGTGCTAATGGGACCAACTACAAGCCTGTCTGACTCTGTACTGGATTCCTGACTGAAAAGGCACAATTATTTAAGAGAAAACCCTGTTTTCAGACTCTTGCCTTATCAGCAGAACATTAACGACCAGGTCAGGCTCAGCGAGTAGCCGGGCACTGCCTAAGACTCTGCAGTCACAGGCTCCTTCACAGTGGCAGGACCCTGGTGTGGGAAGCAGGTGGCTTCTGCAGTGGGCACCATGCTGTCCAGTGTTTTATTAATCTCATGATGTATTACTGCAGGCAAAGTTAGAGTGAGAAAACACACCTATGCTTTTCATCAAACCCAGGGCCTCCTGCATGCCAGACTGGTGTTCTCCCACAGAGCCACACCCCACCCCATACTTAAGCTTTCCCGTTGGAAATGTCAAGTTGATGTAGCAAGGTTTACCATAATTGTGAGAGGGCTGATAAGTCAGGGGAAATTTTCTATTTATAACACAGCTGTTGCCTTTCAGGGCTCCCATGTAACCTCACTTCTGCCCCTGAGGAGGGGGCTGTTTTTTGGTTTGCTTAGTTTAGTTTTAGTACTGAGTTCTGATGTGCAGCTGCGGTCAACTGGATGTGAGTTGAGGGGACAGCGTCATCCA
This sequence comes from Peromyscus maniculatus bairdii, assembly GCF_049852395.1. NCBI lineage: Eukaryota > Metazoa > Chordata > Mammalia > Rodentia > Cricetidae > Peromyscus > Peromyscus maniculatus. Next base: position 14,120,748 of record NC_134870.1, on the reverse strand, counting down.
TCCTGCTTTCATTACGGCCCCCAGAATTAAGTAAGCACAGTGTCTGTCACGCAAAACAGGCCCAACCACTAGCTGCTGAGAAAGAAGGGATGGAGAGGGAGCCAGCTGAACCCCAATACAGCCCTAACACTTTTTCGGCTGGCCAGACAACGCCTGGGGTTCAGGGTGGGCACCGAGGAATGGGGAGCTGGGAGGGTGGCCGGCATCCTGGGTCGTCCGCCACATCCTCACGCTTCTCATCAAGCTCCGTGACGACACTGCTCATCATCAGCTGCTGAGTTCTTCTTCCTGAGCAGGTCCTCCTTGTCTCTGGCTGCCTCCTGTCTCGCCTTCTCTCCCTTCCCCCAGGCCTGTGGGTGTGACCTCCTCACCCCTCACACACATCACCGTTCCCAGAGACATGGGTGGAGACAACAGGCGTTACCTGCTCGTTGAGCTGTATGACCTGCGTTTCTAAGTCTTTGTCAGATCTGGATGCGGAGCCGCTGGACGAAGCCCTTTTGGCAGATGAGGGACGGGAAGGTGTGGATCCCGGCTTGGCTGCTGGGCTTGATTTAGCCGCACCTAGAGGCAAGCAGAATGAATATACTGTGGGTACAGCCGACATTAAAAAAGATTGCCAGGTAGGTAGCAAATGCATGATAGAAAACGAGCTTCCTAAAAGCGACAATCCATGTGCTAATCCCTCCTTGACACAGTCAGAACAAACAGAGGCACACCACCAAGCCACACAAAACAACCACAGAACCTCTCCAGAACAGCGGCTCCTCACGTGGAGGAGGTTAACCCCTTTCCCTCCGGGCCTAACATCACAGCTCCAGGGAACCTGAGTAAGAGGAAAGGCTGGGGGCTGGGGAGAAGGCTCGGTGAGTCAGTGCTTACCATACAGGCCTGAGGAGTTCAGATCCTTAGAGCCCGTGAAGCCAGACATGCTAGGCCAGGGCTCCTGCTGGGCCATGGGAGACAAGCATCAAGAGCACTGTCTCAAACAAGGGGGAAGGCAAGGACCGATGCCAAGCTGTACTCTGTCCTCCACCACAGGCATGCATGTATGTCCACACGTGAACATGTGTACACACATCACATGCACATGAATGATTGAAAAGAAATGACAGGAAATGTGCTTCAATCATCACACGTCATCACGGCACGTGCGTTTGTCAGAGCAAAGGCCCCATGACAGGTTCGTAGTTCAGAAGAAACACTGGCATAAGGTAAGTGCTTCCTCTCTCAGTTCACTCTGTAGCCACAGACAGGAGGAACAGGAAGGGAGATAGCTCCACGGCAGTGAGCATCCTGATGTCCCATCTCGGTTTCTAAACGTCCCTCTTCAACAGAAGCGCCTCTGGAGAGGCTGCCGATGCCAGGGACGGCGCGGAACTGGACCGGTAAGCTCACCACAGCTTGTGGCAAGAAGCAGAGACGCACTCAAGGCAAGGGGCACGAGGACCAGCCTGGAAGGGGGGGGGGCAGTCTGCCAGCACTAAGAAGAATGGCCGTGACTTGGGAAATGCCTTGGGTGCATCTCAGTCCATGATGAGGGGAGGGTGTATCAACTGAGCATCAGGGAATGCTGAGGAAACGCTAGAGGAAGCACAGATATGCAGTGCCCCTAATGAAGAGCGGACTCCTTAATGGGTGCGGAGGCATCAGACGGGAGATATGACATGTAAAGGGAAAAGCCTTCATAGTGGGGAGTTCGGGGATCAGCACCGTCACCACAGGATTACCGAGTTTCTAATCATGGCACACTGTTATTTCAGGTAAGCCCTCACCCAGCTGGCACTCAACCCACCGTGGATTTACTGTCTAGAACACAGCACAGACACGAGAATTGCTTCTGGAGCCAAAACAGAAGCGACTAGGTATATCCAGACAAGTTCGTCTGCTTCTGAGTAAGAGCTGGGCCGCTCCTGGGACCCACCCCTTCGCTATTGTTTGGAACACAATCCCAGACAGGCAGGAGTTCCGGTGTCCCTGTCTGCACGCGTCTCCCGTGTGTTCCCTCCACCCAATTAAAATTTCCGCCATAATCTTCCATCCTTCTGGAAGGTTCTTAGAGGGCAAGGAACAGTCTTATTCACGCCAGCCACCCCAGTGCCTTGTAAAATGTCAGGCTAAATAGGTTTGGTAAAGGAACAACTTTAGATAAATAGATAAACAGGCAATTAAAACTTGGCAATGTGCTTTCCAACTTCAGTTTTCCTGACAGAGGCAAGGGATTATAAAGACAGGCATGTAACAGCTGCTGCAGGTTTCAACCAACACCCTAATTACCATGTAGTCATCAGGAAAGGCTGTAAAATTTATATGGTGTGTCTTCAGGTGCCTGGAGACACTGGTTACAGATGGGACGCACCTCTGAGAAGTCTTGCCTTTAAATGACATGCCCCTTTGTTACAACAGGGGAAAAAGAACCTTCTTTAAAAGCACAGGAGAAGGGGGAAGAGACTTGAAATGGTTAGACTGTGAATGACTTAAACCGGTCCGTGTTGGGAAACTCGGTAGCCCCGAAACCTCACTATGCACAGCGCGAACTGGGGGATGCCAGGGAGCTGTGGTTTGCTCGGAATGGGCAAACTGCTGTAAGGACCTTCCTCTCGGTTGAAGACCACACAGAACTCTCCTGGAACCTGACTTCTCAGTTCTACCGCACAGCTTCTTTGGCTGTAAACAGACTATGAAGGAGCAGGCAGGGAACACAAGGACCTTCTTCAGACAGCCACCAGCCTAGTAGCAGGGGAGGCCATCTTGGCAACCATTGAGCCCTTTCTGATTTTTTTTTTTTAAAAAAAGACTGACATTTTAATCGATAGGAAGTCTAGTGGAAAGAACACAAGGAGCAGAGCTTCTTATCTCAAAACCCGCACTGTGTCCACCAGGGCTGGAACAGGGGCTGCTGAAGTGATAAAGACGCAGTCTCTCTCAGACTGACAGTCACCTAAGACTGCCCAGACATGGTACCCTCTTGCCCTTCCTGGGAACAGGCCAGTGTCTGGGATGCCGGGCCTGCCAAGAGTGTATGAGGGGCCATATTTCCTCTGTATGCAGCATTCTCCTCTCCTCTTTGGCCAACCCTGTTTCCTTTTGGTAACTAGGACTTCTAGCCTTCAGGTCTCAGCTTGTGCTGTTGTATCCCCTGGGGGCTGCCGCGCCCTGAGCATTTCCCCAGAGGCTGTACCAAATACATGGGTGATGACACGGGATGCTTCCTCTTGCACTGGACTTAACTTCAGGATGCTGGAGTTGCATTTATTTTGTTTGCCACTGATAAGTGCGGCAAGTACAGCATCTGACCTGGAGGCATTCTGTGCACCCTCAGAAGTAGCTAAGCACCCGGCAGAGGCAGTGATTCAGTGATGACACCCAGGGAAGTCTGAGGCGCCGGTGCCAATGTCAAAGTCACTGGCTGCAAGAGCCAACACGAAAGAAACCATCTGGGTGTCGGCCTCCCAGCTGGGCCCTTCCTGTGTTCCCTTTCCAGCTCCCCTTTGTAGATTATGATGTGGGGCTCCTTCCATGTGGATTCTGGCCAATCCACCGAGGGAGGGAGTGCACTCAGCTGACGTCTGAATGGGTTAAGAGCCAGGTGGTTGGTGCTGGGCTGGGCACATCTCTGCCACTGGCCTCTCCTCACAGAAAGAGGACCACAGAAAGGCCTTCCTAAGAGAGTGCATACACACTCCCCATGCCAGGCAGTTCTTCCTAAGTAGGCCATCAAAAGACGTGGCTGGTGACAGTAACTAAGCTCAGGCCACCAGGCAGTCATGGCCTCACATTCTGACATCAGTTCAAAAGGAAAGGCACACAGGAGAGGCAGAAGGTTGCTGGAGCTTGTCAACACAGAGCTACCGCTCATTATGGCTGCAGGATATTATCCAATGCAATTTCAAACCAATTGAACTGTTAGTAAAAGGGAGAGGGGGCATGGAAAGCCGGTCTGCAGGGGCGTGGAGGCTGAGGTGACATGCTTTACATGGGTCATGAGAGAGAGGCCAGAGCTAGTGGCAGTGTGGCTGCAGCCACTCAGCCTCTCAGCAAAACTGTCTTTTCCTCGTGGAAACGTATCTTTGCTGTGGACGGAGCTCAGCAGACCTCTCTGAGGGTCTGATTCTCCAAGCCCATGGTCTCAGCCTTAAAACAACATTGGTTTCTTGGGTCCTGTAAAGGTCAGTTGGGACCCAGGAACCAGGTCCTTTGTGATGGCCGACATGAGCATCCCTCAGGGATCCCTGACATGAGAAAGAGGAAAGCATGAGAATCAGACGCGCGCGCGCGCGCACACACACACACACACACACACACACACACACACACACACACACACACAGAGGAATAACGGATCAAAAGTACTTTGCCTTTAATGTTTCCAATGTGGGAGGTTTTGCAGTTCTGATTAGGTTGTTTGGAGAGAAGCAGAGAGAGAGAAATCAAAGACAAGTGAGGATGTAGCATCGAAGGAATAAACAGGGAGAAAGTCAAGAATGAGGACATCTTAATCTTAGCGTCTTCCCACACACGTCAGAGCACCACACTGAAAGGTCCTCCTCAGAAGGACGCGGAGTGAGTGCATTAAAGCCGTGGTTGACAGGGACAGGCTGACCCTCACACAAACCACACACCCAGAGAGACGCAGCAGGTAAAGGAAGTGCACAGCAACCTTTGGCTTCCACATTCACCGACATCATTCTTTCTGTTCAGAGGACGGACAGTGGGTAGTCTCTCCAAGCCCTGCACATCCCTAGTCAGCTCAAAATAGTTTCTGTTTATTAGACATGTTTTTTTTTTTCTTTCTTTTTCTTCTTGCTTCAATCAACTACACTCTAAAGTGTATCTAGCTTCTAGGGCCAGGTATTTTTTTTTTTTTTCTCATTTACTGGGACCAAACATCCTAAGGATGTTATCAAGACAATGTAGCTATCAATATCTGTAAAGTTAGTGTTGGCATAATATCTTTATATAAACTACTATTTATTTTCCCATCTTCTCTGGTGACCCAGGTCATGTCTGCAGTCCAATCCTGGCTTTAGAGACGAAGGCCCTCAACGGCTGCCTTCTTAACAGCCCAAGCGCTCACCTCCACCTGTGACTCTGTTTCTGTGTCTTCCCAGATCTCATGCTTCAAGGATATACACATGGAAAGCATTGGCATCATGGCCTTTAAAGGCAATGCACTCACTCTGGCTACAATTCCGACTGAGACTTTTTTCTTAGCGCTACCAAACACTTCCATTTCTTTCAAGCTGCGTGTGATGATGTCCTGAGACCCTAATTAGCAGTAGCCCTCTTTTATACGCAATTGTTCTGCCCTGGAGCTTGTCTCCTCCCCCTTAATTTTCCCTTTCAAAATAAAAAGAGGTTTCAGAAGTAGAGGAAAAGGGACATAAACTCTGCCCAAGTCCCTGTAATTCTCAGAAATTTCCCCACTGGAGATGGACATGATTCACAATGCCTGTCTTTGAGCGGTCCCATCTTAATTAATGCTTTTAGGGTTTGGGGCATAAATATGATTCTAAGATAGTTTAACCATAGTTGTAAAAAGGAGTGAGTGGTCTGATTCAGTGTTTCGGTGAAGTCAGAGCATCACTGGGTCTAATGTCTATAATTAGCAGCTTGCTTGATGTGTATGGAAAATGCTGCATTTTGGAGAGAGGAGGCTGAATAGGTTCAGAGGGGAGAAGCAAATGAAAGCCGTGTAGTCACCTCTGCCCTTCCCAGCCACGACTCTGTGAGACTCTAGAAACTTCTCATAGTTCACTGTACTCCTTCTGCCAAAATCATAAACAGAGGGGAGCTAACTACACAACATCAGTACTCTTGATGAGGACCATGTCCACGTTAACACCCCCACCCCACACCCCATCCCCGCCCCACGCACAAAGCTACGTCTTCCTCACTTGGAGAGACTGGTTCTTTCCTGTTCCACTCCCACAACCCTCATTCATTAATACCACACAGGACAGGGGAAACATGATGGGCAGACAACACACCACTAATGCAATGATCAGTCATTCCTGGATGAATTTGACATCACTTCCTTATCCCCTTTTAATTGTGAGATGAACTTGTTTTAAAATTAAACAAAAGGTCACAGCTGGTGAAAGCAGCTGGGCTGGACTGATGAGGAGCCCCATGGGGGCAAGAAGGCCTTCCTCTGTGATTGACTGACACTAGAGCCATCAACTGCAAGGAGATGGGCCACTGCTGGACAAGGAGCTGGACCACTGCTGGACAAGGAGACAGACCACTGCTGGACAAGGAGACGGACCACTGCTGGACAAGGAGATGGACCACTGCTGGACAAGGAGATGGACCACTGCTGGACAAGGAGATGGGCCACTGCTGGACAAGGAGACGGGCCACTGCTGGACAAGGAGATGGACCACTGCTGGACAAGGAGATGGACCACTGCTGGACAAGGAGATGGATCACTGCTGGACAAGGAGATGGATCACTGCTGGACAAGGAGATGGATCACTGCTGGACAAGGAGACGGATCACTGCTGGACAAGGAGGTGGACCACTGCTGGACAAGGAGACGGACCGCTATTGTATGATACTCATTTCTACAAATTCAAGCAGTGAAGACTTTGCCTTTCCCTTCAAAAAATGGTGCCATCCCTTCACTTTGTAGACTGCCATAATTCTACTCTGAGAGGAGAAAAATCTCAGCACCTCAGTGGTGGCCAGGGTTCAGTCCCAAGGGAACTTTAACGGGGTTCCGGGGCCCTGGCTCACAAGCCCCATTGACAGGCTGGCTCTTTATTTTGCAAGCAGCAATTCAGAACCCTTCTGGCTCTGTCCTCATCAACACAGCCTGTGGCGAAGCCTGACTGCTGTTCCTTACAACTCAATACCAGCCTGCAACAGGGGCAGCATCTCTTGGAGCAGCTCACGGAGCGTGAACCACACGGATCCCGTGGGAACATAGACTGGCACGGCACTGGGCACCCTCAGTCATATTGGGGTGACAGCAGGATGTGGCACTTGCTAGCAGAGCCCTGTGGCCCCAAGGGTTCAAGGAACCCTGGACCTGCTGCTTGCTAACTGGGTGACTCGCCGCCACCTTACCTGTGTTAAGTTCAAGACAGGAAGAGCAGTGACTTTCCCGAGTTGGGAGGAGGACCCGAGAGAAACACAGACCGCCTGGGGATGGAGAGAGCTGGCTCAGCGGTTAGGAGTGCTTGCTGCTCTTGCAGAGGACCAGGCTCCCAGCACTTACACCAAGAGGCTCATGTCCCAGAGGGAGATGATGTCCTCTTTTGGTCCCCAAAGGCACCTGTACGCATGTGGTGTGCTTAAACCCATGCAAACACACAAACAAACATATCTTTAAAATTTGGATTTTTTTTTTTCTTTTCAAGATAGGGCTTCTCTGTGTAGCCCTGGCTGTCCTGAAACTCACTTTGTAGACCAGGCTAGCCTAGAAATCATAGAGTCACCTGTCTCTGCCTCTTAGGTGCTGGGATTAAAGGTGTGTGCCACTACACCTGGCTTAAAACACGGCAAACTCTGACTCCAAAGGCTAGCACACAATGCTCACTCTGTTAGTACTGCCGTTTCTCAGAAAACGAGATCTGACTCGACAGAGCATTCAAAGTAATGGACTCCTATTCCAGACACTAGCGAAACAAAACTGCGGTGCTGAGAAGAGAGAGGCTCCCTTCCATCCACACCTCCACAACCCCCCAGTGAATCCGCGGCACAGGATGCCCCTCCTCTATGTAGTCTCTAACAATACGGAAAACCAGGGGGCTACAGTGCCAGCCTGTCCTTGAACTATCCCCATTCATTCATTCATTCATTCATTCATTCATTCACTCACCCATTCATTCATGTAACCAGTATTTACTGAACCCCTACCATGTAGCTGGCAAGCTAAATAGATACTGGCATCGAATAGTGCAGGGAACACAAAGGATGCCTGTCCGTGTGGAGGTTACGTTCCATCCAGGAGCACGGCAGTGAACAGGAACACAATAAGCTGAGAAGTAACACAACCAACGAGAACATCACTGTTCGGGAAGAAAGCAGAGCAGGGTGGACGAGGCGGCCAGGGCAGGAGTGAGGAGGGTTGGACTGGGTGGCTAAGTGGTGTCACATAGGCCCTTGGTTCGAACTTGGTCGTCTTCAGTTCCAACTCTTCTCTTAGACCTGCAGGATTTCCACAGGCCAGCAGCGCTGAGTCTGCTCAGGACACCTGGTACTCAAGAACTCTGTGCACAAGCAGGGAAGCAAAGGCCATCAGCCGTGTGTGTGTGTGTGTGTGTGTGTGTGTGTGTGTGTGTGTATGTGTGTGTGTGTGCGCGCCAGCGCGCACATGTGTGCGCACTGGGAAAGGCGGGCAGTCACCCTGTGTTAAAAGTTTCACTCCTATGAGGGGATGCGCCTAGTCTTACTGCTTCTTGTTAAGCCATGTTCAGTTGGTATCATACCCTTTATCGAAGGGAAACGGAGGAGTAGATCTGGGGGAGGGGAGGAGTGGGGAGGGTGGGAGGAGTGGAGGGAGAGGAAACTGCAGTCAGGATATAACGTATGAGAGAAGAATTAAAAAAAAAAAGTTTCGCCCCTCACAGAGGCTAATGGCTCTGAGAACTTTCAATTCACAGCATCCGGGACCCCTGCAGAGGACACACAAGAAATGGGAGCCACCCTGTTGTCCTCAAGACCTCAACAAGAGGGTGAGATTTAAACCAAGAGGCGATGGAAGCAAGATGTGGCCATCTGAGCAGGCGGGGAGGGAACGGGCTGGGTGCGGACCTAACGCGGGTGAGTTCTGCCTCACCAGCTCAGGGGCCAGATTAGGATGTTGTGGTAGAGAAGGCACAGGGTAGACAGAGAGACACACTGGAGGGCGGCTGCCCAGTCCTCCCAGGCTTCTGTCAGGATCCAGGACCCTGGGCAGAGGGGCATGTCCTCATGCTGGCTTTCAAAGGTCACCTTTCTGCTCTCAGAACAGACTATGAGGGCAGACCCACAAAGGCCAGTGAGGAGGCCACTGCAGTCGTTTCTCTGGGTCCACGCACCACGGATTTTGTTTTGTTTGGGGTCGTGTTTGAGATGCTGTAGTTTAAAAACCGTATTCTACACCATTTACCACAGCCACCAGACGCCCATTTTATACAATCTGTATTTTGTGTAATGTTAATGTTAACAGGAAAAAAAAAAAGGAAACATTCTTAGATGGATAGCACGTGCTATTGATTCCAAGGGGAGAGCCGAAGGGAAGCTAGGCCGAGGCAGAGCTGGGGTCGGCCGCTCCCAGTCACTGCTCTGGGGACATTCTACAACATGACAAATGGCCCTGCCCTGGCAGAACCAACCAGGGCAGCTCCCCGCAAGGGAGGCATCCTCACTGCTGCCAGGATGCTGCCATGGAAGAGTAAGCAGTGGCTGAGGACCCCTCAGGAACCCCCTCCCCCGGCTGGCCAGTCTGCACAAAGGCAGCCCCTGGGGTGCAGGGAGGGCTGAGCTCACGGAGCATGCCCAAGTGGGAACATTTACATACGGTTACTGCGGCCCTGCTCACGGTCCCTGCTGGCGATGGTGTGCTTTATTTTTAGGCATCATGTGATTCTCCAGTATTTTCCGGGCTCTGCTTGAGTCACTTTGGTTTGAGAGAATTTCTCATAAGAGGAAAAAAAAAAAAGCAAGAAAGTGCTTCATGTCTTGAAAGGGCTTGGGTTTTCAAAATCATAACTTTTAAATAGCTGTTTCAATGTGGAATGTGTATTTTGCAATGAACTGCTGACTTTCCATGCTTCTCACACCTTGGTAGGAGACGAATCCAGCTTTCAAACATATTACATGCCAAATCCAATCACCATCTTAGTTTAAATTTGTTATTTTTCAATTGCCCTCAGAGAAATAAAAACAGTGGGGATCTTTTTACCCCAATAAATGGTCCCCACATCCCATCCCAACACGAATTGACAGCAGCAGCCCTTGCCTGTTTTCCACAGTACCAGGGAAGGGAGTGGCTGATGGAGCCAGCAGACTGAGCCAGCCCACAGAGAATAAAGACACACAGGCGTTGCCATGGCGACACCATCGTGGGCGCCGCTGTACTTCTGGCACGCAGGACTCATTTAAGAAGGAGGCTTACTTATGAAGTAAGCTGGCCGTTTCTGGGGTACCTCCGTCCTTAGTTACTTTAGATATGCTGCCCTTTAGTTTCAGCCCGAGTCCCTTTTGACATAAACCGTCCCTTTTCTGATGGTGGCAAGCCTGTTGGGTTCCAGTAACACAATCTTATCGGGACTTCCCAGAAAAGAGTCAGAGCTCAGGAAGCGAGACCACGGGCAGAGCACACTCCAGCTACCTAGTCGCCTTTATTTATTATTGCATCTGGCTTCTGTACCAGGGTTTGCTGCTCCTACCAACCAACTTCCAAGCCAATCACCCGTGTGCATTAACGGTTAGTTGCCCACACTTCCTTCTCCCTTCACTTCCCATATCCCACTAATCACTGTACTGTGTTGACTACATCTCCCTGAAGTATCGATAGCAAACAGTGCAACCATCTTCTTAGGCTGCTGTTTCCTCTTCTCCACAGTTAGCTAGCGTTGAGGTTGTAAGCTACATGTAAGCATGCCCCTTCTATATATGCTCTCGTATGGCAGAGCAAATACTGCATTAGCCTTCCCATGGCTCCCAACAGACCACATTATAAATTGTGAGCTCTGTAAACCTCTGTGACAAACAGTCTTGAACAGGACACCCATTCAATGATCTCCGTCTGCTGGTGCTTACACATTTGCATAATATTCATCCTAGAACATGGTGGGGGGCGTGGCCAAGAGACTACGGCAAAGGTGATGGGAAGGCATTCCCACCATTCCGTCACTATATTTAGGACTCTTGGTAGCAGACGCACTGGGCAGACTTTCCTCCTGCTCATGGAGAAGTAGCAGCCGCAGAGTAAGCATTTTGTTGGAAAGGCCCACACGGAAGTGGTTCCAGTGACTTCCAACCAAGAGTGGCCTAGGAAGAAGCCAGAGAGACTCAGCCCTATAGATGAAGAAACAATTACAAGTGTCTCTTTTGCCCAGGGAGCCTCCGATGAGATCTTAGCCCCCTGGATACTGGGTTGCTGCCCGTGGGCTCCACATCAGAGAATCCAGCTGAGCTGTGCTGCACTGTAAGACAACACACACGCTGTTTTCAGCTGCCAACTTTGTCATTTCCTTTCCTTTTTTTTTTAAAATAGTAACAGGGGACCTGCTTACCTCTGCAGCCTCATGGCTCAAGACATCCAAACAAAACGACCTGTGCTTCACTGAACCGAACATACTTTCTTGGGACCTCAACATTCTATTCTGTCTGGAATGTTCTTGGCCATGCCTCTCATCTGGCTAACCTTTAAACTCATCCTTAAATCTCAGCTGAGGCTTTCGCTTCCCAGAAAACCTTTGTGGAGGCTGCAAAGCCAGTGCTGGGGGGGGGGGGGGGCGGCTTCCTCCGAACACTCCCTGAGCACACTCTCCTCGTACGTCCATCGGCAGGTTTCCTCAGAAACTCCTCCAAAAACATGGGTCTTGCTCGGATCACTGTGTACCCTCAGAATCCCTTACCGTGCCTCAGCAGTACCTTGGGACCGCATGAACGAATATGATTCAAGCAGGGCTGTCACAAAAAACCGCAGGGGACCAAAGCAATAGGAACTGTTTGTGTTCTAGTATTTTCTGAGCCGCTGTGCAGGCAATGTGCTGTCTTCCAAGCTGCAGTGGGGTAGGTGGCTGCAGGCGATGGAAGCAGCTGGACAGACACCAAAACGTGCCGCGTCTTCCTTGAGCTCAACCAATACTGCGGTGACTCAAGCTGAGCAGACAGATAAGCCTCTCTGTGTCAGCTAGTGGGCAAACAATGACTAAAAGGCAGAAGCGGCTTGTCGTTCAGGCTGTTCCTTCCAAAGAGACGATATAAAGTGCTACACGCTGCTTTTAGGGGCCAGCAAGCCGGGTCAGTGGGTAAAGGCGCTGGCCGCATGAGCCTGATGACCCTAACTGATGATAAGCCGCGGGAAGAGCCAGGTGCAGTGTGTGCATCCGTAACCCAGCATTCCTGCAGAGAGACGGACAAAGAGAGCTGCCTGGAAGCTCACGGGGCAGCTAGGCTGGAGTAGAGGGGCAGACACAGTAAGACCCTGCCTCAAACAAGGTGGAAAGTGAGAGCCCCTAAAAGGTGCACTCTCACCTCTTTATAATGCTGTGGCACACATGTGTACACACAATATATAGATGTTACACACACACACACACACACACACACACACACACACACACACACCGCTTTTTACTTGGCCCATCATACCAAATGACTGAGAAAGACACTTAGAATAAAAACAGGCTCACAGGCACAAGAGTAACTCCAGGAGTGACTGTGACACCATTCTCTTTGAGAACTGATGAGGTTTACTGTCAAGCTGAAGAGCAAAATCCCACCTTACAGTACATGCCTATAGAGACAAGGGCGAGCCCGTGAAGAGGAACACACATTTCACCATATCCAGGGAGTGTCCCTGTGAGAACAACCCACACTGGTTATAAGGGGACCTGATGCTTTGTTAACAGCCAAGACGGCTGCCGGAGGGGCCACCACCAGCCTCTTGGACAGAACTCTATGCCAGTTTTGTTTATGGGGCTTATTCTTTACTTCACTACTCCTCACACCATTTGTTCAGAGATGTATTTGGATGGAAAAAAATCTGGAAATCAGAGATAAACATCCAGGAACTTAACATTTCCTGTATTTATTAATGTGGTACAATACCGTGCCTCTTCCCAACTCAAAACGACTGCAGAGATAAAAAGGGATGCTTTAGAGAGCCACCCCAACAGAGTGAAGCCCAGGGGAGGGCACAGAGCCCAAGGCTGTGTCTGTGAATCCCAGAGAGGAGGTCCAGGGAGGAGCAAGGTTCTGGAATCAGGTCACACCTCAGCTCTCATGTCCGTCACTTAGCCTAAGTGATGCTGGCAAGTTACTGCACCTCTGGTTCCAGTCTCCTAGATGCCATAATGAGGCTTATATTAACACCCATCTGTTAGGGCTGTTGTGACGCTCCACTGAATGGAAGGCTGAGGGCAGGGGTGCTTATTGCGCACTGCGCACATGCCCATGGATATGCATGCTCCTTCTATATTTTAAATACTTCCCTAAAGCTCAAGGAAAAGTTCAATTCATGGTAAACTGAGATTTGAAGAGTTACAGGACAACAGCGCAGGGTTTCCAAAAATCTGGTTTTAAAGAAAACGATGTACACAACTTTGGTCCAAGAAAGCCAGATAATTAAAAAAAAAAAAATAAGTAAATTGAACTCATATCTATCAAAAATGCCATCCTAGCAAACAAACTCGCATAGAAAAGCCAGACGCGCGCGAGGCTCCTGTCTGATACTCCCGAGTCCCTGCCTCTTTGCTTCTTAGGTCTGATAGTCTAAACTCGCGGATATCCTCAGAGTGTGGGCCGGCGGAGTTTTTTGTGACCATTGTATAGGCGCCGTGTTGTAAAACCTTGTTACTCATCCCCACACCCTCGTATGTTTAAACTCACCCTCGATACGACAGTCCTAAGAGCTGAGGCCGCTCAGAGGTGAAGTCATGAGGGCAGAGACCAAAGGAACGGCAGCAGCATTCACAGAAGGAAGGCTCAAGTGAGTTTGCCTTGAGAAGTTCTGCCTCACCTCGGGACGCAGTGCACAGTGGGGGGAATCGTCTATGAAGAATGCTTGTGGGAGGCAGGTCCTTATGGGACACCCAACCTCCTAGCACTCTGCTTTTGGACTTGCTGGCCCTCCTGTTTGCGAGGAATACATTTCTGTTGTTTGTAAGCCAAGTGTACGCCACCTAACTATAGAAACGAACACAGACGGTAGAAAACTACAGGCTTGACTGGTTTTTAAGAAAAGAATCCCGATGCCTGGTGGCATCGCTTATTCATCTCTGACGTGACATTTGTATAATGGAAAGCACACTGCTGATATCCCTTTCTTAACAGAGAGTAGGAATTTAATTAGCTGAGCTGTTAGAGGGCTTCTTTCCATTTTTCTCCAGGCCTTTCCATAGCTAAGGAACAACCACATGCAGCTTAGCGATGTAACAATGTAATACAATGTAACAGTGTCTTCCTAGGAGCAGGCCAGTGGAGCAGAAAGATGGTGAGGGGCGGGAGGGAGCGGAGGGACACACCAACGCTGCTCTATACACAAGGAGCACTGGTAACAGCTATTTGACAAGATGGTTAGGGCGCTTTCGTTGCTTAGAGAGTCAGGAAAGGTGAGGAACTAAAATTCCAGTAGAACCACGGTCAGGCATCACACTTAAAACAAAACCAAAGATAAGGAGAAGAGCCTGGGCACAGGGAGTCACGCACTCCTGTTTAGAGGCCACAGCATCTTTAAAGTACTCGAAGGCATGCTTTGTCTAGTGAAAATACTAGGAATGAATGCACAGTAAAGACCTTTCCAGAAAAAGGAAAGCTAAACAGTATTTTACCACACAGCCTGTCACTATAAGAAGTGTTAAATGTTCTTGAGTTTAAAGACTGTGTGGAACTCAAATGTTCAGAAATGAAAAAAATTGAATATGGTAAAATAAAAAAATAAACTTTTTAGTAACAGGGAAAAACAGGAAACTAATAATAATTTGGTAGCTCTAAATCAAGAAGCCGTTAGTTACACTAAATACAAACGGGTTGGTCACTCTTAAAGACAGAGATTACCAAAATGAGGCAAAAGGCAGGGCCCAATCATACAGTGGTTAAAGGCACACTTTCCATATAAAGACACTGATAGGTGGGTAAAAAGAAAGATACAGCATTCAAACCACCAATATAAGAAAGCAGTGGTGGCTATTTTAAGACAAAGAGTAGTTCCAAAAATGTAAGTCCAGTCAATCGGATGGTTTAATCATACACATGTATACCAGGAAAAGAGCCTTCCAAAACAGAAATCAAAGCCAGAAACAATTAAAGGGGAACAGGCAATCTCCCAATCAATGTAGAAAGACTAAAAATCACTTTGCAACAATTATTTGAGACAGACAAGGCCCCTCCCCTTAAATCACAGATGATCTGAAGCACACTGTCAAACACCTTGGCTTTACGTGTATGCAAAGCACTGTTCAGATGAAGAGTGCACGTTCTTTTCAAAGGCATGTGACACTTTAACCAAAAGGGATACCACGACTGTTGTACTTCACTACCTTTCTTAAGAAACAAACCTAACATAAAACACAGTGAAGGAAAGGCAGCTTTTCTTTCCCCCAAGGTGAGAAGTGGTGTCTATCTAGATTTTAGATGCTCAGCCAATGCTCACACATTGCTAAGGAAATAAGTGGAGAAATACAGTCACATTTTAAGATTGCACCGACAGCCTGGAGTGTTCAATGTTCAACACAGTTTTCAAAAAATACTTTTAGGATTTGCTAAAATCTACATCTATGGATTTAATGAAGATTATTCAGGCACCTCATTGACTCTGCCTAGGTACCTTCTGTTTTGAAATCACTTTTCTAGCATTTCTCCTAACCCGATTTTAAGGCTGAAACACTGGTCTCTAAGGAAGAGAGAAAGCTCAATTCCCATAGCAACTCTAAATCTATCACACTATATTTATATTTGGGAGTCTGATTTAAATATATTAGCGTATGTGAATCTGCAATGTGTCTGAGTTGCTATAGAAACCACAATGTTGAATTTCCTTTTAAGTTTTCTTAAGTCTTCACATATAAAGCCTGCCTCCTCAGACTGCTATTGAATTGCAGGTAGGATCAGGGCAATTGCACTTGGGAACATCATGTTTCAGGATGATTGCACACACTTAACAGACAGCTATGACTATGACATGTGCATTTAAACACATGGCTGTGGGTGGTAGGCCAAAATCTATTGACAACACAATTCCTCAAAATGTAGTCAGAGTGGATATTACCTGGCAGCTATTCACCCTTATATGAAACCTGTTTATATTAAAGTTGATTACAGTAGAGGTAAGTTGCCCAGTTATACAGATACCAACCAAATTTATACTTCTTTGAGTCCTTAGGAGAAAAGTTTTTTATCTGCATTGAAATGGTAGAGAAATCTAGTATGCTCTCAGAAAAAATGCACCAAATGTGTGGGAAGCATCTGTTTAATACAGGAAATACAGGTGCACAGCTACATAGAGCATGGATGCTGTAAAAGCAGGACTTTCTTTCCTTGCTAGCATAGACAGTGTCCTCTCAATTACCATTACGTGGACATTCCACAGCATTTTCCCCCACTCTAATCTGCTTGCTCCCTTTGTCATACAAGATGCATTGAAGCTGCCAGTTAAAGCAGCCTAAGGCATATCTGTGAGGAGACACCCATGCACTGCAAAATAAGTCAAGTATTCCAAAGTGCCGGCCCCCAGCTGTTTCCAACTATACAAGCCATTACTTATTTCCCAGGATAGAGGTGCTTAGGAAGAGATCACGGTTTCAATATGAGATCAGAATAATGTCTGCATGCTACTGATCCAGCACCAGACAGGCCACCACTCACTTCCTCAAGCGCTTCAACTCACCCCGAGTCTGGAACGGGAAAGTCAGACTCGTGGTCCTGGGTGAAGGGCAGCTCCTATCATATGCACTGAGATCACATCACAGAGATTATGGGTCGGTGTTCTGAATGGAGAATTCTAAGAGAACCCTGAAACCCACTACATCACACTCACCCATACACGTGGGACTCGTGTAATAGCCCGATATGAAACACATATCCAGGCTACCACACTCCAGTAAACTTCCCAACTTAAGACTCGGAGCTTTCCCTGCGGTTTGCACTGTGTATCTTGTCCTGGTAGGTCACGTGCTGGGAACTGATATCCTCGTGTTCTACCATATGTACGCCACGATGAAGAGGGCACAGACTCTGGAAAAGTCCCTAGAAACCTTGACCAAAGTGTATGAATTCTATAAATAACCCTTCCAGCACTTCCCTGACTTTCTGGAAACATTTGGCTTGTTTTTTTGGCTATGTTCCCAATATCTGGATGCAGGACTTCAAGAAAGTCAGAGTCTTCTAGGGGTCTTTCTCCCGTGTGGTCTTTAAAAACTATATCCCGCATGTAATGTATGTCTTATGATAATTCTTCTCCAGTAAAATTTTACTGCCCCTCAATGTCTAATATTCAGGACACATTTGATCAAAGAGGAATGATGAATTTTGCCTCCTGAAAAATACCTTTCCTCCCTAAACAAGACCAACAAAATAAACACCATCAAGGCATGGGAGCAGTATCAGAAATCACCGCCTTCTGGAACATCAAAAGAAAATCAAATTTATGAACTGTTGACTTTCATATATTTCCCAGGTTCTGTCACCTGAGAGGCTAAGCTCTGGAAAACACAGATTTCTCATTCGGGCTCACAGCATTCTATCAAAACCCGCACGAGCTCCTCTGTGGCTTTTGTGAGAGGGCTGGCCAGTGTAGCCTCATTCTGGGTGGAAGAGTAGACATGTTAGAAGGTTAAAAAAAAAAAAAAAAAGATAAAATGCATTATGATTGTGGAAGGAAAGTATTCTGAGGTTTATTATCAGAATTCCAAAAAATGCAGTTGGGTTTCAAAGCCAATCTGTTCACCAGTAACAACTACAAAAAATGACACTAAGAAGGGAAACAGCAGCGTGCCCTGGGTTCTCACCCGAGTCCTGTCACTTCACATGCTTCCCAATTCCCAGACCTGCAGACACGCCCATCAACATCAGCCCTACTTCAAACTAAGGCAGTTAGAGGCAGGTGGGAAATCCAAGCAGATACACGGAGAGAAGAAAGGAGAGGAGGGAGAGACACCAGCCACTGCTGAAGGAGCAGCAAGATGCCAGCAGACCGGTAATGCCACGGCCACGTGGCAACATACAGATTATAGAAATGGCTTAAGTTATAAGAGCTGGCTAGCAAGAAGCCTGCCATACGCCATGAAATTGGTTATTAATATTAAGTTATTCAACGATTATTTTATAAGCTGATGAGGGACCATGGGGCCGGCAGGACCAGAGGAACTCGGGACTGCGGGCTGGGTGGGACCTGAGAAAACTGAGGGCGGGCTACATAATTTTGCATTGTCTTCAAAGCAAACACCGAAGAGTGCCATTCTCCTATCACTCTTCAAGCTTCTCTCTCCCTAACAACAACCACATGCTTATTATTTTCCTCAGCTGTATCCTTGACAAAGTTGTTAAGGGTTGGATCTTCCCCACTTCCATACCCTACCTGGCCTTGTTCAATTCCTGTAATCCAGACTCCAGGGCTCAGCATCTCAGGGGACCACTTCTCCAAAGGATTATTAATCACGCCCTAGGAGTCAGCTTCAAGTTTCACTGTACATTATATTTCCACAATTAATATTCATGACCCTCTTTCTAGAAACTTCCTACTGTTTGTTCTGTGAGACACAGATGAGGGAATTCTTAGAAAATGAGGACAAGGCAACATACTGCAGTTCTGTTTGGAAGAGAAGTGTTAGAGCTGAGGCCAAAAAAATTAAGGTCACAGCATGATTGTGGAAGAAAGAAAAATATTCTAGGTCTACGCAGTTTCATACTACTAATGATTTGAGTTCTCTTGACTTTCTTGTCTGTGGTCATCCTTTTAAAAAGGCTCCTTCCCTTCACGTGTGCCTAACTCCCAAAGATCTGTGCTCGGTGCTCTCATCTGCGCGGCTCATTCATTCCAAACCTGGACTTGGACAGTCACTCAGAGTCTTTTATCCAACTCGTTCCTTAATCCACTCCTTGTCTCATCATCCCATGAATGATTTTCAAGCTGAGCAATCCAACAAACGCTTCAGGCTTCATTTGCCTCGACTCCCCGCAGAGGTAGACGCTGGATCATTCTATCTCCCTCCCTGAAGGCCACTCCTTAGTTTCTTCCTGTTTTTCTGGCATCTTCTCTGCATTCCAGGAAAGTTTCTTCTCCTCTACTCAGCCATAACTGTTAGGAATTCCTGAAGGCACCCTCTCCTTATCATTCTGTGTTCACTTTCAGCTTCAGTGTATGGAACACTCACACATGTCTATTTATCCCCTGTCCACACTTTTGAACCCCCCCACCCCCACCCCCACACACGTTATTTAGATTGTCTTTTGGATGTTGCAAAGAAACCCGAAACTCAGTATGTTAAAATAAATACAATTTCTTCTCAAATCCAGCCCTCTCAGGACTTCCTGGATGATAGCCTCACCCTTCCATGGGTGGGAGCCGAGAAGTCACACTCGGCAGCTCGCTCGCTCACTCCAGGATCCACCCGTTACCAAAACCCAATCCTGTTGTTTCCTAAATAGTTCCTAGAGGTATGTATTCTTTTTCTTCTACTATGTTATTCCACATGAAGAAGACCTCCTCTAAAAGACTGGTAAGTATAATGCTGATCTTATTATCTCTAACAATCATTTATTTATTTATTTGGTTTTTCGAGACAGGGTTTTTTGTCTAGCGTTGGAGCTGTCCTGGAACTTACTCTGTAGACCAGGCTGGCCTTGAAACCACAGAGATCCGCCTGCCTCTGTCTCCCAAGTGCTGGGATTAAAGGCGTGCGCCACCACCGCCAGGCCATTTAAAACAAACAAACAAATATTTCAAAAATCTTTGGAAGATGTCAGATTTCCAAGGGATACAGATTGCCTGGGATATAGCTATGAATTCAAAGAGAAAAGATGGAAAATGTTTGTAAGTAGTGAGGAAAAGTATGATCATAAAGCTACCTGTGTCTAGTATTAATCATGCCTAATCCATACTGACTAGAGTAGGCTGGGCAGAAATAAAAACATCTGAAATGATTTGAGCAATGGGCTCGCCTTTGGGATGGAAGAAAGTTTCTGAGAGTTTCACTGCTAATGAACGGTCTAGCACACAACTGGCATTTATAACAGTGACCCCATTTCACAAGAGCATACGTTATCTGGTAAAGTTGGCTGTTTACGGCAAGGATATTCCTAAGATATTTTAGAGAGGTTTTTTTTAATCTACAAAAGTTAAAAAACTCCTAAAAGTTCCAGGCAAACATCCTCAATGGTTTCCTAACATCCTCAATGGTTTCCCTTTTTAGGACAAGGCTGCGTAATAAATGAAGGGCCCATAGTAACATATAAAAATGATCACTAATTTCCTTTGCGTGCCTATTGAAAATGATCCACATGTAACAGCACAAGTCAGTTCATATTATGGTCTGTCTTGCCAGCTATTAGGCAGTAAAAACATTTTAATCAAAATCTAAATAGGCTGCTTAAAAATTTTCAGAAAAATTAGAGAGAAAAAAAAAAAAAAACCTATCTCCAGGGTATTATCTTAACATCCGGAGACACAGCATGTGAGGCTCTGGCTATTTAATATCTGAACTCAAGACTCATGACAAATGGGTCACGGAAAGATCAGCGCGTACACAGACAATACTGAAAACCATGCAAAGGCATGAAAACACCGTCAATTCACGAGCGCAGACTTAAAGCCCAGGAGGGCTGGAACCAATCCCTGCCTGGAGAGCGACGACCTACCTGCCGTGGGGGAGTTCGCGTGGTGAGACTTCTTGGGCAGGTTGAAGATCTGTTCCCCGGGGTCAGGGGGAGGGATGGCATCTTGCCCTTGCCGAGCCTCCACGGGATCATACTCCTTCCCGTCATAGTTAGCGTCGTAGAACTTCTTAAACCACTGGATAAAATCCAGGTTGTCTTGGAAACGCCCTTTCACCAGCTTCTCCACCGGAATTACCTGCAACATCAGGTCACTACATGAGTCACAAAGCCCAGGTTTCTTTAGCGTGTTACACGGTTATATCCCAAGGATTGCGTGCCTGCAGTCCTCTAGTGAACAAAATTTTAAAAACGTATTTATGTGCATGTGTGTGTGCCTGCTTGTCTGTGTGGGCACCGCCACGTGTTTATGGTGCCTGCTGAGGCCAGAAGAGGTCGCTGGATCCCCTGAGAGTGGAGCTGCAGATGGCTGTGAGTCACCGGGTGTCGGGGACCAAAACTGAACCAGAGTCCTCTCTCTGTGGGAGCAGCAGGTGCTCTTGACCACTGAGCCGTCTCTTGGGCCCCACGGCTACAGTTCTTGACCACATGCTTATTATTCTCATGGTCTCAGCGTCTCAGGGGACCACTTCTCCAAAGGATTACTAATCACGCACGCCCTGGGAGTCAGCTTTCCACATATTATTTCCAAGTTTGGGTCTCTTTGGCCCCGGGGCTACAGTTCTTGACCACTGGCTTCTTTCCATACCTGTCTTCTCAGTCGTGTTCTAGAATTAACACAATTTTAACTATTTAAAGAACTGATTAAAAAAAAAAAACAAAAATCAGAGTGAATTGTCCTAGAGAATGTAATACTTCCTGAATGACTAAAAAGGAATATTCTTAGCTGTGAAGAGGGTGTGATCTGCCAGGTCTGGTAGCAGCAAGAGCCTGTGATCCCAGCCCTTGAGAGACCAAGGCAGGATTATGAATTTGAGACCAAACTGAGCTATGCAGTGAGGCCTCGTCTCAGAAAAGCCCACAAACAAAACCAGAAAACAAAATTGGGGACTTCTCTCGTGGACAGGATATTTATAGTTTAACAGTCTCCCCACAAAATATCCAGGCCTGGGATGATGATGTGCTCTTTCAAAGTTGAAGCACTTTCCTGTCTCTCTGTAAACCCTTGGCCCAGCTGTAGTGAGATAAACCCTTATAAGGTTTATGGCTACCAGACAAAGCACACGGCCAGGGGCAGATCAGTGACAACGGGTACTGAGTTCACGGGTCACACGGAGCCGAGCTCATTAAAATGTCGAGCGACAAGCACCCCAGCTAACAAGGTGCAGGGCCCAGGAGCTGAGGCTCTACGAGAGTGCAGAGCAGAGAGAGGGAGTGCTGTGGATATCACTCTATATAAATAAAACACCGATGGCCAGTGACCAGGCAGGAAGTAGGTTGCCAGGCAGGAAGTAGGTGGGACAAGGAGAGAGGAGAATGCTGGGAAGCGGAAGGCTGAGGGGGGAGACACTGCAGCCACCGCCAGGACAAGCAGCATGTAAAGACGCCGGTAAGCCACCAGCCACGTGGCAAGGTATAGATTTATAAAAATGGGTTAATTTAAGATATAAGAACAGTTAGCAAGAAGCCTGCCACGGCCATACAGTTTATAAGTGATATAAGCGTCTGAGTGATTATTTTGTAAGTGGATTGTGGGACTGCGGGGCTTGGGGAACCTGGAGAGAAGCCCTCCAGCAACAAGAGAGAGGCTCCTTAAGGGGGTCATGGGAGCACACAAAGGCGGCTCAGGACATGCACATCAGCTTTAGAGATGCGAAGCTCAGCTTTTCCAGAATAACCTTCCCACTACAACTCAGAGTCAGCCAGGATTCCCTGCTTATTCTCACAGGAACCTTTGGAACTATGACAAAGGAAAAAAGGGGGGGTGGGTGACTTGATTATTTAGCTTATTCAGTGGGCCACTATTTTTTTTTCCATAGGAAAATGGAATTGTATCATCATGCTTCCCACATAGCAGCACAATTACTAGATTTCACTTCTTCAATCACTGGGGACAACTGAATGGGAACTATGAGAGAGCGAGAGAACTAAGTCGTGAGTCAGAATGCGTATGTGTATGCGCAGGATTCAGAGAGGAGGCTAGTGTCCAGGGAACACAGCTCTTAGCTTGACAGCATGAATGGAAACTGAAGGGACTGTCCTGCAGCAAAGCTCTGCCACCTTGGAAACGATATGCCATCGATGGTCATAAGAGCCAACAGGGACACTTTAAAAAGCAAATGGTGGTTGTCGGTTCTTCTCACGATCACTGACTTCACTAGCTCTGAGTAGTCAGTGAGGTTTCCTGCACGAGGCATGATGTTCCTATCGTTGAAAGGGTCTTAAGTCCAATGAGAGAGCTGTTGGCTATCTCCAAAGTATTCGTGCCTCTAGTGCGCTCTCAGGGTCACCAGCCATTCTGGTGTTGGTCGCCTCCCTCCTTTGGTAACTTGCATGGCACTTTCTGGTACAAGGAACAACAGTTACTGGTAAAAAGAAGCCATGAATTTGAAAGAGAACAAGGAAGGGTGAGCACAGGAAGGTTTAGAGGGAAGAAAGGGAAGGGGGAATTGATATACTCTAATCTCAAAAGTCAATGAAACCATTGAAAAAAAGAACAGAAAGCCCTTCAGTATCAACTTCTTCTTGAGAAGAAAAAGTGAGGGGAACACATGGGGCTACGTGTTCAGCTAAGTCATCAGTGACATATTTTCTAAAAACGTTTACATGCAGCTGCAACAGAAACCGATACAGGTGCAGAACAAAATAAAGAGAAGTTTCTGGAAGGGACATTTTTCATCGATCTGCTGCTGGTCCTGGAGGCTCGGGGGCTGCCATGTCTCTCCTCTCACTTCCCCTGAACTCTCGCTGAAAGAATTCCTGCCCCGTTCGAGCTTCATTGACTTGGCTGGATACTTTATTCTGGTTAATGTCTTCTGAGTTTTACTGTTTGCCTTCAGAGAGACTGACTGGTAACTGCTATGTGACTTGGACCACAAGGTCCTTCATGAACAACCGAGCCAACCTGTCTGCTGTGTGAGGAGTTTGCAGGATGGTGGTACAGGCAGCTCTTACTTCTGTTGACTTAATTTGCATTCCTGGTTCCAGGAGTGTGGCTTCAAGTGAGCCCTCTAACACACTGGGAATGACAGATGGGATGGGTACATGACACTGTGTCTCCAAGGGATTTGGGCCATTACGGCATCTTGATGCTCCTGGGGCTGGTAGGCTGGTGAGGCCAAGGCCAGTCTCCTGCCATTCCAAACTTATTTTTCAACATCCTTAGCTCTGCCATTTTCTGTGTGTTCACGTACAGAGTGCTGCACAAAGCTCTCTGACTGATCCGCAGCAAGTTCCAGCCAGAAACCTATGGACAGGTGTTTCATCTCTCTAATGCACAAGCGTGGATTTAAAAGTGGAAGAAAAAAGACTCTCGAACTTTTAAAAGTAAGGAGAGCCTGCCCAGCTGGGTGCCGGGAAAGAGCTACCCAGAGATTAGCCACAGCAAAAGGAATAAAAGTGAAGATTTCTTAGAGAAACACTTTTGAAAAGGGGTCCTCCATGTGTTGTCCAGGATGTTCTTAAACTTCAGGCTTGAGCAATCCTCCTGCCTCAGCCTCAGAAGTAGCTGGGACTATCAAGTGTGCACTGCCACGCCTGGCCAAGACTATACAATAAACATTCCTAGAAAAGGAGAAGCCAGATTTTCTCAACATTCTGGTATGAATGCTTCTTACTCGGGGAAGCATGAACTGTGCTGATTTACTAGACTTTTCTTTCACCTTTATCTCTTATAACCTAGTATCTATTTTTATCCTGTGGCCTATTTATTCTTTTTATTAATACTGTTTTAAGAGTTGTTTCTAGCCTTGGTGCAGTGGGAAGGGGCTTGGACCTGCCTAGGCTCAGTGTGCTGGGCTTTGCTGACTCCCCATGGGAGACCTCGATTTGGGGGATGTGGGGATGCGGGGTGGCTTGGGAAAGAGGGCTGGGGTGGGAGAAGGGAGGGGGGGGTCTGTGGATAGCATGTGGAGTGAGTAGAAAATTTCTTAATAAAGAAAAATGAAAAAAAAAATAGTTGTTTCTCCTCTGCTGGTTTATCTCTCTCCCTCTTGTTTGAAATTCATGTCTTGTCATGCTTACTCATTCTAAGAGACACGGCCAGTCATACTCACTCTAAGATAAATCCCTAAATAATGAACACATATTAGCAAGTGAACATTTGAATAGCAGTCAACATTCATAGAGAGAGACCAGTGATTCTCAGCCCCTTAGTCCCTTACTGGGAGGAAAAAGGATGTGAGGGCCAACATTTCCATTTGTAACACCCTAGATACTTCAAAGGAGAAAGCAGCATTCACAGATGTTGGAATCTGAGGATTGCACCATGCTGGACACTTTTATAGGCACCTCCTCATGGCTGTGTCATAACCATGAGGAAAAGGAGGACCCTAGTCCTCTTTCACAAAGGAGCCAGTTTAGACACCTAGAAAACATGACTTGCTTCAGTTGTGGGACTGAGACTCAAAGCCAGGATGGTTTCCCCTGTTAACAAGTTGTTTTTCCAAAGAACAAAATACCCAAAGAACCCCAGAGGCAACTGGTAAACATAAGCTCCTCATTTGCTACATGGAAAAGCTAACAACCCACCACTGTGACATTCGGGACTCCTGCTAAGAGGTTTCTGTCTAATGGCTACTGGGTTAAGGATTTCTTAAAACTAAAACCTCACAGGCCAATGGGGGAAGTCAGGGCTCTTGTTTATGTATGTACAGACCCCACATGGTGAGATATCTAAGTATATCCCTCATGGATACGTTCTCAGACTTTACTGTAAGTATGCTGGAGATCTGGCTAAGATGTACGCAGTGCTCTTCCCGAGGACCGGAGTTCAATTCCCAGCACCCACACTGGGTAGCTCTCAGTCGCCTGTAACTGGCCCCTGAGGAATCCAATGCCCTCTTACCATGGCCTTTGCAGGCACTGCACTTATGTGTACAAACCCACATGCACGTAATTTAAAAACAATGAAATACTGAAAGCAATTCTGAAGAAAAGAGTACATCTGACTTACCTTATCAACATTCATCCGTTTAAATGATGCTTGCAGAAGTTTAAAATTGTGAATATACTCATGTTCCAACTTTGCCTGGAATTTTACTTTCTTCAAACTAATACAGCCTGGGAAAAGCATGTCCATGAACTGGCAATAGGCTGCTCCTAAAAAAAAAAGACAATGAGAGGCAAGGATGAGTCCAGCTGCACCCAGATGTGATGGAGGTCATGATTGCAGGCACCATGATACACAGCAGAGCCTCCGGCACACACGTCCCTTTTACCCTTGCACTTCCATCTCCTCAGCAGCAGGGGCTGGGTACCAGAAGGAAGAGACCATGCCTCAGCAGTACAGCACCTGTCAGGGCCACTGTGTACCCAGTTCTCAGTACCAACTTGTGGAATCCTCCACTGATGCCAAAGAAGCCATGGTAAGAATCTTGCTGCTTCAGCTGGTTGGTGGTGGCTCACGCCTTTAATCCCAGCACTTTGGAGGCAGAGGCAGGTGGATCTCTGTGAGTTCAAGGCCAGCCTGGTCTACAGAGCGAGTTCCAGGACAGGTACCAAAGCTACACAGAGAAACGTTATCTCGAAAAACAAAACAAAAACCCCAGAATCTTGCTATTTCTATGAGAGGAAAGGGACACATTCTTTCTCCTCTATCTAGCTACTGTCCTGCTTCCTGTCATCAAAGTCAATTTAAGAAGAAAAAGCACAGAACATATAACTATGAGAGCGGTACACAGGTTCTCATGGGATGTGTGGCCCAAAGACATATGCTCATGCTGTTTTATAGCCATCTTGTGAAGTGACTGGGCTGGAAACTGTTATCACTACGCCTTCTAATACCAGAAGCAGCTGTGTGCCTATTCCATTCCAGTCCAAGAGCAACAGACTTCCCTCTTTAGCATAAAGGAGGAAGCCAGGGGTCACCCAAAAAGCATAGGTGCTCAGAGTCATGCTGTTTACAAGCGAGAGAAAAATATGCAGAAATGTCCACTAGGACTCCCCTTGGACAGGAGAGACTGTCTTAGCAAAAAGGTTTTCACTTTTAAACACGAAGAAAGAACTATTGAAACATGCTAATCTCAGCTAGAAAAACCCCAGCAAGATGGCATTTCCTTGGCTCTTATCTGAATGGTAAAGATTAAGGACTTTTAACTCGAGAAACTGTCATGATGAGTCCTGACTCAGAAGAAGAGCAACTGAGTGCCAAGAACGGGAACAAGTGGCCTGACGCTTGCAAACTTTCTTCATTCTCTCCAGATAGCTCGCTCTCTTTCCATGACATGCTATTGATTAGCCTTTCTGGTCCCTGAAGAGCCTCCCTCATCCTTTATCACCGAGGCTTCTGGGAGGCCTTGTCTTTCAAGTGGGAGACTCCCCTTTGGCTTGGACACTGATGTGTCTCATGCCAAATCCTCTACTGAGATGGAGTCCCAGAGAAGGGGACACACAATGCTGGGAAGCTAAAGGCCTTGGAACTGGAAGTGCTGCGCAAACTCATTCTTTGTAGGTAAGGCAGCGAAAGATGAGGCAGAGGCATCTGGCTTCCCTTTAGATGCCAACAGTGTGAATTAGGAGTTTCTTCCTACGCAGATGGCTTCTTTTAAAAGCAAGACAAGGCATAGCAAACCCAAACCCCCAACACTGGGGAGGTAAGAGAAAACATCAGGATTGTGTGTGTGTGTGTGTGTGTGTGTGTGTGTGTGTGTGTGTGTGTGTGTGTGTGTTTGTGTGGTGGGGGCAGTCAATTATCCAGTCCTTTTAAAAGTGTCACCAGATGCAGCAAACTCCAATCCCCTGCAACATAATCACACAGGTGGGCATGTGGAAGCGCTGCCCCCAACCCATTCTGCAAAGCTAGCCTCATTTTTCCAGAGTTTAGCATTGAATTTGCCTCGGAAGACCCAGATGTTACATTCTCATGAACTAACCATCCAAATGTTCTACTTTTCAAATTTAAAAATAAAAACACTTTGGCTGGGGGGCGGGGGTGGGGTCAGTACAGTGAGGAAAGTTAGAAAAAAATCTCTAGTATCTGTCACCCAAGTGGTAGCTAACTCCTGCTTGAATTGTGGCATATACCATCTGCTCTTTTTGGGGTGGGGTTATATACATTTACTTATTTTTACCCAAATGTGACAATACTTTTTAAATGCAATTATTTCTATTTTTATGTACACTTGTTTCGGTGGTGCTGGGAATCAAACCCAGGGCCTTATAAATGCTATTCGAGCAATCTACCACACCTCAGGTCCTTTGGGTCATTTAATATTCTCTCTCAGTGTTTTGATGGCATTCTGGTATTGACATGATGCTTAGCAACTTCCCTCCACCAAGATCATAAATATTCATGCATAGTTTCTGTGAGTGCTTTTATGCTCTCCGTTTTACATTCGAATTCTGGATCCATGTGGAATTTATTTTGGTTTCTGATAGAAAGTATGGTTCTAATTTTAGGCATTCCAAATGTTAGTGGAAATCTGTCATTTTTGACTCCTCTCATTTGGGTGCCTTCTTACTGAGAGGGATGCTACAGGGTCCCACCTCATACTCCAAGAATACAGGTGAGCCTCCTCTTCCTGCCTCCCCACTAAGGAGGCAGGCCCATGACTGAGCTTCACTATGGACATTTCTGTCTCCTTCAAATGGAGGGAATGAGAGAGAGAGAGACAGAGACAGTCTGCCATTGTGACAGCAATGTGTCTGAGGCTCTGTGAAGTGACAGAAGAGTCAGTTCTGTTTGTCACAACATGCAAGATACAAGAAATCTGGGAAAGTCTCATCGCTGTTAATATTAATACTTTTTGTTTAAACACTAAAAATAAGAGTGAATGTTTGACATATCTACATTTTCTTATATATGTGTATTCATACTTGTATTATCATATTGTTAAATGTGTAATTTTTAGATTGTGAATTGTGTCTTTAGATCTGATCCTGTGATAGTCCTATCTTCTTAGTTATCTAAACTCTGTGTTCTGTATTAATAGATCCCATGTTTTACAACTTCTCCTCTTTCGCCAGTGGGTGGTGGTTGTTGTTGTTGTTGTTGTTGTTGTTGTTGTTGTTGTTGTTGGTGGTGGTGGTGGTGGTGCACACCCTTAATCCCAGCTCTTGGGAGGAAGAGGTAGGTGGATCTCTGAGTTTGAGGCCAACCTGGTCTACAGAGCAAGTTCCAGGATTGCCTGTTCTACACAGAGAGACCCTGTCTCAAAAAAACAAAAACCAAGCAACCAAATGAACAATAATTTCCCTTCTCTCAAAGATTAAAAAAATAACTATCATTCATTTACCTTTCTGGCGTAGTTTTGAATTTAAAAGGCATACAGAAAATGGCCTTTAAAAAACATTCAAATGTAACTCATATACGCAGCCTTTTAAAGTGTGATTCAGTCCGTGGGTTTCAATATATTCACAGGACTGTAAATCCAATACTAGGTATCTGATTCTAGAAGATTTTGATCACCACACACAGATTTCACAGGCACTGGCAGCCACTGCTCTCCGTCTCCTCTGCGCTGGCAACTGTTCCTCTTCTGACTTTCTGTCCATCTGCATTTCCCCAGATTTCACATAAAGGGGATCATTCTTTCTGACCATTAAGCTTCGTTCTTTTACTCAGAAAAACCTTTCAAGGTTCACTGGCACTCCGATCCTTTTTAAAGATAATATTCCATTATATAAATACACCATATTTTATCAATCCATCCATCAGTCAGTGGGCATCTGGGCCATTGGGGGACTACTGAGTAAAGCTGCAAGAACATTTGTAAGTTCTTGGGCGACGTATGTTTCATTGGCTGTGAGGTGGGAATCTGGGCTGAGTCATGGGCGGTCTCCACGATAAACATCTTGAAGAATAGTCCATCTGTATTCCAAAGCAGGCACACCATCTTATTCTCCCCCAGCAATGTTCTTCACTCTTGTGTGTTAGTCTGAGCCCAGCTGTGCCCGTGGGTGCAGTGGGTGCCTCATGGGTTTAGGTGGATCTCACTAATCACTAATGGCACCGAGTATCTTCGTAAAGTACTCTTGGGCCAGTTGTATACTGTCTCTGGAGGAATCTCTGCAAATCCTTTGCCTGTTTTTAAACTGAGCTACACTTCTGTTAAATTATAGGAATTCTATGTTCTAGACACAGTTCCCTTATCAGACACGTGATACGCAAATACTCCCCACTCCCCTTGTTCTGTAGATTCTTTCTGACGGGATCACCAGAAGTACATGCTTTAAACTGTGAAATAATCCAATTTAACCTTAAATTGCTCCTGTTGTCACAATTAAGAAACCAGTGATTGCTCCAAGGTGGTGGAGATCCACACCCACACTGTCTAACCCAAGGTCATGGAGATCCACACCCACACTGTCTAACCCAAGACTGTGGAGATCCACACCCACACTGTCTAACCCAAGGTGGTGGAGATCCACACCCACACTGTCTAACCCAAGGTGGTGGAGATCCACACCCACACTGTCTAACCCAAGGTGGTGGAGATCCACACCCACACTGTCTAACCCAAGGTCATGGAGATCCACACCCACACTGTCTAACCCAAGGTGGTGGAGATCCACACCCACACTGTCTAACCCAAGGTGGTGGAGATCCACACCCACACTGTCTAACCCAAGACTGTGGAGATCCACACCCACACTGTTTAACCCAAGGTGATGGAGATCCACACCCACACTGTCTAACCCAAGGTGGTGGAGATCCACACCCACACTGTCTAACCCAAGGTCATGGAGATCCACACCCACACTGTCTAACCCAAGGTGATGGAGATCCACACCCACACTGCCTAACCCAAGACGGTGGAGATCCACATCCACACTGTCTAACCCAAGGTGATGGAGATCCACACCCACACTGCCTAACCCAAGACGGTGGAGATCCACATCCACACTGTCTAACCCAAGGTGATGGAGATCCACACCCACACTGTCTAACCCAAGGTGGTGGAGATCCACACCCACACTGTCTAACCCAAGGTCATGGAGATCCACACCCACACTGTCTAACCCAAGGTGGTGGAGATCCACACCCACACTGTCTAACCCAAGGTCATGGAGATCCACACCCACACTGTCTAACCCAAGGTCATGGAGATCCACACCCACACTGTCTAACCCAAGGTGATGGAGATCCACACCCACACTGTCTAACCCAAGGTGGTGGAGATCCACACCCACACTGTCTAACCCAAGGTGGTGGAGATCCACACCCACACTGTCTAACCCAAGGTGGTGGAGATCCACACCCACACTGTCTAACCCAAGGTCATGGAGATCCACACCCACACTGTCTAACTCAAGGTGGTGGAGATCCACACCCACACTGTCTAACCCAAGGTGGTGGAGATCCACACCCACACTCTCTAACCCAAGGTGGTGGAGATCCACACCCACACTGTCTAACCCAAGACTGTGGAGATCCACACCCACACTGTCTAACCCAAGGTGGTGGAGATCCACACCCACACTGTCTAACCCAAGGTGATGGAGATCCACACCCACACTGTCTAACCCAAGGTGATGGAGATCCACACCCACACTGTCTAACTCAAGGTGGTGGAGATCCACACCCACACTGTCTAACCCAAGACTGTGGAGATCCACACCCACACTGTCTAACCCAAGGTGATGGAGATCCACACCCACACTGTCTAACCCAAGGTGGTGGAGATCCACACCCACACTGAAATGGAGAGCCAGCCACCTTAGGACAGTCAGTGACACCCATTTGATTTCTAGTTCCAATTCCCTGTATGTCCTTCATCACTCTAATCTCAAGGTTGTTTTTCTGTGATGGTGAGGTGCATTTCTTAGAGGGAATAGATGGATCCTGTTCTTAGTTGACTGCTAGTCTGTATGCTGACTGGAGACCATTAACATCAGTTATCTTAAAGGTGTGTATTAATTTCTGCTATCTGATTGGTGCTCCCATAGTCCTCATTTGCTTAGCCACTATTTTAACATGGTCTGTTCTTTCCTGTAACCTCCTAGGTGTGTTCTTTTTCTCTTCAGTGTGTAGGGGATGTTCTGTAGTGCTGAGTCAGCAGCCCAATCAGTTAGTGGGCTAGTGAAATAAGCAGCCAGCTCTCACAAATAAAGTACAAATGGCCAATAAATGTATGAAAAATGTTCAACTTCAATAGCTATCTGAGAAATGCAAATTAAACCACTCTGAGATTCCATCTCATCCCAGTCGGAATATAATCATTAAGTAAACAAATCCTAACAAATGCAGATAAGGGTACCCAGAAGAGAACCTTTATACACTTCTGGTGGGAACGTAACCTTGCAACTCAATCAGAATATACTGTGTCCTACTCAGGTAGTGGTTGCGCATGCCTTTAATCCCAGCACTCAGGAGGCAGAGGCAGGCAGATCTCTGAGTTGAGGTGAGCCTGGTCTATAGAGTGAGTCCCAGAACAGCCAGCTCTACACAGAAAAACCCTATCTCAAGTAAACCAATATCACACACACACACACACACACACACACACACACACACACACACATGTATATATATATATATGTATGTATATATGTATGTATGTATGTATGTATGTATGTATGTATGTATATATAAATGTACTATGTTCTTCCCCCAAGTCTGTTACTGGCCACAGATGTTTAATACTAAGGAAATACTCTTAAATTTTCCTAGTAATTAAGTTCCACTGAATTTTACCAACTACTATTTTTATAAAGAGATAAAAATCTTTTTCCCTTAATTTGCTATGACTAATCATATCCATTGATTTTTCTAGTTCTGAATTCTTTGCATTTCTGGAATAATTCCCCACTTGCTGAGCCTCCCTGCAGTCTGGCTTACATTCACAAACACTCAGGATCTGATGTGCGTATTTACAAGTGAGCTGTCTACAGCCTTGTGTATTACCTTCTTACCACGGTTCCTTTACCCTGGCAAGATAAGTTGAGAAGCATTTCATATTTTGAAAAGCTTGAGACCGAGGCTAAAAAGAAATGGTTCGGGTGGAATCCTGGGTAATTTTACTGCCTGTGCGGCCCGAGCTTTTCACGCCTTCCAATGCACTTCAGCACCACGGGAGCGTCGGGCAGAGGGGTAACTGCTCTGTAGGGACTGATGTCACAGGGGCATGTCACCTGAGCACCTTCGTGCTGCCTGGAAGCTTCGGTGTCACGACACATGTCAGCTTTTCTGAGTCGGAGGAGATCCCAGGCTGGCTTGGGGAGCCGCGCGGAAGTCATGTTGCTATCACAGCTGGGTGTGTACACCTGGTCACCTTCAGGTCTCCGTTCCCCACGTCTTTTAAGGGGCATACCGATAATACATCATGAAAAGGATATCTTGAAGTCAGCTGAGGCCACCAAGAGCAGCATGGAGACAGGAACTTTTACCACGGCATAAGCCAAACAAGGTTCCTCTCAAATGGTAATCTGATCACAAACTTGTGCTCTGGGTCACACCTCATCTTGCCTTCTCACTGAGTGACTCCTGTGACAACCCTCATCCTCTCTTGTCATGAAAAGTCTCCTCTATAAGAGAGCAAGCCTTCAGAAAAATGTAACTATAAGATCAAAGCAATCCTTTGGGAGGGTGCGGGGTCCACACAGAGGCTGGCTAAAAGGTGCTGTCCTGAGAACCCATCGGCTCAAAGTGTTCCTAGAGTTAGGAGAGTCATGAGTCTGGAAATCACTAGAAATAAAGGGAACAACCCTGCTTTTCCCATAGTGCTAGGCTACATCCAAACCTGAAGCCCTCAGAATGGTCTCAGCCGCTACCATCAAAAGTGACATGGGACCGACGGGTTTGGGGACACAAATTTAAAATGGACAGTCATATGCACAAGAGCTGGGAACTTATGATTGGCACTGTTCATCTGTGAGATGACAAGACACATGGCAGCCTCCTGGTCACCAGATCCTGGACTTCAGGAGCAGAACAAGCACCAGAACAAACAGGCACTTTTAGATGGAAATTTTCAGACAAGAGAAAGCAGCATTTAAGAACACAGCTACAGGGCAGATTATACCAGAGACACGAGATACGACACCCGCACTTATATAAAATCTGTTAGTGACTGCACGCGGACTTCCACCACCCTAAAACCTCACAGGACCCTTATGATGGGTTTTTATGATTACGCCATCTTATCAACTTCGGGACAAGCTCAGGGTATTACCAGCTAATCAGCAAAGCAAAAATTAAACTCTGACCTGACCTGTAGGGGTTTTTTGTTTGTTTGTTATAAGTCTTATTTACTTATTTATTTGCTTGTGTGCGTGTGTGCGTGTGTGCGTGTGTGTGTGTGTGTGTGTGTGTGTGTGTGTGTGTGTGTGTGTATGTGACTTCTTAGAAATATCATTTTCAAGTGAAAACTCAAAGATTCAAAGAACTTGGAAGTTTTTCTACATTATGATTCTAAGAGTAATTACAACGGAATACAAAAGAACACACAAACTGCTTTTCTTTAAGACAAGGTCTTGCCATGTAGGCCAGGCTAGCTGAATACCAATCCTCCTGCCTCAGTGTCCACATGCTGAGATTATAGAGGCATGGCACGACATCCAGCAGAGCCTTTCAAGCTGCCGACGGGATGTCAGTTATATGTCTGTGCTGGTTAGTTTTCTGTCAACCTGACACAAGCTGGAATCGTCTGAGAGGAGAGACCCTCGATTGAGAAAATGTCCATAGAAGATTGCCGTA
Organism: Peromyscus maniculatus bairdii; assembly: GCF_049852395.1. Classification (NCBI taxonomy): domain Eukaryota; kingdom Metazoa; phylum Chordata; class Mammalia; order Rodentia; family Cricetidae; genus Peromyscus; species Peromyscus maniculatus. The sequence goes on along the minus strand of NC_134870.1, from coordinate 14,086,463 downwards.
GGCAAGACTATGGGGGCATTTTCTTAATTGATGATGGATGTGAAAGGGCCTGGCCAATTTTGAGTGGTACCACCCTTGCCAGGTGGTCCTGGGGTGTCTAAGAAAGCAGACTGACCAAGCCATAGGGAGCAGGCCAGTAAGAAGCATTCCTCTCCCCCTATTTTGTTTTTTGCAAAAATCAAGGTATATTCTAGGGTTTCCTGGTTGACCTCAACAGATAAACTGAGATGATAGTCTTAGTTCAGAAATGATCTGAATGTAGATTTACAGTCTACGTGTACAGCTGGCTAAGTGAGATCGCTTTCACAGTTCTGCATGTATCCCATCGGCTCCCCATTAGTCACTGAGCTCTTTTTTTTTGTTTGTTTGTTTGTTTTTTTTGTTTTTTTCGAGATAGGGTTTCTCTGTGTAGCTTTGCGCCTTTCCTGGGACTCACTTGGTAGCCCAGGCTGGCCTCGAACTCACAGAGATCCGCCTGCCTCTGCCTCCCAAGTGCTGGGATTAAAGGCGTGCGCCACCACCGCCCGGCTATAGTCACTGAACTCTTAAAACTGGTATTGTAACATTATCACAATGTTTTGCGCCAATTTTATAAGCTTTACAGTGCAATATGTGTTCCTTTTCTGAGGCAAACCAAAGGTATATTTCTCAAGGTTCTGCTGCTATCAGCAGTGTTGATGGAGGATTTTTTATACATTTGTAATAGATAGAAATAAACCAGAAAAAAAAAAAAGAAAAAAAAAGTGGTGGAGGAAAAGGTGAACACTGCAAGAATACTCAAAAGGGCTGAGAGTTGCAAACGCCAAGAATGGCTTTGCATAGTAAATGGAATAGAACAGCTCTGAACTATAGCTTACTTTTCCTGGTTTGGTCTGACAGAATGATTGAATGCTTTTGTACAAAAATCAGAGCCTTAAAAACAAGGATTTGGTGCGATTGTAAAATGGTGTGCCACTTTGGCAAAACAGTTTGGTGGTTGGTCAAAATGCAAAACATTGTTACTCTGTTACTCAACAATTTTACCCTTAGGAATATATCCTCAAACTACTGAAAATGTGCACCTATGAAACATGTACATGAAGGTTTACAGCAGTGTGTTGCTAATAGTAAAAAAGTTAAAACAACTCAAATAGCTATCAAATACTGGAGAGAAATAAAATGTGGCTTATTCATACAATAGAATATTATTAAGACATAAAAATGAATGAGAAACTGACAGATTAAATGACTTTGGTGAACCTTCATAATTTCATTTGTAGATCTTTCCATTTCTAATTTATAAATACATTTGGGGTTATAAATTATAAATGTACTGCCTCCTGTCAACATTGTATACTTCTATTTGATGATTTCTGTGTCAAACATTATATGGAAATGTTTCCAAGTATTTTCTGTATTAACTGTGAATGAATAGAACAAAATAAATTGCCTGTGATGGAAAAAAAAAAAAAAGAAGCATTCCTCCACCATGGTCTCTTCTTGGGAACGTGGACCTGTCTCCAGGTTCCCGATTGAGTTCCTGCCCTGGCTTCCTCAATGATTGACTGTGACGTGGAAATGTAAGCCAAATAAACTCTTTCCTCTCCAAGTTGCTTTTGAGCCTGGTTTTTATCACAGCAATAGAAAGCAAACTAAAGCACCTGCTTCTTATACAGCAGAAGATTAGACTGGACATACTGTAAATCTACTTCAATGTTATAGACTTATAAGCATTCCATCTTAAGTATACATAGTGTGTATATAAGATAAATATCTCATCTCTATATATTCCTATTGTCCTCATATCTTTACTTCTCTTCCCTCACATCTACTGCTGAAAGCAAACCTCACAGCGTATTTCCCGAAATGCAACATGATCTGTAGAGACAACATCAAGCCACAAGCAGCTACCCAAATTGTCCATCCAACTTTCCCAGAGGCCAAGGGACTATTAGGCAGAGGTGCCTAGTCACTGAGGGATTGAGCTACAGCTTTCCCTTAATCTTACTGACGAGGGGAAAAGAATTACAGCCTTTATTAAATGGACATACTGAAGTGATCGCATCTCTCCTTACAGTAATCTTAACAGGTAAACGGACTGTTAAAACAACAACATGTTTTCTTAGGCTTCTATCGGCAAGGATGTAGGCAAGGAGGAGAAGTGGAGAGCTGGCCCTTGGCTCCGAAGCCCTTACCATCCTCAATAGGTTGGGGCATGTCATCATACATGTCTGAGCCAACAATATTCTTATCTGCAAACCGTCAGGGTTGGACAGAGCACTCGGCTCTAAAATTAGATGATTATCTAATTCTCAGGCTGTCATCGACTTCTCTTTTAAAGGCTACTTGAAGTTTCTGCTAATTAGAAGACAGTGACATTTCACCTTCCCATGTCTCAGACACTTGCCAACGCTCTTGCCTCTGGTCTGCCCATCTTTTGTTGTAGTTGATGTCAGAGGGGCCCTCGAGTGCTGCATGCTCCCAGGGGCACTGGCTCCTCTCATCTCTGGTGACTTATTTTCTCACACTGCTCTTTGAGCTCCTGACATTTCATACTTAATGATTCAACTGTTTTCTGTCATCTCAACAGCCACATATTGACAATTAAAATACCTTTCATAATAAAGCATGATCGATTCCGAGACTGTCTGTAGACTACAATCACAGAGGCCTGCTATCTTTTTTGCATTTGGCCTGGTCACTCTCGGAACTGATGCTCCTACAGGATTGCATCTGCCACCAAAGTCCAAATGTCCTACTGGAGGAAGTGTCCCCGTGGGAAATCAGGGCTCACTAAAGAGGAAAGTGATACTGCAAAACACAGGGTTCAGTTTCCAGCAGGTCAGCAGCAACCTCTCCATAGACACAAACCTAAGGTTTAAAAGTTCAGTGACGAGGCTGGGGAGACAGCTCAGTTGGGAAAGTGCCAATCACAAGGCCCAGAGTCTAAACCCATGTGAAAAACAGAATACTGTGGCATGAGATTGTAATCCCAGTGCTGGGGTATGGGAGTCTGTAGGAGACCAGCTCTGACCTCCTCCCACCTATCAAAGGGTTCTTGGAGGACAGAGGAATGAGGAAATATTAGGTAGAAAGATAGAAAGAGGCGATAAGAAAGACAGAGACATAGGATAGCTTCAGGAGGACCCTGGGTCAATATCCAGCTGCCCAGAGCTTTATTCAAAAGGGCTTTTTATAATACGGGAGAGGCAAAAGACCTCCCCCATCAAGATCAAAACACACCATACAGCCAAGTGTGGACCCTTCCAAACACTTGGTACCCACGCCCGTGGTCAAATCATCCCATTATGTAGCCCTGCTGGGTAAAGCAAGCTCAGATTCTTGGACCCTGAGTAAGGTCTCACTAGGAAGCCTCTGTGGGCCACTATACTGGGGAGGCAGTGAGAGGTAGATCTCTGGGCCTCACTGGCCAGCCAGCCTAGCTGAATTGGTTAGTTCCAGTCCCAGTGAGAGACCCTATCTCAAAAAGGGAAGTGGATGGAGCTCATTGGCCAGCCAGCCTAGCCAATCAGTGAGTTCCACGTTCACTAAGAGACCCTGCCTCAACAAGTATCATCAGGAACAAATAGAGAAAGACATTCACTGCTGACCTCTGACCTGCACATGCACATACACAGGAGCGTGCATCCCTGTGTATGCTTGCACACGTCCACACAAACACATACCTACATGCATGCCCACCCCTTCTTCCCTAACACAAAGAGACTTGGGGAGCATCACCAAGAGTGAGCCCAGCTACGGAGTCTGATGGCATGGGAGAATCAGTGAGAGTTCTGAGTGGATTAAAGTGCTGCCCGTGTCATGGAAGACAGAACACATGGTCAGTCTTCCACATGGGAATTTCAGGGCAATAGAAATCAAACTCCTGCCGGGCGGTGGTGGCGCACGCCTCTAATCCCAGCACTCGGGAGGCAGAGCCAGGCGGATCTCTGTGAGTTCGAGGCCAGCCTGGTCTACAAAGTGAGTTCCAGGAAAGGCGCAAAGCTACACAGAGAAACCCTGTCTAGGAAAAAAAAAAAAGAAAAAAAAGAAAAAAAGAAATCAAACTCCTTGTCTGAGATGCAGGATAAATATTTTTATTACCAGGTAAACCACAGACAAACACCTAGAGAGCACAACAGCTGGAGGCTTACAGTTCGGCCAAGGGCTACTGTTTAAGTGTTACTTAGAAAACAACTTCCACAGAGACTCCCCGTTTAAAAAGCGCACTGAAAGCCGGAGCATGCACATCAGACACCCTAGTCCTAGCCTTGGTTTCACTATGTGCAGTGGTTTATCCAACTTCCATAATATCCCACAACTCCTGTGTTTAAACTTGTGTCTTAATATTTTAGGAAAAAATACAGAGCTTCAAGCTTGTCTAATGACACAGAAAAAGATTCTGACAGCTGAAGGGACAAGGACATGGCGGCTGAGGAGCAGGCCTGTTGGTCTGAACATTAGCAGAATTTTTACCTGCTAAGGAGTGAACCCGTCCTAGGTGTCAGTGTCCCGCCATTCCCAACACGCGGTTTCCGTCCAGACAACACTGCTCGTCAAGTCCCACCAGACCATCCTGCCTCATGCAGTGACACTTGGCGTCTACAGTCCAGAAAGGGGGAGGGGCGGGGCTCCGCACACCATGTCACTGGCTTCCACAGAACTCGGCAGCGACGCTGGAAGCCGAGGTCTGAGTCTGAGACCAGAGCTAAAGTTAGAACTGAACATTCTAGACAGAGGGGGAAGGGGAACTTAAAACAAGTCTTTATCACAAATAAAAAACAAGTTAGGAAGGTATACAGGAACCCACTGGGAAGAGATTCAGTTTTCTTATTAGGGTCACGAAGAAAGAAGGTTCTAGGAAGCTATAACGTCAGGGGTACTGTTTGCCCACACGCATTAGGAAGATTTCTTACACACTTGTTTCTGGTATTGCTTCTATACTTTTATAGACAAAGTTTTGTTCTATTGGCCTATTTTTATTTGTTTGTTTGCTTTTAGACTATATAAGTTAGACTGAAATGAAGATAAGCCTGACTTACAGGCAAAAATCTGAAGACAGAAGTGTCCATATCTAACTTTTGTGGTGACAGGTTGCCTCTAAACAAACGCCTGTCTCTATAGGTGGCACTTGGGATTGTCCTTTTGCTTTTTGGTGAATGATAAACTCTAAACTGCTGGGTGTGGTGGTGCACGTCTTTAATCCCAGCACTTGGGAGGCAGAAGCAGGTGGACTTGTGTGAGTTCAAGGCCAGCCTGGTCTACACAATGAGTTCCAGGACAGCCAGGAAAGTGACCTCATTTAAAGGGCCAAGTAACTGAGTCTTAAAAGACTAGAAAAATACTGACATACAAAATTCAGAAAAACACAACAGGAAACCCGGCAGAAACACAGGCCACTCCAATGTAAAATAAACGCAGGGACACAGACACACTAAGGGAGTCAAGGCAAAAGTCTAGCGAGAAATCGTCCATTGGTCAAGTTAAACTCACAGTGTCGCCCTTCAGTCATCAGGGATCTTTGCTGGAGCAAAGGAAGGGAGGAGGAAGGGGGCGTGTGGGAGCCCTCAAAGGACATTTCGAGAGAAGCCAGGGAACAGAGCGAAGGGTGTGCATGGACAGGTGTCAGTCAGAGGCAGGTAAGCAGCAGGCTTTAAATGCCACAAAGTGTCAGTGTGAGTTAATGAGGAAGGCCGCAGAGAATCAATGCTGATTTCTGGCTCTAAGCATCCTCCCAGAAGGGGGCCTAAAAGATGCCATTTTAAAGCTTTGATTTTTCAGAATTAAATATTTTCTAGAGCACATTAAATGAAGGGTAAGAACTCCATTTTCTCACACAATTTCTCCTGAAACAGCCAACACCGTTCTTGGGACAACATGAAGCCAGGTGTGGTGATCCATGGAGAGGCTTTGAACCCATGCAAGATGGAGTGATGTGAATGAACCAGCACAAGGCTGCAGTTCACTTCCGCAGAGCGCACCCTTGCAAGTGGCTCTTCCGGTGACAGAGGTTCCTGTCCCTGGGACTAGGTGCCCTGTCATCCCTCTTCAGATGGAAACGATTTTGCCCTGTGCTCTCAGGTCAGAGCTTCTCACCCTTGCCATTCCTCCCAGTCAAGCTCACCAGCTGTCACACACACCAACAGTGTCCTTAGCAGCCACCTTCGGCAGAAGGATATGCCTTCCCCCACAGCTCCCCAAGAGGGGGCCTAGAGGCTGGAGACAGTTCAGCAGACCCAGTCTGGCATGGAAAGTCACCAGCAGCCACAGAGAACTCCAGAGCAGCTACCCTAGAGTGCCCATGCACACTGTGCTGCGAACAGAAGACTGCTGTATCACGAGCAGATTTATTGCCATTTCCCAGGTTCGTCCCAGGACACTTCCTTATCTAAGCACAATTCCAGGATTAGAAGGAACTCCAGTTAATGTGAAGACTGCACAGTATTTTACTTTAGGGATTTAGTCAGATGACCAAAACAGAAACGAGGGGGGTGGAGCAGGGAGGAGGCAGGAAACTACTTCTTTTTTTTTGTAATGGTGGATCCTAACATATTTACAGTTGACACATGTACTTTCTGTAGAACTTGGATCATTTATTTTTCTAAAGTTCTTCCATGAATTGCCATAACATGTCATCTAGAAGAGACTGAAGTAGAGGCCAACCCTCCTGGCAGTGACTAAAGGGAGACCAGGAAACTCTGCTGGAGCTAATATCCAATCTATGTGCTCCTCACGGCCACAGCACATGGCCAGTATAACTTACGTCGGTTAAAACCCAAGGAAGAACCACACCCCTAGAAAGGAGGCAACGGAGAGAGGTCACATGCTGTCTGTCACAATTACGTAATCGTTTCAGGGTGGGAAGAAACTCTGTCCTGAAGAGCAATGGTTGTTTTAAGCGATTCAACTATTCTGTTCCCAGTATGCAATCCTAAAATGCCCAAACATTTGCATCTCTTTTCTTTTTCTTCTATCACACCTGAAAAACTGTAAATTAAAAATACAATCCGGAGAAAATGAATTGAGGAAATACATTAGTCTAAGAGCAGTGGGATGTGCAGCATTACAACATGCAGAAACTACTGGAGGCAGACCAGCACTTCAGATGTCACCAGGCACGCCCTGCTCTCAGAGCCGGGAACCTTCCGAAGATAAGAAAGGCTAGGCACCTCGTGTCGGCCAGGACCTCGCTCTCCCTCTGCTTCGTTTGTGGATGAGCTGACAAAATGGACTTGAGAGCTCTGGACAGAAATGTGACAGACGAAGTGAAGCGACAGGTCCTAGCTTGGTATGATCTGTGTTGGTTTTGCTGGGTCCTCAGATGCTGGCCACACTGGAAGTACTCCGTCAACCCCTGCTGGCTCCAGGAATAAACAAGAGTGTGGAGAACTGAGAAACGGAACCTCTACTGAAGCCACTGGCTTCCTTTCCTCAGCTTGACCCCTGCCCATGTTCGCAGCAGTCTCATCTGAACAGAAGGAGTTCAATTCCACTTTGTAATATCTACCTCCCAGTCACCAAACCTGCATGGCCACTTGGCCAAGGACCCAAACAAGGCGAAGACACATCTTTCTTTTCCTTGAATACATGGTGCCTGCTACCTGAAGCACAACTGTGCATGTTGCCTCAAGTCCTAATACACTTCCCAGAGATCTCATGTGCACACGTAACCACACTCACTCCCTACACCTTCAACTTTTTTAATCCAAAATATTCCTTTGTAACACTTAGACACAGACACTTCTCATTCTTCAAAGATTAGTGTTGCACGAATCCTAAATGGTCTTATAGTAAAAAAAACCCACAGCCAGATAGTGGGGTAAATGCTGAAATCTCTGAAAGATCAGAGAGACAAAGGAACAAGCCACTAGAGAAACTTCTCCCCACTACCGACTCCTCAGGCCGAGTGGAAGGTGAAATCCTATCTCCACAAACCCTCTGACTGAAAGCCTCTGAGTCCTCAGCCGAAAACGCTTTAGTTCTTGTCTCCCATGCCTTATGTAACTTTCTCCGCCCAGCCATTTCATTTCCCCTCTAGTGCTGGGATTAAAGGCTTGTGACTCCCAAGTACTAGGATTAAAGGTATGTGCCACCACTGCCTGGCTCAGTTTCTCTCCTAGACTGAATCAATCTCATGTAGTCCAGACTGGCTTTGAACTCACAGAGATCCAGATGGATCTCTGCCTCCCCAGTGATAGGATTAAAGGTATGTGCCACCACTGCCTGACTTCTGTCTAATCTAGTGGCTTGTTCTGTTCTCTGATCTTCAGGCAAGTTGTTTTTTTTTGATATACAATTTTTTTACAATATATTTTTTTGATATACAATATATTTTTTTGATATATAATATATTACTACACATTAGTCCAATATCACCTTTCTAGGAAGCTTTTTGTTGTTGTTGTTGCTTTCAATATAAGACTCCCACTGGACTGGCCAAGGGCCCAATGGCAGACTGTTGTGCAGGCTGACTAGTCACTGTGCCTGGATGACATGGGAACAGTTTGTAAGACTGATGCTATCAATTGGAACTGTCCCTTAACAAGGCTCAGTTTCCACGGCAGTGCTGTGGGGAGGTAGCAGAACCTTGGGAAGTGGGTCCTTATAGGAGGTCCTCTGGACACCAGGGACATATCTCTGGTGGGATTATGGGACCCTGGGCCTTTCCTTTTCCTCTCTTTGGCTTCTTGGCTATGAGCTGAATGTATCTGCTGCATCATATACTCTGCCCGTACTATGTTATCTCACCACAGGTCCATAGAAACGAGCCAATCAATTACACACTGGAGTCATCAAAACTGTGAGCCAAAATAATCCTTTTTTAAAAAAACAAGCTGATTATTTCATGTACTCTGGTACAGCGGTGGGAAGCTGATTAACACAACTGGGGATGATGTCTGATTCACTGTTTGGCCATGCCAGCAATGGCTGCATCTCTGGGGCCCCTCTATGGAAGTGGTTTAGATCCTGCAGCCTGATGGAGCTTGTAAGCATTTGGAAATGAAATGGTATCATTTGGACCTTGGATGGCAATCTCTTAAAACACTGAACCAACAGGTTCTTTTATACACAACCAACTTTTCATGTTCAAGAAGGGGCCATAGAGGAACTGAAGGAGCCTCGGCGCAGCCACTCAATATGGGTGGGTGCAGTGGACTGGATCAAACACAAGGAGACAGACATGCCCCAGTGAATAAGTCCTATGTGTGTATGTGTGTGAATTGTGTATCCATGTGTATGTGTGCACATGTGTATGCATGTGTGGGAATGCAGTGTACATGTGTGTATATGTGTCAATGTGCATGTGTGTACATATGTCTTGGGTAAATGCAGGGTATACATGTATATTGTATATGTGTATGTGAATATGTTAAAATGAGGATGTGAAATCCTCTTAGGAATAACTTATTCAACTAGCCAGTGTGGTGATATATTGTGTATTAAATAAAGCTTGCCTGAGGATCAGAGGACAGAGCCAGCCACTAGATTAGACATAGAGGTCAGACAGTGGTAACACACACCTTTAATCTTAGCACTCAGGAGGCAGAGATCCATCTGGATCTCTGAGTTCAAAGCCATCCTAGACTACAAAAAAATCAATCCAGTCTAAAAGAGAAACAGCCAGGCAGTGGTGGCCCACACCTTTAACTCCAGCACTTGGGATCACACACCTTTAATCCCAGCACTAGGAAGGTTGAGACAGGAAGTGATATGGCTGGGCAGAGAAAAGACTATAAGGCGGGAGGAGACAGGAGCTCAGTCTCTTCCAGGCTGAGGAGTTGGTGAGGTGAGAGGTGGTGGCCGTGGCTGCTCTGCTTCGCTGATCTTTCAGCTTTCACCCTGATCTCTGGCTCTGGGTTTTTATTATAAGACCAATTAGGATTCGTGCAACAAGGCAGAGGTGAGGAAAGGACCACAGGCTGGGGTGCAAGTGCATGTGTGTGCACACGTGTGTGCACGTGTGTGCACGTGTGATCTCTGAGAGGGCAGTGTTCTGGTGGTTTTCCCCTGGACTAGAGCTGTTCTGAGAGACTAAAGGGTGTCCTGCAGGAGGCAGGAAATGTCAGTCTTAGCTGGGGAAGAGTTAAGAACAGCAGAGGTTAAGGGAAGTCATGGCAAGGAAGAACCCCAGAGCTGGGGACAAGCGTCTGCCTTCCTGCTCATGGCCTCTTCTTTAGGTGAGAAGGTCTTTCTTTTCTTTATTGTTATTATTTTTAATTTTCTTTTTTGACAGCTCTATTGGGGTATGTGGTCTAGGTATTAGGATAATTACTATCAAGTGTGTATCATTTCTTTGATTAGAACTGAAAGAGAGGATTCTGACTTCTCTTCTGTACATTCCTGGGGAGATGTGTAGGAGACTCACAATAAAGGGACTTGGAACACCCTCACATGGGCACACACATGTGCACGGGCTGTAAGTACAGCCTGTAAGTGCACAGGGAGATCACGTGGAAACACTGGTTTCTTTGAGCTCTTCCCCTCGTGTATAAAAGAGGAACAATGTGGCCGTAAGAATGAAAAGAAGTAGCGCCTCTCCAAGACACACCGAGAGTGGTAGAGAGAGACAAAAGCTGCGGGATATGACGTCATTGTGTCCCTGAGGATGAAAGCCTGTGTTGTCAACCTGGTTACAACACGCAGAGCTCTAAAAATGAATGTGCTTGAGCTGGACTAGTTCAGGCATGGAATATGAAAATGAGTGTCAGATTCAAATGACAGAGTGAGATCTGTGGCTTCTGTCAGGCACAGAACGGGTGTGCACAGGCTTCTGGGTGTGCACAGGCTTCTGGGTGTGCACAGAATGGGTGTGCACACATTCCTAAGACACTGGTTCGCCTGCTGGGAAACATCTCCAGCCTTTAGAAAAACACACAGGTGCTTACACCATAGTAAACACTCTCATAAAAAGAACTGTCTTTCTCCCCAAATCTACATTCTCCAGGTAAGTCTTCAGAGGTTTTAAACCGAGAGGAGAGAAGGAAAAGAAAAAAATGGAAACACGAATTCAAAATAATGTTTCATAAGGAACATATCCATCACATCACATAACTGACACCTTGAGAAAAGGTCCCAAATAACTTCCAGGATGTTGGAACATACTCTTTTCTTGTAAGGATATTGGTTTTAATAGACCCTGGTGAATGATTTCAGAATAGGCAATATCTTCACATGCCTCGGAGGCAAGCACTGCATGCCAAGCTTAGGAGGCAGGCAAGGATGAGAGGATTGAAAGTTCAAGGCCAGCCTGGCCTAGCGAGTGAGATCAGTCTCAACAACACAACAACAAACCACAAACAAACAAACAAACAAGCCAACAAGGCAAAACCCAAACTAGGAAGACAAGACAAAAATAGTACTTTGGGTCATGTGTGGTGATGTACGACCGTAATCGAAGTATCTGGGAGATGACTAAATCCTAATCACTAGATCACCAGGGACACACTTGGAAAGATGAGGCAGGGGGATTGAAAGTTTGAGGCCAGCCTAAGCTAAATAGGGAGGCAGCCTCAAAACAAAATGCAATCAAGTAAAAGTAAGCATGTTACAAAACAGACCAAGTTTGTTTTATAGGGGAGGACTAAGGGTGGCCCTGGTTACGATTACCATCGGGATTATGTGCTCAGCAAGTCTTAAAACCCACAGGTCCTTGGCTCCACCAAGCCTTCTCACACCACTTAAGAAGCTGCCTGGGCCCTGGAGTCAGAGCCCCAGGCCCAAAAGTGAATGGAGTTTATGCCGGGGCTCCCATTAGCTCCAGAACCCACATGGCTCTTTTGATAAGTACACCCTCTTCTCCAAGCATGCTCATACAGTTAGTGGCTTAGGAACAGGGAGGGGGGGGGAGAGGGGGGTGGGGGGGTGGGGGGAGCCTGTCATGGATACAGGACAGTTGTGAATCTGTAAGACAGTCAACCAGAATCATGAAGATTATACACTGAGCACATGTAGCAATTTCCCCATATCAAGAAGTACGGAGATCAAAGTCCAGGGTGCAACCAAGGACACTGCTTTGTATAAATTGCTCAAGCTATTTTTCTGATCTTATTAGTAGTTCACAGTTTATTAGTTTAAGTTTTTAATAATGCCATCATTTTTTATTTATTCCTGTTAGCCATGTGATGTGATTAAGTTCAACATGAATGTGTGTCCTTTGACTTTTCATGATATAAATATATGTATACACCACAGAGAGAGAGAGAGAGAGAGAGAGAGAGAGAGAGAGAGAGAGAGAGAGAGAGAGAGAGAGAACTTTCAATAAAACACACACATGCATCTCAGGCCATCAATTTCACTTAGCTGTTTGTTTTTAATTTGTCTTTATTTATGGAGTCCCATCATGCTGAAGGGATGCCAGCAGAGGCCAAAAATGGGATAGAGGGACAGATGTCAATCAAATAAGAGTCATCTGACACCTGCCCAGTTTTCTGGAACTTCGATGGGTCTGCTTTGTTCCTCCCAAAGAAGTTAGCCCCTCTATGGTTCCCTGAACTATCTCATACATGCACAGTGGCTTCAAACCTGTGCTCACACACTCCTTACTTCATGAATCCAAGGACTGAGCATGATACTGTGCATCCCTGAAGGCCTGGGCACAGGCTGCCCTGGTTTGGGGAGGCTGTCCACTGAGGAAACTCAGCATCCTACACGGGCTCCTACACAACAGTCACCCCACCTGACTCTAGGAGGAGGACAACCCCTCTGGGGCGTTTCTTCAACATCCGCCACTCGGTCACTCGGGAGCACCTGCCACACCCACACAGTCTGAGTGTCTTTTCGGCTGACTCTCTCAGTCCTCATCTCCCTTTATTTAACACTCTCCTTTGTCCACTTCCATCTCCCTTCAGCTACACTCACGGTCAGAACAAGCACAGGGTGAAGATGTGGCGACTGTTTGCAGGATCAAACATGCGAATGTGGGGGAAAAAAATCAGAAATTCCTAGTAGCGGTTTGGTACATCAAGGTGAATGTACACTTCATCCTGCACTGGTATCTGGCATGGCAAAGGCAGGCAAGCATAGTCACAAAAATTCCAGGGCAAAACCCCAAACCAAACCAAACCAACACCCTCCAATCCTACCAATGTATGTTTATCTTCAATAACAAAATATCAAGATAATGGAAATATACAAAATTATAAGGGAGGAAACCCCCTGTTATATTTTATATTCTCTGCTCAAAAGAATGAGCTGTATTTAGCCCGTGCATTGGTGGAGACTCGAGGATGTTACCCACTGCAGCAATTCACCCTCCGGCTGGACCACACCCAGACGTGGTCCACACCACTTGTTACCCCTCTCTTCTCAATTACTTGTTATACTTGAAACCAAGTAAATGGATTTTGAAATTAGCTGGTCAAGTAAAATTAGGGGGGAAAAATATCTAGCCTAGACAAAATCTCTACACAATGCCTCTAAGCACGGATAATATTCCATGAGCACACAATGACCTGACCACAGTCACATTCTGCACGGGCTCACTTTCTCGGAGAAAACAATAAACCTCTGATTTTATAAAGCTCAGTAAACTCCGGGGCCTGCAGACACTGATGGAATATCCTTACTTGGTTCCAATACGAGAGACTCAGTAAGATCAGCCCTACTAAATTTAGCCTCTGAGCTGATTTCATCACTAACCCGTCTTCTCTGCTGACAGAGAGAGAAGGCACAGGGGACCCAGTGCTAGGCTGGAACCAACCTATTTAACAAGCGCAGATCTGTAGCCAAAAATGGTCACAAAGCACTGCTACCTTGCCCAGGAAGGACTACCATGAGGGTAGAGCACAGAGGACTCACCCTCCATGTCCCAAGCTGCCTGATGGCCACACCTGCGAGAAGCCCAGTGCATACTACAAATCATGTTCCTTCTACCAGTTCAGACACCGACATTTGTAAATGCAACCACAATTTCATCAGCCAAATTCAGGAGCTTTCCCAGAATAAGAAACAAACAAAAACCAGAAACTTCATCCAACATAAAGCTTGAACCAATCTGAAGAAACACATAGTAAGTCAAACTTTGATCTTTTTTTTTCCTACCTTTAAAAAAAGTCAATCAAAAAAAATATTTAAAAATTTTCAAAAATGCCTTCATTTAAATGACGTTTTATTTAAATACTCAGATGCTCAGGAAAATAACTGAGCCTTCCACCAGCCAGAGTGCCAGGACGGGGCTGTGTGGCGAAGCTGGCAGCGGTCCCCTCAGTGTGGAATGCCTGCTGTCATCTGCTGTCCGTGCTTCCTGTCCTGTGAGGGGGTGGGAAGGAGACGGGGCCATGCACAGACTTTAGAAAGAGGCCAGCTGGGAAAGCTGGCTTTGCACTTACACCCAGCCTAGGAGAGACGATCCAGACATAGCCACAATGGCGTTGAGGGGCGTAAGGTTAAGTTTCAAAGGAGGCACGGGGCAGCAGGGCCGGGTGAAAGGTAGGGGAGAGATGCAATCCTCTGTCTGATGTCCAGCTTCCTTCCTGTTTCTTTTCCCTCCTCCTTTCCGCACACTTTTTCTTTTCTGTCACCCTCAATAAAGTATCTCGAGCTGAGGAAGCTGACTTAGGAACGTTCAGCACCATACTGACCAACCCTCTCTTCATAACCTTGGAAAACATCTACTAAACTGGTTTGAACTGGAACTCAAACAAAAAAAAAAAAAAAATAGGACATCATCCCCTGACCGCCCCCCCTTAAAAGCCCTCTACATGTCACAAAGCAAATGAATGAAAACAGAAAGATATTTCTAGGCCGGACCAGTGTGACAGCGCTCCTGAACCAGCCTCCCATTCCACGAGGGGAATCAACATGATTAGATTCCAAAGCAGATTTAGGTGGCCAGAAGTACAAAATGGAACAGCCCTCTGCTTTCCTTGAAACAGATTGCTTTTTGCAAGAAATAAATGCAATTTGAATATGCATACAGATCCATGACCCAGATTTAATGTTCAAAGAAGGTGGTCATAAAGTTACATCCTTGGATACGATAATAAGAAATAAGAGCGAATAATTTGCATTATTTTGAAATGTATTACAAGGTATTTCATGTGACTTAACTTTTTATTTACTTATTCTGGTGCTGGGAATTGAATCCAGAGCCTTGTACACATCATGAGACCAATGCTCTCTCACTGGGCTATGACCACCCCGGCCCACTACTCTTATGTTAGAGAGCATTTAAAAATGTTTATGGGGCAGAAAGAGATGTCAGATAAAGGCAGAAAGCTCAGAGCAAATACAACACCAAAGTTGTGTTTCAGCTTTTTGCAAACTAAACAAAAGTTGATGTTCATTTTCTCCACCTTGCTTTATATATCTAAAAAAATTATTAAAACTTATTGTAGCCGGGCGGTGGTGGCGCACGCCTCTAATCCCAGCACTCGGGAGGCAGAGCCAGGCTGATCTCTGTGAGTTCGAGGCCAGCCTGGGCTACCAAGTGAGTCCCAGGAAAGGCGCAAAGCTACACAGAGAAACCCTGTCTCGAAAAACCAAAAAACAAAAACAAAAACAAAACAAAAAAAAACTTATTGTAAAGAGCTTCCAAATAAATACAGACAGACACACGCACACGCACACACACGTCCCACAAGTAACCAGCCCAAAAGTCTATACATCTCAATGAACTTCTGCACACTTAGAATCCCATACATTCTCATTGATGTTTGTTTTAACACTGGCTTTGAGGGGATCTGTTAGCTGGAACTAAAGGAGAGAGTGATACCACAGTGGAGAAAGGCAGAAGGGGACTGCCAGGTGTGGGGTGTAAGTCTTCATGGGGGTGCAGGTGGTGTCAGGAAGGTGCAGAAACATGTGATCTTCGAGTGTCTTCCCAGAGCACATCACTAAAATCAAATACCACAGAAGCTACAAGAAACCAAAATAAATACCCAAGATACATTACACTCCATGAATCAGAGCATCCCTAAGCATGATAAGGACAAATCACTGAGGTCATCGACATTCGGATTTGTTCTTATCCAAGAGACACTGTCCTACCTGCTTCAAAGTCTTCTAGAATGAGACTAGAGAAATGAATTCATAAACAAGTAGAAAGACCACTTCCTCCTGCCAAATGCCATCGCTGAAGACAAACTAAACTAAGAAGATGGAATTGGTGCCGGACAGGTTTGGGAGAACCTACACTTCACTGTTAGTGGTTTGAGGTTTCTCACACAAGCATTGCAAGCTGCAGAGAGAACCCATGCCTGTCTGGGACTCACAGTTTTCCAGTCAGAAATGTGTCTTGAAGCAGAAAGGAAACATTAATCTACTATTGGGAACTTTGCAAATTCTGATGGTACTGCATCAAGTCTTTTTTGCATATGACCTGCTGGAAAGATCGGCCACAGTCCAATACCAACGAATCAGCTGAAACTCAGAACTCTTCCACATCTAAATGCCTTCGCACAAACACACTTCAGTAATGCTATATTCCCTAATACCGTGTTCATGTTAGGGCCACAGGCAAAGAAGACATCTCTTTGTCTATTCGTTTACAAGAAAACATTTACTTGGCAAAGGAGAATACTTTATTTCAATTCACACTCAAAGCTAAAGGCAGAAGATGACTTCAACACACTTGGACTTTATTTTTGGAATTGCATCTTTTTTCAAACAGGTTTAACCCAATATGCATTCCTACAGAACTACTCAGTATCAGGTACAGTGGAGCGTTGGGCATTAGACAACAGTAAACTACAGACCTGTTCTTAAGAACCCCGGTGCCTCCTGGGATTGGGAGTCCGAGGTTATACACAGCATGACAGGTGTTATCCTGGACGGGGGCGGGCGGGGCTCAGGGAACAGTACCAAGCCTGGGAAGTCTTCCCAGAGCTGACAGTAGGTGAGGCAGATTAAACTGTGAACAGGATGTTACCATATACACAAAGAAGAGGAAAGCCTTGGAAGCGTGAGGAAAACTAGGGGGTGGTGCCACAGGGAAGGAGTCTGCAGAGAGCCCAGGGTCTTGTGGAGCTAAGGTTCCAGGAAGAGAGCTCTGCACAATTGAACTGGGAAGGGCAGTATGAAGCCCTGAAGACCCACTGTGGGTTTTGTTGTTTGTCTGTCTGTTCCTACAGACAAGCGCTCTCATCTCTACTTTTAGATGCTTTTATTTTGGAACAAGGTCCCACCAGGTTACCCAGGCTGACCTTGAACGGACTGTGTGGTCCAGGCCGGCCCTGTTCCTGTGACACCCTGGTTCAGCCTCCTGCGCAGCTGGGATTTGCTCCCTGCCTCACCGGGCCAAGCTCTACTGTGCTTGAAGCCACATGCCTGGTGACATGACAACAGGACTATGGAAGGGAGGCTAAGAGCCAGCATTACAGAGGGGCGTGGCCGACAGCAAGCCAGAAGCAGCTCACACCCCCATCTGGATGGCTGTGTGCTTAGATGTTCTCAGACATTTCACCCCCCCCCATGTGTTCTCCAGCTACAGCCAAGTTTCCCCTTTTAATTATGTAGCTATACACACACACACACACACACACACACACATACACACACACACACATATATATATATGTGTATATGTATGTTTTTGTCTTACTCCAAATACGTCACGTGTGGTTCATAAAAATCATATTCAATTGCCAGTAAGCACATCGGGTAAATACTCAAAAGACAATCTCTTACCTGAACAGAGCTGTTCCACTTTTGTGTAGTTCAGAGACACGATGTCATTAACCCATGCAATGATGTCATGCCTGCTCATAGTCTCCTGGGTTATCGAGGTAGAATACACGTTGACCGCCATTCCCCAACTAGGACAAAACAAATGAAAATACGTGTATTTACTCACAAGAAAATAAATTACCTTGGAAATACAAAAGACCCATGATCAAGGAGGACATTCATGGTGCAGCTTTACAACAAAGCTTCTTCACGTGGGTCCTCCTGACCCCACACGGGTGGTCAGGTGGCCCAGGGAGGTGGTGGAAAAATCAGGCAACGGTAAACGGTTTCTGAGCGTGCACTACTACCCAACCATTAGTTCATAATCAGATGTGTTCTGGCTCCACGGTGTTCCTGGCAGTGCTTGACCATGCTGCATCAGGAGTCTTCACTGCAGCCGCAACTCTGAACGCATGCATACCACGTGCACTTGCCCCTGCATGCCGTGACACCTCGACATGCCACTGAGCACTGCCTGAAACCCCCGGCTCAGATCGGAGACTACTGTGTTTTGCTAAGTGCAGTTACTTTTGATGTACATATAGAGCTTGCTGCTCTTACAGGAACATGCTGGCTTAATTATAGAAAACAAGACTTTTAATACTTTCCTGCTGTCAGTCCGGAGCACGTAAGTATCACAACAATGCATTTTTGGACTGTACTGTGCTAAGACCAACAAGCACATCCATCTCTAGTACGCAAATTTGCTTTCATCTCTTTTTTTCTTTCTGTCTTCTTATTTTTTGAGAGAGGGTCTCACTCTGTCTCTGGCTGGCCTGGAACTCGCTATGTGAACCAGGCTGGCCTTGAACTTGCAGTGAACTTCTGCCTGTTTCCCATTGCTAAGATCGCAGGTGTGAGCCGCTGGGCCCAGCTTCGTGGTAAAGTCACACCCATATCAATGGACCGTTTTACAGTTCTTCACGATTGACTGTCATAAATGTCTGATTCGTGTATCTATTTTCCTCACCCACCTAGCTGAGCTCAGGTAAAGATTGCCCCGGTGAAGAGGGGTTTGGAGGAGGAAGTTTCAACAGCCATGCTCTAGAGAGACCAGCAGGCCAAACCTATCCACGGCCCTTTCTCCCCTTAGTTCCCTGTAACTGTTTCTTTGGACCACATTTCATGTAATTTTTTCCTGTGGTACCACTTCACGTTTCTCCCATCTAGACTCTAAAGTTCTTCAGGCTCTGGGATTCTTAATTTATAACAAAATTAAGTCTCACTTTTGACCTTACATGTATGTGGGACATTAAGTTACCAGGCTTACAACACTGTGCACCACAGCAATCTTGTTTCTTTTTAAAAAGATTTTGCAGGGCGATGGTGGTGTACACCTTTAATCCCCGCACTCGGGAGGAAGAGGCAGGTGGATCTCTGTGGGTTCAAGGCTAACCTGGTCTACAGAGTGAGTTCTAGGACATCAAAGGCCATACAGAGAAACCCTGTCTCAAAAAAACAAAACTAAGATTTATTTTTAATCATGTGTATGCATATGTAAGTGTAGTAGCCATGGAGGACAGAAAAGGATGCTGGATTCCCTGGAGCAGGAGTTACAGGTGGTTGTGAGCAGCTCAATGGGGGTGTTGGGAACTAGACTGGATCCCCTGTAAGAGCAGCCAGTGCCCCTAACCACTGAGCATTCCCCTCAGCTGGGCAGTCTTGTAGCTTTACACATTATCTCACAGAACCGTTATTACAAGTACTTGAAGTGCCAGTGTCGGGGGAAGGGGGGGTGTTGAGGGGGGTGCCCCTGCTGACAGCTGTATAGCAGTAAAGGATTCTTTGTAACATTTGGTAAAAAACTTTGCAATTCTATGAATTTCATAGAATGTTTATATAGGGAGATAGACATATTAAATTTTATTTCAGCAACAAATATATGCAAAAAAGAAATGAAACAGAGTAACAAACCAGTTGTGTCTATGTGGTGGTTTGAAAGAAAATGGCTCCCGAAGGGAGGGGCACTAATGGGAGGTGTGGCCTTGTCGGAGTAGGTGCGGCCTTATTGGAGTAGGTGTGGCCTTGTTGGAGTAGGTGTGGCCTTGTCGGAGTAGGTGTGGCCTTGTTGGAGCAGGTGTGGCCTTGTTGGAGGAAGTGGGTCACTGTGGAGGCAGGCTTTGAGGTCTCAAGCATGCTAAAGTGAGACAGTGCCCTTCCCTGTTGCCTTTGGATCAAGATGTAGGATTCTCCAGCACCATGCCCGCCTGCACACTGCCATACTCTTAGCTGCCACACTTCCCACCCTAACTAAAACCGTCTACTTCTTGGATTCATCAATTCTTGACCAAGCTTGTTTTACTTATAGTTCCATCAACTGCCCTTGGCCAATTCCATCTCTGGCCCCACAGGCCATATTATTCTACAGTAAATGCCAAGTATTGAGTCATTTCACTTACAGATATCTCGGTGTGTTTTGGAAAGACAGAGACATTAGAAAACACTAAGCAACAAATACAGCAGTGTTACCACACTGAAATGACCGCTGTTTTTAATATGGAAGTGTTTGGAAGGCTGGTCATTTTGTCTTAATCTGAATAGGAATTCATGTACTGGGCAGACACTGGACTTCCTTGGTGGGCTTGTTCCTTTTCTATTAACTGCAGGCAGTCTTCATTTCTAGTCTTTCACGTAGACTTTGTAATTGCTATTGGAAGAAATACGTTCTTTGGCTGAGTTTCCAAATCTGGATGGGTCCACTCCACCACGCTGGTGTGGTTTGATGTTGCCCTGGTCTTCGCTTTCCTACACCCTGTGATTTGATCTACAGGCTTTGTCTGGTTCAGGCCCTAATCTGGAGAGTGGGGTGAAGAGTCCTTCATGCAGTGTCTGAAATTTCACTAGAAATCCAAGACTGTCTGACTGCTGTTAGGCACTGTGACATTTGCCTAGATCCAACAATGTATTAGTGACTTCACAGTTATTGTCTGTTGGTCATTTCTAACTTATCTGTGATGATCCTACAAAGGGGACTCCCGTTCTGAGACAGCCTGAGGTCAGATCATGGAGACAGCACAGAGCACGTCCTGATTGTTTCTGTACTCTACACTACCACGTAATGGGGTGTCCTGAATATTCTCTGGCCAAGATGATTTTTATTTTTATTTATGCAGTATAACCTTCCTTGTTTTCTATTGTGACAAACTGCTCTAGGCTCAACTGGTAACTTTGCTTCTTCTGACCTGAAACCAGTCATTTCTCCCAGGGCTCCGAACCCCTTTCTGCAACCGACAGTATTTGGTGATACAGAAGTAAATGTTTTAAACACGACTGGACGAAATACCAAAATCTAAAGTTTACAGGCCCTATATGAATGCTCTGTATGTTTACTAAACAATTGTGCTTAGAGTCATTTACTTTCCTGAAATGATGCCAGTCTGCTTCCTGCTTCACGGTATTAAATGGGAGTTTATAGACATGAGAACAGCATCCATACATCCTCTAAATTCTCTTTCCCTGGAGACCTGGGAACAATCTGCCAGCATTGAACCCCAGACAATGTGACCGTGAATATGACTTTTCTACACTTCCACTAAAGGTCCTCTTGGTTTTCAGTGTCTTTCACTGTATTCTTTAATAACCCCTTACTAAGAGAAACCATCTACTTTTACAACGTGATCACCTTTCACCACCTTTAATAAATTACAGAAAACCTTAGGAAGGATAAATAATTCACAATCTAAAGTATTTGGGACTGTGTGATGTGATTTTTATATACTGACATAACTTTTGGCAGTCAGCGTACTTTCCTAATGATTTTTTCATGTGGTAATAAAAAGCCTTCCCATTTCCCAGCAACGGACAGATGGGAGGTGAAGTGTCAAGGCCCGGAACTAGGTGGCATCCAACCCAAGGGAGATGGAAATTCTGCTGCAGGTGATTTAAAATCAAAACTAAACCCAAAGCAGGGGAGGTACAAACAGATCTGTGTTTGACAACATATCCCTCTGAGTAA
Source organism: Peromyscus maniculatus bairdii (assembly GCF_049852395.1). Classification (NCBI taxonomy): domain Eukaryota; kingdom Metazoa; phylum Chordata; class Mammalia; order Rodentia; family Cricetidae; genus Peromyscus; species Peromyscus maniculatus. Next base: position 14,064,865 of record NC_134870.1, on the reverse strand, counting down.
GAATGGTCTGTAGTTCCATAAGATGAAGAATACCAAATACAATGGGTAGATGAGATTTAAAAAAAAAAAAATGCATGAGAACAACAGAGTGGGCCGCTGCAGCCCAGCCATGAATTACTTCCCTCCAGATCTGAGGTGACAACATTCTCCCAAGGACAACTGTCTTTTCATAACCCACCCCTCATTCCGCCCCAAGTGAGGCACTACATGCGGTCGCAGACTCATGAAGACAATGGGTTGTGCTTTAGAAACCTCTGGGTAACTAGTTGTCAGTCCCACCCTAACTTAATCAACACAGCTGGAAACACTGCTGTGGCGGGCCTGATGAAGTACATTTAGGTTGGCTCCATTTTCTTGCCATGAGTAGAGCAGTGATAAACATGATGAACAAATAAATGTCTCTGTGGTAGGATGTAGAAGCCTTTCCGATTTGAATTCTTTGAGAACTCCCCACACTAATTTTCACGTTTGTGCTAGTTTATACTGGGACCACTAGTGAACGCTGCCTCCCCAATGTTTGCTAACGTTCTCTGTCATCCATCTTCTTGGGGCAGGCATTCTGGCTAGGGTAAAATGGAATCTCAGAGTCTCTGTCAGCAAGACACCTCTGTGTTCACTTCACTTGGTGGTGTCTTTTGTTGGCTGCCCAGTCATGCACGCCAGCTTTCTGCTTTGAGGCCTGACAGCTTTGGCGTGGCTTGCCCTCTGCCCTGAGGGGACGTGCCCTTCTGAACTTTCAGCAAGTCCCAGTGTCTGTGCCCCTCCCCCGTGTGTGTGCATGCCCCTCACTGTGTGCCCGTGTGTGTGTGTGTGTGTGTGTGCGCGCGCGCGCCTCAAGTATGAACGAGTCTACTTCCACACTGATGCCATCTTTTCTCTCCCCAGTCCCATTTTTTTTCTACAGACACAATTTTAATATATTCAATCCGAAATTATCCAGGTGACTAGAAACAGAAAATTTCCCATACTTTTCTAAACACTAGCCTCGGATGAGAATTAAAATAGTCTATACTTTCCACAGATACATTCTGAAATTCATTATAATTTCTTGCTTCTTCACCTCCATGGTAATTTGAAGGTGAAAGCGCCTGTCCCTGCCTGGCAGGAGTGCTGTGTGGTTAGCACAGGGGAGTTTGACATCATCTTAGAGATAAAGCCATTTCAAGCTGCTCCTGGGAGGAAAGCAGGGCAGGCGTCACCGTCCTTCCTCACAAATGACAATGCTACATGCCATTTGAAGCGTCACTGTACCAGCTCACCAGGAGACACAGATTTCAGGACAGTGTGCCTGCCTTTGGACCATCATGGGACACACAAACATTCCAATGGAGAGAGAAAGTACAAGAATTCAAAACGTCGATTTTGTTTTTAATTTTTTTTATTAGTCTTATTCAGTGTGTGTGTGTGTGTGTGTGTGTGTGTGTGTGTGTGTGTGTGTGTGTGTGTGTGTGTGTGTTTGTCTGCAGGAATGTATGTGAACCAGGTGCATGTTTGATGCCCTCAAAGGTCAGAAGAAAATCCTGGAGCCCCTGGAACCAGGGTTCGGAATGTTTGGGAACCTCCATGTGGATGCTGGGAATTGAACCTGGGCCCTCTGTGAGAACCACGGATGCTCGTAACTGCTGAGCCGTCTCTTCAACCCCAAGATACCACTTTTTAACTGAGGAACTGCTGAGATTCTTATCCAGTTAAAAGTCAAACTGTGAGAAGCAAGGTCACATGCGTGCATGGAACAAAGAGCCAATGGCAGCAGAGGGCGGGCGCTCAGAGGGCGGAAGATCCAGAGGTTTGGATCTTCCTCGGGTCTTTCAGATAGAAATGTCAGTTGATTATCAGATGGCCTACCATGTGGCCTCTGGGACAAAATTACTCCCTTTGCCGACCTCACAAACAAATGGTCAAAGCACTACAGACCTGGTTAAATCCAACAGTCTAGAGAGCAGATAAGGGAGGCTGGGGAGATGGCGTGGTTGGTACATGCTTGCCACACAAACATGAGGACCAAATTAGATTCCCAAGACCCACATAAAAAACCAGGTACCGTGACATGCCATGTAAGCCCAGCAGCACGGAGGAGGTGAGGACAGGTATCTACTGACCAGGGATTTATATATTGCTTTTATAAATGTTCTTCTAGGAAGGTGGCAATTTAAAGGAAAACTCCCACAAAAACCAGAAATCCCTTTCTAGTCTCAGAAAGCAAAGTTGCAAGTCTGGCCTCTCTTTGGACAGTGACTTCAGAGAAAGGACAGCCCCAGCCTGAGGCCGAGTGTCCTGCTGATTTATTCTGTTCCCCTTGCGGCTGACATTTGGAGGTTGGGCTGGGTGCAGAGACACAAGCAGCTTATGCTTTGCAGCAATTATTGAACCACATAAAATTAGTCATTGCGTTTCTGCTTACTAAAACAAATGGAATTTTCTGTGAGTCGATGAAACAAACTAGCTTGAATTAGGGCTTGGCAAGCCCCAAACATGGGGAAGAAAAATCAAAATATGAATTCTACCACCTTACTAATCATGGGCCCCCAGACTCAATTATAAAATAATCTGTAGGTTTGTCCAAGAATCAATTTTACAAGGTTTATGAATTATTTTGGGGCATTCTTCAAAATTACACAAATATATAAAATGTCGGTGACAGTACTGTATGCTAAACTGAAATGGTTTCTTAGGTCATTCGGTCTCTTTGCCCTGCCCAATCCCACCAAATGGACCACCACAGCCACACCGTCCCATTTTCTCCTTCACACTCATAGTCAACCCTCTGTCAGGACACCCTATTGTTTCACACACCCCCACTTTGTGGGGTTCATGATAGATCAGGTGTTCCAGGATCCTAGTCTGGTCTTGCCTTGGGATTGTCCACATAAGAAGGGTTTGAGAAATTAATTGGAGGAATGAGGCATGAGGAATCTACTTTGATTCTTTTTTAACAACTAACATCTGAGTTCACAAGTCTTCCCAAGTTTAGACGAGGCCATCTGTAGAAGAACATCCCTCTGTATGCAGCAGACTCTCCTCGGCTGCTCTGCGTGGAGGTCCTGTTCAGCTTACACTCGCCCCAAGCCCACACTGAAGCTAGAACTTTAAAAGTCTTAGGAGGGCTGGAAAGATGGTTCATTGGTTAAGAGTGTTCACCACTGTTGCAGAGGATTCACAACCCCCTCTAACTCCAGTTCCAGGGGATCGGATGTCCTCTTCCTGCACCTGCACGCACATGGTGCACATAAACTCACACGGGCACACGTGTACATGTAGAAACAAACAAATCTTGTTAAACGGCACAAGATTCAATTACCTTCTTAGGCCATTTCCTTAAGGAGTCTATACTCAACTGGAATCTTCTGTTTGCTATAAAAGGTTCAGAAATTTTAGCCAGCCACGCCAACATATTCCATTCACTTATTTTGTGCTGGCAGTATCTGTACCTGTGACTATTTTTCTTCTCTCAAAGCAATCTCTCTTTTTAGCAAGTTTCTCATCACCAGGAGAAGTAATCTACCATCACGAGCCTAAGAAAAATACATTTCTCTCCATTTTACATAAATGAAATGAAGAACAGACTGGAAAAGATATATAAGGGAATGTTATTTGTCTTTCAATGTGAACAACGTATATATTTGAGTTTATGTACAGAATGATTTGTAAGGGCCTTATAAAGGTCTACCAGAATAGCTCAACTACGGTTTGAAAATACCAGTGCTTCACTGATTTAAGTCTAATGGGGGAGACGAGGTGTTAGAACCTACTTGAATGTGACGAGGGAGAGAAGCCCCCGTGGTCCCTGGGCACACCTTTTCTGCTCAACCACTGGACTCACACCCGGCTCACTTAAAGGCCACACTGTCAGATCCCACGCCACAGGCTGTTCTTTGGTTAAAGTTTTTAGGACTGTCAAAGTTAGAACACTCCACAAATGAGGTAAGGAGTGGGGCTGTGTTCCAAATCTGCACCAGAACTCTTTACCCAGAAAGATCTTTAGGGATATCCTAATAAAAGAAGCTCTTTTATGAACACTATTGGTATCCACAAATATGTTTAAAAAGGATTTATCAAGTTGATGACATAATAATGACCCTATGCTTACCAGTTATCGTTTCTAGAATCATGTTAAACATAAATATTTTAAAGGGGAAAAAAGTACATCTATGCCCACAGATTAAGATACTTAGTCATCTGGGCATGGTGGCATACTCCTTTAAGCTCAGCACTTGGAAGCCGAGGTAGGTGGATCTATTGAGTTCTAGGAAAGCCAGGCCAATCAGGGCCTGTCTCAAACAAACAAACAAACAAGCAAGCAAAACAACAAAACAAAACAAAAACCCTCAAACAACAAAAACAAAAAGAGAATGAGGCAAGGGAAGAACCCCCACACTGCACTCGGGAATGAGTCCTACCTTATAGTCTATCATCTGAAGGTGGCGGACGGGAAGCCCTGTGACAGCACACACAGGCCCAGCTCCCCCAGAACAACCCCCTCCCCAGAACATCTCTCATGATGAACTGGGGTTTCCATAGGGAATAAGGGTGTGCATGTGTGCCCTGAACCAGAAATTCCCCAGCTTTTCATCTGTGTATAATGCATGCCCCAAATGAGGAGCTGTGAGAGGCAGGACTGAGGCACTTCACCAGGGAAAGAATACCTCTAGACCATGCCCCATTCATCATTCATTCATTCATTGCTTTCTCTTCATTCATTAATTCATTAATTACTTTCTCTTCATTCATTCATCAGTTTTTCTTCATTCATTCATCATTTTCTATTCATTCATTAATTCATTCATCACTTTCGCTTCATCTATTCATGACCCACATGGCAGGGGAGGAAGGATTTACCCAAGACAGAGATCAGGATTAAGCAGAGGGTCATAAAAGAAAAACCTTGACAAGACATACTCATCCCCAAGAGGGGTTACAAAAACTGGGAAGTTTCATTGAAGACGGTGTATTAAAGTTTCTGCATGCCTTCTGATGTATGATGAGGGAGGAAATTAAAGACATCACATTGTCTCCATGTAGTAATTACACAGCTGTGGGCAGATTCACGCATTTTACTTTCCTGGGTTTTATGGTCCTGTGATGGGATGGGAGAGATGAGGCAAGTCAAACTCCTTGGGAAGAAGGGGAGGCCTCTGGGGTGGCAGAGGTCTGAGTTCACACAAGGATGGAAGTGTCGGGCACAACGCACAATACTAGACCATAGACACTGAAACACAACATTTCCCTCCGTAACTAGACAACTGTGGTTCAAAACCAGCAAAGAAAATCAGTGAAAGGGCTTCCGATGAAGGTGCTTTGAGGACAAACGTTAGAAAGAAACTGAGTTTCAGAAGAGGGCTGGGGTGCCTGCCACACTCCAGGCTTTTCTAGGCGGTTGTGTTATTCTCTGCTGTGTGAGGCTATCAATGCAAGCACAAAGTGATGTTTAGCTTGGCCATCATAACTTGTAACTCCTGCTAGTAAGTGCTACTTCCTGGAGAGAGTGAATAGAAACATAACTGAAGGACGACTGCCCCGTTGATAATTTATCATTACTTTTAACTTGTGTGTGTGTGTGTATGTGTGTGTGTGTGTGTGTGTGTGTGTGTGTGTGTGTGTGTGTGCACTGTATGAACATGTGTGTGTGCCCACAAGCATGTGAAAGCCAAAGGACAGCAGGGACCCTGCTCTACATTTATTACCTTGACACCAGGTCTCTCTCTCATTGGACATGGATCAGCTGGCAGCCAGGAAGTCCCAGTGATGCTCCTGCCTCCATCCCCTACGAAGTCTGGCTTTTTACACAGGTGTTCAGGATTTGAACTCAGGCAGGTCTCTGTGCTTGGGCAGAGAGCACTTTTACCTGCTGAGACCCTTCTCCAGCCCTGCCGCTTTAAAACCGAATAATTTCTGCCACCGTCTGCAAAGCGAGGCCCCCTGGCTTGCCTTGAATAGGCCCCTCTACCTTGGGCAGCTTGCCGCTCCCTGCAGCTTTCTATCGGGTGTCTCCTGTACATGTCCTCTGTTTGGTTCCTGACCAAGAAGAACGAAACCTTCCGATGCCAAATGCTTGTAGGTATTTCTGTTGTTTTGATTTTTAACTCCGATTTACGTTGACATCTATGACCCTGAAATGAACTGAAAACTTGACTCTTACTCAAGAAATAAGAAAATTTTAGAATTCTACAAAAGCTTTTTGTCCAGGGATATGAATGGAAGTCGACGTCACACAGTGAGAAAGTAGCTAAGGTCTCTCTCTCTCTCTCTCTCTCTCTCTCTCTCTCTCTCTCTCTCTCTCTCTCTCTCTCACACACACACACACACACACACACACACACACACACACACACTGTGCACACATCCGGGCACGCACAGCGGACACATGTCTCTTCATATGGTCAGAAATGCAGCTGATTATATTTGCCTAAATATCCATCTGTTCCAAGCAGTGGGTGGCTCTGTCCATGTTCCGAAAATAATTCCAATAACCCAGGGCTTGTTCCCATGCCACAAGACTTGGCTGGTCTCCTCAGGGTACCAACTTTTGCCCGGCGGCCCCGCCTACCCCTCTTGGCTCCCTCCACATCCACTTCTTCTCCTCCATATGCCTTCTGTTTACTTTCCCAGCCCTGCTTGGCCTTGTTCCCTGTCACTCTGACCTTTGCTCTCTCCCAGGATCCCAAGTCATTTTAAGTCAGGGCCCAAGTCGCCCCCACCCAGTGTGGCCCCTGGTCAACCTTTCAGGATGGGCACACTGGGTACCACTGGGTGGTCATGGTCAGCTGTTCACCCACACTGTGTAAAATCAAATGCCTAAGACACGGCAGAAGAGGGTGTGGCCACCGAACGGGGCTCAGGTGTTGCTGCATCTCTGTGTCAGCATCTTTAGTCTGCCTTCTCCAAACCTTCTCCTGATGAGAAACAAGTGATGGACGGCAGCTCCCGGCTAATCCTTCGGGATGACCGGGGCACGGGCTTAGGCCAAGGCAGGGGAGCTCTTTCCAGAACCTGGCACCAACGCCTGCACCTCATGCTTCAGGGCCAGCTTCAACGTCAACTCCTCAGCAAGCCCTCCCGCCCACCCGCTGAAGGGGCCTCCCCAGTTAATCTCCCTTCTGCCCTCCACTCTTGGACATTACGCAATCTGTGATTAGCTCGCTTGTTTATTACCTTCTCACCACCCGCTGCCTCCCAGTGCACGCTCTATGATGGCAGGAACTTCAGAGTGTATGTCTTACTTACTGCCCTATCTCCAGGGTGTGCACAAAACTTCAAGTCCATGCTAAATGAATGAGTGTCTGGGAGAGTTCTGTGGGGAAAAGAAAGTCACAGGATGCTCAAAATCAAACCGCGCAGGCGACTGTTTTGACGTACCCGTGTTATGAGGCAGCTTGCGGGAACAAATGAGGTTGAGCGGACTAATGGACTTTATCTTTCATTGAAAGGAAGGAAGGGAGGAAGGGAGGGAGGGAGGGAGGGAGGGAGAGAGGAAGGGAGAGAGGAAGGAAGGAAGGAAGGAAGGAAGGAAGGAAGGAAGGAAGGAAGGAAGGAAGGAAGGAAGAGAAAAAGCGAGTAATGTGCATTCTTCATGCCATCTATGAAATGTTCACTAGGTGATCTGCAGATTCAGGAGAGCTCTGACCTAGAAGCCGAAGGCACCAGCTTCTAGCCCCCAGAGCTCCCACCAACTGGTGGGTAACCTTGGCCAGCCACCTTCATGCCTCCACAAGAGACTCCCTTTTATTCCCTGGAGAAGCAAGGGGACTGGAAGGGATCATATAGACAGTACTTAGCAACCATCCATGCCTTCTGTTAAGAGTACATCATCAACAGGATTTTGTGCTCCCAACAATGCCTTACAGCTGCTTTTATGCCCTGATGCAGGAAAAGTTACAGTTCTGTGAGGTCACAGCCATCCAGCAGCAGAGCTGGGGTGTAGAGCGGTGGGGTGGGGGGTGGGGGGTGGGGGTGGCTGCTCTCAATGGAAGCCCAGCCCCCACCCCCATCTTAAAGAGTCCAGGACAGTGAGGGAAGACAAGTGAAGATCCAGCTGTGGCCTGTACTGAAGCTGCTGTGGAATTCCATCAGATCCCCATCTTGTACAGGGGATCACACCCAGGGCCTGGGGCACACCAGGCAAGTGCTCTACGTCACCGAGTTCTATCCCCAGCCTTCTCATTTTAACCTGGGACCGGGGCTCAGCTAAATTCCCCAGGACAGCCTTGAACTCCTTCTGTAGCCCAGGCAGGCACTACACCCGGTTTCTCATTCTGGACTTAAACCCCACTGATTTTTAAACATATGTTTCCATGAAGAAAGGCCTGAACAGTGGAGCTCTGGGTGAGATTTCCTCAGTTTATTGCTGGGAACGCTTTCTGGCGAGAGCACCTGGCAGCTGGAACACATAAGCCACGCTAGTATTTTAGGAACTGCCACATTTTACATTTCTAGTTACTATGTATTTTGGAGCCAAGGCTCTCAATTTACTTTTTGTGGTAGATTAGTAAAAAATGGACATTACTGCTTACAATTTTTTTCAAAGCTAATAAAAGACTTTAGATTGGCATCTTGACTATGTGTTTAGAATAACATACCCTTAAAAATATAACCTTGATATCTCCCTCCCAAAGACTAGTGCCTATCCACATGTCTGCACCTCTGCTGTGGTAAAAATGACTTTTAAACACGTGAGGACATTTGGAAATGGAAATGGAAATGAAGTAGCAATAAAGCGGAGACTATTAATGAGATGGTAAAGTGCAGGCTAACATTTAAAGACATTCTAGCAAATTTAAGTCCAAATTGGGTAACAGACGCTCATCCCTGGAGTCCTTCCTGTACCCATTCTCTCTTAATTCTTTCCAAAGTAGGCTGAATCAAAAATGGGAAACTTCAAACCAAGGAACAGAATACTATTAACTCCTCCCTGGAGTGAGAAAGCTTCCCCTTGGCTTCTCTGAGTCACCCTGTCATCTACAGAGTTTAAGATAGACACAAGTGTGCAACCGAGTTACCAAAAGGGGCAGGGGGAAGTTTGAAAAAATAATCCCGTAATATTTTAAGTAAGATTGAAATTTTGCATGGAGCTACATTCTAGCTGCCCCGGGCCATGAGTCACCAGCAGGCAGCAGGCTGAACATCCCTGCGTGATAGTCTACATCAAACCCACCCCACAACCCCGGAGACCACAGTCCACACTGCATACAGGAAAGAAAGAGATCTCTCCTGAACATGCCAACAAGTGGAAATCCGAGTCACTGAGGTAGCTGAGCTGAAGTAAGTGATTTCAGCCAAAGTGCTGTAGCCGTGGGGATGAGAACTCAAGCCAGGGGTGCTACCTCACTGCCTGCCGGTCCACCACAGCCTCTTTCCCCAAGCCACGCTTCCTTTCAGCAGAGGTCTGCTGTGGAGGCTGCAGTCCAGAAGCAGCTGTGCAGGAATGAATACTGGCGCTCAGCTGGCTCTCTGGCGCTCAGCTGGCTCTGTGGCGATCAGCTGGCTCTGTGGCACTCAGCTGGCTCTGTGGCGATCAGCTGGCTCTGTGGCGCTCAGCTGGCTCCGTGGCGCTCAGCTGGCTCCGTGGCGATCAGCTGGCTCCGTGGCGCTCAGCTGGCTCTGTGGCCCTCAGCTGGCTCTGTGGCATTCAGCTGGCTCTGTGGCCCTCAGCTGGCTCCGTGGCACTCAGCGGGCTCTGTGGCGCTCAGCTGGCTCCGCCCTTCCCTTTTAATGCAGTCTGGGGGCCCTGGGATGCTTCTGTCCACATTCAGGATAGGTCTTCCCCCCTCTTCAGACAAACTCTTCTGGGAACACCCCCGCTGATTTCCCCAGAGGTGTGGTTCCTCGGTAATCCTAACTAGTCAAGTTGACAATGAAGAGGAAAGCCACAGAAAATAGTTCTGAGACTCGAACCTAAGGCCTTGTGCATGCCAGACAAGTGCTCTACCACTCAGCTACATCTCAGGCCAGCTTCTTAGTATTCTTGTGTGGGACATCAAATACCATTTTGTATTTCAGAAAAGTTTTTTCTTTTAAGTCAAACTCATTTACCATTACTAGAGCAAAGAGACTAACACTCTTTCTATACCAGAATCGTCTAGGGAACACCAGTTCACCCACACCAGAGGCCAGGAAGGGAGGAAGGGAGGGAGGGAGGGAGAGATTGGCGGTATTTCTTTACTCTCTTCCTTTCAGTCTTGTTACAGGTCAAAATTTACACGTTCTTGCACAAGTAACACACACACACACACACACACACACACACACCCCTTGCGGTATTTCTTGGCTCTCCTCTCTCTTGCTTAACTAGAGGTCGGAATTACAACATTCCCAGCAAGGGGGTATTAGCATTAAAATGCTCAAAAGGAAGGGCTAAAACTGAGCACTGGAGTGCTAGCCACGTTCAAACTGGATCGGGTACAAAAATAATAGACACATGCTAAGACCCTCGGCTTGGGGAAGAGGGAAGGAGGGGAGCTTGAACAAAATAGTCTAACAGAGGCTCCAGTTCAACGTGGACAGTTCATGGTCTCCACTGAACTTAAGTGTGTCTTACTAGACACACGCAGAGCTACACCTGGTGTTTTTACAAGGGGACAGGGGATTCGAACTTGGGTCCCTTACACAAGTGCTCTTACCCACCACACCATCCCTACAGCTCCAAGACGTGGGACTCTTAAAGCCAGAATAACAATTGGTTATTTACTGACTGGCCTGCCCAAAGAATGGTGGTGAGGATAAACTCGGGGTCTAGGGTGTGGCTATGTGTGCTAACTATTGCTCAACCTAGGAGTCAACATGGACTGATAAAATACACCAATCTGGAAGTATTCACATCCTGCCTCCATAGCTAGTTTCTAGATTCCCAGGATTCATCTGGCTTGGAAATCTTAAAATATGCTTTGGAAATTAGTTTTTGAAATTCAACCATTACCTAATAAACTTAACTTTCTTTTGACTTTCAAATTTGAGCCAAAGACCTCATGTCACAGAGGTAGCAGCAAGGTCTCAATGACTATGTTATTTTATATTATTCCACCCTTAGGTACTGTTACAGTCAATATAATATGAAGCACAATAAATACCCAATTCATTAAAACACCAATAAATGTATTCATGTGTTTATGTGTGCACATATTCGCTAAGAAGACTTATTAAATATGTTCAAATAGTTAATCATTTAATAAAGCAAAGGACAAATGACTTTTTAAAACGTCAAAGTGTTTTTTCTTTAATAAAAGATTTTTACGTCAGGCCGGGCGGTGGTGGCGCACGCCTTTAATCCCAGCACTCGGGAGGCAGAGCCAGGTGGATCTCTGTGAGTTCGAGGCCAGCCTGGGCTACCAAGTGAGTCCCAGGAAAGGCGCAAAGCTACACAGAGAAACCCTGTCTCGAAAAACCAAAAAAAAAAAAAAAAAAAAAAAAAAAGATTTTTACGTTAAAAAAAATTGTACATTATTGCACCTTTCCTGGAACTCGCTTTGGAGAACAGGCTGGCTTCAAACTCACAGAGATCCATCTGCCTCTGCCTCCCGAGTGCTGGGATTAAAGGCGTGCGCCGCCACCACCGCCTGGCTTTTTTAGATTTAAAAATTTTTAATATCCATTATTCAGGCTGGGGATTAGCTCAGCATCTACCACATACAAGGTCGAAAGTTTAATTTGCAATATGAAAAAAGAGCCATCATTTCCTGGCTTAGTCATAACCCTTATCTTCCTAAGTTTCTCTTAAGTAGCCAGGCAGGGTGATGCAAACCAGCAGTCCCAGTTCTTGGGAGGCAGAATCAGGATGATCAGGAGTTCAAGGCCACCTCTGACTACATTGTCAATTCACAGTGAACCTGGGCAATAGGAGACTTTGTCTCAAAAACCAAAAAACAATTTTTTGTATGTATAGCAGAACATATGTATGCATTTTCACGTACACACACTTCAAAATGGCTTCACACATAATCAATGCGTACATATAGTCTGCTCACACAGTGGTGAAGACTGTCCCTTCTTCTAAAGTCTCCTAGATCTGTACCCTCAGGATGTGATCTTATTTGCAAATAGGGTCTCTACAAATGAACCAGTTAAGAGGAAAATGGTGGATTAGGGTGGGCCTAATGACTGGTACTTTTATTTATTTACTTCTTATTTATTTATTTTCTTATTCTTTTAGTTTTTTTTTCCAGACAGGGTTTCTCTGTGTAGTTTTGGTTCCTGTTCTGGATCTCACCCTGTAAACCAAGCTGGCCTCGAACTCACAAAGATCCGCTTGACTCTGCCTCCGGAGTGCTGGGATTAAAGGCATGCGCCATCACTGCCCGGCAACTGGTACTTTTAAAAGGTGGCCAAGAAAAACACACAGCTGAAGGAGGCAGGATAATGAAGAGGCAGAGACCGGGTGTTGACACTACACCACAGAACCTGTGGGGCCACCAGAATGGGAAGGGACAGGAAAGACTCCTTCCTGAGGAGCCTGTAATGGCTTGCCTGCAGATCCAGCCTCCCAGCGGGACAGGATAAAGGTCAGAGCAGCCTGTTGTGGAAGCCTTCAGAACCTGAGAAGGCACGGGACACCCAGCCTGGCCCTGTTACCACCTCGTGACCATGTTTCAGACCCTCACAGGTCTACACTATACTCAAGTCTGTAGGGATCTAGACCTACACTATGGAGTCACTAGACCCAATTCCGGAACTCTATATTCATGTTCAATTTAAGGAACTTCTCTGTTTCCCATGCTGTTCAGTTAATTATCCCAAGGCAACAGAAATGGAGGATGGTTAAATCATCACTAGTTCATGTAAAAAGCCACAATGTTTTCTATCTGTGAGTCCAGCGGTGAGCATCTGGGGGGCGTTGTTTGTTGGAGACTCAAAGTGAAAGAGAAATCACCACCCCGGGCTCCCTATTTAACACAGAAGGAAGGAAACGAGACCATCCTAGCATTTAAGTAAAAAGCCTGCCCGCACCATCGTAAACCAGGGGACCACAGGATGTCCTGTCTGATAGCATGCAGCTTCCTCTCACAGAACAGCCCCAATTACAGCAAACGGTGACCCACCTCTCCACTCACCGTTCAGTGGCTGGGGCCCGCTCAGTCCCCACTCCAACAAAGAGAACCTCCTTCTGCACCCTGGGGAGTGAGAGACTGCTGTCCTCAAGGAAGACTGCTGAAATTCAGCCTTAAAGGTTTGGCAGCAAAATGAAAAAGGACTGAGAATATCAGTTATGATCACAAAATCTACTTAGTAGGCCTCGGGCATCAGCGAAGTCACGGTGAACTTCCGGGTTATCGTGGCTTTGGACTTGGGAACAGATTTAGGTATGTAAGTGGGTGTGCGCAGATTCTGAGGTGAAGCATGCTCACCCTCAAGACAGCACCTGCAGATAACCTCTCTGCTTTGTCTCCAGCGGCAACCAGAGGGAGGTTCCCCAGGGGCTTAGGGCTAAACTGAGAGCCGAACAGGCAGCAAAGCTGCCGAATTAAGCCAGACCTGGCGGTGGCACAGGCCTAGAGTTGGAACTACTCAAGAGCCTGATGCAGGAAAGTCCCAAGTTCAAGGCCAGCCTGGGCAACTTTAGTGAGCTCTGGTCTCAAAAACTAAGAACATCAAGCCCGAGTATTTACTCTAAGGACTCTGAGTCGACACATCCCAGGGAGAAATGCACACCAGTGAATCAGCAGCACGGTTCACAACGGCTAAGTGATGGAACCAACCTCGGCGTCCAGCAACAAAAGAACGGATAAAGGAAACGGCTACACACACAGTGGAATTATCTCCAGCCGTAGAGAAGAATGAAGTTACGACGTTTGCAAGAAAATGGATGTATCCACAGACAATCATGTTAAGCGAATTAAGCTGGTCTCAGACAAAAATCGCACGTGCACAGATGATATGACGATAAAGGTCAAACTGTCTAGGGGAAGGGAGACTCCTGGGAAGGGGAGGGAAGGAGGGAAGGGCAGCAGGGGATGGATGGAGGGGACGTGTTTCACGAACATTGTGAATGTGCATGGAAACGGCTCCAACCCGAGCACCACAAAAACAAGCAATCCTTGTCAAATTAGATAGCCTGGGAACGGAGGAAGGGGTGGGTGTCTGCTACAGAATTTTAAATGAGGGGGTGTCCACTGTTTAATACTCCAGGCAAGATTTCGAAAACAGGCAAGTGTTCCTAGTTGGCTGTAAAGAAAATAGAAATGGTTTCCACACACATTTTATTATTAATCTTAATAGCAGAACCTTGATCTAGCACAGGAGGACCCACAACACAAAGAAAAGATTATCTACATAATTACAGTGTTCTCTACAGAAATAAAAGAGCACTTCATGTCTATCAAGACAGTAAAGAAAACCCAGCTCCCAAACTTAACACCTTCACATGACATTTCAAAAGTGGATTTAGTAGTTTTTTTCCACACTATCATAATTATTCTGTTACAGTACCATTTGATGTGCACAGGCTGAGCATCCCTAATCCCTAAATCTGAAATCCAAAATGCTTCAGAATCTGACATTTGGGGAGACTGACAGGATGTCAGAGTCTCAGACTAGGGATGCTCTTAGCAGTGCGCTCTGAAGGCACCCCCAGGTCTGAACACACTGGAAACAGGAAACAGTTCTGCTTTTATGCATTCTGCATAAGGGCATTTTAACCTGCACTTAAAAATGACTACTACGAGCATTACTGCTGTAGACCTGTGGACAGAGGTCTGCAGAAGCATCTTTTTCTCTTGAAGGATTTATGTGCACATTGGACACAGAAGACCCATACACATTAAAATCTAAATTGAGACTATATTAAACCATTTAGAATATACTTTTTACTTTGTTTTGTTTTCAAGACAGGGTTTCTCTGTGTAGCCCTGGCTGTCTTAGAACTCCCTCGGTAGACCGGGGTGGTCTTAAACTCTCCTGAGTGCTGGGATTTAAGGTGGGCGCTACCACCACTCAGCCTAGAATATACTCTTAATGACCCTCTTGTATTAATAACTTTTAAAAATGGGCTAAAGAGTTGGGCATGTCATTAAGAATGTATTTAGTCAATATGCACATGGAAATATTCTCAACTCTAATTTGCAAGCTTAACAAGACACCTCTATACACCTATAAAGGATGTCCAAAATCTGAGAGATGAACAGTACACATTTTTAGGGCTCTGATGAGCAGATGATTTCAAGAGCAGGAGACGGTATAACCACTCTGATGAACTGCTTTCAGGTTCTTCCAAGTTAAACACTGGGGGCTGGGGACTCATTTGGTAAAAAGATTTTGCTGTGCAAGAATGAGCACCAGCGTTCTCAACACCCACACAGAGGGCTAGGCAAGGTGGTATGGCACATGCCTCTAATCCTGGAGAAGCAGAGACAGGTAGATCCCTTGGGCTCACTGGTCAGACTCTGTCTTTAAAAAAAAAAAAAAAAAAAAAAAAAAAAAAAAAAAAAAAAACAAGGTTTGGAAAATACCCCAAGAACACTTGAGGTTGTTCTCGGGTACACACTCTCTCTTCCTCCTCTACCCCACCCCCACAGCACACAGTTACACACAATCATTTCACCCCCAGGCATTTACCCCAGAGAAATGCAAACACGTCCCCACAAAGATTTGCACATGAATATTCACAGATGCTTTATTCTTAACTGCCCCAGACTGGAAATGCTAATGTTTAGCAACTGGTGAGTGGATAAACAAAATATGGCATGCCATATGATGGAATACTACTCAGTGGTTAAGAGTGGGATAGAAAACCATACAACTGTGGATACGGCCAATGTGGATGGATCTGAGACTCACGACACACCGATCAAAACAGCCAGCTGCCGAACAGGGCATTCCATCTGATCCCACTTCAAACGAACTGCTGTGACAGAAAGGGACTCCTGGGGCTCTGGGCAGAGGAAATGCGAGCTGTAAAGGGCACAGGGAGTGTGGGGGCAGGGGTGGAAATGCTCAGGGCCGATCCTACCCAAACCCATTCAAGTGTACACTTAAAATAGATTCAGTTGATCGTTTCTCAATGAATCCTTCATGAAGTCGACAAAGGGATTTTTAAAGAGCATCTGCTATGAGTCACATGTACTGTGCCAGGTATTTAGGACACAAAGATCACAGATGATAAAGGCAGGTAAAAAGTCACAGGAGCTAGCACTCTCTACATGACTTTTATGCCCCAGGCAACAGTGCATGTTCTTCATGCTCCTAGCCCATTCAGAGCACAGAACAACCCTGTGGGGTTGGTGCTTAGGTACAGGAGGAAAATGATGCTCAGAGAGGCAGAAAGCATCTGCCCTGGATCACAAGGTTGGAGTGAGGCTAAGGGAGAGAATGTATGTCTTATGCCAGAACCAAGCTTTGCCCACGGGAGCCCAAGGAGCTCTCTGGCTGGGCATTCTGAACATCCCACCAGACCTCAATGTGCGGTGGGAAGGAGGTGAGAGATCTGGACGGAAAATATACAGGGACGGAGGAAGTAGAAGCGGTCAGTGCTGCTGATGGGGGCATCCTGAAGTCACTGCAGTGGGAATGCTTCGTGCCTTTCAGAAATCCCAGGGAGAGGGATCCAGTCCCCAAAGGCCAGGTACTTGCAGATTTATCGTGAGTTCCAAGCCCCAGTAAGAGATCTGGACGAGGCCCATCTGGTCCCCACTGCCTGGGGCCACACCCAGCCTAGTGCTCACCATTCGCTACTCTAGGATTGCTGGAGGAGTAGATTTACTCTGCCCAGAGTGAAAGACAGACAGACAGAGGTGAGGGAAGCCGGACACACTGACCCCAGACACCCTCATCCTTCTCCACACTTCCCACACATCTGCCTCTGAGAACCCTGCCCTCCTGGGACCCCTGCTTCTGCTTCCTCCTTTGCTAGCAGAGTCCTTCCAGTTACACGCCCCAAGGTCTGTTTATTTCAAGGCTATCGACCGTGGGCAGGTCCATGGTGAGGTTACTGCACGCAAAGCTGTCCTTTGTTTCTTCCTAACTGGCAGTGTCCCTCGGGTGCTCTCAGACTTCATCCAGCCTGCTGGGTGAGGAGGCTGTCTAAGGGAAGCATGCTCCATGTGGATGGCTGGCTGCCTGGCCAGCATCACGGGATCCAGGGGTGACTTTAAGGGCAGATACCGATATTCTCAGTTTCAGTCTCGCTCTGTCTCTCTGTCTCTCTCTCCCTCTCTCTATCTTTCTGTCTCTCTGTCTCTGTCTCTGTCTCTGTCTCTGTCTCTCTGTGTGTGTGTGTGTGTGTGTGTGTGTGTGTGTGTGTGTGTGTGTGTGTGTGTTTAACTGCCCTGAAGTGTGAGGTTTGTTGGGTCACAGGTGAGGGGACTGTGGTCAGAGTGACTGAAAAAACGGCAGTTCCTTGTCTTCCTACAATGTTAGGACCCCCCACCCCACCCCCGCACAGCACCTGACAAACAGCAGGTGCTCAATAAACAGGAAGAAAATGAATCTGCCAAGAGGAGATTGAAAAATAATCCTCGCCGAGGATTACCGTGCAGTTAGGCTAAGATCCACTGAGCATACTAAGCAGGCTGGACACACCACCCAAAGCAGCACAGCGTGCGCTGGAGGAAGCCAAACAAAGTGCGGAGTGTGGGTGGCCCCGAGTGTGAAACCTCACTGCGGATGCTAGAGGAGCACTGCTCCTCTGTGACTTGGGGTGCTCCCAGAACAGTGCTTACAGAGCTGGTGGGAGGGCTCACTTGGGGAAGCGCTTGCTGTGCAAAACCTGGCGGCCTAAGTTCAAGCCCTGGAGCCGGTGTAATGGGGGAAGGAGAGAAGAGGCTATACAAAATTGTCCTCTGACGTCCACAAGTGTGCATGCGTGCGCGTGCGCGCGCACACGCACGCACGCACACACACACACACACACACACACAGAACACATAATGACAAATACAATGTTAGCTGGGCAGTGGTGGCACATGCCTTTAATGCCAGCACTTGGGAGGCAGAGGCAGGCGGATCTCTGGGTTCAAGGCCAGCCTGGTCTACACAGTGAGTTCCAGGACAGTCAAGGCTACACAGAGAAACCCTGTCTCGAAAAACCAAAATCAAAACAAACAAACAAAGGAACAAAAACATTTAAAGTAGTACTTGTAGCTGGTCCTGAACGGAACATGCTTGTATCTCCAGTACTTAGGAAACAGAAGGACAAGGAATTCAAGACCAGCCTTGGATGTATGGCAAATTTCAGGCCAGCCTGGGCTACATAAGACCCTGCTTCAAAATGGGGGAGAGGGAGAGGCAGATACAGCTCTGTTGGTAAAGTGCTTGTCCCGTAGGATAAACACCTGAGTTTAATCCCCAGCACCCACAAAAAGCAGGGTGTGGCAGTGTGTGCCTACACTTTCAGGGCTGAGCACATGGAGACAAGGAGACCCCTGGGGCTTGCTGGCCAGGTCTGGTTGAATCTGGTGAGCCAGTGTCAGCCATACCCAGAATAAAACAGAGAGGTCTGGGGCCACGTGGGGCATCTCCCTGACCAGGACTCTCTCCTTGCCGCTGCCTAGGCTTCTGGCCTCTCTTTCAGTGAGGTGCTGCTGGCATTATTTACCCTTGTATTCCAAGGGCCCCACAAGCAGGGTGGCAATAGACGGAAGCTTGTTTTCTAGAGGGAAAACTGGGCTTCGATATTAACATAATGGCAACTGTGTAAAGCTTGATGATGACAACTTAAAATATCTCACTATTCCCCGGCCGCAAACACGTCTGAGGCACCCTGGAATGACAAGAATGACAGGGCACACAGCAGTGCGGGAGCCCATTTCTGTAGTTGTCTCTTTATTGTGATTAGTGCGGGCTCTTAAGTAAAGGATGCTACCGCTCATATTCAGAGCATCAAGTAAAGGATGCTACCGCTCACGTTCAGAGAATCAAGTAAAGGATGCTACCGCTCATACTCAAGAGTGAGCAGTGAGTCTGCCATGGCTGACGAATTACCTCTCAGAGCTTTGCCAGGGCAGGCTGGCACTAAATAAAGGACAAGGAATTAATGTCTTTAAAGTGAAGCAAAGCAAAGTAAGAGGTGTTTCAGGCGTCCAAGGTGCCTCTCAGGAGATGAACTGTCACCTGGGCTCATACAACAGGAAGCCTTGGCTGGAAGCCTCAAGTCAACTCTGTGCATAATTTTTTTTTTTTTAAAGTTAAGTTCTTGCAATGTTGCCCAGGTTGGCCTCGATTTCAAGATCCTCCTTTCTCAGCATCCCTAGTGCCAAGATTACAGGGTCCACTTCCACACAAGGCTCCCTGTGCACAATCAAAATTCCGATTTCCACAAGTTCTATCCCAAAGAATGTTACAGATGCCAAAATGACTTCAGAAACATTGGTGTTGGTACTGAGCATGCAGACTTTCGCCAATGTGCATGTGCACATATGTGCAGCTCTATGTCCATATGCGTGTGCATACAAATTATTTTCCTCCTTAAATCCCTCACCTGCATCCTTTTCTGTTCCAAAGTCATGGCCAAAATCAGATTTTTGTGGCACAGTCATTTAATCTGATGGAACCAAGCTAGATGTAGACACATTAGGAAGACTGAGTATGAAACCCATTTTCTTAACTAGCTAAGCACTGAAGGGCACTACCACTAAAAGCTGCCACTAACCCCTCCTGCTTCAGAAAGAAGAAAAGGCTTTTTAAGGACATCTGTCCTGGTCCAAGTGAGTAAAATCCTAATTAACATGGGGTGATTTGATATGGAAAATAAATACTGTCTCTGTTTTTAATAATTTATTAAGAAACCATTTTGCATAGGTCTATAAAAGTCTGCTCAGCCTTACCTTACTGATTGTTTTCCTTAAAATAAGCAGTCCATCTTCGGAGATACAACTAACAAAAATTTTGATTCATTAAGCAAAAGTGGCATAACTTTGATTTATTCATAGCATATGTGAAGGGGGGGGGTTCCTATTTGGGAAGAATTCTCTCCAAATAGTAATAAATACCAGGGGCCAAAGACACTAAGATAAAGAGACTCTTCAGATGAGGTGGGAAGTAGGCTCAGAGACCACCGGTGGGAGCTGCATGCACCCGAACAGAGCATTCAATACTGGTTGAACAGAATACAGCCAGTGCACAGTATTAGTATTGCATAATCACATAGCTAAAAGATCACCCGAAACCACTGTCTTCTTTTTCTATGTTGACATAGGGGCTCTCAGAGCACAGGCCAGCCTTTAACTCCTCATCCTCCTGTTCCAGTACTGCGATTCCAGGCATGTGCTGCCACGATATCCAGCTTCTGAAAGTATTCCAACATAATTCATCATGGAAAATACTATCTCTTGAAAATAAAAGGGCTGCAAATCTATTTGTCCTTGAAAGTGAAGTCAACAAAATTTAAGACATGATCCGATGACCCATGGTAAACTTTCGGGTCACTTCTGGGACCTCCATCAAGGTGACGACTCTGGGACTGTTCTAAGTACCTTCCTGGGCCACATCTATCCTACGGTACCCCTGACACACTGACAGACCAGGTACCCTGTTCTGAGCACTGAGGGTCGAGACAGTCCAGGGCTCTACACCAGCCCCTGAATCCGGCTGCTAGCTAGGAAGGTGACCACCGTGCCTGGCCCTTTATGAGGTAAGCTGCATTCACAGCTCCTCCCCTAGGAGATGCCCTGAGCCAGGCAACGGCCATCTCCCTGGTCCTGATCTCTACTGATTATGCGTCTTGAGTTTTCTCATGGTAAACTGAAGGTATCTTTTCTCACGTTGAGTCACTGTGGGCTCAGGAAATGCAAACCACTACTGTTAGCCGACTAAGTGAGATACTGTCAGCCATGAAAATCTGTTACAGGATGAGCTGTTTCTCCCCGTGACTTTGTTAGCACTCAAGATCCTGAAGAGAACGCTGGCCAGAGAAGACCAATCAAATATTTATTGAATTTCCCCATCCAAATGGAATATTTATATCCCTCCCAGTGGTTGCCTCTCCTTGAATCTGAGAGAGTATTCCTTTCACTGACGCACGGTCCCTAAGAACAGAAAAGACGCTGCATCCGGAAAGCAATCCTGAATCCGGAGGGTGAGCTCACACTGCTGCTCCGCTGAGATGCTCTACCACAAATGGACACCACCACAGAGCAGGCCAGCCTCTCCCCAAAGTCACAAGCATCCACCCCCCTTTCATAGAGGCTCTGAGGAAGGTCCTCAAAACAAAAAAAAAAAAGTCTCAAAGTTGAGCGCCTAGCACAGCATTAAGTAACCTCCGGGGTTTTATGAGCCCTAAGTCAAATTCTAAATACAAAACCAGTATTGGTAAAACTCCTTTGACACAATTCCAGATAGATAATGGAGACAGTCGAGGCTAGACCTTTGGTGTGTGTAACTACTATTCTCACGGGGGCGTCATCTGAAATCTACACCCTGAGGGTTGGGAATTTAGCTCAGTGGTAGAGCGCTTGCCTCGCAAGTGCAAGGCCCTGGGTTCGATCCTCAGCTCAAAAAAAAAAAAAAAAAAAGAAAAGAAAAGAAAAGAAAGAAAGAAAAGAAAAGAAATCTACACCCTGGTAATAGTTACTACTGACATGTCACAATCCTCTATTTTCTAGATCTACACATAGGATATTTTTCTATGCTCCTACAAAACAGTTCATTTAAAAACAAAACACAACCGGCAAAAGCTGGATGTTCTAGGTGAGTATTTTGGACTTAGTACTTCGCTTTTGCTTTTCTTTGAAGCTCATTTCCTGGGGCCAAGTCATTTTTTTTCTTACAGTATTCAGACACACGAGCGACTGTAGTTGCATGCTGGAATACCCATTCTGAGACAGTCCTCTCTATATGCTCATTCTCAAGAGCCCGGAGCATGCAAACCAAGATGCCGTGGGCAGAAGGCCAGTTAATAAATCTCATTTCCGACCGGCATCTGTGCAGAGCAGAGCTGTAGGGAGTAACCTCTCCAGGGAGGTCCAGGCCACGACTCATTCGCTCTTTGAATTAAAGAGTGTCACCTCGGATGGCCCTCACCACATTTATTTTGTAAACAGCTCTTAAATGTATATGGATCCCTAACTGCAGTGAGGAAGGTGGGGCTGGAGGCGCTCTCCCGTGCAGTGGGTGTGGAAACGCGTGCAAGTGGTTTAACTGGGCCATTTTGATACGTGACTGCTTCAAGTGCAATTTCCAACACAGAGGTGATTTTTTTTTTTTTAAAGGGAAGCTTGCTGTTCTAATCAAAGTGCACAGGGCTTTTGATAATGATTTGTTACCTGTTCGACTGCAGGCCGTAAAAGTGGACCCTGTTTACAAGCACTGATATCGACTGATGATGTCTAGGCCAGGACCACATCTCATTTTTACTGTGAACAATCTGGTACTTGGCCCAGGGGATGGCTCAGCAGGTAAAGGTGCTAGCCTCCAAGCCCAGTGACCTGAGTGTGATCCCTAGAAGCCACATGGAGGAAGGAGAGCACACACACTCACGCAAGTTTCATCTGTGGCATGTGCACCCACCCACCCTCAATAAATAACAGCATTAGCTAAAAGACAACTGAGTGACTGCTTGCACCTTCGAGGTCCTTGAGGAATGCGCTCATCCTTTCTAGGTGTTCCTGCCTTCTCTTGCCTGCAAGGCCAGCAAGGTAAGGGATACTCCAGGCTAAGGCCCTGGAAGCTCCCTCTTTGGTAACAAAGCATTCTCCCTGTTTACATACCTGCACACCTGCATGTATGCTCTGCTGGGGGTGGAACCCCGTGCCTGATGAGCTAACCTCACATCTCTTTAAGAGTAGAAATATAGGGACTAAAAAGAGACATCTCAGTGGTTAAGAGCACTACTGGCTGCTCTTATAGAGGACCTGGGTTCAGTTCCCTGAACCCACATGGTGCCTCATAACTGTCTACAACTCCAGTTGCAGGGAATATAACACCCTCATCTGGCCTTGGGGGGCACTATATGAATGTGGCTCATAGACATACAGGCAAAACAGACATAAAATGGAAGGCGGAAAACCAAAAAACAAACCCAAAACCCGAAACAAAAAGACAAGGATTACATATCTTTGATTGTAAGAAGCAATGTCAGGAAATAAAACCTGACATAAAGGCTGCTGAACTCTACCTAGGAATCCATGAAACAGTCAGGAACAGAATTGCTTCTGGTGTTGCCAGGGCCCTCAGGACATTCAGGCTCCCTCAGGGGCTGCACAGAAAACTTCCGGGCCTATCTCATTGTTGAAAGTTACCTCGAGCCTACAGCCAAGGTCAAACTTCTACTTGGTTAAATCTCTATTGTGGCTTTCAAATTGCCTTCCAAGTTTCCTCAGCAATCAGATGGCTACATTATTCCAGACTTAGGATGCCAAAAGAAGGATGGAATGCTTCCTGGATTGAAAAATGTGTCACATTTCTTCCCTTCTCTTAGGTCTCTCCAAAACATATGCAGTAGTTATACAGTGTTGCTCATTCCCTTTGAAAGAAAGCAGACCAAGGGGAGCATCCAGTGTGTCTGTTTCCAAATGTGTCCTGCACATCATACAGCATAAAATGGGACCGTGAAGGCAGTTTTCTTCACTGGACCAATGGCATCTCTCACCACAACACCCAGCAGTCCTACTCTATAAAATACAAACACAATGATGTTTCCAGGGAGGCCACTGGTTTACTCAGACCTTTACCAAAATTCAGGTTTCTCTTTTTTTTAATTTCATATAATTTAAGGCGCCAACCTTAAGACATCAAAAAGCAAAACCGAAATCATTTAGTAACTGGAAGGAATAATGAATTAAAAGCACAAATACAATTTCATTCGAAATAAATACTCCCCCCCCCCCAAAAAAGGGCCTATTTGACCTTTGTGTCAAACTGTTTTTCATTACCACTTTGAGCTGGTTCACATGAGTAATAAAACCCAACTAGGCAGCTTCCTCTGGCCCACATGGTCAAATGTGTACTCCATCCCAGAGCAGCAGCTACTGACATGGCAGGGATTAAATCACTTAGGAAATAAGGACTTCAAATGTACTGCCTACAAGAACGGTTCACATAAGTGAGCTTTCAAAGCAACTTGATTTTGTTCATTTTTAAATTCTCCTTTTTAGGCTCACAGAGGAGAAAGGTAGGAAAGAGACTTTCAATCAGAAGGATCCCCAAAAGACAAGTCCTAGAAGTGGAGGATCAACTGTGGCTCACATGAAGAGAGTAACGATCACTTGAAATCTGTAAGGATGCTGTGCCAATTCTATTCATTGGAACCATAAGACATGAGACTTGGTGACCTCATGGGTACAGCCAAAATTAACTTCAAGTATTTATGTAACTGCCAGAGACGTAACAGGGCAAAGGGCTGCTTTTAACCCCCACTCCCCCACCCCCACTCCTTTTGAGGCAACAAATGGTGTCTCTGCTCTAAGAGAAAGGAAGTGGGGTGTCTTGGAGTCTACTTTCCGATGTGCGCATAGAATCTGAACACAGACTATTCTGCCCATAACACAATCTGAGCATTCAGATGGCAGGCTTACTTTTTTAAAAAGAGTTATTTCCTGTTGCTCACTGGCTGAGAGGATACATCCTACAGGTATGTGTGCTCTATTTTAAAGCAGAAAGCATCGTTGGTGGTTATGAAGGTTACATGTAAAAATAACCACCTCAGTACAAAAGAACTTCAGAGGAAATACAACCTAAGCCATCCGTCTCCCTGTGTAAGCCTGGCCTTGGGCTGCCTAAGATCCAAGCTACATTCTGCATCACATTGTTATCCTTATCAAACAATGCAAACAATTTTAATGAGCTTATCTATGGGAACATATTGCCAGATATGTTAATGCAAAAAGGATGCCAACCACACAGGCAACTCATTAATCAAAATGCTCACAATACAACGACCGATAGCATTCTCATCCTCAAATTAGATCTCAGCAAAATATAAGGAATCACCTTTCTATTGTAAATAAGAAGGAAGGCTCCTCCACCCATGCAGAGGCCATAAAACTCTTTAGAAAACGCGTAGGGGCGCCGGGTTTGGGTGGGTTTTTTTGTTGTTGTTTTTTGGGGGCTTCTTTTTAACCCCTAGGTCTGAAACAGTCCACTCTCTTTCTAATCAGCCTAGGCTTCCATGGAGAGATTTTGGTGAATGTCTGACACTGTGACCTCTGCTGTCAATCCTTGCACCAATCAGCGTGCAGAATTCTTACAAAGCTCCATCAATCTGGCGGTTTAACATCACACACTGCAGCTTCATCTAGAGGATTCCATCTTTTCCTGCATGCTCCCCAGGTTAAGCGCAAGCGCGCTCCTCGCCATCCTCCCTTTCTCGCCATTCTCCCGTTTGTTTGCTCCTTTAGTGCCCGCCACCTAATGGTTCCTTTAAATGCTAAAAGGGAAGGGGGAGAGGAAGTGCAGAGCCTGTGTCCCTTCGGGGATGTGGGAAGATGGCATGCAGGGAAGAGATGGAGGGAGACCTCTGGCAGGCAACAAACCTATTCACCCGCAGAAGCCTCCATGCTCACCCCCACCGACACAGGACCCTGCAACCAAGCAATCCCGGCCTCCGCGTTACGTAACGGGACGGACCGTCCGCAGCCACCCGTGCCAGTACCTGTAGGACCGCTCCCCGCGCACTGTGTGCTTCCGGAAAGGAATGATGGTCCCGTTATCCTGGATGATGTCGTTGTTGTTCTCGCCATTTGGGGACAAGGTTTGGGTCGGCCCGGGCATTGGCGCTCTCCCGACAGAGGGAACACACGCGGAGGCTGGCTGGGGCGTAGGGCTGTGTCTCCCCACTGCTTGCTGCTCACTCTGCAGCCGCGCTCTGCTCCTGCTCCGCGCCCGGCCCCGCCCTCCAAAAGCCACGCCCTCAAAGGCCACGCCCTCCACGTCAGGGCGCCTGCAACAGCGGCAGCGGCTGGTCACGTACCCACGGTCGCCATAGCAACCCGCTAACTCGTCGACTAGCCTAGGTTCACGCAGAGCGGCGCAGCGTGAGCGCCCCGGGCTGCAGGCTGCAGAGCAAGGGGCTGGCCGGCATCTGGCATGGACCCGCCCAGAGCCCGACTGAGAACCGGCTCTTCCTCTAGCCGCTTCCTCTCGGACCAAGCTGCCCTTGCAGCTGTACACACAAAAGGATTCATGCCCAGGCCTGGGGTAGCTCCAAGGCCCGGGACAGGAAACGTGGTCAGGCTGCAGGACAAACCCACAAAGACCTGGAGGCTAGCTTCTAGAAAAGGTGGGGGACTAAAAGGGTTAAGCTTTCCCGCGTCCCCTATTCTCCAAAGCAGCCGCCTCCTGCTTCAAAGAAGCAGAAAAATAAAACCTGTGGGGAAGCTACATCTTCCGAGACCATACTGTGAGGACGACCGTTGCAAATTAAATGACTCTGTGCAGAATAATTACCCAAGAGGGATTTTTAAAAAAAAAATAATTTATGTAACCACCAATTTACAATATCACCATTAGAGAAGCCTTTTTTTCCTCTTTCCTTTTTAAAAGCAGGCTCCTGTTAGGTTCAGAGTGGTCTTGAACTTATGATCACCCTGTTCAAATTCCAAAATTCTAGGATTATATATGCCACAAAGCTCAGCTGTCGTCTAATTCTTTACTCTGATTGGTATCACTGATTCTCTGTCCTTTATTAACATGTGTATTAAATAAGTGACCACCTCATTTAATGTTTGGAAGCTCAACGCTCAGGCTGTTTTAGCAGTGCAATTCTTGCTTGCAAATAATTTGCCTGTAAGTCAGGAACCATTATCCCCAATTTAAAAATGAGTAAGCTAGAAGATCACACCGGAAGTGGTGGAGCCGGACTTGCAAATGACACATTTTTACCAGTGTGACCACCCACTAGTGATCTGTGATATTACAAACCTAGGTAAGAAGTGAGTATTTCAAGTACATGTCCAAAATATTATGAAAAGATGGCTGTTTACAGAATTGCAAGTACTATGCAAAGCCTGAGGATCCGCTAATAGACTCTAAACAGCCCCCACATGGGGCGGGTGCTTTCTCTTCCAGAGAGAAGAGGATCTAGATTCTCTACTCATTAGGAGCTCTCTCTGAACATCCGTAGGGTGGAAGAGGAAGCAAATTTGGGGGTGTAAAAGGCACCACGTGAATGAGGATATGGGGCAAAAGTCCTTGGCTACAGCCTTGACTCCACCACTGGCCACTCTGTGGCCTATCATCTTCCCCATTTTGTGATACAGATATTAATAACAAAAATTCTGTCATTCCTGAAAATTCAACAGCATGTGTCCCCAGTTATAAGTTATTTCTGTGTCAAGCTTCTGGGATTGGAATCAAATGTTCCACAGCACAGATGGTAATGATAATCTCAAGCAAGCCCCTCCCCATTTCCTTTCTATTTTATACTCTACTTTGGGCCAGTCATTTTAATAATTTCATTTTTCTGCTTATTCAGTTAGTTCCATGGGACAAAAACTGGTTCCTCCATGTGAATCCATTTTATGATATTTTTCTCATACAATCAGGATCCAATGCTGACATAAGACTTACTAAGGAAAACGAAGAGATGTTTAAGTGTAAGAGGTATACCAGGTTTCATTCCCACCCAGCAGCTAGCTAAAGGGGCCTGGGCCTGGGACCGTGATGCGGCGATTTGATTCACACTTCCTCTTACTGTTTCTGTTACTCGACCCACTTGTTCATTTCTCTGCTGACTTCTTTCCTGTAGTCAGTCTAAGCTTTAAAGATCAAATCCTCTGTTTTCCCACTGTGCCCTCTCAATGGGGATTCTTTCACAGAGCTCATTCTGGCATGATTTCGTATTTAAATATGTTAGACATAATTGGTATTATGGTGAAGATTAATTTGGTCAGAACGTGAATGTACAGTTCATTACAACTTGCAGAGTCAACATTCCGACCCATCCACCCTGTCCAGTTGCTCAAGAGGGTGGGGACAATGGCCAACAATTTAGTTGGTAGGCTGAAAAGGGACGGACACACACACACACACACACACACACACACACACACACACACACACACACACACACACACACACGGACTCTTGTAAATCTTCCTCTATGACCGCTCTGAGCCATGCTACTATTAAGGGACTCGGAGAGCTCCTGAGAGCAACCATTACCCTCTAAGATGCAGGGGTAACAGGGGTAATAATTTGAAAACATTAAACAGATGCCTTTTCATTCCTCTCGCATAAATCAGGTTCCCTGGCAGCCATTCTCCAAGTTAGCCTTGGGGGAAAGAGGAAGGCAAATTCCACTTTGTGGAGAAGATGATACATCATTGGGAACTACAGAAAGGGTGGAAAGAGGCAGAGAGAGCCCATCTTTTCAAGGCCCAATGTAGGTAGGAATGAAGGCTAAAACAAACAGCAACTGGTCTCCCAGGTTGTCTCCTAGAAGAGACATCCAGGAGGCTGAAGGTACAGCCAAAATCTAGGGGGACTTTCTTTTGTCTCATTTCACATTGAAAAACCAGGAAATAGCTCTCCTTGAAAGAATGTCTCACTAATGCTTTCCTTCCCCAAGGGAGGCGCAGCTTCTCCCAGTGAAGACCTCCTTGCTTGACAAGGTCCAGCCCTGCACCACAGTGAAGACCTCTTTCTCTAACAAGCTAGCCCCCATCACAATGAGGACCCCTTTCCTAACAAGGTGTGGCCCATCACAGCTCCCACCACCGTGCAGTCTGATCAGTTGCTTGAGACAAAAGGTCGAGGAGTTTCTGCCTGCCCTCTAGGAAATAAGCTGGAGGTCGGTGGAGGTCCACACTTCAGGGAGCTGAGATTAAGGCAAGGGTGTTATCACAGCAGGTGCAGAGGGGCCTTAAAAGTTCCCAGGAACTCAAATAGCAGAGAGAGCCAGCTGGGAGAAAAGGGACACAGTGCCAGAGCCACCACATCTGTGGGTGCTCCTAAAGAGTTCAGCATAGAACACCAACAGAATGCCTGTGGGTGGCACCAGACCAGAACACCTCAGCAGGACTAGACATTGCAAATCCAAGGACTGGCATGGTGCCAGGAGTCCCACCCCACACACCTTCTGGCTTTCTAAAAGTCCTTCACGTCCGTTCAGTCCCTAGACCGAGGGAAAGGGTAGAGGCTCTTAGAAATTGACTATTTGTCCAAGAGATGGAGCTCAGAGGTACCTCAACTGGAAGACGCTGTAATACGGTGAGCTGGCAAGTTTAAAACTTTCTGGTTCGCCTGGCGGTGGTGGCGCACGCCTTTGATCCCAGCACTCGGGAGGCAGAGCCAGGCAGATCTCTGTGAGTTCAAGGCCAGCCTGGTCTACAGAGCGAGATCCAGGACAGGCACCAAAACTACACAGAGAAACCTTGTCTGGAAACAAACAAACGAAAACAAAACAACAACAACAAAAACCAACAAAACCAAAAAACTTTCTGGCTCCCTAGTTCCCAGCAGGCTAAGGAAAGTCATACAGGTGAAAGGGGGAAACAAATTAACTAAAGTGTCTATGTGTATCTGACCGCGGATAACAGATGTGTTGTGTACCCAGAGGGCTACCTAAAACTGTGTACAGACTACAGTCCTATGGCTCCAGGTGCCCACAGGGGCAAAACACTCCTCTCGCCAAGCAGTTGGGGACTCTGGCGACCGTGGGGGCGGGGCTTGTCTTGGCCACTCACTGCCATGTAATTTTGACAACTCGTTTCACATCTTTAAGATCTTGTTCCCTGGTCTATAAAGCAGCTGTAATAATGCTGGTTTCACAGTGTTGCTGCAGGGTTAAATTACAGAACCCACTGAAAGCATCTGATGGGGAGACAGGCAAAAAAAAAAAAAAAAACAACTCAGGCTCTGCCCTCAAGACACTTCCAGGGCTGAGGGTAATGAGCAGGTACAACGTAGTTACAGTACAAGGGCTAAGATCAGCACCAAACTCCCCGTGGGACTGGGAGGGAGGGTCTGAATTCTCTGGGCAGCTGTCTACCATGCGTGATAACAATATTAACCTGTTTTGATCACTTCCCACGCTACACTTCCCTTAGGGAAGGTCCCTCCACTGCCGCGTTCACTGTGCTGCTAGAGCGGAGCCTGGCAGGCAGTAGGCACTAATTGAACATAATCATTCATTTGTTCAATGAATGTTTTAGGGGAAGAACAATTTGTTAGCGATTGGATAGCCGAGTTTCTTGCCCATCAGCCGAGATGCTTATCCAGGAGACAGTGCTGGCATTAGAAGAGGATTGGAGGGGGAGGAAGGCCGGAGTAGAAAGGTCTTTGACAGAGGCAGGAAAGGGTGCACTCTCTGCAGGACACTGCTGACTGCTTTGTACGAAAGGAAAGCCCAGTGCACAGTGATGGGGCCAACAGGAAGAGAATCTTAGGGCCCTGCTGAAGAGCTTGGCTTGAATCTGAAGTGATCTGCAAGCAGGAAGTGCAGTAAGGATGAAATTTGCGTACCAAATTGTGATGATGATAGCAGTATGCTGCTGTATTGAAGAAGATTAAAACCAGCCCCCAAACCTAAACCAAACAAAACCAAAACAATAAAGATTTAAACCAACAGATCAAAGGACTATAGAAGCAAGCACGCATTTGAAAATTCAAAGAATATAAATGTTGGATTTGGTAGATAACTGGATATGGGCCAGGTGATGGGAATGAGTCGAAGGTAGGAGGTAGTGAAGGAAACAGAAACATCTCAGATAGGTCCCAAGTTTGTGGCTTGGTGACTAAGATAATAATATCATCCAGCAAGCTTAGGAATACAGGTTAAATTGTTCTTTTGGGAGAAAGTCATAGAGAAACCCCTATAGGATATGCTATTAGCAGTCAGTTCGTGCTCTCCGCCTTCAATATTTGTTGAATGTGTGTGGGTCTCGATCTTATCAGCTGCATTTGATGTGGATACCCACTAATTTGTGGATAATTGTCTCCAAAGTCATTGCTGAAGCTGCAGCCCTCTCACGATGCAGCAAGATAAGACCCTTTGGAATTCTTTAAAGGCTGAGTGATAAAAAGAGAAAGGTGCAAAAGGAAGGAGTTTGCCTAGGGCTGCACATCCTAGGAGAGTGCCTCGTGGACTTCACATGCAGGGAGAGGTCTCTAGGGCCAAATGTCACAGAAAGTTTGCATAAGATAAGAACTGAGACAGAAGTATTTACTCCATTCGATAAGCTGTTCTCAAGATATTTTTAAAGGGTAGATTTCAGGCCAGACCCATCAATGATTGCTGAAGAAAAGAAAGACATCTTTCAAGAAGGAGGGAAAGCTGCAATTCTTGCAGAAAACATGAGTTTTCCAATTAAACCAAGAAATTAAGGGAAAGAAAAGGATATTATGTACATAAACTCAGGAGCAGCTAATGGGACTCAGTAAGCATTTGCCTTAAAATGTCCCTTGCAATCTTGGAAGGGACCAATGTAGTAATTAATCAGTATGCCTTATATGCCACACACAGGTAGACTGATACTCCTCCCAAACTCTAATGGAGTCAGTCTCCACACACACACACAAAGCTAAAACAACAAACAAAAATTGAGGTATTTAAAATGTATGTTTGGCAAGCAGGGCTTCTCAGGCAGACCCGGAGGCCAGAGAGGCAGAGGCAGGATAATAATAGCCAAAGGGGAAAAACACCATCAGGTTTCGGCAACCAGACCCACGCAAACATGACTGGATAGGACACCAAGCTAGGAGTTCTCCTAGGACAGGAACATCAGCAACTGCACATTAGCAGAAACATTCTCTCCTCTTCTGGCCTCTCTCTGCATCGCCTTAGATTTGAGAAACAACAACAATAACAACAAAAATCCAAAATATAACATAACCTGACGGATGAACCAGGACTGGATATGAACCTGATTCACCTTCTCGTCATCAAGCCTTTTCTAGTCTGTGTTTATGAATGCTGCTCTTCATCACTGTCAAAGGCATTCACAGCTGTTGACCACCTCTGGTGGGGGCTTATTGGCATCATTATTAACCTCCAAATCCAGATGAGAGATTCCATTTGACAGTCACCTCTGCTGCCCTGAGAAGGCCATTTCTCACATGCATGTATGCTATTATATTTTTAAATGGGAAATGAGAGGTTCTGTTTACCAATGACTTCAAATATGCTACGTACCCCACATTACATCAGTGAATAAGTAAGTGTATTGTCTGTTGGCTAGCAGCGCTGTCCCAGAAATCACATCGGTGATATAGAAGTGAATTTAGATTTGATTAGTGTTTTTCCTGGGCCTGATAAGAATTTTGTGATACATGCATGCCTCCTGGCTTTAGATAATATAATTTATTTAATAAAAGTTGGTAAATGTTTTCTCCCAGGTTTAGAAAGACCTCTTCAGAGCCAGCCTACATGAGTTTGTTCCACCAGAACTGGCATTGTTTGTTTGTTTGTTTGTTTGTTTGTTTTAGACAAATTCTCACTATGTAGCTCTGGCTGTCCTGGAACTCACTATGTAGATCAGGCTGGCCTTGAACTCACAGAGATCTGCCTGCCTCAGCCTCACAAGTGCTGGAGTGCCTTTTTAAAAGACCAAAACAAATTACTAACCTCTTTCTCTGACCAAACTCATGTCCTCTGGAAGAACAGCAAGAACTCTTAACTGCAGAGTAATCTCTTCAGCCCCCAGTACCGACTTTTGAGATTATTGGTCTTTGCATGTAATTTATTAGCCAAGCTGATAGCTTAGAGGATGTATCCAGAAGGCAGGGTTTTGCAGGTCTCCTTCCAGTGTGCCAGCAAAATAGCAAGATTTGCATGATGTTAAAATATAAATTATTCCATCATATTCAGTAAGAGTTCTGTGTTGAGCCTTATCTAATTTACTCTTTCTTAAATTTTTACAAGCTTAGGTTTAGGTTTTTTTTTGGAATAACTTCCAGAACATGATGTGGATACAATTTTCAAACGCTTGCAGAACATTACGATTTTTGCAGTCATTCAATCAAATCTGCAATGTCAGTTTCCAGTCCATTAAATAAAATGCGTTTTTGAACTATAGCATCTGGTTAAATCTCAGAGTGTTAAACACATTTTCCAGAGAAATACAGAGTAATAAACATAGTGAAAATTTTTTTATCACATGAATAGAGAAAACCAAGCAACCTCACTTGCAGAAACCAAGGAAGGCCCACGGTGATGGCAGTGTTTGTCTTAGGGCTTAACCTCTCTTTGGTGAGTGTTTATTGAGGACTTACTATGTGCGAGGCTAACTTAAGCATTGGAGAAACAAATATACAGACAAAATCCCTTGCCCTCATGAACCTACACCTACGTAGAAGAGTGTGCATTTGGTGGGGTAAATAGAGATAATAAACAAGTGTGTCAGATGGTGGTAAATGCTACAGAAAAAAAAAAAATAAAGCCAAGAGAGAGGGTACAGAAAAAAAAAAGATGCTATGGTGATACATTGTGTACCCTAACAAATTTGACTGAAGATCAGAGGACACTGCCAGGCAGTGGTGGCACACACCTTTAATCCTCGCACTCAGGAGACAGAGATCCATCTGGATCTCTGTGAGTTCAAAGCCACCCTGGACTACATGAGATTGATTCAGTGTAGGAGAGAAACAGAGCCAGGCAGTGGTGGTACACACCTTTAATCCCAGCACTGGGAAAGCTGAGACAGGAAATGATATGGGTGGGCAGAGAACGGTATATAAGGCGTGAGGAGACAGAAACTAAAGTATTTTGACTGAGGAAAGCTTTTCAGGCTGAGGAGTCCTAGAGGTAAGAGGTGGCTTGTTCCTTTGTCTCTCTGATCTTTCAGCATTCACCCCAATACCAGGCTCCAGGGTTTTTCGTTTTTTATAAAAAGACCATTTAGCATTTCGTGTTCCAGGAAGCTATAATTTTAAACGGACTGGTCAGGGCAGGCGTTGCTGTATGATGATACTTATCCTGTGATTCGGAAGTGAGGAAGATAGTGCAGACCACAGCTAGTGCAAAGGCCCTGAGGTGGGGGATGACTTAAGGGGCAGGGGGAGGATCAGGTGTGCCTGTAGCAGAGGGGGTGGGCCTGCATGTGTGTTGCAGAGAGCAGGGAGGCAGCTGCTGGAAATGAGGTCAGGAAGACCACAGAGAGGCCAGAATGTGCAGGGCTTTGGCTGAAAGCCAATGTTAGAGACCGCTCATGTGTCGTTGCGTTAGCCATGTGGGCACACACGTGGAATGCTCCCTAATTACAGTCGGAACAGCACCTAATATTTCAGGGCTTTTTATGGCCCCAATGTTAGGCTTTACAATGTGTCAGTATTTTCATCCTCAAAGAAATGTCAAAGAAAGGAACTATTTTATGTCCCATTTGTCAAGGAGGTAACCAGCTAGATGACTTGGCAAGATCAACCGCCAGGATGTGGCAGAGCTGGGCATGAACGTGCCTGTCATACGTCAAAGAGTCATCCTTGGCTTGCTCAGCTCACCTTTCCCTGGGGTCTGCTTAATCTGAGAAGAGGAATGCAGAATGCAGAATCCAGGTCAGCGGGGTGGGGTGGGGGGCGGTTTGGGGAGTTGGGGGGAGTGAAGGGGGATGGAGGGGTGGGGCGTGGAGGCAGGGGGGGGGGGGATGCCTGCAGAAGGTCAGAGACAGCTTAGTAGCAAAGGAACGCAGAAAGCAAGGAATGTAAAGTGAGGGCCAGGTCGAGAGGTAGAGAGACCTGAGGTCAGAGGCTGAGCAGGAGACCAACGTTCACGGGAATGAGGGATTGGCAGAAAGAAGGACAGAAATGAGTTATGGCTGAGAGAAAAGGGGCTAAGGGGTAAGGAGAAGAAGTACTAGGATTTGGGGTTACCAGTCTCTATGACTGAGAGAGAAACAGAAAGAATTTTCTACCCTGATTTACTGCGATCAATGACTTTATTTCTGTGTAAGCCTCAACTAGCAGTGTCCATTTCTTGGATGCCTTCTGGAAGGAGAGGAGACCGCAGGCACTTTTTGGTATTTGTATTCAAAGCTAAAATCTGTTTTCATTTTCACTATGCCAAGATGCTGTAATTCACCCATCCAGCTCTAGACATGGCTATTTGAATGCGTTCCCTAAAATGTGCCTGTGTCTGAATTTATGAAATTCCTTTATTTCCTCCTTATTTCCATGTTAAAACAGGAACATATCTCCATGAAGTGACTGGACAGTACATCGTAAAAGTGGTAGGAGGCATGTAGGGCTCAGTCCAATAGGGAGAGAAATGAAGAGACTCCAAGTACCACTAACAAATCAATAACCTTCCAGAAGATTCCAAGGCTTTCAAGAGAAGATTTCCTCAGGGGTTCTCAAATGTCAGCCAACCCATTGAGCTTTATTTGCTGAATCTGATCCTGCAAAATTGAAACCAAGCAAAGAGACTCCTTAATGCAATCACAAAGCCGGGAGACGTGGGGAACAGCCGCTCTATCAGGTACCAGTCTCTAGACTTCCAGAGCCACTCAGAGCCCAGGGCATGAGACCAGAGGCAGGAGGAGGGAAGGGCTTCGTGAGCCTGGGGCTCCACTGCCAAGCCTGGCATGCACCATGGCAGAGCTCTGACGTCAGGGGTGCCTCCCTTAGAGTGTGTCAAGGGAACAAGGGGCTGGCAGCTGGAATCCCAAGTAATGGGAGAGGAATCCCCCAGTTTCTGACCTCATCCACATAAAATCTGTAAAAAGAAAATTAAAGCATCTTACTTCATTATGGGGGGGAAAAAAAAGGAATGTAACTGGAAATTATGAAGTAAGACTAAATTTCTACCAGAAGTGTTTTAATTAGTGTTCATAGCTTGTTTCATCAGAAATGGCTTTAATTAGATCTTAGAGTACTCGGTGTCTTCATGCTTTCATCTGCATTGACTCAGCATCTACAGAATACAAACATGAATTGTAAGCATGGATGTGAGGGGTCTAATCACAGAGAGTAGCACACAAAAGCAGCCGGCCACCTTCAAGAAGCTTCCATCTAATTTCTATCTAAAGGAATCAGACCTAGAATCCTGAAGGAATCTCAGGACTTTAATTAAAAAAGAATTGTTTTCTTCTGTGTTTGGTCTGTATGTGTGTCTGCACATCATCTGCAGGCCTGGTACCCGAGCAGGTCAAAGAGGGTGCCAGATTCCCTGGAACTGGAGTTACAGATGGTTGTGAGCTGCCAGGTGGGTGCTGGGAACAGAGCCCAGGTCCTCTGGAAGAGCAGCCAGTGCTCTTTACCACTGAGCCATCTCTCCAGCCCAGAATCTCAGGCTTACTCAGTCTTAACCACTTACAGGGAGACACAGTGAATCATCAGTCAGCTGACAGATCTACAATCAGTTCTCGGGATTAACTCTGTTACTCAGCCATCTTCTCAATGCCCTCCAGGCCAAATTCCAGCCTGTTCCAAGTCCTCCCATCAGTGTTCAAGGGCACGAAAGAGTCATCACCAATGGGAAACGGGCCTGGGTGCAGAGAGCACCAACAGTGAATATGATTGTTCCACACTTCTGTGGAATAAATAGCTCTTCAAATCTGCTTGTAGCAGGCTTTCTCTTTGGGCCACCAGCCCCCAAATCATGACACAGAGACTTATTAGTAATGAATGCTTGGCCTTAGTTTAAACTTGTCTCTGGCTAGCTTTTTAAACATAAGTTAACCTGTTTCTTTTCATCTGTGTTTTGCCTCAGGGCTTTTTACCTTTCTTTCATTCTGTATGCCCTACTTTCTGCTTCTTCTGTGTCTGGCTGGCCCCTGGGCATCTCTCTCTCTCTCTCTCTCTCTCTCTCTCTCTCTCTCTCTCTCTCTCTCTCTCTCTCTCTCTCTCTCACACACACACACACACACACACACACACATTCTCTTTGGCGCCTAGATTCCCCCCTCCTACTTATTCTCTCTGCCCTCCAGCCCCACCTCTCTCTCTACTGCCTAGTTATTGGCTGGTCAGCTTTTCAGTAGACCAATCCGGTGTCTTAGGCAGGCAAAGCAACACATCTTTACATTGTTAAACAAATGCAGCATAAAGAAATGTAACACATCTTTGCCTAGTTCAAGTAATATACCACAACATCTGGTAGTTTAGCAGAGCTTGGCTATCAAGGTGGGTTAAGTGATAGACCTATGGCCCAACATATATAGAGCTACATTTTGTGTGTGTGTGTGTGTGTGTGTGTTATTCCTTACTAAAGACAGCACTGTAGAATTAAGAAAATAGTGTAAATGATATCTCTCATATTTCTGATAGAAAGAATAGTGAAGTAAAGAAAATTTATGCTTGGCTTTCAGATTTGCATTTGAATCAAGGTGCTGGTGCTTACAAGTTACACAACCCTGGCCAAACTATTTAACTTCTCTTAGCTTTAGCTTCTTCATTCATAAAATAAGATTTCTAATGAGGCGACATATTGACATATAAGCTTAGGCTCTACTTTGTCCCCTGTGGTCATAATTATTTTTTTTTGCCACTCATCTCCTCAAAAAATTGGACTTATTTCTCATCTCCTTGAGTCTGGGAGGACCTTACACAATTTTGATTAACAGAGTTTTGAGATATAGTTCCAACCTATACTTGGTTTAGACCAAGACCTGGTGGTAGCTTTGTCTTCGGTGTCCTGAAGACATGGAGAAAGGAAGGGGGAGTACCAGGGATCCAAAGATGTGACTGAAAAAGCTCATCTTCAAGGCTAATCTACAGGGACACATGGCTCAGAGACACTCACCTAGCTGTGACCTTCATTAATATCTGATTCGTGAACCACGAGAATAACAAAATGGTTATTTCAAGTCAGCAAGTCTTGAGGTGTTCTCTTATGCAGCACTATCCTGCTGGTTCTCTACTGTAGGACAACTAATCAGCCATGCTTCTACTGGTCCAAGAGAGAACCAGCATTTTGTTGTTGCCCTAAATCTTGATGTGGCCTGGGCTTAGTCAGGAGGTTGTCATGGTTCCTCACAGAGGAATTTTTGTAGTCAAAAGATAACTGACTTCTGAAGCCAGCTAAGGTTTCCTCAGTCTTGTGACTGGTGAGGAGGGATGTCTTTTTGTTAGGAATTTAGCTGTAGTCATGGTTAGAACACCTAGACAAGGCCTTTCTACAAGGTGTGGACTTCCTCACAGCGCAGCAGCTGAGGTCCAAGTGATAAAGAACAGGCAGAACAGCACTCTAGACATCACAGCACATCATTTCGACGAGCTGCTCCGGGCAGCCAGAAAGGTGCACTTGGATCTAAGAGGAAGGTCCTAGACACCCTCAGTTCTCAGGAGGAATGCCATTCGCACACCGTAAGAAAAGCCTGTGTTGAAGGAGACTCTTGTGGCCATCTACGGAAAGAGCATTCTGCTATCCCCCACACACACTGACTTTTAAAGCAGAAATATCAAAGGAGAAAAGAAATCAGCCCTCGAGGGGGGATTGAGTTCTGAGTCTGATGGATAAGCTCAAACCAGACAGAATAACACGCAGAAGACAACGCTGTCAGCCTCAAGAGTCCAACTTTCAAGCATGCAAAGCTTAAAATCGTTAACATTCTTAGACCTGAAATTTCCCAGCGCGAGCCACAGGGCTCCGTGACTGGCTGGAGACTGCCAAGCGTGGTATGTGTCACCGAGGAAGAAGCCTGCTCTGCCTCTCCCTCTCTCCAGCCACACCTCACAGCTTTGGAATCCAAGAGCAGAGAGAAACTGTTTTCTGCTTACATCTGAATGCCAGAGACCTGGGAGGTTGCTGAGTCACCTCAGCATGGGGGTGGTGGTGGGGACACTGGACAGGACGGGACACAAGAGGGCCCAGGTTCAGGTGAAGGGCTGCTGCGGGCAACACCAGCTTTTCTACAGCGTTGCCAAACACTCCGGTGGCAGGGACTGGAAAGTCAGTAGAAGACAGGCCTCTGCTGGCTGTGTGCATTGTCCGAGGGAGGAGCCCGTCACAACAGCACCGGGAAAGTCACGGCTCCCTCTGGCTTCGCAGAGGCACCTTGTAGAAAACATGGACCCATGCTCCAGCAGCTGTGCTCCTAACCATCTCCTCCCACTGACGAAGACAGGGGAGAAGCATGAATTAGCTCAGCAACACTGGTCCCCCCCCCCCCCCCCCCCCCCCCCCCCCCCCCCCCCCCGGCACTGAACAAGGATGCTTCTCCCCTTGGCCATTTCCAGGCTACTCCGCACCCCCTCCTCCTGCAGCTCGTGAGTCCTCCTACCTCACCTCTACCTTCCTTCCC
This sequence comes from Peromyscus maniculatus bairdii, assembly GCF_049852395.1. NCBI lineage: Eukaryota > Metazoa > Chordata > Mammalia > Rodentia > Cricetidae > Peromyscus > Peromyscus maniculatus. The sequence goes on along the minus strand of NC_134870.1, from coordinate 14,025,839 downwards.
TCCTTCTTAAGAACTCTCCAGGGATCTCCTGTCACTTCAAGATAAACTTTCCAAGTCTTACCTCAGTACTTTTGGCCCTAAGCAACCTATCTTAGAATTTACTCCTCATGCCCAACTACATCAGATGAGAGTGACATCACGTTTGGTGGCCTTTGAATGGGAAGCACTGGATCTCCTTCCGGGTATCAGCACTAGCAAAGGCTCCTGTATTTGAATCTTTCATGACTGCTTGGGTAGAAATTGTTCTTCATTTCTCTAGTGGGCCCTGTCTGCTGAGTACCATTTGGAAAGAACTTTAGCTGCTTTCTGAAGAAGCAAGGGAGACGACACAGGAAATTAGTCAAATGAATTAGAATGATGTGTGCGTCATCATGGTGGCGCACGCCTTTAATGCCAGCAGTCAGGAGGCAGAGGCAGGCAGATCTCTGTGAGTTTGAGGCCAGTCTGGTCTACAGAGTTAGTTCAAGGACAGCCAGGGCTATTACACAGAGAAACCCTGTATCTAAAAACAAAACAAAACAAAACAAAACAAAACAAAACAAAACAAAACAAAACAAAACAAATGATGTACCCACAACAGTATAGCAGTAATTTCCTCCTGAGAGAGGAAGAAAGAGCCGGGACAGTTCAGCCACCACAGCCTCATCTTTACAACTACTTTGTCTGTAACCAGATTACATCATTAAAGGCAGACTCACAATGTTTCCAGCAGCCTAAAACAGCTTTAAAATGCACAGGGAACTATTGGTTGGGAGACACCAGGACTCAAAACATTGCTATTTCCTGCTGATGGCTAGACCACTTAAAGTTCCACAGAGAGCAAACGCCAGGGCTAGATGACAAGTTAAACCAAACCAAACAAAGCAACCAAGTTCTTTGGCTGATGACTTTGGGCAGAAGCAGCGGCACTCAGCGGCCTCACATTCCACATGCAGAGCGCTCCACTCCGGAGAAGCAAGCCCCTGCAGAGCAGGCTCCTCCCACAGTCACATCCCTGGAAAACCGTCCCTGAAGTTTGGACAAGGTGCTGTGGAGGGCAGCCAACTGACTTCACAGCGGTTATGAAACAGCTGCAGATCTGTACTTAAGTCATGCCCTGTGCAAATACCCCACAAAGGACACATTCCTATCAAGAGAAGGAACACGACTTGGCTAGCAGCACCAAGGTGTGAAGCCGAGTGAGCTAATAAGATAGAAAGGCAATTTCCTGGTGTCCCTAACACTCACCACTTTTCTTTTGATTTTTCCCTTCTCTTCTTACAAGCAAAGGAACCATTTATTTCCATCCTTTAATTTTATCCCACAGTCATTTATAACATGAAAAAAAAGACCTAACAAGGAACCAAGCCCAAGAATCAGTCATGGCCAAGGTTGGAAGCACACCTCTGTGATCTCAGGGAAGCCGAAGAAGAGAGCTCTCCTAAGTTCTAGGCTAGCCTGTGCTACAGGGAGACAGGGTCCTGTCCCAAATCACAAGTCAAATCAATGAAAAGTATGTGACTGAGTGCTAGATGCTGCCAGCCTAAAGCACCAAAGCTTTGTTATTTGAAGATTTGGACCAAACAGGATGCTTTAGCAGGGCATGGCAGTACTCTCCTGTAATCCTAGCATTCCAAAGAGTTAGGCAGGTGAGATGTGAATTCAAGGCCAGCCTGGGCTACATAATGAGACTGTCTCCAAAAGAAAAATACATTATTTAACCTAATCTTTTTTATGGCCTACAGTGGATCTTTGGTATGATATGACTAGTATGATATGTAGTAGTGTAATATGTAACACAAGTAAGACACACTTGGGTTATCATAGTTCTATAACAAATATTTAACCATGTTACAAATATTACCTAACAAAATCACTATTGTTTCTATTTTTATTACACATGTATGTGTGTGGAAGGGGGCGTGCACAGGTGTGCACATGTATATGTTGTATATTGTGTGTCTGCTTTATTGTATGCGCACTGTGTGAGTCCAGCACCCAGGAAGGCTAGAGAGGGCATCAGATTTCATGGAACTGAAGTTGTAGGCAGTTATCTGCGACCTGACGTAGGTTGTAGGAACTGAATTCCAGTCCTCTGCCAGAGCAGCGAGTGTTCTTAATCCTCAGGCTTCTCCCCAGCCCTGGGCTCTTCTTATTTCCCTGTAACCTAGGAGCCTTCCATTTTCTGGAACTTTGTCACTTTCTGGTCCCCATCCAGGTTTCCAAAACTATGATGGATGTGCTCCCGCTTCTACTTGATGATTTTGTTGTTGTTTTTTTGAGACAGAGTTTTGGTATGTAGCTATTCTCAAACTCACAATCCTTGTGTCTGTGTCCTTATAACTGGTGTACAACATGATACCCAGTCTCATTATTTTTCAGTAATTGCCTTAATCTTATTAACCTGTACTAGCTGTAACTACTAATATGGTTCAGTGTGGCATTTTCACACATACACACAGTAGTGTGACCAAATCAAACCCAGTGGAAGAGCTACAGAAGGTGGAAGCAAAACCATATTCGAATGGAACGTCTGTGGTTTTGTCTTTCCTTTGGTCTAAGACAGGATCTTACTGTAGATCAGGCCGATTTCAGACTCCCGGGGCTTGGCCTGCTGCTGCACCCCTGAGCCACCATACCTGGTTAGACTGAAGCCAGTTTGACTAGGCGTCTTAGTTAGGGTTTCTATTGCTGTGAAGAGACACCATGACCACAGCAACTCTTATAAAGGAAAACATTTCATTGAGGATGACTCACTTACAGTTCAGGGGTTCAGTCCATTATCATCATGGGGAGTGTGGCAGCATGCAGGCAGACATGGTACTAGAGGAGTAGCTGAGAGTCCTATATCTTGCAGGCAACAGGAAGTCAACTGAGACACTAGGCAGTATCCTAAGCATAGGAAACCTCAAAGCCCGCCCCCACAGTGACACACTTCCTCCAACAAGGCCACACCCACTCCAACAAAGCCACACCTCCTAATAGTGCCACTCCCTGTGAGATTATGGGGGCCGATTACATTCAAACTACCACACTAGGGTACTTGCATTTTGTTTGATATTTACTCCATGTCCTAAAATACAAACTTTAAAACAGTCTGGTGTTTGAGACTCTATACGATTAGACTTGGCCTAGCTTCTCCTTATCTCTCAATCCTGCATGATTGACATGCTTTCCCAACCCCTTTAGATGACTTATGTCTAGACTGTCACTTCTCCCTGTTGTCTGTTAATTTACAAAGGCAGCCAGGGCTCAAAGGCCATTCTCCAGGACCATAATAAAGTAACCCCGATTCCCTAACAGTTAAAAGCATGGTGAAACAGCAGTGAGGCAAGTGATTCCATTGGTGCTAGCAACACCAGTTTTTCCGACCACAATTCTCTTCTCTCCCTTGATAACAGTATAATCCAAAGTAATTTTTCTTAAATAGGTGTAAAATTCAAAAATAATGCTGTAAGTTTTGATATCTTAATACACAATGAAAATATCAGCTTTTGAGGTCATTCTTTTAAATAAATAAGTGTCACTAATTCCAGTAAGTTTTATTTAATAATGTGGGGACTATGTTGCCCTAAGCAGGTTGGATGGTCTTTTCCAAGACACCATGAGCGATATCTATGCTTCCTTGCTGGAAGTAACAATGTCGTAAGCACTCAATTCATATTTTATGGAAACCAAGGGAAGCTTTTCTCCAGACCAAGTGTGGAAAAGGCTGCTAACAGTCCAGTCTAATTTAGAAACCAAAGCAATGAATGCTACATGAGCCTGAGACACACCACTCCCCAGAAGCAAAACTAACACCAGAGACACCAGAATTCCATGAGAGCAATGCTGTCAAGTACATACAGAGTCATAACAGAACAATAAGCCAGCACTCAAAACAGGGCTTTAGAATCCAGCTGCCTGATAGGAAGTCCCGATGACCTAGAATCTAGTCTTTCCGGGAGGCACTCACAGGCTTTTTTTTTAACCTTTACTGTGTAAGTCCTCTAGAGCAGCTGGCTCTTAACCTGACAGTCTGAGACTCTTGTGAAGTACTGTCTTAATACTGAGGCACAGATAATGTCAGAACATAGACAAACGTGTGAATGTGCTCACTTGAAGCTGAGTGATATCTGAGGTTAGGGATGCTGACAGCCCATGTCATCTACAGTACAAGACTCTACAGACCTCAGAAAGCACATACCAAATGCCCAATGTCTGCAGAGTAATTAGGATGTGTCATCTATTGCTGTGGAGAATATTATATTTGCAAAGTAAAAAGAAGGCGTGTGAAGAGTCTTTAAAATCAGAGGTAATATCCAATCAGGAAGTTCATAGTATAATAAAAACTGAGTTCACGGGGGATGTGAGGACGAACAGATCTGAGCCTACTTGGGAGTATTATGTAACTATTTACAACCTATGTTTATAATACATAAAAGTTAACTTTGAAATGGACTCCATGCAGCAAACAGTGTTAGGCTAGTTAAGTGATGGTTTGTGATGCTATAAACTGTGTCTCAGACACTAAAACTACAGTTGTCCATGTTCATAGCAGCACACAGAATCACTCACGGTACAACAGGAAACAACCAGCAAAGTACTAGAATGTGCACAAGGTCTGACAACAGCCGAATGGAATGTGAGTGAGGACTGGAATGAAAAGACAAACATAAAATGAAGGCTGCGAAGTAGATGACACAGGGCGTGGATGGCTGGAGAGATGTGATGTACAACAGTAGCAGACATGGGATGGATGGCCCCAGAGATGTGATGTACAACAGGAGTCCATGGATACAACTGTACGGTGTAGGAGGTCATGCTAACTGACTTTCATGGATATTTTGACAGAGCAATAGATGGCCAATTCTGAGATGATGGACTTGTTCTTTTTTTTTTTTTTAAATCTATTATCATTATTTTATGTATGAGTGAGTGTTTTCCTTGTATATATTTTAATGCATCACATCCATGCCTGGTGTTCCTGGAAGCAAGAAGAGGCTGTCAGATCCTCTGGAACTAGAGTTACAAACAGTTGTGAGCTGCCGTGTGGGTCCTGGGAATAGAACCCAGGTCTTCTGGAAGAGCAACCAGTGCTTTCAACCTCTCAGCCATTTCTTCAGTCCTCCTTTTCTATATTATTATTATTATTATTAATGACTTGTTTATTTTTATTTCATATACATTGGTGTTCTGCTTGCATGTATCTGTGTGAGGGTATCAGATCCCCTAGAACTGGAATTATAGACAGTTGTGAGCTGCCATGTGGGTGCTGGGAATTGAACCTGAGTCCTTTGGAAGAGCAAGTGGTGCTTTTAACCAATGAGTCTTCTCTCCAGCCCTTCAAATTATTTCTATTATGAAAAATTTGAAAACACTATACAAGCAGAAGAAAAAATCTCCTATGTAAGAGACATTGAGAAGGTGTGCAGGAACCAGCAGGTCCTTTGTGACGCTTAATTAAATGGTTACAGATGATTCTATATATTTATTGTAATACATAAGTACATGTAAGCACCTATATATAAACTAAGGTGATGTAGTATGACTTTGTTTCTTGAGTAGTCTTAATAAAACAACCAAATTGTACATCTTCTATACCAACAAGGAAGAGCTAACACATAACAACAAAAGTGGTAAAGAAAGAAGGAAGAGCAGGAGACAGAGAGGAGATGGAGGGAGAGGAGGAGGAAGAGCAGGAGACAGAGAGAGATGGAGGGAGAGGAGGAAGAAGAGAGGGTAGTGAGATTTTCTGTATTACATCTCCCCTACTCTGCTTCAGTCCTAGGCTCGAGATCACATGTCTAAGCATGAGCATCTAGCTGAGGACACCGCCTGCTGGCACCATGTGATACTGAGGTGTGGGTTTGTCTTTGCTTGGGTTCTAATCTTGGTTCTGAATAGGACTTACTATTCAAATGACAAGTCTTGAGCAGCAAAGTCACTAACCCATTTGAAACTCCATTTCCCTAGTTAAAAGGCATTAAAGATTTTTATATAAGATACATAGAGTTAATGAAACAATGGGGCAGCCTACATCCATCTGCTAACGGAATGCTAGGACACAGTAGGCATAAAATAAAATTTGTTCTCCCACACTTAGCCCTTTGTACACAGGACTCTGGCATTCAGGCAGAAAGGAAGGCAAGCCCACCGTGGGGCTACTGCTTCTCAGATCTGTCTCTCTCCCTGACATACACTTTTACACGGAGAGGATCTCCTTGCTCCCACTGTTTTTACTGATGGCAGGACCTGTGTGGCCATCAGTCTGGGGTGAGCTTTCTGGGTTGGCACTATTCACAATCCACATTCAAAATTCCACTTTCTATTTAAGCTTGTTTCTGTGGTTGGGGAGGAAGCTTGGTCAGCAAGTGTCTTACTCTAGAAGTATAAGGACCCGAGTTTGATCCCCAGAACCTATTCAAGCCAGGATGGTAGTGCATGGTTAGGATTTCAGTTCTTAGAGACAGGTGGATCCCTGGGCACTGACCAGCTAGTTTAGCCTATTCAGATAGGCTGAGATAATACCTAAAAAACAAAGAGAAATCTCACACACACACACACACACACACACACACACACACACACACACACACACACACACGCTTCTATAGCTCTGTCTAAAATAGGAGCCACTGGTCACATGTGGATCGCACTGAATCAATCATCATATAATAAAGTCTAAAATGTGATTCCTGGGTTTCACAGCTGCATTGGGCATCCTCAGTGGCCACGCGTGGCTTGTGGCCATCCAGTGGGATAACACAGACTTAGAACATGTTCGCTGTCATGGCAGGCCAGCTCAGCTGCCCCGCTTTGAATTTCCAGGGCATCAGTGGGGAAGACCAACATCACACGGTCAGTGTTTATCATATTTGCTCCTTGCTTCATTTGTTTTTAACCTACTCTTAAACCAGGACAGTAAAATCAGAACACGAGGTAAGATAAAAGGAGACAATTTGTGGCTGGGGCTTTTACAGATGCAGCCACCCGGGCACCAGCTGGTGAGAACCAGTGGCATTCTCTCGGCTACTGCAGCTCCCTAGGGAGGAGAACCCGGATATAAGATACCAATGGCGGTGACTTCAGACTGCTGCTTACCTGGATCCCGGTTCTGCACACAAAGAAAATCTATAGAGGCACATGTGATGTTGAAAGTTTGCTGAGCAGCCGACAGGTTTATTTCTATTTGCAACACAGCAGGTGCCTTTGGGGCCGTCAGTACCCAGCACAGACAGACTTGTGAATGGAGGGCATAGTACCAAACTACTCAGTAAATTATTAAGAAATTGGTTGTAAACCAGGAGGCGGTGGCTCATGCCTTTAATCCCAGCACTTGGGAGGCAGAGGCAGGTGGATCTCTGCAAGTTTGAGGCCAGCCTGTTCTACAAAGAGAGTTCCAGAACAGCCAGTGTTACATAGAGAAACCCTGTCTCAAAAAAAGAAAAAAAAGAAAGAAAGAAAGAAAGAAGTTGCTATTTTGTTTTGCAGTGGTAAGAGTTAAACTCAGGGCCTTGTTCATGCTAGGCATATACTCTACCACTGAGCTACATCACCAGCCCTTGTTTTTAATTTTTTGTGTGTCTCTGTGTGTGCACATTGCACATGTGTGTAGGTACCCAAGAAAGCCAGAAAAGGACATCAGATCTCCTGGAGCTGGAGTTACAGGCAGTTGTGAGCCACCCACGCGAGTGTTGGGCATTAAACTTGGGTCCTTTGCCAAAGCATCAAGCGCTCCTAAACCCTGAGCCATTTCTCCAGGCCCAGTCCTTGGATGTGATGAAATGGGGTGCTATGTGGCTAAGGCTGGCTTCATGGCCCTAATCTTCCTGCCTCGGTTTCTGAGGGCGGGGGTTACACTCATTAGCACGCCTGACTTCAAAGACATGTGAGGATAGTTTTCAATCATCTCTATAGTCAACACAGGACTCAGGTGAATTAGTTCTAATCCCTATTATTAATCTCATCGTAGTCCAAATAATTAGCAACTCTTTAACCCATTAGTTTGCACTTACAAAGTTTTAAAGGAAAAAATAATGAAGTATGAAGCTGCTTTAAATTACATGCATGATCGGAATCCATGTCTCTTCAAGAGGAGCATTTATAAAGTCTGCATCTGCTAGGTGTGTGTATCTCAAGGGTACTGCTGAGCCCAGCTGGATGGAGAAGCACCTGTCCAGAACTGCACAACTGACCTCATGGACTCCAAAGCTTGTGCCTCAGCGCACTGTGTCTCTAGTCAGGGTCCTGTCACTCATCAACCAGACATTTCAGTGTGTTTGAATCTCCTGTCCTTCTCCCTGTACCCAGCTTCTCCCTGTACCCACTTTCTCCTTGTATCCAGCTTCTCCCTGTACCTACCCTCTCCCTGTATCCACCTTCTCCCTGTACCCACATTCTCCCTGTGCCCACCTTGTCCCTGTACCCACCTTGTCCCTGTGCCCACCTTGTCCCTGTACCCACCTTCTCCTTGTATCCAGCTTCTCTCTGTACCCACCTTCTTCCTGTACCCACCCTCTCCTCAGCACATGGCCTTCCTCTGACTTCACAGAGGCTACTCAAGGTACTAGGCCAGCCTGAAGTTTCCAGAAACCTCATTAAGCAACTGTAACACAGGAAGGGCAGCCTTCTTACTGTTTTTTGCTCTTTGTAACAATGACACATTCTCTCATTCATTGCCTCTTGCTCTTGAAGACCCGGTCTGTAACTTTTCAAATGTCTCTTCTACTGACTTTCTGTCATACTTGATTAGCCCAGATCTCTTCCATTTTAAACTGGCTCCTCTCTAAGTGCCCCTCACCATCCTCATCTTTATAATCAAACATCTTAAAGGGTATCTTATGTTGCAGGATATTTTATCACACTGTGTGAAGATGTGTTGCTGTTTTACCTTGCCTGCCTAATGCACCTGATTGGTTTAATAAAAAGCTGAATGGCCAATAACTAGGCAGGAGAGATAGGCGGGGCTTCCAGGGAGAGAGAGGGACTCGGGGTGAATCTAGGTGTGTGGGAGACACCAGTGAGACACTGGGAAGTCAGATGTAAATTGTGGAGGATAGCGAACAAGCCACATGGCAAATGTAGATTAATATAAATGGGTTAATTTAAGTTATAAGAGCTAGTTGGGGACAAGCCCAAGCTAAGGCCGAGCTTTCATACTTAGTAGTAAGTCTCCATGTCATGATTTGGGAGCTGGCAGTCCCAATAAGAAAGATTGACTATAATCTTAACCTACCTTCAGTCACAGTGGTTCTCAACTTGGGGGCTGAATGACCCTTTCACAGGGGTCACCTAAAACCATTGGAAAACACAGAGATTTACAATTCATAACCATAGCAAAATTACAGTTATGATATAGCAACGAAAATAATTTTATGGTTGGGGATCACCACAACATGGAGGAACTGTATTAAAGGGTTGCAGCATTAGGAAGGCTGGGAAGGCTGGGAACCCCTTCTCTCTCTCTCTCTCTCTCTCTCTCTCTCTCTCTCTCTCTCTCTCTCTTAAAGATTTATTTATTATGTATACAGTACTCTGCATGTATCCCTGCAGACCAGAAGAGGGCACAAGATCTCTTTACAGATGGTTGTGAGCCACCATGTGGTTGCTGGGATTTGAACTCAGGACCTCTGGGGAAGAACAGCCAGTGCTTCTAACCTCTGAGCCATATCTCCAGCCCTCTCTCTCTCTTTTTTTTTTAATGAAAAGTTTTTTCATACACTATATTCTGATCCTGACTTCCTCTTCCTCCACTCCTCCTACATACCTCCTGCCTCCCCAGGCATCCAACTCAACACCCTTTCTTTCTCTCTCTCTTTAGAAAGCAAACAAGCAAACAAAAACCAAACAAACCAGGATTAAAAAAGAAAGAAAGAAAGAAAGAAAGAAAGAAAGAAAGAAAGAAAGAAAGAACGAAAGAAAGAAAGAAAACCCCAAAACTCAAGAAACACATACACATCCCATAAAAACACAAGATCTGAGACTATGATACACAGGCAAAAGGCCAGTAAGACAAAATATGCCCAAACAAAGAAATATGAAACAAAAAAATCTACAAAAATATCATTGAATTCATTTGTGTTGGTCATCTACTGCTGGGCAGGGAGCCTGCCCCTAAGTGTCGTTAATGTACTCAGTGAGATTCCATTGGAGAAAAGTACTTCTTCCTTTGCAAGTGGGTGTCAATTAGAGATAGTTTATTGGTTGGGGTGGGAGCCTGTGTCCACTTCTCCATCTCAGGGCTGGGACCTCATATGGCTTGAACTTGGGCAAGGTCCTGTGTGTCAGTCTGTGAGATCACATGTGCATCGATCCTGTTGTGTCTGGAAGATGCTTTCCTTGGTGTCCTCCATCTCCTCTGGCTCTTACAATCTTTCTGCCTCCTCTTGCACAGAATCCTCTGAGTCCTGGGGCCTCTGTATCTTGCTTTCTCCCCTGCTTCTCAATTTCCTGCATCTGGTTTCCACTCTGATCATGGCATTGAAATCACACTTAGCAAAATCTCTTTGTCGCTAAACCAACAAGCGCTTTTAGTCATCACCTTATTTAGCCTCCGAGTACCATTTGGACTTACCCACCCTTTGCTCATTGTTGCAAAATTGCTTTTCCTTGGCTTTTATGATCCAAATTAGGCTCTGGTCTTTCTCTGTTTACAGCTAATATTCATCTGTCAGTCTTTCTTCCTGCCTTATTCTGTCTTTCTCTAAAACTATGTGTATGTGTGTGTACACAGGTGTGTGTGTGTGTGTGTGTGTGTGTGTGTTTATCATAAATCTTTACCATGTTAACCATCGATTAGATAGACAGTTTTGTAATGTTAGGTATACTCACATTGTACAACCATTGTCACCAGGCATCTTTCAAACTTTTTCCTTTGCTGGGCCAGTGAGATGGCTCAGCAGGTAAACACACTTGCAACCAAGACTGATGGCCTGAGTTTGGTCCTTAGAACCCAGAGGGTGGAAGGGATCCAATACCCACAAGTTCTCTGATTTCCACATGGGTGCCATGGTGTGGCCCACACCACTAAACTACATAAATGTAAACCCTTTTTAATTGAAAGAAAATCCATTTGCTGACCATGCAAATGAATCCTTGACTTCTTCCTCGCATAATCCTATTTCGCATCCATTTCCTTCACTCCAGGCAGCCACCGTAGCCAGAGGCTCATTAACTTTTCCCTGGATTTCCGTGTCTATTCTTGTGTTGCTCCATGATCCAGTTTGCTGCAGAGCTGCCCGAGGCGCAGATCTGAGATGGAGAGCGGGCTTCTTAGCTTTCTGTCCCTGCTCTGTCTTCTCAGCTCTGCCCTGCCCACCCCTTCCCACTGCAGCCAGGCTTCATAGTTCTCTTGTTTTCTCCACAGATCCTCTGCTGCTGCTGCTTTTTCTACCAACGTTCCCTTTCTCCAGATGCTCCCCCCCCCCCCCCCCACACACACCTGGATACCTGTCTTTTTCTTTTGGACTGAGGTTAGTTGGATGTCACTGAGTTTGGAAGCCTTGCCAGACCTTCCCATACAGGCTGGGGCTTAGCTGCCTCTGTGCTGAAGATAGGGAGTGTGGGGCTTGGTAAAGGGAACCGTTTTCCAGAGCCCTAGGCATAACTAGCAAATGTAAGAATGTGTCCCAACTTTCTCTTGTTTCCCACAACTCATCTGTTTATTACTCTTTACAGATTTAAATAAAAGCAGGGCAATGGTGGTGGTGCACGCCTTTAATCCCAGCACTCGGAGGCAGAGGCAGGCAGATCTCTGTGAGTTCAAGGCCAACCTGGTCTACAGAGCAAGATCCATGGATCCATGACAGCCAGAGCCACACTGAGAAACCCTGTCTTGAAAAACAACAACAACAAAAAAAAAAAAAAAAAAAAGAAAGAAAAGAAAGAAAGAAAGAAGGAAAGAAAAGAAAAGAGAAACTGAAATAAAATCATTGCTGTTGTAGAAGATGGGAAAAGCATGCATTGATTGCTCAGGTTTATTCTCCTGTAGTTCTACAGATGAGGCAGAGGAATGTTAAAGCTGTGAGTACAGATCAATGAGAATCCAAACCAGCAGGTGCCAACCCTCAGACTCTAGGCAAGTTACTTGAGGGCCATGATCGTAGACATTGCTGGCCCTATGTCTACCTGTGCATTCTTATTAAGGATCTCACTGTCGCCCATGTCAGCTGACTCCAAAGAGTCACAGAGTCCTCATTCCAAAGACCCTCCCCGCCCTTACCCAATCCCACTCATCTTCTACAATACAAGCTAGCCAGCTTCATATGCTTATAGGCTCGCTCACTCTCTGTATGTGTGTGTGAATGTGTGTATGTGTGTGGTGTATGTTTGTGTGGTATGTGTGTCTGGTGTGTGAGTGTAGACTAGAAGACAGTCTTGGAAATAAGGTTTCTCACTGAGCAGAAACAACTCATCAGTTGGGCAGGTTGGCTGGCTGGTACGCCCTAAGAACCCATCTGTCTTCCCGTCTCGAGCAGCGGTTTTAAGTGTGCACTACATGTCCACCTTTTTATGTGGGTGCTGGGGATCAAACTCACGTCCTCACGCTTGCAAGGCAAGTGTTTTATCAACTGAGCTATCTCCCCAGCCCCAGGGTTTTGTTTGTTTGTTTAAGATTCTCTGCTCCACTAAATAGCATGTGCTAAAGTTCTGTTGTTTACCTGTCAGCCCCAGCTGTTCCCACAGAACTTGGAAAACAGCTGGCATCAGTACAGGTTTATGGAATGAATGGGAACAAGCATCATTATCCCTGTGTGTCCAAAACCAACTAATTTAATGGTTCAGTCTGGTCGCCCTTATGCCCTCTCACATGTCCATAGTACTTTAACTAGGTTTCTCCTGTAGTGAGTCTCATTTTCTACATTTTATTATAGTCATTTATGTGTATATTTTTTAGCTTTAGTAAAACTTTAAGACAGAAGCTCCCCCATTTTTGCTAATGATTAAAACTATAATATGTCATTCACATTAGGCACATGAACAATAAGGACATTGCTCACTCATATGTAAATTTTATATATGTTAAAATAGTATTACTAATACATTACTTACTCTTTCTTATAAGACTGCTTTTATAATTTCACATTTTAAAAATGTGAAAATATTAGCCTCTCATTGTGTATGTTTGAAAACTATTCCTTGTGATAAAAATGTAGTAAACTAGATTCAAAATGACAGAAATGGTCAGACTTGGGAATTCCAATGCTAGAATTTTGTCCTTGAGAAATAGATAAAGCTGACAGATAAGACCCAACCTAGGACCTCAAGATGTAGACAAGGACTTTCTGATTGGCATTCTGGTTGCTCAGGAAAGAAGGTTGGAAAATTGACCAATGGGAAATTATGAAATTAGAAAGCTTCTCTGCTACAGGGAAACCCTTAATGGAGTAGAGACAGCTTACAGAGTGGGAAAAAAATCTTCGCCAGTTACATGGATTTTCATTTTCACTTATGTGTGTGGACTTATGTGTGTATATGACTGTATGTGCCTGTATGTGTGTGACTGGAGGCCACAGGTCAACATCAAGGCTTTTCCTCTATTCCTCTCCACCTTAGTTTTCGAGACAGTCTCCCAATGAACCTGGAGCTCCTCACTGATTGGCTAGCCTGGTTGCTCTTGAACCTTGAAACCTAGCATGCGCCTGTCTGCCCACCAACCCAGGATGACAGGTGTGTACTATCATGCCAGCTTTTTATGTGGATACTGGAGATCTGAACCCAGGTCCTCATAGTGTAAGCAAGTACTTTGCCCACTTTCCAGCCCCGCCGTGGGGGGGGGGGGGGCGTCAGCTGCTGGAACATACAAAGAACAGAAAAACTAAACAACAAGAAAGCAAATAACACAATCAATAATGAATTAATAAAATAAGCAGACAGTTGCTATATGATGAAATACAAGTAGCCGATAAACATATGAAAAACTTACTAGCCATCAGAGAAATGCAAATGTAAGTACATCCAGAGTCCATCTCACCCCAGTCGGAATGGAATGGTCACTAACAACACAGATAACAAGTGCTGGTGTGACGCAGCAGTAGTGAACCCTTAGCACACGGCTGGTTGGGTTGTAAACAAATCCACCACTATAGGAGCTTCTCACAACTTAAATCTGCCATTTGACGGAGCTGTTCTTACTCCTGGGCATGTACCGGAAGGACTCAAGTCCACAGACCACAGAGATATTGCCCATTGGTGCTCACTGCCACCGCATCCACAACAGCTGAGCTACGGAACCAAACCAGTCGCTCACTAACAGAGGAACAGATGAAGGAGACGAGGTTCACATACACAGTGGAATTCTTTTAGCCGTAAAGAAAGACAGAGCGGGACCGCACTACAGCTTCCACGCTGAGATTTTTCTTATTTGTTTGTTTGGTTTTTTTTGGCTTGATTTTTACAATTTTGTTTTGGGGGCAGGTTGCAAGGGTACGGGGCAGAACGGAGAAGATGGGGAGGTGAGCAGGCTTGGGATGCATGATGTGAAATCCATAAATAATTGATAAAAAATTTAAAAAAAAAAGAGAAACACAAAGCTATGTAGTTTGCAGGAAAATGGAAGTGACTGGAAGTAATCATATTAAACAAATGAAGTCTGCCTCACAAAAACAAATACCAGGTGTTTCTAACATGGGTGTGCCTTATACTGATACATGAAATAATTTGTGTGCGTATGACATGAAAGCAGAAACAAAACTGTCTAAGGGAAGAAGAATAGCAACAGGAGGGGCCGGAGAGACCAGGGTGCAGGAGAGTGTGCGTGTGTGTGCATGTCGCCTGCATGTGGCGGTCATAGGCCAGCCTTGGATGTTATTCCTCAGAAGCTAAGCGTCTTTGAGACAGGGTCTCTCATTGGCCTAGAGCTGACTGGCTAATGAGTCCTAGGGATCATCTTGTCCATGCCTCCTCAGTGCCGAGCTGACAAGTGTGCACCGCTACACTTGGATTTTTTTTTAAAGGTCAATGAGTTTTTTTTTTTTTTTAATTTTAAAAGCATTTATTTATTTTATGTATGAGTATTTTGCCTGCATGTATGTCTGTGCACCATATATGTGGCTGGTGTCCATGGTCCGTGGGGTTCCAGTGGGGCATTGGATCCCTCGGAACTGGAGTTAGGGATGGTTGTGAGCCACCATGTGGATGCTGGGAACCGACCCTGGATCCTCTGCAAGAACAAGCGCTCTTAGTGCTGAGTCATCACTCCAGTCCACGGCTGGTTGTTTACTTGGGTACTAGGACTCAAGTACTTTCCTGAACGAGCCATCCCACTTGTATGAAAATTAAAGTAGAATTTAAAAAGTATTCGTCCCATAGCTCCAGAGAGAAGATTTATAAAGAGATAGAGCCTAGACAATGGCTCACCTTTTTCTATGACTTCTTCACGCACGCCAGTTGGGATGCAGGGTGATGACGTGATTTACCATCCATGGAGACATCTGAGGGCAGATAGGGGTGCTAGCGGGTCCATACTCAGGGCACTGGAAGTTAATCAGGACTATCCCAGGCGCACCATACAGATCCACCAGTGTGGCCACGATTCACTTCCACAAGTCCCCCGGAACCTTCCCAGGCCAGCTCCCGATGGGTACAGGAAGTTCAGGCAGCTTCTCTTCTCTTCTTGGTCCTTCCTTGTTCTGTTGCTCTGAGCTACCTTTCTACTCTCCGACCCCACTCTCCTCTAAAGCCAGCTGGGGCTGGGACCCTTGGGGTCCAGATATCTGCTTGACCAGGGTGAAAGAGAAAGGCTGAGCTCTGGGAGTCCAGTCGAAGAGAGCGCGGAGGGGCTATATGAGCAAGGAAGGTCAAGGTCACGAAGGGGAAACCTACAGAGACAGCTGACCTGAGCTAGTGGGAGCTCACAGACTCTAGACTGACAGCTAGGGGGCCTGCATGGGACCCACCTAAGCCCTTGCATGTGGGTGACAATTGTATAGCTTGGTCTGTTTGTGACCCCTAGCAGTGGGACCAAAATCTGTTCCTGGCACGAGAGCTGGCATTTTGGAACCTATTCCCTATGGTGATATGCCTCGCTCAGCCTTAATGCAGGGTGGGAGGAGCTTGGTTCTGCCTCAACTTGGTATGCCATGCTTTGTTGAATCCTGTGGGAGGCCTGACCCTGTCTGAGGGGGGGGTGGGGGTGGGAGGTGGGGTAGAAAGGAGGTGGGGAGAGGAAACAGGAGGAGATGAGGGAGGGGAAACTGTGGTTGGTATGGAAAATAAATTATAAAAGATAGAAGAGAAAGGCTTCCTCATTCCCTCTGGTGACCCTTAATCGTCCCAATCCAACACAAATGACAGTTCTGTACGTACATGCACATTTCTCTTGGTTTAATATCAAGGAGACTTCCTAATAAATAACCTGAGTGGGAGGGGGTGGGGCATCGGGTTTCTTTCCTCAAATGAGCCTCTTAACAATGTCCGTCTCCCCTAGAACATTTCTCACAATGGGGCATGAAAGCAAATGTACCATCCTCACAGATTTGAGACTTGAATGTGTACCAATGCCTGCTGGAGAATTATTCACAGACTTGAGCCTTTAACATATACCTTCTAGAGAACTATTTGAAGACAAGGTTTCTAATTTTAGCATTCCAAAAGTGAAAACAACACATACAATCCCATACACATCCTTCTACATCTCTACACTTTTTTTTATTTGCATATTATTGAGGGGAAAAAAAAAACACTTTTGATGAAATCTAGGTAGAACCTGATGCCTGAGACCAGTCACCACACGAACAATTACGACGCACAGCTTTGAAATCTCTCCGAATGGCTTTCCAAATATTGCCATCTGGTGGAGTTTTAGTTAATTGTTCCTTTGTTCTGGAGAGCCCCCGGAGGTGACCATTGAAGGCGTTATCAGGCAGAGGTTTAGGGCACCAGCGGCAAACATCTGAAGATGGAAATGATCCAGTCTCAGGCAAACCAGAAACTGAAGACTTCCTGGGGCTTCCAGGGGCTTCCTGGGGCTCTGCCACTGTGGCGATGTGTGTTTATCACATGATCCCTCCCTCCCTCCCTCCCTCCCCGTTCCTTTCTTCCCCTTCCGTTCATCCCTTCCCTCTTCCCACCCCGGCCTCCCTTCTTCACCCTGCCCTCACTCCTCACAGAGGTTCACCTTATATTCTTAATAATAACAAATACAACTATATTTACTTAAAAATAACTCGAGGAGGTGGAGAGATGGTTCAGAGGTTAAGAGCACTAGCTGCTCTTCCAGAGGACCTGAGTTCATTTCCCAGCACCCCCATGGCAGCTCAAGACTGTCTGTAACTCCAGTTCCACGTGGTCCTACACCCTCACACAGACATACGTGCAAGCAAAACACCAATCCGCATAAAATAAAAATAAATAAATAGAATGAAACCCACCACTTTCCTCTATTAAAAATAACTTTCTAGTTAGAAATGTCCCAAGATTATTGTGACCATATTTTGATATGTCTCCCTCCAATGGCCACTCATAAGGTCTCCCAAATTAAACATTAACTGGCTTGACCATGTTTCAGAGGACTTTCTGTTAGCAGTCTCTAGCTCTTAGCACACCGGGGAAGGGTATCATTTGGAGAGCAGCACTTTGAAGAGTGCATTTATTCAGACACTGTCAGCGGAATTTTAAAACCAGCCGGTCATTCAGCAGTAGCAGCAGGAACCTCAATTTCATTCAGAGACAAGGAATCTACAAGACAGATCATATTGAAACCTTACTTTGAACATCCAGGCACTCTCCCTGGCTGTTGAGATGAATGGTTCCTCTGGGAAACAGGACCCTGGAAGAGGAAAAAAAAATAAGAGAGAAAGTAAGGTCTTGAAAAAAGAATTTAAAGAAAAAACACCCCCCAAATATCTAAAACCAACTGATTTTACTTTGAAAACTTGAACTTTTAGTATAATTGCAGATTTAGAAAAGAATTATTTTTATTTCCCAATCTCCCTAGCATGGTGTGATATGATAAAAGTCCTGCACTACCAGATAGCCCAGAAGCAAGGCCTCTACTGGGGTGTCACGTGCCAACATCAGTTAGAGTTTGGACTTGCTCAAACTCAGCCTAATTTGCAGGGCTTTTTGTTGTTGTTGTTTTTTGTGGGGTTTTTTGTTTTGTTTTGTTTTTTAAATCTAGTATCAATATGGGCTTAATCTAACTAATTTCTAACTAATTTCTTAATCTAACTAATTTCTGACTAATTTAAATAACATAAAAATTATAAACAATGTCAAGCCAGACTTGAAAAGATACATACAACAAACAGAAATGTATTTGCATTCTATGAGTTCACTATTCCCTCCAAAATACTATCTGGCTGAATCATACAATTGACAAAAGATAGACCCAATTCTGGAGGCTGAGAGATGTGGGAGGTCCTGGCTTTGAGGCCCACCATGGGGGCTATAAGGAGACTGCTAATGGTCCCACCAGATATTGCTAAGCGTGACCTGACATGCATGTGTGCACAATCTTACCTGCCTTTCCCATCATCCCCAGCCACAAGTGAGAGATGACCTCTCCCACTTTCCACCTGGATTCTCTCCCTGAACATTCATGTGCTATGTTTTCTGTCTATGACCAACCCCTGAGACAGGGTCTCTCTGTGTAGCCCTGGCTGTCCTAGAACTCACTCTGTAGACCAGGCTGGCCTCGAACTCACAGAGATCTGCCTGCCTCTGCCTTCAGAGTGCTGGGATAAAAGGTGTGTGCCACCACCACCCACCTCTGCTTTGGGTCCTTATCTAGAACCAACCACACACCAAGAATAACACATGTGCAGCAAATCTAACATGATGAACTTCATTCCGGACAAGGCTCTAAAGGTGCTACTGCTGATTTTGAAAAGGTGGGAATAGGGTGAAATTTTACAGTTTTTATGTAAGGGTAGTGAAAAAAGAAAAGAATGAAATGATAAATGCTGAATAAATAGAAGCTCGGCGACAGCTGAATTGTTAATGTTACACATGGGCACATCCCCCAGTCTAGGGGTCTGAAACCCAAAAGTCTCCCAAATCTGAACATCCTTGAATGACAACATGGTGGCACACATGGAGGAAGGATGTCACATTTCGAAAAGGTTTCATGCGCACAACCATTTAAAATATATAAAATGACCTTGGGGCTACATGACCAAGTGTATATGAAGCACAATGAATTTTGTGTTAGTTCTGGGCCCCATCCTTAAGATAATTCATTATGTATATGTAAATATTTAAAAACATCAAACAGTTGAAATTTCATATCTGGTGCCAAGCATTTCAGTTAAGGGAAACTCACCAACAGTGTTCAGAGTTCAGATGAAACTTACATTTCCTAGCTTATTTAAAAGTCAGAAGATTTCTTATTAATGATTTTAAGAATTGAATTCAGGTAAACACTATAATTATATATATTTAATTTTATATTGAACAGATAGAATGAATGCCCTTATTTGTTTTATAACAGAATTTACTTCTGTGGGGGTATTTCATATGTTTCTTTAATTTAGTACTGGTTTAATAAACTAAAATTCAGATTAAAAAACCCAGCTCTCATCAATATTGACTCCCATCCTAAAGTCTTCCAATTTTTCAGAAATCTTAGCTGAGTTAGAATAAAATTTTCATTTGTCTGCTTTATTTAACTAGTCCTCAGTAGCTAAGTTACCACACAAGATGTTGGTTGTCAAGCTCAGAGGCAGGAGTGCAAGTGCCTATAAACCAAACAATTAGCCCTTAGACATTTCTGCCTCATCTATACCCAAGTGAGTTTCCTGTGTTTGTTCAAAGCAGCCAGTTGCTAATTACTCAGTAGCTGCAACAGGCCAGCTTAGAGAATCGAGAGATCACCTATGAAACTCTGTATGTGCCAGACAGAACACAGAGTTTTATCTAATTTAATTATTTATTAGATAAAACCATCTTATCATAAACAAAACAGAGGCTCAGAGTAATGGGGCAACCAGTCAGATGTGTAGCTAGTGGGGACTGTGCCTTATAGACCTTACCCTCTGCTCTCTCTTTCTCTCACACCTTGAATCTTAAAAGCCAGACCTTTGGGGCTGGAGCAATGACTCAGTGGCTAAGAGTAATGGCTGTTTTTGCAGAGGACCCAGGCTCAGGTCTATGCACCCACATGGCAGTTAATAACCGACCCTAGCTCTAGGAGATCCAGTGCCCTCTTCTGGTCCCTGCAGGCACATGGCAATATATACATGCAGGCAAAACATGTATATACATACAATACAAGTAAATCTTTTTTAAAAGCCAGTCCTTTGATACATCTTAGTAACAGCCGGGGGAAAAAAAAGACATAAGCAAACAAGGAGTCTAGTGAAGATTCTTAGCCTTGACATCAAAATTACAATCTGTTAAAAGAAAATGGATAAATTGGTCTTTATCAAAATTAAAAACTTTTGCCTATGTGAAGTAGATATAAATGCAAATTATGAACTAGGAGAGACATTTTATCTATAACTGAGGAAGAGCTAATATCTGGGGTATCAAAACTCAACAGCAAGAAAAAAAAAACAATTAGAAATGGGCACAACAAACACTTGAGGAGGGCAGAGAGCAAAATAGGTACAAGAAATGGTACTCGATGCCCCTGGGCAGCAGGTGGCTGAAGATTAAACCATAAGGATGGGAATAATAGGCTGGCAGAAATGCAAGCTAGCAATAATATACATGAGGGCAAGGAGTCAAACTGGACTGTTTGTATGATATTTGTGAGATTCAGCACAAAAAGGCCCAGCTTTTGATAAAAGCAACCTGGATGAACCTTCCAAGCATTTCCTTGATGGAATAAAGTTTTCTCTGGTATAACCCCCCTCTCCTCCTACATTTGCATTACCAAGTTTTAATTTTATTTTATCTATTTTATTTTATTTTACGTGTCGGAGTGGTTTGCCTGTGTGTGTGTGTGTGTGTGTGTGTGTGTGTGTGTGTGTGTGTGTGTATGTGTGTATGTGTGTGTGTCTGTGCAGCACATGAGTGTCTGGTTGCCGTGAAGGTCAGGAAAAGGTGTTGGATCTCTTGGAACTGGAGTTACAGAGAGTAGTGGGCCACTGTGTGGATGCTGGGGACCTGACTTAGTCCTCTGCAAGAGCAACAAGTGCTCTTAATCTCCAAGCATCTCCCTCTCGGGCCCCCGGACCCCCCCCCCCCCCCCCCCGCCCCGCCTTCCACCTGTCAATTCTTCATCCGAAGGTGAAACACTGATACTAATGCCTACAGTGAAAATAAAGTGAGTTCTAAACACCAGCTTGATGCTTCATGTATTTTCATGAATCTAAATTTGTTGAAGTTCACACCAAAGCAGGAATTCCCCCGAATTCCTCATCTAGCTGCACAGGCATAGAATTTTATTCTTTGTTGGATTTTTGTGGACAAGGTCTATTTCTAAACTGGACTACAACACGCCTCTCATCTTATCAGATCCCACAGATTTTCGGTCTTCTGTCATACTGAGCACCAGGCAACTCTTCAGAAATGAGCAGCAATTAGCTAGCTCTGCTCTCCATGACTTTTTTTTTTTTTTTTATTGAAAAACAAATTTGTTAGGATACACATCATGGTAGGATCAAACAAAGCACATTCTCTACTTCCACAGAAGTATACGCTCCAGAAGTCTCTAATCCTTTTTGCAGCAAACTCAGTGTTCCAGCATCTCACATCCAAGGTATGCCAGCAGAATATCTGTTTTACTTAAGGAAGCTCCCCCCACCCCCGGGCCCAAGTGACTGCTGACTTCATGCCTGGCCATAAAACCTCAAGAACATGAGATAGATCAGGACAAAAACACGGATGTCCAAGTATTTCCAATCATGCATGCCATCGGATAATTTATTGCTCTTTCGTTGCTTTGTAGCCGGGTAATATAGCTTCCAATCCACACAAGGTCAAATCATTCTGTTCTTAGAGGCAGCATCAGACCTTCCCAGCGGCTCCTGGAGTTTTCAAGGAGGTGGTACTGCTGAGCTCTGAGTCTGGGTTTCCGCTCAGGGTTTGACTCTGCTGTCTCGGGGCTTTAGAATGAGTTGTATATCCTGAATTCCAAACTCCCGACTGCACTCTGAGATACGGAATGGCTCCAGCTGTGGATCATATTCTATCCTGTGGGAGGTCCACAGCTTTCTAGGAACAGGGCATCTTATAAACATTAGCAGAGAGGCACATGCTATTAATCCTGAGACTGATCTTGCTTGATACCAACTCCCAGCAAGCACCACATCAATTAGTGGTCTTGGGCTGGGATTGTGGCCTCGCCAGGGGAAGCCTAGGGCCGCCAGGGGCTCACTGCCGGCAAACACAGGGCTCGGCACGCACCAGAGAAACCAGAAACCAGTGGAGGACGGTGTGTGCTGGCAACGGAGGTCAGGTTCCACGGGGCCTTGGATATTAAGTCTGGTATGACTCACTCTCCTTAAGAAAGACAAATTACCAAATAATCCATGCTATGTATTTAAAGACTTTTAAAAAATTGCTCTATGATAAAGGGATTTGGGCGGTATATACTGAGGGTGGTAATGGAGCTATAAACTTCTCGGGGTTACATGATTTGGTTTCCATACACTGAAAGGACAATCCCAAACGATAGCTACGAATGTGCCTTCTTTTCTTTCAAGCACAGCATAACTGTCTTCTCAGAATCCTCATTGATCCATCTGTTGCTTCCCACGTGAACCAGGACAAAAACAATTTTTAAGATTGCCCTTTCTATTTTAGAGTTTTTTTTTTTTTAAAGAATGGTGCTGTGAAAGTAAAAAAATTTTAAAAAGACATGGCAAACTGCATCCATAAGAAATGCTGCATGCACCAGAACCCCACAAAATGCTTTCTATAATTGCACCATTGAAACCAACTGTTTAATCTATTTTTAATCGTTTGCCATTGGAAACATAGTAGATATAGAATAGCCCTTTGCTCTGTGTGTGATTGACAGCAAAACAGGAAAATCACCCAGGGAGCTTCAGTTCCATGTTTTATATTAGAGCTTATAACACAAACAGTGTTTGGGACGCGGTGGGAACTAAAGACACGTTTTCCATGTGTTCCGTCTTTGTGGTCTGTTGTTCCCCTGGCCCACTAAGGAAACAGCATACTAAGGATGTCACAAGGGTAACACTCTGTAGGTTTGTCAGGGTGACTGGCATTAGGACACCCGGGTTGAGGGCTGCCACAATCTCCCTTAAAACACGGAAGATGTTCACTTTTTGCATGGTGCTTTGTGAAAATCTTTTAAAACTCTCCTTTTTTTTTTCCTTGCTATTTTCAGAAAAGTGTGTGGAATGTGTTACTAGGTGAATGGCACTGTGGGGATGTCAGCACAGCCTCTGGACACAAGCTTCCTGTCTAAGCCCACGTGAAGAGCCCAGGACTGCTTTCCTTGCCTCTGCCGTGGGCTTCCTATGTAGAGGAACCTACTCCCAAATGCGTGGGAGTTATATCAGGAACTCAATCCCTTGAGTGGAAGATGCATCCTGAATTCCATCTGACTAGGAGATACTCTAGGATGCGCCAGAGGTGAAGCTCCAGTCCCACTCGAGGGAGAAGGGGCTTTAAGGAGGAAGTTTAACTAAAACGTCCAGTGTGAAAATATGTGCATGTGTGTGTATGCTCACATGTGAGTGCATGTGTATGTGTGTTCACATGTATGTGGAACCTAGATGTCAACCTGAAATATTGCCATGCCTCAAGGGCCACCCCTCTTATTCCTTTGAGAGGGTGTCTCCCTTTACCCTGGAGTTCACCAAGCAGGCTAAGCTAGCCTACCAATGAGCCCCAGAAATTCTCCTGACTCTGCTTCCCAATACTGGGATGAAAAGCTTGAACTTTTTAAGGTGGTGGCTCACACCTTTAATCCCAGCACCCAGGAGGCAGAGGTAGGCAGATCTCTGAGTTCAAGGCCAGCCTGGTCTACAGAACTAGTTCCAGGACAGCCAAAGCTACGCAGAGAAACTCTGTCTCTAAAAAACAAAATCAAAAACAAACAAACAAAAAAAACCCCTGCACATTACTATTCTTGGATTTCTTATGTAGTTTCCAGGGATTGAACTCAGACCCTTACGCTTGCCTAGCGACACTTTATTGACTGAATATCTTATCAGCCTCCTTGAAGTTTTTAAAGAACTTCCTTCCATTATATCTATTGCTGTTTTTCTTTTATAATTTTTCTTTCACATGTATGTGTATGAGTGCTTTGTCTGCACGTATATATACATATCATGTGCATGGCTGTGCCCGCAGAGGTCAGAAGTGAGCATTGGATCCTCTGGAACTGGAGTCAAGGGTGTTGTGAACCACTGTGTGGGTGCCAGAAACCGAACACGGGTCCTCTGCAAGGGCAGCAAGTACCCACTGAGCCACAACTCTAGCCCCCAGTTGCTGTTTTTTTCTTTTGTGAGGTGGGGTCTTGCTGTGTAGCCCATGTTGGCTTGGAGGTCGCTATATAGACCAGGTTGCCGTCAATCTTGTGATCCTCTTGCCTTTGTCTCCTCAATGTTGAGATTATAGGCAAGTACTACCACATCTGGCTACTTCCAAAGTGTGCAACCTTTTTCATGTATACCAATCAGTCCCCAAATCATAACTCATTGCTCCGGTTCCCCCTGGCTGCTTTTTGATTGTTTTTCCTCCTTTATGATGTTCCTGTGGGAACATGCCTGGGCTCTGGCTCGTGGATACAAACCTCTGTCTTAGTGTTATTTCACCTTTCCCCATCATTTTCCCTCTCACTCACCCTGCCCCACCTGCGAGAAGTCCTTTCAGACACTTGTCCTCTGCCATTTCCCCTGCACCCCCAGGACACGGTGCTAAGGGATACAGTTTTGTCTGTTAGGGATGGGTTTTCATTCCCACAGAGAACACATGCTCAAATCCCACTGGACACTTCTGCGCCGTGACCATCTCCTATGAGCCTGGTGCTGCATGAAGAAGTAGGTAGGGGCCAGGCGGTGGTGGCGCACACCTTTAATCCCAGCACTCAGGATTGGCAGAGGCAGGTGGATCTCTGTGAGTTCGAGGCCAGCCTGGGCTACAGAGTGAGTTCCAGGAAAGGTGCAAAGCTACACAGAGAAACCCTATCTCAGAAGAAAAAAAGAAAAAAAAAGAAGTAGGTAGGGATATAAGTATGAGTGAGGTATGACTTCCTACACTTTAGGATACTTCCATTATAGCTCTATGAAATAAGGAGGAGTTAATGGATTTTACTCTTTAGGTAGAGAAACCAGGGCACAGAGAGGTAGCAGCTGGCGTGGATGCAGCTGGGCAGGTTTTCTGACACCTAACCACACATTTCCTGCAAATTCATCCTGACCCTGTCAATCTCTTCCTTTTCTTATGTTACACTTCCTTTGTACGTTATAATTTAAAACTCAGGTTTATATGTGATAGCAGTGACAGAACACAAACTTCTCAGCTTTGAAGTTTTTATACGAGGTTCCTTTTCTTAATTGTATTTTTATTAAGCAGTCACTGAGCACCCACGAGTCAGCGCCACCCACGAACAGCGAGGCTGCAGCAGGGTGCTGCGTTAGCACACTGGCCAGTTTCCTTTCCCAACCCCAGGAGGGGCATGCTGCTCCACGCCTTACAGATGCACGGGCTGAGGAGGTGGCACGTTTGTCAGCCTGGGCAGCTGGAGGTTTGGCTATCGCCATGCACATCTGTCATACGCCAGGTGCTGTGCTACATGAAGATCTGCCCAGTGCCAGCAGCAGACTTACAGACTGGTTAGGTGACAAATTCATAAATGAATAGTCATAATCTGGGGCTGTGAACGCGCTGCTAATGACAGGGAGAGCAGACGCATGGGAGGGAAAGATTTATCACGGCTATTGTCCTGACTAGTGTGCAGAGGGCGAGCCGTTTGTGTTTTTCACTCTGAAAGTGAGCATCTTGCTTCTCAATCTCGGCTAAGGCAGTGTTTTTCAGACTTTGTGATTCACTTGGCAATCTCATTAAAAGACATGTTTTTGAAAAAAAAAAATGCAGATTGTGACTCAGTAAGAATGGGTGGGTGTGGGAGGCTAGTGTCCCCCCTCCCCCTTTAAAAGCTTCCAGGTGACTCTAATGCTGATAGTCTGAGGACTACCCCTTGAACTGCAAGGCACATGACCTCTCCCAAGACTCTTTCCAAAACCTGTTACTATGGCAACCTAACATATTCAGCCAGATGGCCCATTCACTCAGCTGATCCGGATGCAAATGCATCCATTCACAGCTGAACCTTGCAGTGGGGGGGTGGGGGGAGGTGGAATGTCCATCCTTGGGGCATCTCGTCTCCTGTCACTTTCCTTGTCCTTGTACACCTCTAATCCTTCAGGTTAATGGGTTTGTCCGGTGTCTCAGGTCCTTAGGAACAGTCCTCTTCTGTCTAAGGTGATATGGACTCAATTAGTTACTCAATTACTGCAAATGCACTGAGACCGATGATAATAAACTTTTACGATTTGCCTTCTGCTGACCAGAATAGAGAGCTCTGGATCTCATTCTATGAGTACTTTCAGTAAAGTAACTGTTATTTTTCTTGGAGGCCCAGAGGCTGACATGGGTATCTCCTTCAATGTTTCATCTCATTTATTTATTCTTAACACAAGGTTTATTACTGAACTAATTTATCTACCCTGGCTAGCCAATAAGCTCCAGATCCTACACCCCCTTCCCAGTGCTAGGCTTAAAGGTATGTGAGGGTTTTTTGTGTTGTTGTTGTTTGTTTGTTTGTTTGTTTGTTTGTTTGAGACAGGGTTTTACTGTGTAGCCTTGGCTATCCTGGAACTTGCTCTGTAGACCAGGCTGGCCTTGAACTCACAGAGATCTGCCTGCCTCTGCCTGCCAAGTGCTGGGATTAAAGGCTTGTGCCACCACCTGGCCATATATATGTGTGTGTGTGTGTGTGTGTGTGTGTGTGTGTGTGTGTGTGTATATATATATATATATATATATATATATATATATATATATATTAAATAAGGATGTGGAGGATCCAAACTCTGGTCCTAATGCTTGTGAGGCAAGCACTTGCAACTGAGTCATTTCTTTTATTTTTATTTGTGCAGACAATGGCCTTTCTAAACCACCACACAATTATGCAGTGTGTTTGAGAGATGGGAACATGGTGAGGTGACTTGCTGATCTGTCAGAAGCAAACAACGAACTAAAACCTAAAACCTTCGCGTTGTACTGAGGTTGTCCACAGAGCTGCCCTGAGATGATATGCTAGGGCCGCCACTCTTCCCCACAGCCTCTGTTTCCAAATGCCTTCTGAGATGGCCTGTGCTTTCAACCACATTCCCCAACAGCTAATCTTGCCCTCTCTTGATGCGCTGGGAATTTGAAACACAGAAGTGTCTATGAATTCCAGAATGTCAAGGGGCCCCTGTCTCTGGTGGACTGTGACCCCAAACTGTATTTATCGCCTCAGCTTTAAACTGTTATGCCTCTTTCTGAGAGACACATGGTCTTTGGAGGTTGGGCCACTGCTATAGTTCAGTATCTTCGTGGGTTAACAGAACTTCTGAGGAACGCCTTGGGATTTGTAACACCTGTCTGACAGAAGCATCAGAACAGCAGTCAAGATCCCTGGGCACAACATTTTCCCAATGATGTGACTTTGGGCATGCCATTTAAGCTCTGGGCTCTTGTGTTTATGGTTTTATATAAAGTGTGTCTACATAAAGATCGCTACACTGCTGTATATAAAAATTCCTTAGCAACCATAAATGGCTACATAAGTGGAAAAGACAACTTTATGGTCATTATTAAACACTTGACATGCTGGGGTGATAACTCAGTTGGTACAGTACTTGCTGCAGGAACAGGAAGACCTGAGGTCCATCTGCAGAACCCACATAAAAAGCTGGGTGTGCTACTGCACGCCTGTAATCCCAGCACCGAAGGAGTAGAGACAGTCATATCCCCAAGGCTTGCTGGCCACCTGGCCTAGCGTCTAGGCCATCAAGAGAGACCTTGTTTCAAACAAACAAACAAACAAACAAACAAACAAACAAGGTGGATGTCTCTGGAGGAAGGACAGTTGAGATTGTCTTCGGGCCTTCATATAAACTCATATCATAAATGCACCTATACACCTGTGTAGTCGTCCCCCGTCCGTCCCGTCCCGTCCCCCCCCCCACCCGCCAGCCCGCCCCTGAGCACTGGATCAGAATGCTGCAGTCAGAAGTGATAAACAGAATCAACTCCAGGAAATCCCAATAATTAGAACAGATTAAGAGAATTCCTTTAAAATTGTTTCCTTTGGGAGACACTGAACCCAGAATTCTCTGCATGCTAGGGGTTCTAAGTTATTTCTCTGACTCCAGAACAGCCTATCTTAAGAGATCTTAAGATATAGCTTAACAGAAGGGACCCTAATAAATCCCTGGAGCAGGACCCTTACTGGCTTTTTTTAATGTGCCTGGGAGCTAGGGGGTATCTAAGATGGTTTATCAAACACCTACAAAAGCAAGATATGAACTGAAAATGCAAAAAATGTGGCAACTTCCAAGTGATTATAGAAGAAATATTTTCCATGACTGTTTTTATCTGGAGGAAAAGGAGGACACAGGAGATGATCACCCAAGTTGCCTGCAGCTCCCCAGCACTTCCATTTTACCATGAACAATACAGGCTTATGATCCGGAGAGCTGTGCACTGACCCCGAGATTCTCTGCTGAATACCGTGATGATGCTGGTCACCCAGGACAGGTGCAACACAACCGGCTCTGATTGTGCCCAGCAGAAGTAGAAAAATGTCCTGGGCAGTTGTCAGAGTGCAGCAACACTATGGCCCCGGGAAGGGAAGGATCATTTGTCATATGTCCCTGCTGAGCTCCTCTAGACTAACTTTCAGGTCTCTGGACCACAGAAAAGGCAACCATTTATCCCCCTGGTCACAATTATTGATGCGGGACTTGTATATACTGAGGCCAAATCAATCCCAGCTTTCCTTTTTATTAGGCCAAAGGAAATGCTTCATCAAGCTTGGTTTACTCCTGTGTTTAAAGCTTCTTCTTGTCCTTACATGCTCTGGTGCCTTAAGTAGGTGACATGTCAGTGTCTGGGAACTGAGCAGTAACCATGAGACCATGAGATGCAACCTCTCTGGCCTTCTCTGTATACGAAGGGAATACAGCACAATGCTAGACCTGGTCACTAGTTCTGATTTTCCTTATCTTCCCACACCTTCAGCAAGATAATGTAGATGGTGTCTTTATTTCTAGGCCCAGCTGATTGATGAAGGAGGACCTGATAGTAACCATTCATGGGGAACCATTGCACAGGCAGGAATGTGGGAAGAGCTGGGAGGCTTCAAAGAAGATGTTCTGCTTTATTGTTGATTAATTGTTTGTTTGTTTTATAGCAGAGTCCACTTTGTAAACCATACTGGCCTGGAATTCACTATGTTGTTCAGACTGACTTGGAACCCACAATATTCCTTCAACCTCTCCTTCAAGCTGGGGTTACAGGTGTATGCCACCACATCTGGCTGTGAGTGGGTGATTTTAATATCAGTGTATATGCTCTGCCAGAAGTCACAGTACTTTATGGTTTTGAGGAGCTGGCATGGCAGCCTATATATATTACATTACTGCTACTGCTGCCTATTCCAATATAAGAAAATAATTCAGCATGCTAGCAGATTATTAAAGCTGCATGTTTTCCTCGTGCTTAGAAAATAAATCCTGGATCCTTCAAAGGAAAGAATACATTACCCGTTATATTTTATTATAAAAATGAATCACTAACCACCCTGTAGAGCACCGAGATGTTCTGTGGACAGAGGACAGGCAAAGGCATGATGCTCCCATTTCCTGGTAAGACCGGTGCCCACAAAGGTCTGGAGTTGCGCTTTATGCACAGCAGAAACAAGAACCATACCTTCAAACTGCCTTACAGTGACTAAGAAAAACAGAATAGTTATACCTTCAAACAGCCTTACAGTGACTAAGAAAAGCAGAGAGAATAGTTAGTTATACCTTCAAACAGCCTTACAGTGACTAAGGAAAATGGAAAGAATGGTCTTGTCTGACTTGAGTAAGTTTTTAACCAGGATCCTTGTTTAGAGCTACGTTTTGAACAAAGAGGGGGTTAGGGATGGCCATTTTTGACCCTGACCCCTGTTATCTTTAGGACATTCTAGTAGATGATCCTTTGGCCCCTTTGGTAATCATTTCTCTAATTTTCCCTCTCTTCAGCATTGGCTGTTTTAATTTTTAAAATATCTAGTACTTCTGCTTTGATCAACAAACATAATTTTCAGAGAATGAAGGTACAAAGTCTCTCAGGCAAAGGCAGAGTAACAACAGCTTAGAGACAAAACCCAATGTTATTAGGTTTAAAAAGAAACCTTAAAAAATTGAAACATCCACAGAGCTTTAAGATTCCAACAGCAAACTCTAAAACAACACCATCTCCCACAAAGTGGTCAGTTAAGAATTTCTTTCCCTTGGGATGGGCACTTAACCCCATGGGAAAGTATTCAGGTGAGCTCAGCTTGATGTTTCTGGGCATAGAACACAATCATTGTTCTACCCAAGCTGCTGGCACACCTGCATCTGATTGCCCAACATGGCACACTTGAAAGGTGGCAAGATGACTCTTCTCAACTCCACCCAAGGTCCGAGGCCCGAGCAAATTACCCTGAAGAGTATCACCACACACACTGAGAAGACATAGTTGAGGACACAAAGAAAACCAAATGCACTCTTTCCCAAAGGTGGTCAAGATGGACTCAGATGGACAAATGGGCAGCAGCTGGTGTCCATGGTGATGGACACGGACAGCAATAGACTCCAGGAAGGAAAAAAATGGCCACAGATCCTCGAATATAATTATACTCCGGTTAGTCTGTGCAGCTGATTGTGAGTGAAGTTGCTAAGTAGTACCAGGAGGCCCGGGTTCCTTTCAAATAAGATAGACAATAGCTCTATCCAGCAGATGGTTCTTGTTTGGGGCACAACTTGATTCCGAAGCCCTAAGTGGCCCCTCACTACTCAAAACAGGGGCCAAGGGCTGATTCCCCCCCTGGCTCTTTCAAATTGTCTGTCCCTAAATCCACAGAACACTCATTCTACAGCTAAAAACCAAGTTATGTAGTGATCTTTTGTTGTTTAGTATTTTTTTTTGCAAAGTTTACGCTTGTGTGTAAGGGTGCCTGTGTGAGTTTGTGTACCACACATGTAACAAGTGTCTGTAGAGGCTGGAATAAAGCACTGGATCTCCTGGAACTGGAGTTACAGGCGGTTGTGAGCCTGGGAATCTACTGTGGCCCCTCTGCAAGAACAGCAAGTACTCTTAACTGCTGGGCCATTTCTCCAGCCCTGTTGGTTAGAATAATTAATATCTGTTTAGAAACATCAGTGTAAAAGTACTTTTGACAGCCTAGGATGAAGGAGAGGAATCCCCAGGGCGAGGCTCTTTGTCGCAGATGAGAGGCAGAATATGGGAAGAAAGTCACAGCCTGAGATTTTAAAGATATAAAATGTGTAGGGTTTTTGTTTTTTTGTTTTTTCTGAGACAGGGTTTCTCTGTGTATCCCTGGCTGTCCTGGAACTTGCTCTGTAGACTGGGCTGGTCTTGAACTCAGAGATCTGCCGGTCTCTGCTTCCTGAGTGCTGGGGTTAAAGGTGTGCGCCACCACTGCCTGGTTTATGTGTAGGTTTTTTTTTTTAAATAGGGGGAAAGATGCGTATTATGAGTCAAGAAGAAAACAGCCTTGCATCTCTCAGGCATTTACTATGCATCTTTTCCAGCCTCTAGATTCTAGAGTCCAGAAAGTGTTCCTTACCTCCTGTTGGACCACCTGTGTGTGTACATCCCTCCCAAACTTGCCAACTGAAAACATGCCCATCAGCCTAAAATCTGATTCCTCAGAAGTACTGTGACTTAGCAGGCATTGATATTTTAGGTAGAAGGAATATTGTTCCACCAATGGACTTTGAACTCTCGCGTGCCAAACCCCGAGGATGTGCCAGAGTGATGGTGCTGGAGAGACTATCAGGACCTTCAAAGGATCATGAAAGGCATCACAATACAGGCCCTACACTGTTGGGATGGGTGGGTCTGGGTCAGTGTGTGGGGGCACTGATTAGGGCCTAGAAAGTGCTTCTCAGAGCCCAGTTCCATGGAGGTTAGCATCTAATGGACCCCTGGGGATCTTCCTGAAAGGCAGATTCTCAGTTACTTCAGGAGGGCCAGTGGGTAAAGCTGCTTTGAAGTCAGTGATTTGTCCAGCATTACTGTCAGCAATCCTAGAAGGGGTAAATGATTTATGAGTTTGAGTTTTGTTTTTAGAAATCACTTGCCTCATTCAGTCACCCCCAATTTTACAATAACACTTGGTTGAACTTGACGAAGACAGGGACGCTGTTTCCTAAATGGCAGGTGGACAGATCTGGACGGAATAAAGCGGACTCCAGCTATCCATATGGTGCCTCTATTTGAAGTGAAACTCATTTGCAAATTCTTCATCTGTGGCAGTGACAAGCCATCCAACTGAGGAAGTCCCCTGACTGAAGGGAGTCTTATGTCAGGAGGCACATTAAGACGTCAAGACAAGTTCCTATCAATGCAGTTACTCTTTCCAATATGCCTTCTAGAATCCTAATCAGTAGTAATTGGCCCAGCCCTATTAGAGGGACTCATATGAATTCCTGGATCATTATCTATTTTTGAAAAGTCTAAAGCAATTATACACGGCATGATGAAACAACGTAATGTCAGCCTCAGCAGAGTTAGGAACATTATGTAGACAGTGTTTTCTACATTTATTGTTGACTTCAGAAAAGTAGTATCATTTCCCCAAGCTTCCCCCACCACACTTGAAGCATATAAAGTAATAATGAAAATTGTTCATAGCTGAATAAAATCTCAAAATTGTGCCTTCACATGCTGAAACAATAAGTACACACATATCACAGAAAACAAGGTATGGTGGTGCATGCCAGGAATCTCAGCATTGGGAGACAGAGGCCAGACAGTTTTTTCTGCAAATTTGCAGACAGTTTTTTCTGTCGAGCAAATTCTAGGTCAGCCAAGACTACACAGTGAGAAAGGGAAGTCCCAGTACTAAAGGGCTAAATCATGAGATCACCAGCAGACATGTTTTTACATTTTTCTAGAACTCTAGGAACAACGTCAGGTTAAAATTGTTGGGCTTATTTAGGGTTAGAACTTCTGTGTTTTAACTGTATTAATAGGGTCTATGTTATTCAAGAATATGCCATTCTTACAAAAGTAAATATATGCACAAGAAAATATAAAAACAAACTATCTTCTGTCCTTAGTGATCATCTGACCTAGGTTTATGCAAGGATTTGTGTGAACAAGCGCTCATTTAGATTGGAGTAAACTGAGATGGAGTAAACTAGATGTCTGACTGCAAATTTTTTTCTGTTAACATTCAGCAAATGTTCTAGACTTTGGGGACGACACATACAACTCTCCCACTGCGGCAGGGCTGTACAAAAAGTCACTGGAAACATGTAAACAAACAGGTATGAGACAGTCCAATGAAACTTTATTTTGGACCCAAAATTTTAAGTTTTACAGTATTTTCAAAGGCCTCTAAATACTTTTCTTTAGAGGCCTTTCAATTATGAAAAGCTATAAAGATTGCTCTTATAAAAACAGATGGTGGGCCATAGTCTGTGTATCCCTGAATTACATGAAGCTATAAAGATTGCTCTTATAGAAACAGATGGGGGGCCATAGTCTGTGCAGCCTGAATTATATGAAGCCATGAATTTAAGTTCACTTCAATCTCCATGCCAGGGCATAGAGTTGGCCAGCAGGAATTACGTGATTTTTTTCTTTTTAGAAAATTGAATTTATGCTTTGAGAATTTCACAGTATATTTTTATCATATTTATTCCCATCTCCTCCCAGATTCCCCATTCCCTATCCATTCAACTCCTTGTTATCTTTCTCTCTTAAAACAAAACAAAACAAAACAAAACAAAAAACAAAACAAAAAAAAAAACAACAGACAAAAAACAAACAAACAAAACCCCAGCAGGGTGGTGGTGGTGGTGGTGGTGCATGTATTTAATCCTAGCACTCAGTCGGGGGGGGGGGGGGGGAAATCTCTGAGTTCAAGGCCAGCCTGGTCTACAGAGTGGGTCCTAGGACAGCCAGGGCTACAAAGAGAAACCCTATTTCAAAAAAAACAAAAACAAAAAAGAAGAAGAAGAAGAAGGAGAAGAAGAAGAAGAAGAAGAAGAAGAAGAAGAAGAAGAAGAAGAAGAAGAAGAAGAAGAAGAAGAAGAAGAAGAAGAAGAGGAAAAGAAAGAAAAGAACAAAAGCAGCAGCAGGAGAGAGAGAGAGAGAGAGAGAGAGAGAGAGAGAGAGAGAGAGAGAGAGAGAGAGAGAGAGAAAAGTGACTAAAAGCAGGATGGAGTTCATTTTGTGTTGGCCAAACTACTCCTGAGCATGAAGACTGCCCTGGAATATGGTTGATATACCCAGTGTCACTTGAAGAAAATTGATTTATTCCTCTCCCAGCAATGATCATTTTCAAGTAGCTTTTTAGCTAGGGGTCAGATTTTGTACCTGCTTCCTCTCCTTTGTGCTGGGATTTTTGTCTGGCTTCAGTCTGAGCAGGTCTTGAGTGTGCTGTCAATCTCTGTGAGTTCATATGTGTGTCTGCACATCTGGAAAATGCTGTTTAATAGTCCACCACCTCTGGCTCTTATAATCTTTCCACCCTATCTTCTGCATAGATACCTAAGCATTGCAGCCCCTCAATTTCTTATAGCTCCCCAAAAGATGGTCAAAATTTCAGAAAATAAGAATGGATTTTCAGCCTTTGGAAGATCCTATAAGCCTTTACTCGCTTGAGGGGTAGTACCTGTCAAAAAAAACTGAAATTCCTACTTTAAAAGATGTTGAAAAAACTTGTTCTTATGTATATATACTGCCCCTTGACCCCAGGTCCTTGAATATGCTAAACAGTGTTCTACCACTAAGCTACATTCATGTTCTATTTTAAGAAGGTCAGTAGGCCGATGAGAATAAAAGCAGGTTAACTAATTCTGAACCTGCGCCTTGATTAAGGAATTCCTTAAGGCACTCACAGTTGGACATGCTCTTTCCCTAGGAGAGTGAACTTGTGAAATGGCTCTTTGATCCACGAGTGTGATTCCAATGTTGTAGCAATCATTAGTTATGCTCAAAGCACATTGTTACTCCCAGGAAGCTTACAGAACACATCAGCTGTCACTGTATAGCCATTCAATTTGGCTCCCACATATCCAGAATACATATCTTGGAAATCAGTGAAGCTGTACGTACTTAGGAGGCGTTGTTTCCCAGTGATCGCCTCACCTTCTGATAGCCTTGAGAACAAATGAGCAGCGTTTCTATGACAGGGCCCTGTGACCGCACTAGAGGGCCTGTAGTCATTAAGAGAAAACACAGTCCCCAGCAGCGAGCGTACACACAGGTGCTGTCACTCGGGTTCGAGCGAAAGGCAACACCTGACTGTACCGAGTGCCTGCTCGGTGCCAGGTGATGCTGCTCCCCCGAAAGAGAGTGAGAAGGAAATGGGGAAGGAAGGGGAGCATCTGGCCCATGGCATGAGTGACGGTGACATGAGGGGCACCAGGAGGGGGACAGTATGGAAATGAGAGTGACAGCAACAAAAAAGAGGGGAAGTAAGAACATTTTGATGAAATATCTGAGCGCCATCCTTTGGGTACCAGTTCTTATTTCTTTATAGACAGGCCCTTCCTCTAAAGCCTAGGCTTGTCTCAAACTCCACGGCAATCCTCCTGCCTCACTCAGCCTTCAGAGTGCTGGGATTTACAGCTGTGAGCCTGGCTTGTGATTATTCTTGCCAACTTTAAAAAAAAATAGCATATAGGTTTTTTTTTTTTAAATTAAAGTTAGCTTGCAAAATAATGGGTTTCATTATGGCATTTTCATACATAACTCTTTTCTTTTGATCTTCAATCCCATCCCTTCCTTACCCTCCTGTAGCATCCTCCACACTCCCCAGAAAGCTCTCATTTTCATGTCCCATGCAATCCATCGTACTTTTCCCTTCCCCTCGTGAGATATTTTCTTTCTCTCTCACGGTCACCGTTCTAGCTTCATGCCCCTCTCCCCCATATACATACACATATAAAAATTAAAGTCTAGGATTTGTATATGAGAGAAAAATGTAGAACTTGTCTTTTTTGACTTTCTGAGTCTGATTTCTTTAAGTTAAACACCTGCGAGCTCAGGATGCATGTGCCTAGCACATGAGACTCTAGGTTCAATCCCCAGTACGCATAGGTACACTTGAGCAGTACACACACACACACACACACACACACACACACACACACACACACACACACAGGGTTGGTCAATAGCAAACAGAATTTCATATGAAATGTTAGGTACAGCTATTTCTTTTTAAACAGTTCATTGAGTTCAGCCCTGAATGCATCAAATAGTGTATGGCCTTTTTTTTGGGGGGGGGGGTTTCGAGACAGGGTTTCTCTGTAGCTTTGGAGCCTGTCCTGGACTAGCTCTATAGACCAGGCTAGCCTTGAACTCACAGAGATCCACCTGCCTCTGCCTCCCGAGTGCTGGGATTACAGGCGTGCGCCACCACCGCCCGGCCGTGTATGGCCTTTAAAAAATAAAAAATGTACATACTGCAATTTCTTCCTCCTCCTCCTCCTCCTCCTCCTCCTCCTCCTCCTCCTCCTCCTCCTCCTTCTTCTCTCTCTCTCTCTTTCTTTTTTTTTGTTTGTTTTTCGAGACAGGGTTTCTCTGTGTAGCCTTTAGCTGTCCTAGAACTTGTTCTGTAGGCTGGCCTCAAACTCAGAGATCCTCCTGCCTCTGTCTCCAGAGTGCTGGGATTAAAGGCCTGAATCACCGCTGCTCGGCGCTCCTCCTCTCTATTTCTTATAACTGAGATAACGCAAGCCACTTTACACTTTCCCAGAAGCCTTTTAAAATATGCCTTTTCCACAAGCTGTCTAGTTGGCATCGGTTTCCCTGCTGACAGCAGCTAGGATTATTCAAGGCAGGTAGGGATGGACGTAGAAGAGGGAGAGGCTCTGGCAAGCAAACATCCTGATCAGATATTAAGATGTTCTTTCAAAGGAGTGGTGTGTGTGCGTGTCAATAACGACAAGCCATAATTACTTCCTATTCACAGGGCGGGCACTGGAGCACAGCCTGCTGACTCACCCGGCTGCTCACGGTTTATTTCTGATGGGTTTCCCTGCTGCCTGCTTACACGCGTGCGTCATGGCCAGAATGAAAGTTTCTCTCCGTCTCCCTTAACAACAGTGCACACACTAGGCATGGACAGTGAACTTCCAAATATCCAGCAATAACCAGACCCCAGGCAGGGAAGGGGAAAATATTGTGGGGAGATGTCACAACCTGCCAGGCCTCCAGATGACAGTCATCTGCCATACGGTGTGAGTCACTGACACCCCAGTTTCAGTGTCCTCTCTCTTTCTCTCTCACCCACTCAAGTAGTTAAAGGGGCATCTTGTAACACAACCATGTTGCTGTTACCAAAGTGGTTCTCGACCAGCTATGCAGTGGAATCACCTGGAAGTTTTGTTTAATACCAATAATGCTGAGATCTCGCCCCACCCCGCCAACAATCTGACTTAAATGGTTTAGGATGGGATGTAGCTACCAGGAATCCCTAAATCTCCCTCCACAGGTGATTCCACGACGAAGCCAAGTTTGGAAATCAGAGCTCGCGCCGCAAAGGGAGCTTTCCAAAGACCACCCTATTTCAGAGATCAATGGCACAAGACACTTTCCCAGCTGATGTGTTAGCTTGGGAGACAAAAGTGACAGCAAAGCCCGGTGTTAACAAGAGGGACGCTGGCTGGGCGAGCACTTCCCCACCGCCGCCACCACTTTGCCTGGTATCCAAGAGAAGCACCCCGCATTACCTTTCTGATTACCCTTTGCTCTCTGATCTGTTTCATCCTAGCGTCCGGTTCCGCCAAGTGGCACCCCCGAGGTCCTCTCAGATTAGAAGCAGGTCCTGCTCAGACTTCATTCAAGACTGGACTTCTCTTGTACCTAAGCCAGGGCAGTGCCTCCGCCTTGCACCGCGGCCCCGGGGCAGATACTTATGCTAATCAAGAAAGTTCTTGCGACTCCTCTACTCCCTGTGCGCAGGCACGCGCGGGCGTGGGTATTTACTTAACCCTTGATTTTTGCATGGACCCCTGCCCTCTGTGGTGCTTTTGGCAGTCATCTTGTGGGTCTGGATCACTTTATTTAATTTTTCCAGAAAAGGATTGGACATGAGGAAGTAGTGAATACCTGCTGGGAGTTAGGGGGTGTAAAGAGGGACTGCAGGGGTGTCTGGAGCTGAGGTGGAGGGACAGTTAATGTTAGGAATATTAATTATTCAGCGCGCCACTGGCCCAACGAGGACCAGCAGAAGGGGACTGGAGGTTAAGACAAAGGCTCCTGGTCCAATGGCCGCAGCTCCATTCCTCCCAGGCGGCAGCTGCGCCTCTGACACTGGCTTGGCAAAGTGACTCAAAGTGACCAGACCCTCTTGCTCTTTCTGGTTGGAAGTCCTCTTTGCCTAAGGCTCAGATTTAGAGAGGAGGGTCTTTTTTTTTAATCCGCCCCGCTTTCTGAGCCTTTGTGGCCTCACTTTTGGTTCCGGCGCAGCACTTAGTAGGGTAGACTGAAGAATGCCCCTCCAAATCAGAGTGGTGGTCTTCGAGTAGCCCTCTCTCTCTGCGGGTGCTCCCTGCCGAACCCCTCAGGACCAGACTAGCAATCCACTTTCCTTGCCACACACCGGGTCCCCCAAGTCCCGGATCCAGGAGAGATCGGTCCCAGCCGCGTGACCAGTGTCCCCAGACAGGACGCACCGGGGGCGGCAGCAGAGCTTGGGGATCCGGGGATGCACTCCAGACTGTGGGCGCGCGCGCGGCACACTTCTTGGTTTGCTCCAAAGTGCGCAGCTTCTAGGAGCTCCGGGGGCTCTCAGCCCCCGCGTCCCGGTCCTCCAGCAGGAGGGGCCGAGCTCCGAGGGCGCGCACCCACAAGTCCCCCTCTCCTAGGTGGCCTCAGTCTTCACTCTCCGGCCAGTGCACTTTGTGTCTGCCAGCGTGGCAGCTCTGACTCCCTTCCTCTTCTTGGGGTCTACTGCTCTAGCCCCCCACCCACCCAAAGAGAGGGGCGACCCGTAAGAGCGCGGCTGCGTGCACACCCCTGGCTGGATAACTTCTTGATGGGCTCGGAGACCCCGGGATCCGCTTGCTCCGCGATCTGCAGTCAGCAGACCCGGGCGGGGGTGGGGGAGGCGCGGCCAACGCGGGGCCTGGGAGGGACCCACCCAGGGCAAAGGGTGTCGGGGTGCGCCAGGGCTGTACAGCTTTGAACGTACTTGACTCACCTGCTCCGGCGTTGTCGCCTCCTTCCTCTGCTGACAGCTGGGGGCTTTGTTTTCTCCACCCCCTCAGCCGGCCACGCTCCGCCTCCACAGGCTCACGTGACTCGCCGTCTGCCACCATCGGCGTCCACTCCGGAGAGCCCCCCACCCCCGGGCGTCCGCCTCTTCTCCGGGTGCGGGGTGCAGGTGGAGACCCCAGCTGTGGAGGGGACCCCCAGGTTCGAGGTGATTCTCAGGGGAACTCTGGGTCAGACCGGCTGAACTGGTGACCGAGGGAAAAGGGGGCGGGGGAAGAAAGGGAGAGAGCGGATGGCTGCCGCCAGCGGAGCAGGAGGGCGAAGCTTGCCGAAAGGATCCAAAGGCGAAGTCCCACCCTGAATGAAGTACCTGCGCCTAGGATCTCCACTCACTCCTAGGGCCTGCTGGATAATGAGGGGGCATACTTATTGCTTCATGAATATTAATTAAAAGAAGCACCTCTTTGCCCGATGGCGCGATTAATGATTTAGTAACTATGCTGCATTGAGGTTCCAAATCTACCTTTCGATTCTGTTGATGTTTGGGTTCAAGCTGGAAAATAGGTTCCGGACTCGGGAAACTCACTCCGGAAGACGATTTGATGTGGGCACTTGCCCATCTGGAACAGCAGCTTCTTTTTTTTTTTTTTTTTTTTTTTTTTTTTAATGAAATGAACTAAGAAAATGTTCGGGCCTCAAGACCAGGCTCAGTATCTGCTGCTCTTGGAAGTGGTCCCGACCACTGCTGTTCACAATACTCTCCAGTGTCTGAATCCGAAACAGATTGTTGTGGGACTCCTTCCTTTGGTCCCCAGAGAGAAGGGTCAGCCTCATCCTGAGGACCCCACCCTTCCCTGCTAACTAAGGGGAAGAATGCATCTCCTCCAGTGTCCATTAAAAAATCCTTGTAGGGGTTGACTTAGCACAGCATTCACCCAGTTTCTCCTGCAGGTGGATCCCCTGGGGACCTTGTTAGAATCCAATTCGGATGTGAGTAGATCCAGCCTTGAGCTTAGATTCTGTGTGCCTAGTGAACTCCTAAGTGATGTAAGTGCTAGTTTGAATACAAGGCTTAGAGCACACTTTGACACCAGCCAGCCCTTGTTGCATTCTGGCTGCCCGGCTCTCTGGCTGTAAGATGGGACTGGTATTAATTATTCTCCGGGTTGCTATGAGAAAAGGCCAGCAAATGCAGCTCGAGGGAGGAGGGGCCAGTTTTCCATCATGTCAGGGAAGGAATGGCGGCAGGAGTGTGAGGCAGCTGGTGAGACAGCGGAGAGCAAGGAATGCTGTCTCCTTTGTATCCATTCTGAAACCACAGCCTATGGGATGGTGCTACCCACATTTAGGATGGCTCTTCCTACCTGGGTTAATCCAGTCTCAGAGATTTGTCTCCTAGGTGACTCTAGACCCCGCCAATTTGATGATGTTAACCACCACAGCATAAATACCCAGCTCACTACAGGCCCAGGGAGGACAAGCCAGGACCTCCATAGTGCCTGACACACCAACGTTTAGGAAGCGTGAGCTAATTAACTGCTGGGGTCATCAGAGCAGATGGGATGCTCAGCATGCTTGCAGGAGTCTGGTGTAAATGGTGTAGGGATAAGGTAATCGTGCGCCCCACAAACAATGGTCATTCTCACAGCACACCAGACAAGCAGGTGTTTGTGTCATGAATCAAAATTGGCCACAGTGCAGAGCAAATCATATTTGTTCAAAAAGTTCATTTTCTACTTTAAATTGTGACGAATTGGTTCTCAGACACTGAATTAAAAAATCATTTTGCTTTTTATTACAGATAATGCCCAGCTGCCCGGTGGATGGGTAATCTATTTTAATATGGAGTGAGTAAATGGATTGTTAAGGAGCTGTGCATTTTCCCTCCTCATTAAAAAACTTGAAATTTAAATATAAATGGCTTTATTAATGAAGATCTGATATTCTTAGCTGTCAGGATGAATGGGGATGTCATTGTACTTCCCATTCCCTGCTTGCCCTGCTCCCTCTGTGCCCCAAATATAGGTATTTCTAAGATTAATTCTTCCCCTCTCTACCAACTGCCTCACAAATTCAATTTATGTTTTAGTTCAGTTTTCAAGTGTGTGGAGATTACTTCTGAATCCATACCTACATCCTTCACTTCTTCCCAAGTCCCTGTCTACAAAGTGAGCTCCAGGACAGCAAGGACTACACAGAGAAACTGTGTCTCAGAAAAAAGAAAAGGGGTGGTGGTGGTTAGTTATAGCTTTAGCATTCAAGTCTTTAGTTTCTTTTAGTCTGTGCTTATAAAATTAACTTTGGCGGTGGTGTGGTCCTGAGGTTTGAATCTGGGACTTCTTAGGTGTCAGGTAAGCGCTCTGCTACTGTACCAACACTCAGACCATGCCTACCACAATAACTTTGATTTAAACCTGTGCTGTCTTCTAGGGGTATGGATGGGGTGGTATTTTTGAGACAGGATCTCTCTGCCTAGCCCCAGCTGTCCTAGAACTCACTATGTAGACCAGGCTGTAACTCAAACTCACAGATCACACATATTTGCTGTGCATTTCCACTGAAACCCCCAGAAGCCTTTAGTGTGGTCTAAAACTCCTACCTCTCATAACATTGACACTTCTGTGTTATATCAAGCTGGGCGCCTGCATTGAACAACCTTCTACTAGTGATCTAGGGACCTGACGAGCGTGTGGATACACAGTATGATCTATCTCAGCTACCTTCCTGCTGTTCCTTGGTATTTCCTCTAGACTTTGTCTTCAACGCTGTCATCAACTCATATGTGAATGCGACTTACTGGTGTAAGAGCCATGAGCTGTTGCCCAGAGGATGACAGTGTGAACACAACTGGGGAGAGACCGTGTCCTTCAGGATAGGACAGACTTTGCTGCTGTAACAAATGCTACCAAAATCTCAGTGGTTGAATACACAAAAAGGCTCCAGGGAAGCTGTCCTTGATCCTTGTCTTTCCAACCTGCTTCATTCCTTTGACATCTCCCTGAGCATAAAACAGGAAAAGGAGCAGAAGGGATTGCACACCAAACCTGAGAACCTGAGTGCTTTCACTCACAAATGACCCAAGGCTTTTCTCAATTGCATTGCTTAAAGGACGTTATGCTAAGTTCAAACTTTAAGGAACTATATGCTCAAAGGGAACAGGAAGTAGTAAGTTTGTGATAGTGGATAATATCACCCACAGTGATCCATTTAGAGGAAGTTAAGGATAAAATTAAACTAAAGCAGAAATTACAGTTGGGAGACTGTATCACTGTGTGGC
This sequence comes from Peromyscus maniculatus bairdii, assembly GCF_049852395.1. Classification (NCBI taxonomy): domain Eukaryota; kingdom Metazoa; phylum Chordata; class Mammalia; order Rodentia; family Cricetidae; genus Peromyscus; species Peromyscus maniculatus. Next base: position 13,983,238 of record NC_134870.1, on the reverse strand, counting down.
ATTTGGAGTGGGGACCATTAATGTGGTGCTGTTTTAATACAATATGAACGAGAAAAACACTTGTCTACTCCAGGCCAGTGTACTCCAGCTCAGTCTACTCCAGGTCAGTCTACTTCAGTTCAGTCCACTCCAGCTCATTCTACTCCAGCTCAGTCTACTCCAGGCCAGTCTACTCCAGGCCAGTCTACTCCAGGCCAGTCTACTCCAGGTCAGTCTACTCCAGGCCAATCTACTCCTACTCCAGGCCAGTGTACTCCAGCTCAGGCTACTCCGGCTGAGTCCATTCCAGCTCAGTCTACTCCAGTTGATTCTACTCTAGCTCAGTCTGAAGGGTTCACAACACGCCCCCACGGTCGCATATACCAGGCGGACACTTCCGCCTAGCCAATTCCAGTCAGGATAGGCATTTCCGGGTCAAGGCGTCTCGCATAACCAGGATCCGTGACGTTTCATGGCCACGTAAGCGCACAATGTGACCATGTGATCTACGCACACGCGTGGAGTAGTGACGTGACCTGGCCACGCCCCCAGCCGGTTTTAAAGCGGAGCGCCATGTTCCAGGTTCCCTCTCTCTCTCCTTCTCTTCTTCTCCACGTATGTGTCTCTCCCACAGGCCTGCGCTCTCTCTATCCCTTTATCTCTAATAAACTCTTATAAGCGGATTCTGTCGTGTTTCGTGACACTTCCTTGCTGAGTAAGAACACAATGCAGCTAAATAACTAACACAGTCTACTCCAGCTCAGTCTACTCCAGGCTCTGGTCGTCCAGACTCATCTGTGACATACTGTCTTGGTTCTTCCCCAGGGATCTTATCTACCTTAAATGTGTAAGACTACACTTTTGTTGACAATTATGATATATATTTTTAAGTTTGGATGAATGTATGTGTGTAAAGAATGAAATCTTAAAACAACAATAACAACAAAAAATAGGGGAAAGTCATTAAGATAAAATTATCCTAGGTCATCTGCATGATCATCTGAACTATGCCTTTGACAAAGAATTTTCTGGTCATGTTCACGGGAACATTACATTACAGCCTTTCAAGAGAAAAATAAGCTCACAAATGAGAAAAATTTGCTGATAATAATGTGAGAAAAATAAAATGATTTTCAGAAAGCGTTGAGGTTTTGCTAAAGGGCTAAGATTGTATCAGCTAAATCTGCCACATATATCTTCCCTTACTTCATATATTTGTAAGGGATAAACACTGATGCCTGATGTAAAATCTAGAATGTAGTACAGGTATAAGATATTATATGCTGCAGGGTACTGAGTCATGGTTTTGCTTTCAATCTTGTGTTGTCTCTGAACACATATATCAGTGACTACACTCTATAAAACTGTTCCCCAGTAACTGCTTTTGTAAAACATGATCATTCCCTAAAATTCCGACAGCTTCTACTACACATTTGTACAAACATCCAACGCACAGGACTTTAAAGTTGTGACCTTTTTGCTCAGTCCCTTCTCTGTCTGACTGGCCCCCACCCCCTTGAGTCTTTGCTAAGTTGTGCTATTGCCTTGGATACAATCTGTAACCTCAGGAGATATGCTACAGAGAACCACTTAGAAATATATGGCTAACGGCACCTAAGACTGAGATGAAAGTGCCCATTACCAAGCTCTGACAGTGTTTATTAAGATGGATAGTAAAAGTGCCATCAGATGACAGTGTTCTGAGATCACTGCCTGGTGCTGTCTAAAGCACCTAGTCCCACCAACTCCAAAGTGTGTGTGGATTCCTAGGAGCAAGTATTTTCAGGTTGGCTAAAGTGTGTCTGTCAGGCAGTCCAGTTTAAATGTCTCCCCAGCGTTTAGCTTTAATGGTAGCCGACTCTGATGTCCCCATAAAGAAACCGAATGGAAGAGGAAATAGGCTCATTACACAATGTGCTTAGGAAGCATAGGCTTTGTTTAAAGTATAACGAAGGTTCAAAAGTCATTCTGTGACAGAGTGCTTATCATTTTATGACACACTGGAAATACAATCACATACAAAGAAGTAGGGTGGGTGTATAGTTCTTAATGCTGCTTAGAGAAGGTGGAGCCAAGGCAACAGTTTTTCATGTTTGTTTTTTTCACCTTCCCCGCCCCCACTGTGTTTCTCAGTTCTGGGATAGGCTCAGCACACGCCAGACAAGTGCTCCACACCAGACAAGTGCTCCATCGTGAAACTCCAGCCCCAGGCCTTTTCCTTTTGCCTGTGGTTTTGTTTTGAGATAGGGTCTTGCTCAGTCACTCAGTGTGGCCTTGAACTCAAAACCCTCCTCCCGTGCCTCAGGAGCAGCAGGAGGCCCAGACCATGATGACCAGAACTGTCTTATCACAGTGCACATTGAAGGCAGAGGTCCCGTTAATGCATTACTTTGTCTAGAGGACTGAGGCTTTACCAGTAATTAGCATTGACATTGGCCCCAACTTGAGCTGGTGTGAGATTCGCAGGGATCTATGTACCAAACTCAAGGAATTCTGAGGGGAGGGTTGGAATCGACAGCATGAAAGAGTGTCCTTAATTAATCTCTACTAATTCTTAAAGGAATCTTCCACTTATCAGCTATTTACATGTACTTAAATAGATTTATGTATTACATTATCTAGTTTGACAAACTCAGCCTGTAAAACATGGATAATTTAAAATGACTGAAGACAGCAGAAACAGTATGGACAGCAGTATATTCTCAGAAAAGCCCTTCAAAATCTGTAAGTGCCTTTGAAAATGGAACAATTATAATTTTATCCAATCATATCCTTCACTTGCATGTGCGGCTCCCTGGGAAGCACAGTTAGAGGCTCTCAGAGCCATCACCCTAAACATCAAAATCGACTGCTGTCACTCAGATTTATTAAGTGACCTTATCACACCACAGCTTCTCCAAATTAGCCATGTGTGGTGAAGCTCACATGTCATCCCTGTACTCAGGAGCCCGAGGCTTGGGGATGGCAAGTTGGAAGCCCTGTAAATAATGAATTTGATGTCAGCCTTGACTGCTCAGGGATAGGCTGTCTCAAACAAACAAATAAAAGTTCCGCTGGGGTGGTGGTGGCGCATACCTTTAATCCCAGCAGAGCCAGGTGGATCTCTGTGAGTTCAAAGTCAGCCTGGTCTACAGAGTGTGTTCCAGGACAGGCACTAAAGCTACACAGAGAAACCCTGTCTCAAAAAAAAAAAAAAAAAAAAAAAAAAAAAAAAAAAAACCAAAGAAAAAAGAATTTCCAAAATTATGAAACCTATTTACTCACATTGCTCTCACTAAACAATGTTTAGGTGATAGCAATTGATTTTAACCTCCCATCAGTAAATAGCACACAAAATAGAATTTACTTCATTTTCATTTCAAGGTTCCAATTTTACATTTTGTGATATTTTATGTGTATAATATATGACTACAATACCATGTATGCTTGTATTATTAACATAGAAGTATGAGATGAAAATTTTGCTTAGTATGTAGGCAAAAGGAAACCGAAACAATGTTGGAGAAAAGGCATCTGGGATCTGGCCCACTTTTAGGAAGATGGCTTCAACAATATGGAGTCAGGAAGAGCAAAATCCTTCAAACAGTGTCAGGATGGAGAGCAGAGGTTGTGTGTGTGTGTGTGTGTGTGTGTGTGTGTGTGTGTGTGTGTGTGTGTGTGTGTGTGTTTGTGTGTGTGTGTGTGTGTGTGTTTGTGTGTGTGTGTGTGTGTGTCCGGTCTAAATGGACAGTGGAACTGGAGATGATGAAATGGGATGTATGTTAGATAAACTGAGCAGGATACAGAGCTCAGTTTAGGACATGTTAAATCAGAGGTACCCAAGAGATCCCAGGAAGAAGTCTGGGGAGTGCTATAAATAAAAGTCTGAAAGTCAGATGATCTTTTTTTACAGTAACTTTAATTTCTTGGTCTGCAGTCCTCTCTAAAATGATCTTAAAATATCTTTCCCAATGCCCTGGGAACTCCATCTCTTGGTGCGGACCGGGGTTCCCTGGCTCTAACATCTGTATTTCTCTAGATTTATTTATTTATTTATTTATTTATTTATTTATTTATTTATTTATTTATTTATTTATTAAAGATGTATTTATTTATCATGTGTACAGTGTTGTGCCTGCATGTATGTCTGCACAACAGAAGAGGGCACTAGATCTCATTACAGATGGTTGTGAGCCACCATGTGGTTGCTGGGAATTGAACTCGGGACCTCTGGAAGAGCAGTCAGTGCTGTTAACCTCTGAGCCATCTCTCCAGCCCTCCAGATTTATTCTTTGCCCTAGTGTATCTTGCCCACAGGGACCCCTCCTTCCACCCCACCTCTACTTCCGGGGGACTCCACCACTTGTGCTGACACAGCTCAGGTCTTTTCTGCTGGTCCTTTCAGCCTTCTCCTGTAGCGCATGCCTATTCCTTTGAGTCACCTGGTCATCAGCAGAAACACGTTCTATCAGGGACTCCTAGTGGCCACACTGGCTGGAACTCAGATGATGTTCGTTATCATTCCTGTCCTCCATTATACTCACTCTCAGTCCAGCAGAAGCCTGCTTGCAGGAGAAGCCCCTCCCACTCTACCTCCATTCCCTGGTGGCTCCACCTTTTGGTATGGACACAGGGTCCCCCAGCCTTTTCATCCTGTCTCTCCAGATTTATTCTTTGTCCTTTTGCAGCCTCCTCCTCCTACCCTGCCTCCATCCCCTGTGTTCTCCACCTTTTGGTGTGGACCCTATCTCACTGATACTTTTCTGAAGACTCTCCTAGTCTTTCCTCCTAGCCCATCTTGGTTTCTTTCTGTAACTGGCTGACCTGTAGAAACACTCTCTACCAGGGACTCCACAGCCACCACACTTCTGCAGCAACTAAAGAATGAAACACCCACCCAACAAAGATAAGAAGAGATATTGACACCAAGAAACACCTCAAACATCGTAACTACAAATGACTAGACCCCAGTGTCTTAACACAAACGTGAGCAGCTAAGACAGTATGCCTCCACCAGAAACCAGAAACCCTATTGCAACAAGCCCTGAGAAATGCAGCAGTGCCAGACAATGCAGGGCTTCAAAACAGCAATTATGGATATGTTCAGGACCTTAAGGAGAATATGAATAAATCCCTTAGTGAAGTTCATGAAAACACAAACAGTTGAGTGAAGTAATAAGAACAACTCAAGACATGAAAGTAGAATGTTAACAAAAAAATAGAATCACTAGAGAAAACACAAACTGAAATAAAACTGGTAATGAAAAATTTAGAATGTCAAACAAAAATTTGAGAGGTAAGCTAATAGATTACAAGACACAAAAAAGAGAATCTTGGGCATTTAAAGACAAGGGAGAATAAATGGGTACTTCAGTCAAATAAAATTTTAAATCTAAAAAAATCCAGGCACAAATCACCCAGGGAATATGGGACACTATGAAAAGACCAAATCTACAAATAATAGGGATAGAGGAAGAAGGAAAAATCCAGGTCAAAGGCACAGAAAATATTTTCAACAAAATCATAGAGGAAAATATCTCCAACTTAAAGGAGGAGGTGCCTATCAAGGTATAAGAAGCATAAAGAAAACCAAATAGACTGGAGAAAAGAAATTCCCCTCAGCACATAATAATCAAAATACCAAACATGCAGAACAAAGAAAGAATATTAGAAGCTGTAAGAGAAAAAGACCACGTAACATATAAAGGCAGACCTATTAGAATTATACCTGATTTCTCAGTGGAGACTCCAAGGGCCTGGACGGATGTTCTGCAAACTCTGAGAAACCACAGACGTCAGCCCAGACTATTCTATCAAGCAAAACTCTCAGTTGTTGCGAGGTTAGTCCACTAGAGAACACTTATGGACACTCTTAAAGCTGAATAGAAAGTCTATGATGCCAGCCGGCGGTTACATGGGGGACTTGCACAAATCATGCGGCCCAAGCTTCATCATTCTTTGTCTTTTATGTACAAAACCCACATCCTGGTTGACACACTTCTGTTAATAAGAACAGTTGGGAAGAAGAAAAACTACTGAAGTCAAAAGCAAGGCTAATGCATGTAGGCACTTTCCTGGATCCTGGATCTACAGACCTGGTCTTTGATGGATTAAGTCTTTGTCTCAGTCACTGTTCTACTGCTGTGAAGAGACACCATGACCAAGGCAGCTCATATAAAAGAAAGCATTTAACTGGGGGCTTGCTACAGTTTCAGATGTTTAGTCCATTATCACCATGGCCGGAAGCATGGTGGCATGCAGGCTGACATGGTACTGGAGAAAGAGCTAAAAGTTCTACATCTGGATCCCCAGGCAGCAGGAAGAGAGAGACTCTGGGTTTGACATAGGCTTTTGAAACTTCAAAGCCCACTACCAGTGACACACTTCTGCCAACAAGGCCATACTTTCTAATCCTTTCAATTAGTGCCATTCTCTGGTGGCCAAGCATTCAAATCTACGAGCCTACATGGGCCAGCCTTATTCAAACCACCACAGCCTTGGTTCCCATTTTGGCAGATGTTGTGGTCTACATGCTCGGCTTTAAGGTCAGAATGGTGCCTCCAACATGGTGCCAGATGTCCTAGGGTCTGGGAACCTGTTATACAATCTCAATAGACAGAGAAAGAAACACATTCCACAATAAAACCGAATTCAAGAAATTTCTATCTACCAATACAGCTCCACAGAAACACCAGAAGGAAAACTTCAGTCTGCAGAGGTTAACCATACCCAAGAAAATACAAGGAATAGATAATCCCAGTCCAGAAAATCAAAAGTTGAGGGAAACCCATACTATAACACTATAATAACAGAAATCAATAAACATTGCTTATTGATAACTCTCAGTATCAATGGTATCAATTCCCCAATAAAAAAAACACAGGCTGACAGGTTTAGAAAACCCTAAAATCCCACTTATTTCCTAGGATAGGAGTGAGCAAGCCCACCAATGACACTTGTTCTGGTATTCATTCTTTGCTACCCAAAGATTAACACAGAGCATCTATCCCTTGGATGACAGGATCATCTATTGTTCTAATGAGATGACTCTTGCTGGGCTCCTGGATGGCATAGATGAACAGGAAGACCAAACTATGAATATAAATTGGGATTTTCAGTGACACATCCTCACCTTCAATAACAAGAGAAGTGTTAAGGATTTTGTTAATAAAAGATTATGTCCTCATGTTGGAGCCTACATAAAAATACCTGGACTATGGAGTTCAGAGTTGACCAGCAGATGGCTGAGTACATGGGGATGCTAGCAGGGTGGTGAGCCAGGGAGAGCGGGGGAGCTTCTAGTCCCTTGCTCTGTATTTTGTTCTGTGCCCAGTTTCTGCCTGGCTATTCATCTGCAGGCTTGGCAGTCTCCTCTGCAGTGAACTAGTAACTATTAGCAAACTGTTTTTTCTAAACTCTCTGAGCATTGTAGAAAATAGTCAACCCCACGGTGGAGATGGTGGGAACCCACTTTCCAATTTATGACAGTTGTACAGAGAATCTGGTGTTGTGGAATATTAGTTGAAGATGGGTTACATTCATTCATGCTGTGGAACATTTGTTTGATGATGCCAAGATGTGTTGCATTCTTTTATGTTGCATCTGTTTAACTCTGTGAAGCTGTGTTACTTTGTCTCTCTAAAACACCTGACGGTCTAATAAAGAGCTGAACGGCCAATAGCCAGGCAGGAGAAAGGATAGGTGGGGCTAGCAGGCAGAGAGAATATATAGAAGGATAAATCTGGGAGGAGAAAGAGGAAGGGGCAAGAGAAGGAGGAGGACTCCAGGGGCCAGCCATCCAGCTACACAGCAAGGCATGGCATAAGAAGAAAGGCATATAGACTAGAGAAAGGTAAAAGCCTAGAGGCAAAAGGTAGATAGGATAATTTAAGTTAAGAAAAGCTGGCTGGAAACAAGCCAAGCTAAGGCCGAGCATTCATAAGTAAGAATAAATCTCTGTGTATTTATTTGGGAGCTGGGTGGTTGTTCCCCAAAGAGCAAAGAGCTAAAAAAAAAAAAAAAAAATCCAACTACAATCTGGAGGCCTGGATTTGTGGTTGGGGTCTGAAGTGGGAAGGAGTCTTCTAGGGTGTATCCCTAGTAGGGAGACCTGATGCTACTTCCAAGTGTGTCAGAACAGACTTGATGATAGACATGAGTCAATCTTCCTGGGAATGGCTTGAGGCACAGAAATTCCTCTTATCCCCAAACTTTGCTGAGTAGAAATGTGTGGATGTTGACCATGTAAGGAAAGAAAAGAGTTTGCTGTCCTCATCCACCACCTCCTGCTAACAAGGTACCAGCAGGCAGGTTATCTGCAGGTAGATTTTTTCAGGTTTCATACAATCCAATCCTGTTCCTAACCACTTACCTCATGCAGTTTTGTGATTAATAATGGGAAATGAAATTCTTTAAAATTTGATATTTCAAGCTATAGAGATGGCTCAGCATGAGCTACTCTTCCAGAGGACTGGGGTTCAATTCCCAGCACCCACAGGGTAGCTAACAGCTGTCTGTAGCTCCTTCACACAGACACACATGCAGGCAAAGCACCAATGCACATAAAATAAGTAAATCTTAAAGAAATGAAGTAAAATTTTGTATTTTTTATGTTGTGTATGGCAGCCTGTGCCGTTTACTATTTCAAGCCTTTGTGCTTGCTTTCCTTATTGGAATTTATCTCATGTAGGAGTGATTTTCCACTGGAGTGTAAGGCCAGTAGGGACAAAGGATTCTGTAAGACTGCTCCCTTCCCTATCACTGGAGTGCAGAGCTCTGTCTGAGCATGACAGATGCCAAATAAGTACTTTTTAAAAAAAAAATTATTTATTTTTTATTTTTTAATGCCGAATGTCGTTTATTGAAGGAGGGAGAAGGTCTTAAATACAGGCTTACAGCACAATGGGAGAACCCCGGAGGGCAGAAGTTCGCTACTGATGTGAATAAGTACGTTTGAATAAACAGATGAATCCATAAAAAGGGACACAAATATGTCTGGATTTGAATTATTTTTCTTCCCATGCTTTTTCAATCCAAATCTTCATTGCTATATTTTGTTATTTCTTTGTAACTTAACAGTTGCATTTATTTGTAATGAGTCTTTTTCTGTCCTGCCAGCCAGCTCCCAAATAATGACATGGAGACTTATTAATTGTGAAAGCTCAGCCTATAGCTTAAGCTTGTTCCTAACGAGCTCTTATAACTTAAATTAACATATTTATATTAATCTGCATTCTTTCACGTGGCATTCCTCTCTTCCATCTTGCACCTCCTGTTTCTTCTCTTGTGTTTCCTGTGCACCTAGATTCTTCTCCTCTTCCTTTTTCTCCCTATACCTCCTGCCTAGCTATTGGCCATTCAGTTTCCTATTAAACCAATCAGAAGTCACCTTGGCAAAGACACATCTTCATAGTGTACAAATATTCTGCAAAATTATTTATTAAAAAGACCTTAGTATTGCCATAAGTGTAATTTTCTGTAGGCACATCACACACACACACACACACACACACACACACACACACACACACGCGCGCGCGCGTGCGCGCGCGCACGCAACATTCATGCAGTATGTCACCAAGCATTTTAGTTATCATTATTCCTAAGTAATTTTTTGGTTCGCATACAAAGACACGGTTTCATTGCGACATTTCCATCCCTACATTAGACTTTGTTCATATTTGCCCTTGGCTTTGAGGTTGGGATCTTCAGTCTTCTGAGACTGTGCCCTTAGCCTGTGGGACCTGAAGCTACTTTCAAGTAGTGCCAGAGCTGACTTAAATTGTAGGACACACAGTTGGTGTCTTCTCGATGTACAGACACTCCTCCCACCACCAAAGTTAGCCAGTAGACTATCAGGAGGTTGATGGCGTACAAGTCCCTGCCCCACCCTGTCTGCTTCCATCGAGTATAAACTTCACTATCCCCTCTCCTTCTTCCCTTTACACCTCTTCCTCCTCCCTCACTAACAGCCTTTGAAATAGTCATTTTCTTTGGAAAATGTTTATTTATCATTACTGTTGTTTGTATGCTGGATGTGGGGGTGTGGATGTGTGGGTGTGGCCTGGTGCTCCTGTGAAGCTTAGAGACTGACTTCATGGAGTTAGTTCTCTCCTTCCATCTTTACATGGTCTCAGACATTGAGCTCAGGTCACCAGGATTGCATGACAAGCTCATTACCAGCTGAGTCATCTCGCCTGCTTTTAATATAGTGTTTTTATATAAACACACTTTATTGTTTCAGCTAGTGAACACATTGGCGATCATAGATGCACTACTGTGTGTCTCCTGCAACACTAAGGTAGGAAGATTAAGATTAATCCCCAAATTACAATCCAGAATTGATAAATAACAGTTTTCTTTAGAATATGACACATAAGTGATAAAAGAAGAAATTCAGCATATATGAGAATATCAGAACTGACAGCCTTGAAATAAGCTTCTGGAGGACCACAACTGTTCCAGTGAAATGCTGCTCACACTCTACTTAGAGCATTGCTTATATAGTACATTAAACCACACCCTCAGGTGAATTCTTGTGTTTACTATTACCGTTTTTAAAAAATGTTTGTCTCCATCCAATTCTGAATAGAGTAATTAGAAACAATGCCCTTTGATCTTCTGAGAAATCCAGCTGCTGCGTATGGCTGTGCATTAGCTCTGGGAATTCGGCTCAACTTTCTGAAGTAAAAACAAAGGATGGAGGGCAAGCCCTGCGTGGTGGGAGCCTTGCCTGACATTCCCAAGTGGGTTGCTCTGGAGGTACACCAATGTGGTTGCCTCGCCACCATGTGCTTCCTGTTCTTCAAAACATCTCTACTGTTCATTGCTCATGAGTGCACATGGAGTTTTGTCTCCCAATTAGGACTGGAAAAAAGTGACTGAAGAATGAACCAAGTACGCCCCTGTTGAGATTCCCTGCAGTCTCATTCAGGACTCCTCTCCTTATAGTCTTTGTTGCCTTTCTTCTTAGAGAGGAGTTGGGCAAGTCACAACACTAATTTGTTCCTAAAGAGAGAAGCGTGCTTACAGCAGCCGTAGAGAGGGGCCAGGCTCAGGGAGTACCCCACCACAAAGTCATTCCTTTTGGGTGCAGATCTTCCTGGTTTAATGTTATTTTGCTGCCAGGTCAGATTCATTCTGGGTAAAGGCTGAGTTGGCAACATGTTGTTTAATCATAATGAGCTCCAGCCTGCACAGCTGGGACCAAGTGCAGCATGTGTGACCCTGACCTCTGGAGACTTTAGATTATAGACACAGTGCCTACTTGGCTTTCCAAGTCCCAAGAGAGGGCTGTGCATTTCAAGAATAGGGAGAAGTCATCAAAAATCCCAGACATAGTCAACAGGCAGACTGTAGTTCAACTGTGTGATGGATTATGTGATAACTCCTAAAAACCATGCTAAATATTTATAGACACAGAAAAACAATCACTGTACTATATAAAGGACAGGAACAGGATTCAGAAGTTTTGAACTTTGTATCTCTGGCATGATACAATTAGAGAAAAATAAATTCTTCTCTATTGTATGATGGACAAACAAGATTGAAGGAAGTATTTTATAATGTAATGCTACTGGGTTGTTGGGATTTCTATTCTGTTTTTTATGTTTTTCAGTTTTTAACTGGATTTTTTGGTTGGATTTTGAGTATATATATTGAGAGAGAGAGGAAAAAAGAGAAAGAAGAGAACAAAACATGGAGTCCACTTTGTAGTGAATCTGGTCAGTTTCAAGGACTTCCGGAAGCTATTGAGTTGTTTACTTCTGAAGCTTATATGAGTTTTCCCTGAGGATGGACTATTTGACCTTCTTCTACAGCAGGCCGCAGCATGTGCTGTGTACTGTGCCATCACATGCTGTCACAGTCTCTGTGAGTTCATACGTGCAAAAGTCCTGTTGTGTCTGGAAGATGCTGTCTCTTTGGCGTCATCCACCATCTCAGGCTCTCACAACCTTTCCATCTCCTTTTCCACATAGATTCTTGAGCCTTGAAGGGAGGAGTTTGATAAAGACACCTCATTAGGGCCAAGTGCTCCAGTCTCTCACTCTCTGCACAGTCCAGTTGTGGATCTCTCTGTTAATTACCATCTACTGTAAGAAGGAGAAGCGTCTAAGAAGCTGTTTGCAATTGATACCTGCTGGGAAAGCGCAGACGAGTTTTCTACAGTGGAGCATCACTGCGTTTATCAGTCACACTCTGGGGCAGGCCCCTTGCTCAGAAGTAGTGGGTCCAACACAAAGTGGACTCCATGGTTTTTGTTTGTTTGTTTTTGTTTCTTTTTTGCGGGGGTGCACATTATAATTTGTTTTGGTCTTTTTTGTCTTATTGATTTTTGTCTTATTTATTTCCATTTTTTAAATAATTTGTTTTGAATTTTTTTACTTTTTAGATTTTTGTTTTTCCTGTGGGTTTTTTTAAAGAGAGAGAGAGAGAGAGAGAGAGAGAGAGAGAGAGAGAGAGAGAGAGAGAGAGGAGAACATGACATTGGATGAGTAGGCAGATGGAGAGGATTTGGGAGGAGTTAGGGGAGGGGGAACAACATGATCAAAATATAGTCTATAAAAAACTGAAAAAATGAACCATCACAGCTTTCAAGCACCCTGTATCCCTTTCAATTCCGGTGGAGGTTTCTCCCAGCAGCTGCTCTCAGTTTCTCTCAGTGGTCCATGTGCTTTGGGCACAGACTTTTCATTTTCTTACCAACAGTTATGGTTCAGGTGAGATGAGACCGCAAGGGTCTCTGTGACTTTCACATGCCTCGGGAAGCAAGAAGGCAGTTCAATGCAACATGACTCAGTAGCCCGTGTGGGTTCCGGGAGTTTGACACCAAGTTGGTTATTTTAGGCTTGTTTAAACACAACACAATCTGGTGAAAACTATTCTTGTGTTATTAACTCAATCACGAATGCAGAGCAAAGCATACCTCAATCTCTTTGAGGAACAAAGGAACAAAAGACAGATTCACAGCACAGCATTGAAACTCTTTGTAAAGTACATGTGGATCTTCCATAAAGATAGGTCCTGTAGATCAACTGCAAGAAACGAGTTTAGGAGTCTGGGTCTGGAGGAGGGTTCAGTGAGGAAAGTTCTTTGGCCACACAGACTGTGCAAAGGTCACCTGCTAGAAAACATGTATCTTCCAGCCTTCTTGGGCAGAAAACAGGCTTTACATTCCTTCCCTTGAAGGAACGGACCTGTGTGTTTAACATTCCAGATTCCCAAAGGGAACATCTGAGCACAAAGTCTTCTGTGACCCTACATGAGACAACTTTGGTAAACCTGGCTGGAAGATGAGCTTCGAATTCCTGCTGGAATAGTACGTGAAAAGTCCCGCTGCAGAGCGGAGACCAAGTGGCATGGGGTTAGGCGGTGTGGAGGGAGGCACAGGGATGTGGCAGTGCAGATGGGACACCGGGAAACCAACCCTAACTTCTAGATTTTCAGTAATGTAAAGTCCTTTTTCCTTCTTTACTCCTTGGCAATTTCATGCATATTGTTTATTCTGGTTATAAAATACTGCATTTAGATGGTATTCATTCTCTCTTGCCTTCTCTTGTCCCTTTCCCATCGACTCTGGGTCCCTTTATCTTCCCAACAGGTTCCCCTTCTACGGTCATGTATTTTTCCTTTGTGTGTGTAACCACTGCATTTAAGGAGAGTTGCCCTCCTGAGCATAGGTGTGGAGCTGTTCACCAGAGTAAATAACACTTGCCAGGGACTACAGCATGTAAGAAAAATACCCTCCTCCTCCTCTAGCCATTAATTCCCCAGAGAGCTCCCCAGTGTCTCAGCAGCCCCTCTGCTATCCATGGTGGAATGCTGACAGGCTCTCAGACCTGAACAGGTAGCCACAGATACTGTGAGTTCCTGGGCACAATGTCCTTGGCATATTCAGCAAAGAGTGCTTCTCAGCCCTCTTCCTCACCCCCCAGCTCTTATCGTCTTCCCCCTACACTCTTCCGCCATGCTTCCTGAGCCCCCAACTTTATTTCAGTGGGTCTATTTTTTTGTTATTGGGTCTATTTTGTTGTTGTTGTTGTTATTTGCTGCCACACTTCTGCAAATTCCAAGTTTTTCCTAGGGTTTTTCTTTTAAAAGTTATTTTTATAATTGGAAAATAATTATCACATTCATTGATCCTATAACAAGGATTTTTTTCATCTAAAAGTTCCTGCAATTGATACATATCATACAATTCATAGCATGCCTTAATTTCACAGAAGTTTACAATGCTTGAAATAGCATAGAAATAATAGAGGTTTTAATATCTATTTTCTTTTTCTGGGACTCTATGGTTTTGTATCAGTTTGAATTTAAATCATTCCAAAACCAACTCTCCTTGTAGTATCATTTCAAATTCTTTAATACATGAATATTTAATAATGACAATATATGCTAGGAATAGATACTACCTAATATTAATGACCTCTGCTATGACAAGCTATTTCTCGTGCACTTCTGTGAGTTAGACAGGATACTCTGTACCTTTTGTATTCAGGAGACTTGTCAAAGACTAGTTGGTAGTGGAGATAGGACTTCCAGTGGCCTAGAACAAAGCTTCTGACAAATGAAGCTTTACAGTGTGGATTTATGATCTGTTTCATTAGCAAAGACACAATAGAGCTTGGGTGTCCTTGAACTCCCTTCAAGGATACGGTCATTATTAATTCACAAAAGCCTGTTTGCTCACACATATATCCCTTCCACTAACAATGAGCATTGGTGAACTAAAGTTATTGTGAATCACTAATTTTTAAAGGCCCTATTATTTTACGCTGGCACACACTATATTATAAATAATTCAATGGTGAACTATCTCAAGTGCTAAAGTCTCTATTTTGCAGTGCTGGGGACTGATTAAACCTGGGGACTTGTTAGACAAATGCTCTACCATTGAGATGGGGCTCCAGTCCATGAAAACTGAGGTCTTCAGGCTATTATAATTTCTTAGTTTAAGTTAAGTTTTAAAATGATTTCGACTATGACTTTGATGAAATTGGTTACTATATCTATTTTATTATGTCAAAATTGTAAAAAATGATAATGTATAAAAATCATTTCTATGATTTAGGGGTAGATGCTAATAGATTCAACCAGCAACTGTGATTAAATTTATTGTTGAATATACAATCAGTTGTTATCAACTCCAATTCTCTGGTCAGTGAGTATAAAGAATTGTTATATTAATAGAGATTGTACTTTGAGACATGTTGTCTGATGTGTTAATTGAATTAAGATGTCAATGTGAAATATTTTTCTTATTCCTTAAGATTTATTTTTATGTTTATGCACATATGTTTATGTACCGTGTGAGTGAAGGTACTTCAGAGGGCAGAGAGGGTCTGAGATCTCCTGGAATTGGAGTTACACACAGTGTGAGCCACTACATGGGTGTTGGAAACCAAACATGGGTCTTCTACAAGAGCAGCAAGTGCTCTTAGCCACTTAGCTATCTCTACAGCTTCCCTTTTTCTTATTTCTATTTAATTTGGTAATGATGTTATTTTTGTGAAAATGATTTAAAAATAAATATTCACTCATTCAGTAATTCAAGAAGCATCCATTACACACAACTCACTCATTTTTATAGCATCTGTTATTTAGGTTATATATCTGTTGTTTATATATTATATATCATTTTTCAGAGTATCTGTAACTATTTAAAGTCATTGTTTATCTTTCTCCCAGCAAACTGGTGAAGCAGAATGATTTTTCTATTTTTATTATTGTGGTGCAATGAATACTTCAATCAATGTCTAGAATGGAAAAGCAATTTGGTAATCTTTGTTAGGTCTAATATGTTGGAGAGTCATTTTCTGATACCCTAGTATCCCTACTGAATCCCATCTCCCAATCACCCTCAAAACACGAGACATAGAAGTGACTATTGGATATTATAATCTAGCTAAGTCCCTGACAGGGGCACCCCAACATCCTATGGAGCAGAAGAGAAGGGGTACCCCAGAATCCCATAGAGCAGAATAGAAGGGGCACCCCAGAATCCTATGGAGCAGAAGAACCAATTGGCTGATGCTTTGGGTCACATAAGAGTGTCAGTGAGCTAGACAGATAGAATATATTTGATTTTTAAACATCTTACTGGCTTATGACTATAAAAGGGTATAACAGAATGTAGCTAGAGTTTTCCGGCCTTGCCCACAGTCAGGACAAATCTTTGTCACCCGCCAGTCCCACAGCTGCTCAGACCCAAACAAGTAAACACAGAGACTTATATTGCTTACAAACTGTATGGCTGTGGCAGGCTTCTTGCTAACTGTTCTTATAGCTTAAATTAATCCATTTCCATAAATCTATACCTTGCCATGTGGCTGGTGGCTTACCGGCGTCTTCACATGCTGCTGGTCATGGCGGCAGCTGGCAGTGTCTCTGCCTCAGCCTTCTGCTTCCCAGAATTCTCCTCTCTCCTTGTCCCACCTACTTCCTGCCTGGCCACTGGCCAATCAGTGTTTTATTTATTGACCAATCAGAGCAACAGATTTGACATACAGACCATCCCACAGCAACAGAATTTTTTAAAGTTTGGGTATTTTATTTAGAAACCTATTTGTGCAAATTGAATATAACTACTCAGTATGACCTAGTGCCTTGTTTTATTTATCTGGGTAAGGCACTGCAACCATCCAGAAAGTTCACAGGAACAAAGACTCCATCTAATGAGGTAAGAAAATGCTTTAGGTAAGTGAATAAAAATAAATGAAAAATCTCTGTATACATCCCAAATACTGAACACCAAGCCATTTTATTTATTTAAAGACATTGATGCTTCTCTGCTTATAATTGTGAAAATTTAGTTAATTGGGGTAACAGAGAGATGATATTCTGGATTTGGGGATAGGGTGAGAAGCAATGGAGATATAAAATGCCTTTCCTACTATAAAGTTTGGATGGTGAGATGTAGAGAAGGCCCTTAGTACGGCAGTGTTAGTCAAGGTTCTCTAGAGGAAAGGAGCAATTATATACATGTGAACACACACACTCATGCATGAAATCGTAAAAAGGGGATTTATTGTATTGACTTGTATGATTAGAGGCTGGGTAGTCCCCAATGGCTGATCGCAGGTAGAAGAGCCAGAGGGCCCTGTAGTTAGTTACTCAAGAAGCTAGAAGCCTCAGAACAAGAGACACCAGTGACACAAACTTAAAGCCTGGAAGCTCCAGGGAGAGCTGCCATGCAAGTCCACAATGAAAGGATGAGGAGGCCAGAGACCGATGCCCACGGGTGATGCCAGACATGGGAAGAACCAAGCTGTAAAACAGGCTGGCCTCCTCATCCCTTAGGTTGTGTCCCATCATGGACCCAGCCTATTGGATGGTGCCACTGTGTTCAGGGAGGAGAGTCCCCCTCCCACATGACTTGTCTCTGGAAATGCCCTTGCAGTCACACTCAGAAGTGTGTGTCACTAATACAATCCCAAGTTCATCGCTAGAGTTCATGGTCACACTACATGTTGTAGCTGTAGAGCAGATAGTTGAGTAGCCCAGCCAGCTTCATCTTAGAGGGGAGATATCCTCATAAAAAGAATAGGAAATGACTCCCCAGTGAATCAGACAATGCACACATTAGCTGAGACCTAGATACAACTTTGAGACATTCAAAATACACACCCTGAGAACTGGCAATTCAAGACAGTTGTGGGTGCTTGTCCCCATAAGACCAACAGTCACAGTGGTTATGAGCACAGGCTAGCAAGGCTATCCCAGACCTATAAAGGATGTCTTTAAAACCCAACTTTTCCATCAGTCTACTTACCATTGTTCTTGTTTTTAAAAATTAATAATTATTGTAGTAATACTGCAAATCCAAACTCTAATTTTTTTCCTTGAGCTTAGTATTTAAACTTAAAAATCTAATTGTTTAGTTTACATATCTAGACTATTCAAAAAATTAATTTGAGGGCAAATGTAAATGTACTATATCAGACATTTTAGAGTAATTACCTTATGTGATGAAACAGTGCTTCACAAACATTTAATTTATACTTAGAACCTGTAAAACTGTGTTTGTAAGCACTAAGAATATGTAAATGCCAGTTTTCTCAAGGTTATGGTATTAGTTATGAACTTACAATTGTTCATGCATTTCCTCTTAAAATCACAAGCCTGGAAGAATTGTTCACATGCACATTTAATATTGAGTCATGAGATTCATCAGGCAGATTCATTAGTCCCTTCATTATTAGTCTCAGTCCAAATTATGATCTATTTTTTAGCATGTAATGCAGGAGGAATATGTATTTACAACTTCATAGTGTTTCTCAAATCTGAATTTCTTTGAGCAAAGGGGGTTGTGTTAGTCCCTTTTCTCTATTCTGTGACAAAATATTTGACAATGGCAGTTTAATCAGGGAGGAGTTTGTCGTGTCTCATAGTTTAAGAAGGTTCTTGGTCTACCAGGACCTCAGATGGTGGCAGAGATGACTGGCTATGCTGTGCCCGCAGTTGGGAGGCAGTGAACAGGAGGTAGAACTGTTGCTGGAGGGCTTCTCTCCAGGTTCCACCAAGGCCCGCAGTCCCACAATCCACGTATAAAATAATCACTCAGACGCTTATATTACTTATAAACTGTATGGCCATGGCAGGCTTCTTGCTAACTGTTCTTTTATCTTAAATTAACCCATTTTTATAAATCTATACCTTGCCATGTGGCTGGTGGCTTACCTGCATCTTTACATGCTGCTTGTCCTGGCGGTGGCTGCAGTGTCTCTCTCCTCCTGCTTCCTGTTTCTCCAATTCTCCTCTCTCTTTGTCCTGCCTATACTTCCTGCCTGGTCACTGGCCATCAGTGTTTTATTTATATAGAGTGATATCCACAGCATAGAACCTGGATCTAAAATCTCAAAGCCTGCCACCACCGGCTCACTTCTCACAGGGAGGCTCCACTTTGGACAGGTTCCCCAGCCTTCCAGAAGAGCACAACCAACTGGGAATCATGTCCTCACACCCATGGGCCCATCGGAGACATTTCATATTCAAACGATGCCAAGGGGAAATTTCTACCAGGGTTCAGCTGTCCCACTTAGACCCAGTCAGTAGACAAGGTGTGTGTTTGAGTCATTTGTTTGAATCATAGGGTAGCACACTTTTAAGCACAGTCGAGTGTCTGCAGCAGCGTGGGCCTTCTGTAGCTTCAACAGGGCTTCTTCCATTCATAAAAAGAGCCTTACAGCCAACTCAAGTCCTAAAAATTCTTTTAATACAAAATCCATTTCTTCTTCATAACTTTTCTACCAGTTGACAGAATTAAAGTGATTTCTTTATTCCTAATTTCTTTTTATCCCCTAATTTATCTACTCTAATTTAATCTAGCCAATTTCATAGTTTTCTTACCCAATAGCATCCAAATCTTATGAATGTTTAAAATGATATCTGATTAGATTCTGCACAACCCTCATGGCATTGCCTAGTTCTTTAGCAACCATGGGGAAGTCCTGTTAATTACCAGTAAGACAATCTGATTTATTTGGGGGCTCCCTTGTAGAAGGCCCTAGGATAGAGACTAGAGTTAAGTGGAAAATAAAATAAACACTGAAATGAGACAGGAGAAACCAGACAATAATTGCTTTATGAGGTCATTATTTAGAACTGGAGATTAGTGCCAATGGGGGAATTCTTGGAGCCAGGATAGGACACGTATCTCAGTGTCATCCAAGGATTGAGGATTATTTATGTAGAAGTTCCTACATTCCCAGAACTTCCAACCTACTGCCAAGGGGGTCCAAGTGGGCTCAGTGGGTTGGGAGCAAAGAGAGAAAGGAGCTGTGCTGTGTGGTCACCAGCCTGCTGCTTAGCTTCTGTCAAAATGTCAATTGCACTAAACAGCAAAGCATTTTCTAAGTTTATAATGACCATTAACTCCAAGTCTTATCAGTGATGGAGATGTTGCTTTGTTTAACATATCATCATCTCTCTGGTCCATGTCCCAGCTCATTGCAGCGAGTTGTAGGCCACTAGACAGACATTGGGTTATGGGCATTATTGAGGTCTTGAGTCTGGTCTCAGGATCCGATTCTCAGGGCTTGTTGTCTTACCAATGTCCCTAATATCATCCTTAGGAGAAAGATGTGAGCATAGAAAACTAATTTGGGAGAATGAAGCAAATATCAAGAGGAGAACTGGAGTTCACACAGGTGCATTCATACCAGTTACCACTGTGAGCTGTTGGGATCTAGACACAGTAGGGTAGCATCTCTGGAAGCTTGTGTAGCACACATACCTGTTGTTTATCTTCAGCCTCCAGGAGAGCGGGCTCTGGGGTGTTCACTTACTAATTTCCTTCCACTTTGGTGGGTAGGAAGGGTGCTAATTAGATGGTACTCTCTGAAGGGTTCACAACACGCCCCCACGGTTGGGCGTGTTTGCATATGCCTGGAGGACCAGGGCACTTCCGCCTAGCCAGTTCCAGGTCAAGATAGCCATTTCCAGGTCAAGGTGTCTCACGTGACTAGGATCCGTGACTTTGCATGGTTACCTAAGCACGCAGCGTAGCCATGTGATCTACGCACATGCGTGGAGTAGTTACGTTGACCTGTGCATGCCGAGCCTTTATAAGCCGGCGCCATATTCCCGGCTCCTTCTTCTTCTCTACACACGTGTCTCCCACAGGCCTGAGCACTCTCTGTCCCTTTTATCTTAATAAAACTCTTATTAGCTGATTCTGTCGTGTTTTGTGACATTTCCTTGCAGGGTAAGAGCACAGCGCCGCAAAATAACTAACACTCTCAACTTGCAATGAAGTGGCTAGTAAAAGCTCCCAGGGAAAGAAATCCAGGTGCTAAAAGTAGGAAGCCAAACACACATTGATTGAAGTGTTAGGGGTGGGAGGGATTTAAAAAGCACATAGGCATAAGCTGACTTTACTGTTTTGGAGGATTTTATTCTAATTTGATAGTGGGTATTAAGATAAAAATGAGAATTTTTAAAGTGGAATTTTAGTCAATTAGAATGTCCAAAATTGTCAAAAACCCTTTAAACAAAAGCCTCATCAGAATGTTGGATACCAAGCGTGTGGCTTTGCTAAGGAAGACAGATTTGTTCAGCTGATCTATTTAAGCTAAGTTATTTATTTTTACTTCTGCTAATAAGACTGCCAGAGGTAGATGTGATGGAGAATAAACATGTTTCTTGGCTCACTGGAAGAAGGAAAGAATATGAGTCATGCTTATGTAGACATTTGATTTGTTTAGAGAGGCATTAGCACAGATGAGCAGAACTGTATTTTTTTTTTTTTTGAACAAGTAAATAAACTAGCCCTGGGGCTTGGGACTCTTTGGCAGTACAAGACAGCATCAGAGAGACTAGAAATGTTTACTTTATTATTTACCATGAGAGAATTATCTTAAAGGAGTAGATTTGGTAGAGATTTAGGGAGACGTTACTGATGAAAAGGTGCGGTGCCCTTTTCTTCGAAGGCAGCTTAACAGGCAGAGGGCCGATGGATTCTGTTGTACAATGGAACAGCAGCTGAAAGCTCATGCCTCTCGAAAGTAGACTGGCATTTAATAGAGGGATGTGGAGAAGAAGGGGATGCTGAGATGAAGCCATATATACACAGCCAAGAAGAATGGACAGCTGAATTTAAAAACTGTCAACAATTTCCAGAATTTAAAATCCTGAATCATGACAGGACACTAGTGGAATTCAGGTGTTTCTGGTACATGGACTGCTCTCACCCAATGTGAGGTTGAACTGTTGACCTTGTGTACATCCTACTTCACAAATGAGTCTGTCAGATACACTAAGCCTATAGGCTGAAGATGAGATGCCCCAACACTGCAGAGAAACCTCAGGTGACTGCCCAGGCAGCTGGCTGTTTCTATCAACTCACAAATTTTTTGGAAGTTGCTTGCATGCACTTCCTGTTTTTTATTTTTGTTAGCTAATATTATTCCCTTCTTGGGTCTCTGAGGGAGTTGAAGATTAGTTAGTTATGGTTGAAGATTAGTTAGGTATAGTTGAAAATTAATTAGGATAGAAAGTGCATTAGATACATCTTGGATTTACCAAAATAGGATAGATAATGGAATTATTTTCTCTGATTTGTCAAATACCTGTTTAGGTATTTATTACTTGTATATATTGTATATAGTTATTGTACTTTTGTATATAGTTTTTCTTTTGTTAGTTATAACCTTTTGCTTTTTTTTTCTTTTTATTAAAATAGAAAAGGGGAAATGTGGTGGTGTTCTAATTGTACTGAAATGTGATTTTGATTGTATGTTAATAAATAAAGTTTCCCGGGGGTCAGAGCTATTAGAGCCATAGACAGAGTGTGGCGGTGGTGGCACACGCCTTTAATACCATAGATCTCTGTGTGTTCAGGGATACAGCCAGCATTGGAGACATATGCCTTTAAGACCTAGGGGGCTGTACATTCAGACAGTGACGAGGCAGTCATGTGCTTGGGTTTACAACCAATGAGAAGGCAGAACAACATACTATAAAAAAACGAACAGACAGGAAGTAGCTCTCTTTTCAGGAAGCTAGGACACTGCAGGTGGAAGGGTGAGATTTTAGCTCTGAGCTCTGACCTCTCGGCTTTCTCTTTTACATTGTTTCTGTGTTTCTTATTTAATAAGACGGTTAGTTACATCAATAATGCTACATGAATAACTGTTGGAATTAGTGAGATGGCCATATAACAACAGCTACATAAAATATACTGCAAGAGGCTTGAGAGATGATTCAGTGGGTAAAGGAGTAAAGCCTGCTGCCTGGGCTGATGGTTAGAGTTCGATGACCAGAACTGACACGGAAGATATGTTGGAGAAGCACAATCCACAACTTGTGTTGTGTATAGGAAAGGGCAGAATCGGTTTTCTGACTTCCCATTCATTGGGTAGCTTGTACTCTTACACATGAAACATTTGATTTCTGTTCACTGAAATCAATTCTGTCATTCAGCGTGTAGTATATGCAAAGTATTCTGCTAAGACTCCATGCAATACAAAGTCAAGTTGAACGGCTATGGCATGTAGGCTAATTAGTGGCTAATGTAAGCCCCTTGAGCCACACAAGTGGCCAGACCCCTCCCCAAGGACCTCTAATTGCCAGGTTCCACCCACAGAACACTCTAACTGCCCTAATTGCTGGACCCTGCCCCAACCCTACAGACTGAAAAATCCAATCTCTGGCCATGAAATCCTACCAGCCTCCAACCTGGAAAGCTCCACCCTGAAAAATTCCACCTACTTCCCAAGAAACTCCCTATATAAGTCCTGTATCCTGTTCAGTTTGCTGCTGCTTTTCACCCTAGAGGCAGCCACCACCCTGGTTTTTTTCCCTCCCCCAAAATCTCTTGTGTGAGGTTTGTTGTGCAGTGTGACTTTGTGGTATTCCTTGGCTCCCAGCTGCCAGGATACCTTTCCATCTGAGCTGTAATGCTTATAGCCAAGATGGGGGAAAATCCCAACTCAGTTATCCAAGGCACAAGAGGCTTCTCAGATGTCTATAGAGAAGTATCACATTGTGTGACTTTACCTGGGGAGATAGGAACAAAGTTCTGCTCACCCAGCTAGGGCCCTGACAACAGACAGACCAAAGAAACAATTCTATCCATACTCATCTTAGTGAGGCAGTGCGTTTATTGGGGTTTACCCAAAAGAGTATGGGTGAGGGGTTACTTATGCATGCACGATTCGCAGGTAGCTACATCACCAGCATAAGTGACAACTCAGGAAAGCTTCATCCTTGGAGATCCCTCCAGGACCACTGCACAGCCTGACCAGCCAGAATCCTATCTTGATAGCAATTACCTGCTGCTTAGATAGCCTTGTGGAGATGTCTTGTGAGTCTCAAATCTTGTTAGTTTTGTTGACTTTTGGACCCTTTAGAAGCCTCTTTCCTGGAGAGAATGGTTCAGCGTGGAGGAAACAGTAACTTCACAACACATCACTTCACAGGACAGCAAGGGACTCCACCATAAAATCAGATGCCCAGTAGATTCCCCCCCCCCCCCGCCCCCTTAATTGAAAATCTCTTAGGCAAAGTGTTTCCCATTAGGAAAGAAGCTTGCTTTCCCTTCCCAGCCTTCTGAGTGACTGCAGATGTGGATTGAGTGGTCGGTGATGCCCACAAATCCTAGTAGCACTGAGTATATGTCTTAGCAGATATAAACTGCATGAAATGGTTGCATCTCTGCTGGGTCCTTGGCTTATGTGCAGCCAGTGTACACGAACCATTAGATATGATTACAGACAACTGTTCTAGCCCACTTCTTGGTGGTAAGTGAGCAGATCAGCTTATTAGCTCCTGTCTCAGATTAGTAATATTATGGAGGAGTCAAGTCCCGCCCAGCTGTGCGATATGAAGCAGGCGGGCAGCTTGTCTGCAGGGAGCTCTTTGTGTTGGCATCAGGGCTTTCCCAGCACATCCCTGTTCTGGAGGTTACCCTCTCTTTTACTACCCATAGGAATGCTCAGGATGCAGAGATCAAGTAAATCATGCCGATAAACTTTTAAAAAGGTAAAGTTAAAGCTAAACTTTATTCTAAGGAAAAGCTCATTTCTTTCAGTTCCTGCTGACTGTGAAGTTTTAAAAAGGCAAAGTCAAAACCAAGAACTTTTCCTGCCCCCCCTTTCATTATGCACAGATCCACCTGGCCATTTGCATGTAAATATATACTTGAACATATTCACAACTATACCCACTACTCTGGCTGTGCATTGGAACCACTTGGGAACAGACAGGGAGGAAGGAGCGTCTCATCTGGGCCTGGAGATGCCAGGTCTGGCACTGGGCAATAGTGGATATTAAACCAGAATACCGGATCATCAATCTAGCTGCATTTTCTGTCTTCCAGTCTCAGCCTGGCTACTGGAAAGGCCTTTTCAGAGCATGGATTATGCAAATAGATTCAAGTGTGTGTGTGTGTGTGTGTGTGTGTGTGTGTGTGTGTGTGTGTGTGTTTGTCTGTGTGATTGACATGTGGAAGCCAGAGGTGACAGTGGATGGCTTCCTCCATTACTCGCTACCTTATTTCACTGGTGGGCTTTAGCCCATCTGGAGTGTTTCTGTGGGCTGTGCTGAGAGCTGAGATACATTGTTTTTTTCATGATACACACTATTTTACTTCAGAATACTCTGCTATGAATACTGATTTGTTTCTTTGGATTTTTAGTAAATGGGTGAATGGAACTGGATGCTTTGAGGGAAGAGCTAGTAGCTCTGCTGTCAACAAAAAAGACTTCCGAGAGCAAATTAGAACTTTGAGAACCATCAATCTGCTGAAGTGAGCGCTGTTGCTTTCTAATACTCTGCTGATAAAGATGCTATTTATAAATGCTGTTTTTTTTTTTTTTTTTTTTTTTTTTTTTTGGTTTTCCGAGACAGGGTTTCTCTGTGTAGCTTTGTGCCTTTCCTGGGACTCACTTGGTAGTCCAGGCTGGCCTCGAACTCACAGAGATCCACCTGGCTCTGCCTCCCAAGTGCTGGGATTAAAGGCGTGCGCCACCACCGCCCAGCATAAATGCTGTTCTTTAAAGCACATAAGGAAAGGTATCAGCATTTGGAAAGTATCCTGGTAGGTTCGTCAACTAGACACAACCAGAGTTACCCGGGAAGAGGAACATCAACTGAGAAGCGCCTCCATCAGATTGGCCTGTAGGAAGGAAGCTTCCGGGGCATTTTCTTTATTAATAATTGATTTGGGAGGGCCCAGCTTATTGTGATTGGTGCCATCCCTGGGAAGGTTGTCATGGATGGTATAAAAACACAGGCTGAGCAAACCATGGGGAATAAGTCAGTGAGCAGTGTTCCTCCATGGCTTCTACTTCAGTTTCTGAAGGTTCCTGCCTTGAGTTCCTGCATCAGCTTTCCTCAATGGTGAATTATGATCAGGATCTGTGAGCCGAAGAAACCCTTTCCTCACCAGGATGCTTTTGGTTGTTGTCTTTATCACAGCAACGGGAAAGTAATGAATACAGTAGGTCTGATTGATCTATAACCAACATTCTCCAAGTGACTGGTGCACGATGTCATGAAGTTATACTCTACATTCAATGAGCCAGTTAGACCAGTGCATCTTAACTAAAGGGCAGAAGAGGATTTCATTTGTCGATTTCAGATTTCATATGGTGACTACCCTTTAAGAAACAATCATTTTCTGAGTTTTAGCACAGCACAGAGAAAACTCACAATTATCTGAAAAAGACTCTTAGTTAGCCTTACATTTTCCAGCTTCTTATCTGTGGGTCCACATGGTCTTAATATATGTCAGCTGAAAAAACACACTGTAGAAAGGGTGAAGGCAGAAGCAGTTATTGAAATCCAGATGTCATCTACCAATCTAAGCTGTAAGGAGATCTGCAAAATTATAGGACAATGTTACTCTCCTCTCTGATTTTTAAAAATATAATTATTTTCACAGTGTTATATAATTAATGTATGATGGGTTTACTTGTTTTATTTTAAAATAGATACTTAAGTTTTTTTCTATTTAACTTTTTGTTTTGTTTTGTTTTTTGTTTTTGTTATTTGAGACAGGGTTTCTCTGTATAGCTTTGTGCCTTTCCTGGAACTCATTCTGTAGCCCAAGCTGGCCTCAAACTCGATCTGCCTACCTCTGCCTCCCGAGTGCTGGGATTAAAGGTGTGTGCCACCACTGCCCGGCCTATTTAACTTTTAGAATGATGAATATTGCCCACAGAAACAGTGTAGAGGTCCATAGGGCCATGACATTCATATTCTTCCTGATAAAGCATGTCCACCAGCTGGTAGCACTGGCTGTGTGTAGTACTCACAATCTATACTTGGAGAATTGGGAGTACATACAAATTCAATTCTGAAACATGGAGACTGAACTTCTGTAAATAATTCTAGTGATAGCAATGAATCTTCAAAGAGATGCAGGAGCACTGAGCACAGAGAAAGACACTCACTAGTGTTCAGCAGAGGCCAGGCAAAGCTACTATGCCGTTTCTACCTAGACCGTCAAGGGCAAAAGTTGCCATCACATCTTTTAATTTCAAGTCAGTAAACATGTGTATGTATTTAAGGGGCTCCGAACCAAAATTCCTTCTCCTCCATGGTAAAGACCTGGCCAGACATTACATTTCCCTGGCTCAGTGAACAGTAAAGGGATGCCACTAAACTTGAATGAGTTGATGCACAAGCTTTGTCCTGCTTTAACTTCAAGGTCTTTAAAAGATGGTTATATCTGCCATTCATAAGTGTGTTCTGAGCAATATAAATCATGCTACACATTTAAAAGTCAACAAGTGAAAAACTTTACCCCCGCACCTTCCCCCAAGAACTGACGGACTTATTTCCGTATCACATGCTAAATGTTGGTTTAGAAGTAGGTTAAGGACGTTGCTAGAAGACAGGGGTAGCATGCTGAGTCATTGGTGACAAGACTCTTCTAGATGGATTGCTCTTTTATTTTCCCCGTGAAAAGTCAGCTTCCAATGTAATAAAACATCACAGTCCATAGCCAAGTCCTTAGTCCAGCCCTTGGGAGCTTTCTGAGTACCCCGGCTCTCAAGTCTCACCTATAGCATCGGAATCTGAAGTTTAAAGACCTCCAGTTGGTGCATAAACACCACAAAACTTTGGCAAACACGGTCACAAGGATATATGTTGTATTTTTGCCACATTTTTTTTTTGCATTTCCTTTTGAGTGTTATTTGACTTTTACTTCAGTGTATTTTAAAGAAACATAATCTCCTCATCTGAGGAGCTTGTTAAAAGGTTTATTTTGGGGGCTGGAGAGATGGCTGGGCATCAAGAGCACTTGTTGCTCCTGCAGAGGTCTCCGGTTTGATTTCCAGCACCCACATGGTGGTTCACAACTATCATAACTCTGGTTCTAGGGGATCCTATGCCCCCTTTGACCGCTGTGGACACCAGTCATGCACGTGGTGCATGCACAGACATGCAGGCAAAATACTCCCATGTAAAATGAATGAGTCTGGAGAAGTTTGGAAATAGTAGCAGTTATCAGCCGTCTTAACACTGACCATATCATAGCACTAACAACACCGGACAGCTAAAGAAAGCCTGACCGCAGGGCCACGGAGCTTATTCAGAGAATCGACAGAGTTTTGTTTGTTTTTAAAGGATTTTGTTTTACATGAGCCTTTCTTATTTAAGGAATGTTTTTATTCTTTGGAATAAAAACATATTCATTGGAGTGACTATGATCAAAACTATATGTAATGTGTTTTGATCAACAAACAAATATTCATTGGAGTGACTATGATCAAAACTACTTGTAATGTGTTTTGATCATAGTCACTCCAATGCTTCCCAGGTCCCTCTTCACCTCCCCACCCCTTCATATCCTTTCTTTTTTTTTTTTTGAATACACCTTCAACCTAAATTTGTGCTGCCCATATACTACACAAGCTTCTCTTAAGGAAAGACTTTTAAATTGGAAACTTTTCCATCTAACTCTTTATCTGAGTAATGCCACACATTCATTCACACACACTCTCATACACATATACATTGCATAACCACACACATGCACACATAGATGCATGTATACATATATGCATGTACACACATACATACAAACACATGAACATACACAGAAACAGCCACACACTTACATATGCCTTCACACATGTACACATGTATATATATATACAGATGTTTTTAGTGGTGCTGGGGATGAAACCCAGGGCCTTGTACATTCTAGGCAAGTGATCAACCACAGAGCTACATTTCAAGTCCCAGTGACACATATTTTTATTGGGAATTGATCAATTTTCACAACAACTTGATGATAGACACATTTAAATGTTCTTTAAGATACCACATTTGTCTGCCAGACACCAGTGGCGGGCACGCCAGTTACTAATG